>NC_065433.1:7479806-8114271 GCF_024362695.1 Pectinophora gossypiella
TCTATAGAGCACAATGAAACAATGTCAACAAAACGCTATTGCGACTCGTAAATGTCAGAGGCTTAGGTAACGCCACACGAAACACTATCAACTCTTCAAGTGTGTCTAACGTCATATCACATAACATCACACAAATTCTTTACTTTTTAGTTTTACCTCTTCTTGTTGATTACTATCATAGATATAGACAAAAATCTGCGTTAGCTGCCGGTCTGACTTCAGTGGAAGTATGTCTGTATCTCGACTCCTAATATGCCTCTTTTCAAATAAAAAAGTTAATGATTAAAACACATAATAACCTAAACAAACTTAAAACAATGTAAAAATTAATGATTTTAATCTTTGCCTATTTACTGGTAAGTTACATATAACCCATAGGTACTTTAATATACTTTTTATAGTATATACCTTAGTCAAGTATAGACAAGTGCAGATTCTTTGTCACTTCGTAATCAATCATCCAAATTGAATGAGAATGTGCGAGCTAAGTTGTGTGGTTGCTTCGTCACAGTTAAGTAAAGTTCAAACGATTGGGTTTAGTAATAAGGAAGTGTTGTGCGTGGTACATCGCGTCTGTCCTCCCAGGGACCGGCCAATCTCATGAGAACAACAAAAGTCAAGGGCGTAAGACAAGCGCTCATCGCTACGAGACATTTGCATAATTAACATTTATGAATGCACTGTGACGCGAGCCTGTTCACCTATCCAGTTTAAATAGGTCAAACAACATCCAAAATATTCATAGCGCGCTATATCTAGGTATAATAATTGCATCTTTAACTTGTCGCCATGCAAAAAAAATGAACAAAAGGTACCTCCTATGCAATTAATACGCAAAGCTATCAACTCTTACACAGTCTTTCAATTGACACGTTTTAGCAAATTAACAAGGCTCATTACCAATGTAATTTCGTTAGTAAACTATTTTATTGCACCACGAAAACCGGACGAATAATACAGTTTTAATGTTTGTAGGTACCTAGTAAATAAATAGTCAGATTGCCAATTCAAAATATCCTAAAACAGGTTGATTAATGATGTGGTAAGTAAAAAAAAAACCAATCATAGTTTAATTTATAACGCATTTATTGAAAATAGCAAAGTAGGTAAATTTTCATAAATCATTTACCTGTTTCACAATAATGTTCGAATTTAGTCGAGTCTGATTTGATTTCAGATTAAAAATATATCTAACTAATTACAATTCGTGCTGACATAAAATATATAATGATATCACAATACACTTACTTGCAAGTACTTATACTTTATAAATTGAACTAATATTTACAAATTTGGTTAAAAACATGACGGCAGAGGAAAAAACTGTGGCTTTCTCTGGACCGACTAATACGTTTAGACAACATGTGTTCGTAATGAGGTCGACGTATGTACTGACCAGTTAGTACAGGGACATGTCGCAGATGTTTGAAGCTGAGAACATATCGCCAGTCCAGCGCAACCCTCACTCACTCCCGCCATCAAAACCTAATACAAGACGTTAAGGATATAAAAATATCAATCTTGTTCGGTGGTCGGCCGCAGTCGACCACTGCTATTAGAGGACCGTTACAAAGGAGCATAACAAAACATACTTGTAAGTTTCTCCCAAGCACGAGTGCCGAAAAACATGGCACTTTAATAAAACGTACTATACTGAACACATTTCGAGTCAATTTATGAAATATATGAGTGCATCTATATAACATTTACATTCTTTTGTATTTTAAATATAATCGACATTACGTGCAAGGAAGTTCAAATGGAGAAACTTTGTAATCATTTTTACTCTGCAAGGCAAATGTTTATTAACTTTTTAATCTATTATTTAATAAGATAAATGTAACATTAAGTTTAAATTGTTATCTTAATATACACCGCAACATAAGTTGAAATGGCATGTTAGACGTAAAGTTAGGTATTGTATTCTAATTAGTCCAGGTGAAAACATTTTCAATTTTTGTAGGCATTTCAATGTCTTTGAGCCCCGATTTAATACTAAAAGATATTAGTAGTTATAATATGGAAATAGACGTTAGGCATAACAGTTATTACTTTGTTTTGTTAAATAGCAATTATAGGTAACTTTAAAAAAAAATAACTTTTGCTCGGTCGGTATAAGCGATTTTTTATTAGGTATTTATCAATACAAATATATATCCTTCTGTGACATGTACAATTTTGAAAAGCCATTGTGAATTTACAGGTAATTTTCTATTGTCATAAATTCATGCATGATACACGCATTTCGTACACGAAGTCTGAAAATCAAACGTGGACAGACAAATTTACAAGTTGTCTTCAGGCAACACATTCAATTGTGCTTAAAGACGATCTTATATTTAAAATCTCGCGGGGAAATATTATCAATCAACATTACACCTCGCCTTGTTTTATTTTTATTTTGATTTTTTTACTATATGAATAATATTTATTAATTTTCACACACTACATTTAAAAAAAATCATGCACTTCTTGTGGAATTGTTACTTTACAATATACAGTTACTTATCGCTGCGTATTATAATACAAATCGCGTCGAATGAAGCTGCTCACATAATTGTGATCGAACTTCACTTGGTAAGTTCGTTTGATTTTCAAATATTTTTTACCCTGGCAACATCGACGCCATGTGATTGGAGGACAGTGCCTGCGTTGCGAGGTGAAGATAGATAATATCTTGAGCTGCAGCTTGACGAAGAGGTCTGCGAATTAACGCACGTTACCTGGCTACATTTACGAACACTACACAAATCACACCAACACGCTATATGGAAGCATAATTTAACTTTAACATCGCGTAGTCCAGCAATTTGAACTTTAAGATTACATTTGTACCTACGTCCCTTCTGTGTTACGAGTATGTATCCTACTCTAGGTATTTAGACACCTACTTTTATGACGTCAGCTCTTTGTTCCTTTTACTTGTTACCAATATGTTATCAAAAACGTATGTAGTGAAGAATAAGAATGTATACTATACTCACTATTTTGTTATAAAATCTATTTCATGCAACAATTATAAACGTCAAGCTTCTATTTGAACAAAAAGAGTGAATTGTGTATGTGTCGCAGTAAGATAGTCGATACCGGGATGATAATAATGCTAGGAGAATTATATTTTTTTGGATTATTAACAATTTACTTCAAAATCTATAACATTGCGGGCACCCCTGAAATCTTAACACAGATTATGAAAAACAGCCGGATTGTATTCCTGCTCTGATTGTGTTTTTTTCGCTGATGCGTGAGCGAACAAATGAACGAGTTTCACATTTAGTAATATTCTTAAAAACCCCCTAATTTTCTCAGTGTGACGTGTAAAATCATTGAAATTACTGTACTGACTGTAATGTTCAACGGTGATGTTTTAGGAGAAAGGAGATTTTTTCGATTTACAATACAATTAAATTTTCGGTTTTGAGAATCACACCGCGTCATGTACCGATTCTGGTACCGCAAACTTAATTTTAATGTAGTTTGACAGTTCTAAAACTAGCATACCAGGTGAGAGCCTTCAGACCGGGTGAGAGCCTTCAGTGCTCCCCATTTGTCCGGCCAAGTAGTTAATGCCATCTGCGGCAAATCTACAATAAGTCACGTCAAAAAAAAAAACTAGCTTTATCCCTTTATCTGTGTCTTTATGTCTATCTGTCGTCGTAAGTGGTGACAGGTGCTATTTTTAGTGCTATCGGACAAAAAAATAGTTTTGTCAGCCAAAATCGGCACAAATTATAAATTGAACTTGATGCGCGCAGAGTTTGGAATGCGGAGCAAGCCGGCCAGAATCAGGGATTTAGTTTGCGGTTTCCACTGACATCCTATAATCAAATAGACTTACATTCGCTAAGAAGTTTTTTTTAAAAACAAGGGTCCGAACTAGTGATGGGCAGGGAAAGAAAAAATTGGGTGGGAAAGAAAAAATATCGGGAAAATATGGGAAAATAAAATAAACACCCGAAAAATTCCCGAATCATGGGAAAATATTTTTTATTTAATTATTTTTAATCTTATTATTATTTGTATGTCGTTTCCATGTCTCGGGTCGGGTCTGTCATGGAGTCCCGGACTTTTGGAAGGCGTGCGTGGGGCCGAAGCCAACACGTGGAGTCCCCTTAAGACAATTTACTCTAAATGTGTTGTGACATCAACCGGCGATTATCCCTGTATGCACTATGGGAGTGCACCCAAAGACAATCCCTGCTTCGTGTAGGACTATTGCAGATTATGGGAACAAAAGGAACGGGGCTATTGGGTTGGGGGTTAGTGAACCGGGATACTGGGGCTATGGGGGACTATGGCGCCTGCTCGACCAATTTTAATAACAGAGACACATTGGGCAGGCGGTGACTCGTCACTAACTGGTTGGGTCACCTATCTAGCCGACGCGACTGGACGGCAAGGCAACAACATGGTTGTGAGCATCTCAGGATGTCAAGAGGTGTACACCGCTTTCTGCGAGGCGGTTTACCCGCCTTACCAACTCGCGACTTATGCATCTTTCACTTCCACCCTGCGAGCGTATAGCTCTAACGCCCCACTCTGGCTGGCCAATGAAGGCAAGCCAGAGGTGAGAGTCCTGCGGCCCCCGCTAAGGTCCACTCCGGCCAGCCAGTACTGTCACCATCTTTGTTGCTCTTCTTTGGACTCTCTCGAGTAAAGAGAGATCTCTCTCTAGTAGAGTCCTTCCGATAGTAAAGTCTCCATATTTGAAACCCATGTTCTAACAGCGGTCTGACGTAAGTAAGTTTTGTAAAGCCTAAGAAACAATTCCGTATCTATATGATAAAAAGCTTTTCTAATTATGTATAAGAGGGAGTTATCCTTATTAGTGATTCCAATAATGTGTTCGTCCCACTTTAGATTATGTGTTATCGTTATTATCTGAACATTTTTTACTATGACACCAGAGGTGTATGACCATTAATTTGGCTTTAATTGGATTTTAAAAATCTCGATTTTTCATACATTTTGTAAAAAATAATATTAAACCACTTGACCGTTATTAGAAGCTTATATATATTGAGATAGGCACATCCGTTTCCCTTTGATATTTCGTCTCTTTCTACCGTATATAGCCATCCCTGTCGCACATCCTTACGTCACTAGGCGAGTGGGGGTCTGGCGCGGACGGCGGTCCGCTCAGAAATTGTTACTCATTGGCTTGAAGTTTCCCGTCGAGTAAAGTCGAACACTTTTAAAAAATAAATAAAATAAAAGTGTAGCTTTGAATTTCTTCAATTCATGTAAGTATTTCTTTTTCTTACGCTGTCTATTAATATTTTAACAGCCGCACGTTTTAAATTTGTTTGCATCGTCACGTATCTATTTCGTGACCGGCTGTTAAAGTGTGAATCTACCGTCTTGTAAAATTTTTTCTACGAAATCTTTTTTTTCGCATACGTATTGTTATCTTTTTAGATAAAATCTTTGTAAAATGGATAACGACGAATCAGCTACTGCTGGGACATCCGGTGTTTCACGGAAACGTACGCGTCGTCGTTCAAGTTCTAGTTCGAGTTCAAGCAGCAGTAGTAGTTCATCTTCTGCATCTAGTTCTTCAGAATCCCCGCGGGATTCCAAGAAGAAACAAAAGGCGCGTCGCCGTCGTTCTAAAAAACAAAATCGCGATCGTCGTATTATAGAAAAATTATCAAAAGAAGTGGGTGATTTGAGAAAAAAGTTTGCGAATTGTGACGAAAATTACCGCGATGACGACAACGAATCGTTGTTTTCCGTTGTTAGCCGCAATCTTTATAACGAAAGTTGTACCTCGCAGGTGCCGGCGGCTGCATGCGAGTGTAATCCTACTACGGATTTAGATTTGCAATTTGATATCGAAACGCGACTAAAAGAACCTGCGGTCCCTCAAACTACCCAACCATTTTTGAAAATGTTAAATGAAGTTCAGAGATTCGACAGTAGTGCGTGGTCAGAGGTACGTTATGCGGAAACACAAAAAAATTACAACCACTCGCCCGGATTTACGGAGCTCGAAACAAACGAAGAGGTGATGGCGTATGATACCCTACGCAACTTAGCTTACTCCGACAAATCTTATGCGGCCTTAACCCTTGCTATTCTAAAACAAAAAGAGGCTTTCCTAGACTCTTTGCGTAGTTTAATAACCTGGTCAAGAACCGAAGATGCCTCTCTTATTAGCCTTAACGAAAAAATCGAGGAGCTCTTTCTAAAAGGGGATTTTCATAAAGTATCTGCTGATATTTTACAAAGGACATGACTTACGGCATTTTCAAGCCGGCCGATTGGTTCATTATGTGAATCGTTGGAGAGAAATGGGTGCCCCAAAATTTGTTGTACGATTAATTACAGGGTATCGCATACCTTTTCGGCTAAATCCCCCTCTCAGGACGCCAAATCTAAAGGACACCCGTCTATGCACTGTAGAGTCAGAGGAAATGTCGTCAATCGTCTCCCAAATGAAACAACAGGGGGTCTTAGACACAGTTTCCCTATCTCCAAGCTTCATATCCCCGCTTTTTCTAGTGCCGAAAAGCGACGGCTCAAGTCGCCCCATTTTCAACCTCCAATTGTTGAATCGTTATGTGCTAACCGATCCGTTTCGGCTAATAAATATGTATCGCATACCAGACTTCCTCCAACCTCGGGACTGGATGTGCAAAGTAGACTTATCACAGGCGTATTTCCACCTTCCTATCGCCAAGTCCCACAGACGTTACCTACGCCTTGTATACAAAGGCGAGGTATTAGAAATGTCGTGCCTTCCTTTCGGGCTAAGCACGGCACCGAAAACATTCGCGTGCCTCACGAACTGGATAGCCGAAACACTTCGCAAAAAACATGTGAGGATAATAGTCTACTTAGACGATTTTCTAGTTGCACATCAAGACCCGAAAATCTTGAAAACACATGTAAGCATGCTTTTAGAGACACTGGCGTTCCTAGGGTTTCAAGTAAATTACGGAAAATCAGTTCTTGTTCCGCAGAACTGCATAAGTTATTTAGGAATTCTCTGGAACCCGTGGACAAATCAAAAATGCTTGCCCACAGAGAAATCGGCTGCAGTGCTCAGAAAAGTGTCTCATGTGCTAAAGACAGGCAAGTTAACGTTGAAAGAAACACAAAGTCTGGTAGGCCTTTTAAATTTTGCCAGCTTTGTCGTTCCACGGGGCAGGTTAAACCATCGTGTTACACTCAATTTTCTAAACACGTTACCCAAGCAAGTAACGTCGAAAAAGTACATTCTGCCTTGCAAAGTGTTAGAAGAAATGAGATGGTGGCTTCAAAATTATTATCTTTCAACACCGATACACGTCCCTCCGCCAATTTATTTTCTAACCACCGACGCCTCGGACTTAGCTTGGGGGGCACAATTAAACAACCTTGCCATGTCAGGTTTGTGGAACCCAGAGGAACGAAATCTTCATTGCAATATCAAGGAAATGCTGGCTGTACTAAAAGCCTTAGAACTCAATGCGCCGAGTATGAAACGATCGTCAATTCTGATACAGTCAGACAGCCGAACGACAGTTTCGTATCTCCGCAACGAAGGCGGGACCAGATCGCAGACTCTAATGAATCTAACATACCAAGTTCTGGGCATTCTAGACGAACATCAAATCTATTGCAAGATTTGTCACATACCCGGCAAATTCAACTGTCATGCGGATCACCTATCCAGGTATCGTCATCCTCCAGAATGGCATCTGCTACCGCGTTGCACAGAAATGATATTCGCAAAATGGGGCACTCCGGTGATCGATCTATTCGCCTCGAAGAGGGCTCGAGTAGTGGCGAATTATGCGACATTAGATCTGAACGACAACGAAGCAATGTTTCACGATGCCTTCAGCGTGGTGTGGAACTTTCAACTAGCGTGGGCATTCCCACCACCATTTCTCATCCCTCGGGTCTTAACACACCTAAATCAGTGTTCGGGAACTTATCTGATCGTAGTCCCTCGCTGGAAGAAAGTCTTTTGGAGGGCAGACCTCAAATCCAGGGCCATCGCACCGCCATTCACGCTGAAGAACCTGAAACGGTACCTAGTGGACACCACAACCAACCAACCACCTCCCAAAGTCCAGGACATGACTCTAGAGATTTGGAAATGTGGGGGTGGTCAGATAAGTTAACGGCATGGAATCCTAGTCAAGTATCTTTACTAAAAGCTTCCTGGCGTCCTTCTACACTAAGAACATATAAAGTTGCGTGGAAACGCTGGTTACATTGGACTAGCCAACACAAAATAAATCCCACACAGCCTCAAGGTTCAGATTTAGCCCAGTTTTTGGCAGATTTACATATTAACTTTAAATTATCTTATAATACCGTTCTCTTACACAAATCGGTCGTTTCCACATTGTGTAATGTTGACTTGTCAGGAAAGCTAAGCGATGATGTTTTAGTTAAACATATTCTAAAATCGATTTCTTTGAAAAATGTTAAACCTCATAAAGCCCCTATTTGGGATATAAATGTTTTGGCTTCTTTTTTAAGTAATTATGCCGTGGATGTTAATAGTATCTTTCAAACAGTTAGACACACCGCAGCATTGTTGTTGCTTTGTTCAGGTCGTAGGGTTCACGACCTAACCTTACTTAGAGTGGACAGTGAACACTGCGTCCTTAATGATAATGTTATTATTTTGCGACCAGAATTCGGTTCAAAAACCGACAGTGCTAACTTCAGACAATCTGGTTGGAAATTACTAGACAACCCAGAAAATTTAAATCTGAGTCCTGTTTTTTGGGTAAATAAAACGATAAGCATTCTTAATGATAGACGTGTAAATTCTAATTCACATAATTTATTTATTACACTTCGAGGATCGCCCGCTCCTGCTTCTCGTACAGTTATAGCAGGGTGGATGAAATCCATAATGAGGGAAGCCGGCATTTATGCTACACCTGGAAGTGTGCGCTCCGCTGTAGCTTCTAGAAACTGGATTGATAATTTCCCCCTTGATGAGATATTAGCTAAGGGAAATTGGAGATCGGTAAACACGTTTCAAAAATTCTATTACCGGGAGGTTTTGATTTCCAATTCAAATAATTCAAATGTTACTACTTTATTTAACCCTGTAACCTGATTATCCTAAATATTTTTGCTGTATCATAAACAGTATTGTAAGGACACTGATATTTCATGATTCAAATGTTTTCTTTTTTAATATCAATTACTCTATGATGTTAAATATTGCTTAACAACTTTGCATTCAAGTTGGTTTAATTTTCATGTAATTAAAATATTTACTGTATAATCATATAGAATGTTGTACATCAACATTTATTATTAATTAAATGATTTCTTTTGTTCGCACATCTGTTTTTAATTTTAATCACTTCATCACATTGGCTTAGCTGCTTAGTCACCAGGCGATAACAAACAGGTCTCAATATATATAAGCTTCTAATAACGGTCAAGTGGTTTAATAGACGCGTTTTACCTGAAATAAAACGCATATTAAACTACTTACCTTATTAGAAGCTTAGTTTTTATTCCTGCCTGGTGTATATATATTTGCGACTTAATGAGTAACAATTTCTGAGCGGACCGCCGTCCGCGCCAGACCCCCACTCGCCTAGTGACGTAAGGATGTGCGACAGGGATGGCTATATACGGTAGAAAGAGACGAAATATCAAAGGGAAACGGATGTGCCTATCTCAATATATATAAGCTTCTAATAAGGTAAGTAGTTTAATATGCGTTTTATTTCAGGTAAAACGCGTCTATTATGTCCGTTGGGAAAAAGAGGTATACAAGCGTATTACAAAGGACCGTTAGAACATTTATTAGTATGGCGCCAAACTTCTATGACCATTATTGGACTTTCAGTTTTGTTTAATATGTTAAAATACCGGCCATCGAAAAAAATATGTCGAATCTGTCTAATAGTTGCTTCTCAATATTTTTTAATAACACCAAACATCTATGACCATTATTTTGACTTTTATTGGAATTTACGTTTTAGTTCGAATGTGAAAAATGCTGACCAGCAAAAATATCATGTTGAGAGTATCGAGTAGATGCCTGTTATATTTTTTTTCTATAGCGCCAAACTTGTATGACCATTAGTTTGGCTTTTAGTGTATTTTAAAAATCTTGATTTCTTATTTATTTTGTATGAAAATAAAGTGCTTTGGGTAAAAAATGCGGTACGGCGGATTACAAAGGACCTTTAGAACATTTAATAATCCGGCGCAAAACATTTTTGACCGTTATGTTGACTTTTTATTCATCTCTCTTTCCGTTTTGGTTCAAATGGGAAAATGTCAGCCAGCGAAACAAATAAGTCAAATCTTTTGGAAACGATTTGGTATTTTTACGATACTACCAAATGTCGACTTTGGCTTTTATTTGACTTTAAAAAAAACTTGTTTTATACATTTTAACAATGACAACAAGCAGAGCTTTCCCAATGACTAGTTATTAGTCAGATAAATACTTTGTGTTTTTGTTTTGTGTGTTGTTAGGTGAACTTCTATATTAATACTATCTGATTTTAGATATGACGTTGACTGTAGTTTTTGCATTCGACTCAACGTTACGGCCTAAGTTTAGGTTGAATTATGGTATTGATTCACCTTGACCGTAAATGGTTACCACCCTCCAAAGATAAGCTTGCCATCTAGTGACAAAACTCGTATTTTGGCATGACGCCTGAAGTATCTGTTAGGGAAAACAGGAGTCGGGTAGTTGTACTTATAATAAACTTTTTCTATTCTATTCTACTTTGCAAGTATGCCTATCACAATGTCCTGGTGCTACTCGGCCGATAACATAGTACTTACCTCTATCACCCCGCTGTTTATTCCTTGTATACACTTTTCTTTAAAAAAGTAGCTTCTTAAGCGTGTATCACCATCAGGTAAGGTAGTGGTCAAACGTAAACCTATTTTTCAAAAGACGACCACCATATTACGCCTTTCTTTAGCAAGATAGTTCCATTATCACTAGATAAAACTTTTTTTTGATTTTTGAAAAATCGAATTAAGTTCAAAATATTGGTCATAGTCGTTTAATGCCATAGTAATAAACATTCTGACGATCCTTTAAATAACGCGCCTGTTGTATTTTATTTTTATACAAAATGAATCAAAAATCAAGTTTTTTTTTAAATCCCACAAAAGCCAAACTAATTAATGGTCATACACGTTTTTGTCATAGTTAATAATGTCTCGATAGCTTAGACATGTGTTTTTTGCTGACCGGCACTTTTCACATAGAAACTATAACGTAAAGTCCAACAAAAGTCAAAATAATGGTCATAGACGTTTGGTGCCCTAATAATAAATGGTCAAATGGATAAGTTCTAACGGGATATACAAATATTGTTTCATGGCCGGCACTTCACATTTTCACCAAAAATGTATGAAAATTCAGTTTTTTTTAATTCGAATAAAACCGAAAATATTGACCCTACAGCTTTGGTGCCATAGTAATAAATGCTCAGACAGATAAGTTCTAAGAATAATACCATTATTGTTACTTGGCCGGCACTTTACATTTTCACCAAAAATGTATGAAAAATACAGTTTTTTAAAATCGAATAAAACCGAAGATATTGACCCTACAGCTTTGGTGCCATAGTAATAAATGCTCATACGGATAAGATCTAACGGAATATAGCAAAATTATTTTTTGGCCGGCACTTTGACTTCTGGGCCGAAATCCGATGATCTCCTTTAGATAAGTTTTTTAAGAGTTCATACGACACTACGACAGAAAATAAATTGGGCATAAGTAGGCATACATTATATTTAAATGGTCTTTGTTGGAAATCCTTACTTTTAATACAAATATATGCGATAAAAAATATTTTCCCTTGAAATGGGAATTTTTCGGGTTTTTTCCCTCAGAATTGGGAAAATTCCCAAAACGCGGGAATTTTCCGGGTAAGAACCCAACACTAGTCCGAACCGTGTTGCAAACGTAGATAAAATGTTATGGCTGTTCAAATAAAGTGCAATATCGGTTGTAGGTTGTACAGTGTCGTCACACGCCGTGTCTTGTGACAATGTGCGCCGCGGACACTTTTTTACAGAGATTGGTCTATTTGTTACATGAAATCTATGGCGGTTGCTTACAAATTCACTCCCCTCAACCGGCTTGTTTTGCTGCCTCACCCTTTGTGCAGCAATCATTAGTGTTCTACAAGCACAAATGTTACCGTAATACGGTACGTATTTTAACATTGCATAATAATAATAATTAATCTATTTCGGGCAAGCAGACCTAATAAATGTTTTGGGTAGTGTCCTAGTCTAAGACAAATGATGAAATTCAAATTTATAAATAAAGACTGGTCTAAAACTAATGAAAATATTTATGTGTCTATTCAAATTATTTATGAATTCAAGAAAAAGGCAACAGTAAGTTCGATATTTTGTCGCGTTTTTCTTTTTTTCGTTTTTCAATTCCATAGTAATTCATGTTTTGGCGTTTAATAAGAAGTATAAGGCAATAAGGATCTCGTGGCACTTGGATGGCATTGACAAGAGGGCGCTGGTGTGCACGGCCTCCATATTCCCAATATAAAGCAACTGTCAAAAATGACGTTTTGGTAGGATGTGACGTTAGTTTCGATTAAGACCACGTGCAGAAAGCTCCCTCTGATTTAACTTGTCGGACACTACCCTTTTGCCGGCATGGTATACCTGCGCCATTTTGGCAAGAAGTCATCGATAACAAGCACGTTGACTTCAATCATTATCCCACACAAACGTATGATTCATATTTATATCTACATACATCAGTTACAAGATATGATTTTCCAAATTATTCTATGTTCAAGGAAGTCAATCAAATAATTTATTGGCTATGCAGCCATTGGCCCCGATTCCTGCAGACACCTTAATTTTATTTTAAGTTATACACGTCACTTTCTTATCCGCCGAAAAGGAGAGGGACGGATGATTCCCAACAAGTTAATTTTAAAGTGAATGAATAACCCATGCGAATAAAATAGGCATCTCGCTGGTATAGAATCCGTTGGACGTGCTGTCTACTTAATTCTGTCCGGTGATTGGCCGATGTAAAGTTTTTAGACGGTTGTTTTAGATTTCTGCTTAAAATTGACGTGTATTCCATAAATTGTATGTCTGTCGATTACCCGTCTCTTTCTTTTTCAACGGATAAGAAAATAACAGGTATAACTTAAAATTACATTAGATGGCGTCTGCAGGAATTAGCACCAATGTATAACAACTCGTATCGTTACTGTAATAGACACTAACATTGCCCAGCTCACCAGGTGGAGTAATCCATGGTATAAATAAGATACTACATTTTGCGTTGTATTTTGAAGTATTTTCCCATTAATGACAACAAATGCAATTTCCGGTAGCAAATCTTGTTTTTTTTTTATAACGAAGCAAAGTTGACGTCCTCAGGTTATGTTGCCAGTAGGTAAAAAAATTACCCACGGCTAATGTTTTTAATTTATTTGCGGAGCAATTTTGCACTTTCAATAAAATATTTACTTGCAGTTTTAATAAGGAACTATCCAGACTATCTTCCCTGGCGCTGTAGAAATTTTCCAACTCGAATGAAGGCAACTCTGTACAGAGCAATCTGCCTTTCTTTTAGGAAACGTAGCCTGGAAAGTCCCTTATTTTCTAAATATATGTCTTAAATGATAGTAAATAATTGATAGTAATTTGATTTAGTTTCATATAAGTCCTTAGTATGTTGGGTACTAATAATGGTAGCACTTTGATGACAAATTCTTCGCTCAAAATGGCGTCGTTTGTCAAAGGAGAATACCTTATTTTGTTTTACCATAGAGTAATCATATATTATCTTAGACATTTTTCAGATTTAAACCTAACTCCTTACACTGTATCATTGTAACAGATTCAGAATGGATTTCCACTGAAACTTCTGTTTCAGTGCTGCAGCGGAGACGTACAGAATATACCAATCACAACGTGGGGGAGAGAGAGAAGGACCTCGTTGTCTCTGTCTCCCTTGCGGTGTTTGGTGGATTCCTATATATCAGCGCTACAGAGAAAGCCCACCTCATATTTGTTTAGAATGAGATGTAATTGTGTTATTTTATATAAATTGAATTTTATGAAAAATTCATAGGTGTCACAACGGACCAAATAATAAACGGGATAAACGCTAGAGAGTTGTGATGATTGTTATTTGACACACAGAATATCAGAATATTCAAAAGTGTACAAAATTAAAGTATTATAGGACATATCTACCTGTGAGCAGATGCCCATTCTCCCTTACAACTCTCGCGTTCATTCTCTCCAAGTTTCTTACTCAACGAATTTCTAATGAAAAGGTGCTATTGTTGGATTGATTTGTTATTATCCTGTCAATGTGTGGGCAGGTATGGTGTATGTATGTCTGTATTACAAAAGAGATAACCAGCTTCCGCATATGTGGATAATTGCATTTTGTTGGGATCATAAGGTTATTAAGCTAGATATCTTGTTACCAAATATTTATCTCTATATTGAGATCGGGGCAGGGGGGAGGGGAAGACGGCCTGCAAGATATTACGGGCTTGAATGTATGTACAAATACATGTCTATGCCCAGTAGCAGACAGAGGCAAACAGAACAAAAATGCTCAAGTCACTCACACTTGTTATAACTAAAGTTTAATAAAAAAGAAAAGTAATGACAATTATAACCTAGAACACGGTTGGATGCAGCCATTCAGTGAGTCAGGTAACGTCAGTAGTCCACTACAATCACAGCTCATCACACACAAAAAATACAATGTAATTATAATCCCTTAGTACAATCTTGGGATCCGACTAAACATTTTCGATTCAACTTACAACTATTTTACTAAAGCATTATAATTTATAATCAAGGCTGTTTTTTTTTTGTATTTTCATTTCAAATACTTGATCACAACGAATTATTGCAATAATCATAAACGAACTGTGCGTCTCTGAAACATTATAAATTGCTATTAACTATTATGCTGAATTGTAGTCACCTATTTAGTGTAATGTTCTTATAAAAATCAAGGTACTTCATTGTTTGTAAACGTAATGTCCCGCGACGTACACTATTCACTGACACACCCTCTAATCTACTTACGTCTAAATTAAAACTACACATTTAGAATATCCTCTCCGATTCAAAACTACAAATACATTCAATCCAAAAGGTACAGTCACGTCTAACAATACGTACATGCATTAGAACTATGTCGCATTAACTTATTTGGCCATTCGGATCAAGTCTCACGTAAATGGGAAATATGTTAACGCGACAGGGTTCCGAGGTTCGTATATTTAGACGTGACCGTACTGTGGGGCGTCCGTTCGACTGCAGCAGCAGCCCATAGGGCGGCCCCACGTACGCGACACGTCAGAACTTCTTGTCCACAGCCTGCTTCGTAGTCAGTGAATACTCGGTGTACAGTTAGCCTCACCTTACAAATGACAACTATCGAGCTCATCTTGTGTATTCATAACATATTTGTATCATATTATAGCGTTATATAAATTGAATATAAAAATATGTATCACAGAATACTTTACAGTGACTTTTCTCTATAAAGTTACAGTATCTTTTCTGTACTATTATTTTTCTATGTACTACTTGTACGGCCACGATTCCAATTATGTACAAAGAACCATGTCGCATTAAATTACTTGACAAATTGAGTTTGAAGTCTCAGTTAATGACAAAAATGTTAATACGATAGGGTTCTTCTAAGTTGTATATCGTCGCCTTATAGTGAAAACCACGTCAGTGCTTTTTGATAAACTACATTCGGATGTCTTCTTCTTCTTCTATCGTGTGGGTTGTGAGGTGGAGTCCTAACCTCATCAACCCTGGTGTCAAGGTTACTATTGAGCCGCCAAAGGCCCCTGACATGGCTCATGTAACGACTACTTACATCAGTAATTAGTGACCGGGACCAACGGCTTAACGTGCCTTCCGTAGCACGGATCATCTTATTTTCGGACAATCTGGTGATCAGCCAGTAATGTCCTAACTAAACTAGGGACTACAAAGTATTTTTTTTTACGGAGGGAGTAATGTTAACAAAACGATCTTCGTGGTCCAGTGGTTGAGCGTCGGGCTCACGGTCCGGAGGTCCCGGGTTCGATTCCCGGTGGGGACAAATCACAAAAATTACTTTGTGGTTCCTAGTTTGGTTAGGACATTACTGGCTGATCACCAGATTGTCCGAAAATAAGATGATCCGTGCTACGGAAGGCACGTTAAGCCGTTGGTCCCGGTTACTAATTACTGATGTAAGTAGTCGTTACATGAGCCATGTCAGGGGCCTTTGGCGGCTCAATAGTAACCTTGACACCAGGGTTGATGAGGTTGCTAATCCACCTTACAACCCACACGATAGAAGATAGAAGAAGAATGTTAACAAAACCGCGCAATGGTCAAGCTATTTTTAATCGAGAATGAAATTAATTGAACGAAATCAAGGTGTTGTCGAAGAAAATCACATCCGAATATGATTTATCAAAAGGCTCTTACGTGACTTTCTAATTCTACGATATATTATAGTACTCGAGACCGTACCAACTGGTAATTTAAGATTTTTCTGGTACTTATCGCAGTTTCATTATCATGACGACACATACATTGATATTGACAAAATATGACCTTACCTAATGTAACACTGAATCAAGGCAAATTAAACATAAAACAATCGTCATATAAAAATATGTTTTGCGAGCGCTTGGGAAGATAATTACCTTATTATATTTCAAATCCGATATGGATTCCTCCATATTGAAATCCAAAAATAGTAGGTTATTTGACTTTCGCTATTAAGCGGTCAGAAGGCCTAAGCAAGTTGCAAATGTTTCCTGTCGTATGTCTACAATTGCTACCGTATAACCCGTCCGAATGAAATGAACACTTTTCGTTAAGAACATGCGCCACTGCGAGGCGTCTCCATTCGTACGGGTTATTCTTGGCGAGTGTAGCAGGGAACGTTTGCCACTCAGCGAGGCCCTCTGGAAAGGATTCTTTCCACTTATTATAGATTTTTAAGTACACCATTTGTATACCTTATCTATCGTAACACAATCATCTAGCGTTTATTAAGGGTTTTTGTAACACTAGTTGTAAGTATTATGATTAACAAACAGGAAGTATTTATGATTAGAAAACTCGATTTGAGAATACGAAGGTGTAGGGTCGGCTGTTAGCTGTCATGTGTTAAGGCCGATCGCACTTTAGACGCGTTTTCGTACGAATTTGTTGTGTGCGTACACGTACGAACACGCAGGAACAATCCCAACCTTCCAAGTACTATGAGAGGAGGGAACGCGCATACACGGCGCGAATTGGTCGTCGAGTATTCGCATACAGTATTTACTGTACAGCCATGAGCAATACAATGTACCCACTATAGAACCCTGTCGCATTAACATATTTGCCATTTAATAAGACTTAACAATTCAATTTTGAAAATAAACTTAATGTGACATGGTACCATGCTCGTGACCGTACGAGTACGACGGAAATTCGTACAAAGTGCGACCGGCTTATAGCAGTGGCTAGAGACCTGGACACACGACTTCACATTATACAAGCACATGTAAACGATTATAGATCTGAAATAAGTCATTTGACTATAACAGATATTTCTGCTCTTATAGTGATCTACACAAAGAGGCACAATAATTCTTGACGCGCACGCCACCTAACTAAAACACAAAAAAATACACAAAGTAAACGAAAAAATCACTTATCTATAGCCTTAGCAACTGACACGGCGGACCAACAGCAGGACCTACACACAAACCTTGAGGGGTCAAAATGGCCACATCGAAGCAATTCATCTAAGAAAGCAATATTGCTATTTGACATTTGTTTGCATTGCGCACTTACTTTTATATGCGCATATGTCAAATTGCAATATTGCTTTCTTAGATGAATTGCTTCGATGTGTCCCTTTTAACCCCCGTTATTTGTCTTACCACAAAAATGAAGATAAGCTAGGATTGATCACACGTGTCTAAAAGTGTTTAAAAAAGAAGACAAATTCCAACATAGCAGACTATGGGCAAGGGGTAATGAGTTGTCACCATACGGTTCATGTAGTGTGTACCTCCACACCTATGTTACATATATATCTATGGATATGACATTTAGAGTAGTTACAGTAGTAGTCTTCTAGTGACCATTTCTATCCAGATCGGGCGTGAGCTCAGTGTCTGAAAAGCTTGAACCGACATTATTTTAAACACTGTTAACTTATGTACGGTAACATTAAAAATATGTATACACTTCAGAACCATGTCGCATTAACGTTTTAAGTAAATGTCAAATATGTTAACGCGACAAGGTTTTAAAGTATACATATATTTTGTGACCGTACAATCCACACTTAGGGTGGTATTAATAAACGAATCTCAGCTGAGACTGCCCTCAAGATCATGCTCAAGTCTCTGTTTTTATACGAGAACTGTCACATATTAATACCACCCCTACTGTTGTTCTGTTGATCAAAGCACTTTTAGGCCCGTGTCGATCTGTTTTGAGGTTGTTCGAAAAATAGTTCTGATGAAGCTTCTATCTTATATATAGGTAGCTGCACTATTGCCGCCTAGCAAATGACACCGTCAAATCGGGGCATTATAATAGCGATGCGCCTGGTTTCGTCCTTATTCGCGTTTCCATAATTATCAGGTTTAAATACAAAAGTATAATTTCCATACATTGAAAATATTACAATTAGTCAATAAGAAAAATGTAGCAGGTTTAAATTAGGTTAAACCGTATGACACGTTAGGACTTATACGAAACACTTGAAGTGGTATACATCAGAAATGACGCGGGGACGATACTTGGAACTGCGCGTCTAGAAACATAATGACCGAAGTGTTAAGGCATCTTTTTGTGGTAAGGCGTAAGCTAAACTAGTCTTATGTGTATAAAAAATAGTTTGTCAGCTCGATAGCGTCTTGCAGGCGCCAGCTACACCCACTGCGGCGCGGGCGCGCGGGCCGCCGGCGTGTGTTATGGTCGGTGGAGGAGCGGCGTGTCTTCACCACTAGCCCAGCGACTCTCGCGCCGCTCGCTACACTTGTTCGTGCAACACGCAGACACGTTCTGAGCCTGTCGTAACATAACATGATTTAGAATAAAAAAAAATACAATAATACTGTACAGTACACACACATACATACAGTACATACAGTTTCTTTCAGGCTGTCCAAGGTTAGCTGGAAGAAATCCCAATTAGGGATAAGCTCGCATATGCTTTATCTAACGATAAATTATATGTAAATTTTCTTTGTATTCTGTAAGTATACAAACAAACAAACAGGACACAAGAACATATAATCTAGAAGCATTTAGAAGAATAGGCGGGTTTATCGCCAAATAATACAATGGAGTACGCGTGACCTGCATCATAGTGTCACGGGTTCGAATCAGGGCTCGAGCTAGCCACTAAATTAAGACTTTTTTAGTTTGATCATAAATAATTGATATCACGTGGTTTGCAGGATTTGTACTCGGTTAATGACAATAAGCTTGCCCCCTATTACATGGAACCGAGTGGGAGTGTATACTATACAACTCTACCTACCCTTTCGGGGGTACAGGCGTGACGCTTATGTTATGTTGTATAAATGTTATACCTGTCGATTATTCGTCTCTTTTGTTTCCGGCGGATAAGAAAATGACAAGTATAACTTAAAATAAACTTAGATGGTGTGTACGGTCACGAGCATCAATATACATACATTTTGGTACCATGTCTCATGATTTATTTTTTGACAAATTGCACTGTATGTCTCACTAAATGTCAAATATGTTAGTGCGACAGAGTCCTAAAGTGCTCATGACTGTACTGGACTCAGCACCATTCTAAAACTGTACATACAGCCTTCAATAGGAAATTGTATTCGTAATCAAAACTGTAGACTACCATTGTCAATTGTGTGTGTGTGTGTGTGTGTACGTGCGTGCGTGTGTGCGTGCGTGCGTGCGAGCGTGCGTGCGTGCCTGCCTGCGTGCGTGCGTGTGTGCGTGCGTGCGTGCGAGCGTACGTGCGTGCCTGCCTGCGTGCGTGCGTGTGTGCGTGCGTGCGTGCGTGCGTGCATGCGTGCGTGCGTGCGTGTGTGTGTGTGTGAGTGAGTGAGTAATCGTTACATGAGCGCTGTCAGGGGCCTTTGGTGGCTCAATCATAACCCTGACACCTGGGTTGATGATACAGGTATTCCACCTCACTGCTCACACGATAAGAAATGTGTTTTCAAATCTATGGTAAACATTTTTTAACGTTTGCCACACCACATCGAATAGAAAAGTCGTCACTGAGGGGCGGAGCATCAGTCGCTTATTGTATAGATCTTCTGCCTTGAAAAGGGCTGCGGGTTCAAGTCCCGAGTCAGACGTTTGTTAATTTTCACGGGTGAGTTTATTCTTTATATACAGGGTGTTAGTGACAAGTGACGTAATACCGAGCAGGATGATTCTGCTCATGATTCTGAGTTAATGTCAAGTGGAATTTACCGTCGCAAAATTTGCATTTTTTTATTATTTTCCAATCCATACTATTACGACGGAAAATTCCAGTTGACAGGAGGGCGCTGGTGTGCACCATCTCCATAAGAGACGTGGCAATAATGCGCTAATGTGTAAGCCAGTATAGACGGCGATACGGCTCACCGCCTATGACGTTGGTCTAACAGAACTCGGTGACGTGAGGGTATTTAGTTCATCTTACGATGGATGTGCCTCTGACTACATCATTGTGATATAGCTTATGTATGCTATGTTATGTGTAGACTGGGCTGGGGATCCAATCAATCTCAATTTTTGTTTTAACTGACGCACGAACTTATTCTTACCGTGTGCCGCACGTGAGTGCGAGCGAGACTGGCTTTCCGCGCGCTCTCTCTTACTCTTTAGCGGCTTACGGCTATGTAGACTAAAATAAGACCCAGAGGGAGGAGGTAACCTCGGTAAGCTAGACGCCCCATACGAAATGGTGCGGGGCAAAGGGTTACCGTTCTATAAGCTAGTGCGTAAGATGTATTTATAATTAATTTATCTTGTAATGTTACATACTTGCGAGAGGTGCAAGTCGTACAGGTGCAGTGTGCTGACGGACATGTCGTGTGCCTCGTCTGCAGGGCCTGGCACGGAGGCGGGCGTGTCCAGTCCGAGGGTGCTGGCCCCGATGACGCTGCTCACCCCGGCTAGCCCCATCGACGGCGGGCGTGATGGCCGCGTCGGGCCCGGCGCCGGACCTTCGTCCTCGTCGCTAGTTTCATCCATATCCTATCACATAAGAAGACGATATAGTCAGGTCAGGTAACTGAACAAGTACAGAAAAGGACAGAGTACCTTCCAGTGACGGCTTTTAGTTCCACCGGGAATCGACGCCAGAACCTCCGGATCGTAAGCAATACATAACAATACATACAGCTGTTAACTTTTAAAAAAAGAACATGTAACTGTTCCGACTTAACTGGGTATCACAAAAACACTTCATTGCACAGAACTTAATTTTAACAATCAGACGTAACTCATAAATTCAGCACAACATGGGCATTTTAGTGGTGAGCATCTCGCTGGCATGCTGCCCGTTTGACGTGACCTGTCCTCTGAATTCAGTGCGGTTTATTTGAATACTGACCGGCAGCCTGAACTGCGGCTCGCGCTGGTGCTGGTAGAAGGAGAGCACGGCGGGCAGGGGCGTGTTTGTGCCGAATATGCTCTGCTGGATGTACGAGCCGAGCATCGTCTTGTTCTGTCAACACAAAGGTATACTCATTACATTTCGGGTACAGTTCACACACATACAAGTCGGATGTAGAATTAAAAATATATTTTATATATTACTCCTTTTTGCAACATTGGGAAACTTGTGCATAAGGTTAGCGACCGGAAAGGGTGGTGTAAAACGGAGGAGGCATATACCCAGCAGCGGGATGATGCCGGCTGACTGATGATGAGGAGTATGTACGTATAGCTATGTGTACTCACAAGTGCGTTGTTAGCCGGTATGGCGTGGTGCATGCTCTGGCGCAGCGAGCGTAGGAACTGTCGCTGCGCGGGTTCGCTCGGCTGCCAGCCGGGGTGCCGGCACGAGAATGCTACTAGAGACAGCTCCGTCTTGCCACCTTCGCCTTGCTTGTACTGGGCGTTGCACACTGTTGACAATCACACCGTTCAAATAAAAAGACCGTTACACTCTTTAACGTATTCTTCTTCTATCGTATGGGTTGTGAGGTGGATTATCAACCCTATCAACCCCGGTGTCAGGGTTATCATTGAGCCGCCAAAGGCCTCTGACATGGCTCATGTAACGGCTTCTTACTTACATCGGTAAATAGCAGCCTGGACCAACGGCTTAACGTGCCTTCCGAAGAACGAATCATCTTACCTTCGAACAATTAGCTGATCAGCCTGTAATGACCTAACCAAACTAGGGATCACACAGTGATTTTTGTGATATGTCCCCACCGGGATTCGAACGCGGGCCACCGGTTCGTGAGCCCAACGCTCAAACCACTGGACCACGGAGGCCGTTGAACGTATTACTTAGTGTCTAGCCGACTAATGTCAAAAAAACACAACGTGAAACTCACCCCAATATACAAAGACAAAATAGTCTGACTCGATCGCGAGTTGAACAATACAAGTTTGTTCAAACCCATCCTGTAGAAATTTTTCCATTTATGTCGCCATTACAGCGATCCCAAAAAAACGCAACTACTCTAATTAGGTTACTGGGTATCCCTAATTTAGTTAAAATACGGTAAGTACTGTACTGTACTGTGTAGGCCCGCGTGATGGTATAAGGCCCGATCTCCCTATCCATCCATAGGGAAGGCCTGTGCCCCAGCAGTGGGGATGTTAATGGGCTGATGATGATGATGACTGTAAGTTGGTAAGCTCATTCGCCTGATTGTATGAAAATAGGATCTTTGCGTACTTCGGAAGGCCGAAGGCCTGAGCCAACAGCTTAACATAAGCTGTTGGCTCGGGCTAGTACGCAGAGAGTTGGCATAGGCCTTCGGCTACGGTTATGTCCAGGTTGTGATTTATTACAGCCCAAACGAAAAGAAAAATGATGTCGAATCATACCTTTGCTCTTGTCTCCAAATTTGCCAGGCGATTGCCAATCAGGATGGCCGTGGCGTCGGATGTCCAACTGTAAAATAAGCACTGTTATAGCAACCCTGACACTTTAGGTACAGTTAGGGAAAAACATTCAATAATGCAACAATTCCTTACCAACATATACCGGCACAAAAACAGAGCTGCCAATATTTTAATAAATATCACATTCGTCATCCATAAAATAAGCTTTTGCGTCTAACGAATAAGTAGGTTTTAGTTCAACAGTTTGAAGAGATCAAATACGCTGTAGATAAAAAGTTGCTGCAAGCAAATTTGAACTTTCTAATCGAACAATTAAGCTTATTTTTATGTGCTGTGACAAGTTTTCACAAGGTAATATGTGCTCGCAACCTCGCAAAGAATCATTTTGAAAACTGACGAACCTTTGTACAGTTTTGTTTGGGCAGTGACTGTACATAATTTGTTCAACTTTATACCATTGTCTAATTTGGTGAAATATACAATGTCCCACTGGTGGGGAAAGGCTTCTTTCTCAAGATGCAAGACTTGTGATAACCTACTTTTACCCTCTGTTTGTATACCGGGAAATCAGGCAGCGTTATTCTGCCACTGTTTTTGCCACATTCACTGCCGGTCAATGTGTTAGCGGTATTTCTTTGTGTTTTGCAGAAGTTAAAGGACTGAGCGATAGCACGAATTAGAGTTTAGTGTCGTCCCACGCTAACACACTTGCCGCAGAATGCAAACCAACAACAACATTACCGTACGGATTTGTTCGTAGATCTATGGATTTTCGAACATAGGCAGCGGCTGCACATATAATCATGTAGCCTATTTTTATTCATGGCTTTTTTTACTGCCAAGACGGCTTAACAACCCAATTGCAAATATAGTATACCTGGGCGAAGGAGCAGACGTCGCCGATGCCGAGCACACAGACAGTGAAGTTGCGGTAGAAGTCGACGATGTCGAGCGCGCGCGAGCGCAGCGACAGCAGCACCAGCGGGCACAGCAGCGGGCTCAGCAGCTCGAACAAGATGTACACCTGAGATGCACCAATGACACAACGTCGTTTATGCATGAATATTGTGATTAGTAATTACTGTTATAATGTAGCAGTGACGCCGCACTACAGGCGGTTACCGTCGCACCGGAAATGTGTCGAATCCTTTTATTCGTAGGTCGAATCACTAAACCATCGTATTTTCCATACATACATAAAACGCACCAAGCGCTTCGCTTCATCTTTCATAATGCGCACAGCCAAGGAATGGAATGGACTGCCGGCGTCGGTGTTTCCTGTATCTTATAACCTGGGGTCCTTTAAATCACGGGTGAATAGGCATTTTCTGGGTAAGCTCGTTCCACAGGCGATCTCTTCTTCTCCTCATGGGAGAATGAAGTCCAGAGCAAACCCATCTTAATTTAAAAAACACACGCCTATTTCCCACCGGGATAAGCAGAGACTATAGAATTCCATTTCCTAAGATCCTGACACACTTCTCTTGCTTCCTCCACATTCATCAGTCGTTTCATTCACGCACGCCGGTTCAGAGTAGATCGTAATAAACCTTTTCTAAGGACATCTCCAATTTGGTCAATGTAAGTCCTTCTAGGTCTTCCTCTGCCAGCCCTACCATCAACTTTCGCTTTATATACCGCTTTCGCAATAGGAAAGTGATAAGATTGAAGTTCTACAGCACTGGAGGCAAATGATCCGAACCAATACGGAAATTGTTATATTGTTTGGAACCTCTAAATCTATGCGCCTAATCCAAGGTACCTTTCTGAAACGCGGCTTTTAAAAATCCGGCAGTTGAGTTTTTGTAATAAATGTGACTATTTAGTATTTTGACATACTCGTAGATATACAAAACAATAACACTTGCTCTCTTCAGAGCTTCAAAAACCTGCTGCAAGCTCATTATAAATCTCAATGTGTACTTATTATTATGACGTATTATGTGTGTAAGTATTTCCCTATTTATTCTGTTGTGTCTATGTATATACGTAGTTTATAATTTTCTCTATAGTATGGTTAGGTATTATTAGGAAACATATTATATTATATTATGTACGTAAACTGTAGTTTAACCGTGTAGTTTAAACTGTATTAACCGTTGTTGTTGCACCATGTGATCCCTGATAGTGGTTGCCTGGAAGAAATTGCTTCAGAGCAATATGGCCGCCCATTTGTACTGTTGCTAAATGTTTGTACGTTTTGTTTGTGTGCAATAAAGGATATTTGATTTGAACAATATTCTTTGTTGGATATACTCACAGCTCTGAATTGGAAGAGTTGTTGGAAGTGCGCGGCTACATCCTTGGTGTGCGCGCGACCACGCCAGGCCGCGGGCAAATAGTGCACGTGGCCAAGTACCTGCACCACAACGACACCATTAACAAATACATCTACTCGCGCCATTAATACAGGGTATTAGTGACATCGTAACGAATACTCAGGGGGATGATTCAGACCATGATTCTGAGTTAATATCAGTTTTTTAGTTTTTTTTAATTATTTTCAATTCTATACTTTTGCGATGGAAAATTCCACTTGATATTAACTCAGAATAATCAGCTGAATCATACCCTTCAGTATTCGTTACGATGTCACTTACACCCCACACAAGTACATACAGTAGACATGCAAGTAGGTATGGGTGTTAGTGACAACGTAACGAATACTGAGGGGGATGGTTCAGACCATTATTCTGAGTTGATATCAAGTGGAATTTTCAGTCTGAATATTCATGAAAATGTTTGTCTTTTTTAATTATTTTCCGTTCCATACTTTTGCGACGGAAAATTCCACTTGATATCATCTCAGAATCACCCTAACACCCTGTATATACAGGGTGGCCCAGAAGTTCAGGTTCAAAATGAAAAATTAGAAAGAGGGGCTCATTGGCTACCAGAAACACCCCCATGTATGTTCAGCAATTATTTACGGTTTAGGAGATATGACCCATTTTGTACCTTTTTCTAGATTTTCTACCTTACTTCAGAAATAATCATTTTGTCGCTATCCCTTTCTTAATAATTATTTTATTTTACTTCACAACTATGCCTAAGTCTGTAACAGATAACTTTTACCTTGAAATCTATGTACAAATCTATCTTTTGTCTTCGGATTGTTGCTATGTCTACCCTGTTAGCGATTATAAGCGTGATTTTTATTTACTTTTAATTGAAAATGTGTCTTTGAGCACCTTTAACAACGTTAGAAAGTAGCAGCTACATTGTATGAGAATGTCAAATTTTTCTTCAAATCTGTCTGTCTTGCAATCTTTGAGGGCTAATTACTTAGTTTTCTGCCCCTATTAAGGGTACTTTTTATTAATGTTTCTAAAAGGCTATTAAATGGAGCAGTTTTAAGAAATACTTTCAGGGTCCATGACAATCTCATGTGTTTATTATTCTTCGGCGAAGTTTTAACAACTGTAACAATTTTGGTCGAAATCTCACTTTGTCTTCCGATAACTTTTTTTTTATCTTTGATTTCACTTTGATTTATCTTTGATTGAGCGATACATAGACTTAGGCATAGTTGTGAAGTAAAATAAAATAATTATTAAGAAAGAGATAGCGACAAAATGATTATTTCTGAAGTAAGGTAGAAAATCTAGAAAAAGGTATAAAATGGGTCATATCTCCTAAACCGTAAATAATTGCTGAACATACATGGGGGTGTTTCTGGTAGCTAATGAGCCCCTCTTTCTAATTTTTCATTTTGAACCTGAACTTCTGGGCCACCCTGTATAAGAGTGGAACAACATTTTTTAGGGAACAAATATTTGCTTTTAGACTTAATTTATGTTTTATTTAAAGGAAATAGATATAATATGATCATATAAATAAATGTGTACAAACTTGTATGAACAGCTCCTCTCCGCGCGCGGGGCCCGTGCATCCCCCTCCGAGTCGTTCCTCTTCACCAATCAGCGCCCTGCAACAACAAATGTGTGAAGTGGAGGCATACCCCGATACCGACCCCGCCGGCGTGGTCGACGATCTCCCTCAATCAGCGCTTATCGCTATCGACCCACTAGGCTCGATTAATTCTTTCAAATATTTTTCCTCTCAGACGACTCCCTGAGCCGAAGTTCGCGCCCAACTGGGCACCCTCAGGCCTGCAGTCTTAAACTTTATACCAAGTGAGAGCCATCAGCGCTCCCCATTTGTCCGGTTAAGTAGTTAATGCCATCTGCGGCAAATATAAAATACGCCACGTCAAAAAAAAATGTAGTGAGGCATATGATGGTCTTGTTACGTTAAGGGTGATTGTGACTCTCAGTTCTCTTTATTGTAATATTCTACAATTTAAATTACGTATTACAATATAAAATTACGTATTTTCTTTATAAACGAACTGCATGCACCTCATAATTCAATTTTCAAATTACAATTTGATAAAATGCTGTAGATAATTAGTTATTTTCCCACTTTGGTTAAGCAGTTTTCGGTGGATTGCAGAAATCTTACTTAATAAATATAAATGTAAGGGGCATAGGGCGTTTACATGGGCGATTAGTGACATTTTTTTTTCGCTGCGCATGAACGAAACTGGTATTCTTCTATTGTGTGGGTTGTGAGGTGGATTACCATCCTCATCAACCCTGATGTTTGGGTTACTATACTATAGGGCCGCCAAAAGCCCCTGACGTGGCTCATATAACGACTAACTTACATCAGTAAGTAGTAAGCGGGACCAACGGCTTATCGTGCCTTCTAAAGCCCGAAAGTGCCATGATGCAGGCATATAGGATTAATGTATGGATGTCCTTTGTAAAGATGCTCCGCTTTATTACAAAATGGTGGCTAAAGATAAAACCAAGTTTAAAAAATAGCCCTTGCCATGAAAGTAGTCGCAGGTCCTAATCATTATTATGAGTTCCATTAAAATCCGTTGATTTCTTTTGCGGCACAGACTATATTTTATACCAGGGCACGTTCATCCAAACTTACAAATCTACACGTTCAAAAGCTAAAAGTTACTCACAAGTACGTATAAATTACGTTCAACAGAAAAAGTAGAGATATTGTAAAATATACTTGTGAAATAATTATTGACACTTCTAACGTAACATACACGTGTAGTTTTGATAAACACATTCTAGTAATATTAGGTTTAGTCTTGGTTTTGTAGTAAGACGGTTTTTTATTAAATTATGTTTGCGTTTAACCCCAATCTCGCCACTGAAATTCGCAAAAAAATACATATATTAGTATCATCATTAGGCCTTGAAAATCTTGTCAGTTGATTTAAGCAGTATCAGTCGCAGGGACACAACTTAGAGTTAGACCAATCCTGGAAGTAGTAGATTAGTATAACGGCTCACCTGGCGGCAGCGAGCACGCAGCCTAGGATGGTGATGATGGTGAGCACGTGTTCCACCGTGAGCACGTCCTCGTCGTACACAGACAACACCACCAGCACGCCCAGCACGCTCGCCGACAGGAACACGATGTTCCTACAACATCACATCACATTAACATTACTAAACAATACTTCCACCCAACCAATCCACAATCAAATGCGTGTGAGAAAAAGACGTTCTACTATCACTTTCGGCTATAGTTGTACTAATATGTATTCTGTGATTAAGTATTAATGAATATAAGCATTCTTCTTCTTTTATCATGTGGGTCATGAGGTGCATTCCCAACCTAATCCCTAGTGTCAGGGTTAATATTGACCCGCCAAAGACCCCTGACATGACTCAAGCAACGACTACGTGCTTACATCAGTAAGTAGTAACCGGAGCCAACGGCTTAACGTGTCTTCCGAGCACATGAGGTACGGATCATCTTACTTTCGGACAATCGAGTGATCAGCCTGTAATATCCTAACCAAACCAAGGCGCACAAAGTGCTTTTTGTGGTATGTTTCCACCGGGATTCAAACTCGGGACCTCCGAACCGTGAGTCCAACGCTCCACTGGACCACGAAGGCCGTGACCTAACGGTGTAACGTTGGAAGTTGTATATATGCGTCGCTCTGTACGAACTTCGTTAGCGCGTTCCATTAGTCATGCATTTCTTAAACATACATACGGTCACGAGCATTAATATGTATACACTTCGGTCACATTAACTTTTTTGACAAATTGAACTGTAAGTCTCACTAAATCTCAAATATGTTAGTGCGACAGAGTCCTAAAGTGGGTACATTATATTGCTCGTGACTGTACAAGAAACTCAATAATCCCTAGCGGTAATCCCTAGCGGGGTGGGCAGTGTCACAATAAATCAAAGACAACTTGCAGTCAACACGTTCAGCTGCTTGTCGTCCAAAAAAAAACCGACAGATGCATTGTGTTATTTCTAACATGGTGGACTAATGTTATAGGCGATAGGCTGATCCCTTATCACCATAAGGTTCATCATGTCCATCTTAGGACTTCGTATCAACAGTGGCATTTCTTAAAAACACGAGATACATTTGACATTTGTTTGCATTGCGCACTTACTTTTACAAGCGCAAATATCAAATTGCAATAATGATTTTTTGGATGAATTGTTTCGATGTGGCCTTTTTAACCACCCAGGTCAAATCCGAAAGCCAAACAATTCATTGAACCGCATGTGACACAGTATGCCTTTACCCTGTGACGTCATAGGTCATGCCAACAACTTTTCTAGATAAACCAACTATTTAAAATTGTCTTGGATTACCAATAATGCTCCCATAACACAAACAATGCTAATTGTCTAGCTGTTGTTTACTACACTGACTACATCCAATGCGTCATCTTCCACCTACGTATTACTTCTGACAAACATGGGCCTTGAGCCAAAGTTATAAATAGCGTGTGAGAAAGCTTTTTTTATGATTTTTTTGACCGTTTTCAACGACCTTTTTATAAATAGAACTAACAGCTGTAGCAACTTTCATCGACTGTTTTTCATAATAGAAAAAACATATTGCATAAGCGTAGAAATGTCAAAACATCACTACAGTTGGATGGCAACAGTGTTACGATAATTATTGTCACAAATTTTTTATTGTTATTTTTCTTCATAAATATGATGTTAGCTAGCTGGCTCGTTCAATTCCACTCCCTTTTCTTCCCTCTAAGGCATGATTACGGAGATAAAAACTATCCTGTGTTCTTTTAAGGATCGAATTTCATTTAAATTGATTTAGTAAGGTTTTATAGTGTGACTATACTTATAGGTTGAGAAGCTGCGGTAGTTTTGGGCTGATGATACATACGTACACACATAAGATGACGCCTATTAACCTTTGGGGTGGGCACAGACCACGGAGTGCCACTTACTGCGATCCTGACACACCTTCGCTTTCGCTTCTTTCACTCTCATCAAAGACGATATATACAGTCATAAGCAATATCATGTTCCCACTTTAGAATCCTGTCGCACTATCATATTAACATTTAATGAGACTTACGGTTTAATTTGTCAAAAAAAGTTAATGTATATAAAGTGTATATATATTAGTACTCGAGACCGTACAACAAATAAATATTTGGGTTTAAAAAGAAATAAGTGAATAGATTTATTTTTCCCGATGATACTGTGACCGACTTACTTGGCGAAGACAGTGGTGATCGGCGAGGAGAAGCTGGCTAGATACTTGGTGGCGGGCTTGTGCGCGCGGTTGAGCCGGTCGCGGAGCTCGTGTTCCAGCTCGTTGAAGTGGCGCAGCGTCTCGCGCGCGTAAAGCGACCACGTGCGCAGCCCCAGCGACCCGGGCGACCGCTTGATTAACTGCATAACAACAGTTATATAACTTAATGCTTACTCCTTACTTACTCCTAGCCTACACCATTCCACTGCAGGCTTCTTCCACTCCTCCCGATCTAAAGCTTTCTCTTTCTACATGTCAAGTATACATCCAACTCGTCACGGTGGGTCAGTCGGCTCGGCCACGACGCTTCTTAACATTTGGCACCCATTCTCTGGTCTTCTTTGCCATATGGCCAGCACAATCCCACTTCACCGGCCTTCTGTGCAACGTCAGTGATTTTCTTTATGAACAACATAATTTAGATACATTATAAAATGCTGCACGATCAATAAAATACACAAGTTTACCGCTATATCGCAATTGGGCTAGTCAGAGATACATTCATTCATACATTCTGTGACGACCCAATAACTAAATTCAATTTTTTATTTGAAGAAGAAGAAAGTAGACTCAAGAAAATAAATTACCTACACTCTTCTTTTTGTGGTGCTCAGATGTTAAGGTTGTTTATGTTTTACATAACATACGCTTTTGTCATATGATTAATGACCACCACCATTAGAGTGTCTCCGGAATTCAGATGTGAGGAAAAGGATACTTCGTTCTCATGATGCAATTTCCCTTGGCAACGGAAAAATCAAGTGCTGACTGGAAGAGCCCTTATCAGGCAAAGTTATCACTACAATATACCTTATGGTTTTTAGTTATAGGTTTACGAAAAAACCCATGATGGTGACATAATCATATAACCAGGGTCTTGCAAGCCTCATATAAAAAAATAAAAATATGCCTTTTATAAAGCCATAACAGTATATATTCTTGTTTCTTCTTTTTGATCTGACTCCTCTGTGTTGGTAAAGGAACACCCGTAGGTACATGTGTCAAATTAGAACAGATTATTTCCTAATATTCCTGTCTAGGTATCAAACACGGGACCTCTGATTTGGTGACCTCTAACAAAGTCTTCGAAAGAATCGCTCACCTCGGCGTAATTGAAGAAGAAGTAGAGTATTTGCCAGGCTTGTATGAGGGGTGCGAGTAGAAAGTTGATGGCTGCTAGGAGTATGATCTGTTTCTCCAGTTGTCTCGCCAGTTGCATCCGCTTGGTGTGGTCTTTATATGCTTGTCGGAGCTGCCAGCAGTTCTCCCACGGCGAGAATGGACTATCTGTGAAGTAATATGCCGCAGCTATAATAGAGTCATAGAGTAAGGAATATTGTCGTATAGTACTTAAGAGTTGCCGTATAGAACGGCGACTCTCCGCTCCTCACCAGCAGCTGAGCTAGGTATACCTCACCCCCTCGGTCTTGCTTTAGCCTTCGATCGTATGGGCATCAGGCGTCACATACACACACACAACTGCGCGTGTATGATAACGTCAATGTGTAGTTTCAGTGTAAAAAGAGGTATTTTCTATGAAATGTCAGGGGTGTGTCAAAGTGAACAGGTAATAACCAGGTAAGCGTGTTCAGCCTTAACCTACGCCTTCATTTACCATCAGGTATGATTGAGGTTAAACACGAATCTGATTGAAATTTTAAAAAAATTAACTGATTTCCAAATCTGTTTAGTATGAAATAATAATGTGTTGAATACAATGTTTTCTAAATCTAAATTCTGTAGTCGGCGCAACCAGTAACTCACCCTCACCTGCAAATGCTGCACCATGGTTACATTACCTATTTCAAAGACATGACCTATGGTTACTTTACTTACAAAAGGCAAGTTTATAACCAAAAATTGGTGATTCATATCATAGTAATAATGGAACATGAATGGAACATGTATCATTAGGGTAATAAGACTTTCAAGATATTTTTTAGTAACCTAATAGTGATTAAATTTTTACTTTCTCTCTCATTTAGTGATGGTTTCATTATAGCAGATTAATAATTACTGCATTACTAATTCATTATTAATTATATTCCTTAATCATGCCTACATTTTTCAATGATTTTTTGATGATTTTTCAGTGATTTTTTAAATGAGGCACTTTTGAACCGACGTTCCCCAAACACACGATAGATGGAGTTGTTCACTTTTATAGTGATAATTATCTATTTTCTTTATAATTATTCAAAAATGTAATGTAATGGCAAATATATAAAACTAATTGTTGTTTGATATTTGGATCACATTGTGTGTAGAATGATGTTGCTACCTGTATTGCTTCTCTTTATTTTGATCAGAATAAAGAGAAGCAATTTAATAATGGGTGGAAGTTGTAATTGTACCTTGGTGTAATAAAAATGGTCATCATTTCCTTCCAAAAACAAATAATAATAAAAATCTTAACAACGCCATCTATCGTGTTTTGGTGATCGCCGATTGGAAAGTCCCTCATTGAACCGAACTGAAATGAATGTCACTTACAAAATAATAAAAACTCCAGGTTCCACTTCAATCCTTTTGACAAATAGTGGAAGTCGCCAATACAAGGCACATGTACCTGCAAAGGTAGCAAGTTTTTGTTCACCATTGCCACCATATAGTTGTTATACCTGAAATATATAAAAAAGGGAAAACATTAGCTTTCTTCTGAAATGTGTTTATTTTAGACAATAGTATTCTCTTAGCTACGCAACATTGAAAGTCACACCAATCTCACTAATTTTTATCGCAAAATGCAAATATATTTCATATTTTAATCATCACAAAGCTGCATATTAAGCGAACATTCGCATAGCCGACATAGGTGGTCACCAGTTTTAATTTTAGTATAGATCACAATGCATGTTTACTACATCAAATATTATTTAAGGTCAAACTGTATCAGTGAGTCACAATAAGATAACCCTCATTAAGCATAGCAAAAAGTAGTACCAGTAAATATAATCTGGTATGGCAACTTTGTGCAACAGATTGATCCATAGTTTATCATACATACATACATAAACAGCCTATATATGTCCCACTGCCAGGCACAGGCCTCCCTTCAATCAACCGTAGCGAGTACAGAGCATACTCCACCACACTGCTCCGTTGGGGGTTGGAGGAGTCGCACAAAGTGGTTTCGACAGTGTCTCCATCGGGAATCATCCCTACAGCTCCAGATCATGAGCCTGACGCTCTAAGCACTGACCATGGAGGCTATTTGCCATAGTTTATCATACAGGTTAAGTAAATATTTACCTAAGAATCCTATGATATATGTCTAATTCATTAATCTCTTGTTTGTGGACACACATATGGTGTTCTGGCTGAGCTTCCCGCACCCGGTCTTGTATCGTAGACCAATTAACCCACGCCAAATCACTCTACAATACAAACAAAATCAAACATTGGTATACAATATGAAATTCCAAATATAAATAAGGAAAATTTATAACATATACATACCTCTTTAATTTTCAATGCATTATTATAAAATAACTTGGTGTCATAATCATAATATAAATTGTATATAGATACAACTACTCTCATCAACCAAATGAGACAACATATTGTTACGAGGAACCACCTGAAAAGTACCATATGGTGTGAATTACAATAAATACATTTCTATAACTACAAAATAAAACATTAATAATATTGGTCTTTTGTAAAGTGATGGTTTGATTAACATTAAACACTGTGAACTATAAGGCTGCCATATAACCACCAAGAGTGGCTCAAGCGTCAATAAAAAAAAATAGAACACTTTCACTTAATTTTAAAGCATATACTAACCATTTCCATGATATTCTATCCACACATTCAGCAGATGAGTATACTACATCATTGAGACTTAGTTTGACACTTCGATTTGCATCTGGGTCTTCTCTAAACAGTTTTGGATAATTCACACAGTGAACTAAAAATGTAGAAAACCACACTATAAATAAGAACTGCAGTGCATAAAATAATTCGGACATAACCATTGGGTAGAAGCCGCCATAAACATAATATTTATACATTCTTGTAAAAAAAGAATCGAGATCTTCTATGTGTGTCCATCCTCCTGCAACAAATATGTACCTATTAGTTATTTATGAAAACAAAATAAAGGGGGAGTCTCCGATAGTTCCTTGTAGTGTATAATTCACTTGAGCCAATTCTACTAACATTTTGAATATACACACTAACAACAGTTAATAATGAACTTAGGGTCACCAAGCTAGCCATGATGGCAAAGATACAAATACATCAAAAAAAGAAAGGTGAGAAAGATGGGTATTAGTGTAAAAAGTGCTATAGTATTATTATATTGGTACAAATATTTGTTGTTATATTTCTTATAAAAATGGGTATATAAATATTAAATAAAATAGATGTTTATTTATGTGTACTTAGAAGTACACATGTAGTCATTTAATAAAAATGCAATAGTATACCTAGAACACATTGACTTATTATCAATCAATTTTATATTCCTGCAATTGCAATTTCTGGACTGCATAAATGTAAATGTAGGTAATAACTAATAATATTAAAATCACAATTGTATTGATAAAATCACATGTTAGATAAAGTCATGTTAAAAAGACTCAAAATCACTTTTAAAAATACCATGTCCACTGTCACATGCATGTTATTTTTTTGTTAGTTCATAAGCTATGTTATTAGGTGCTAAAGATTCGTGAAGAAAGTTCTTATACTTATATAGAAAATGTATACAAACTTGCATGAACCAATAAAGATTTCTACTTTCAGCTATCAATTCGGACACAAACTTTATAAATACGCAATAACACAAAGACATTGAACTTACCCTTAGTTTGTGGCACTTTGTGGATGATAACGTTAGTGGCGTCTTCGTGTTCGTGATCCAGGGTGATCATGGTCGGAGCTGCAGCACTGTCCTCCGTCATGCTCGCCAGCGGCGGGGTCGTTTCGTTGTTCAGTGCCATGTACGTAGTAGTAACATCGCGTCTTACACTGAACTGAGCCATCTTTACGGAACAATATTTAACACTTTTTCCGGTTTCAACGTCTAATTTATTCTAAATAGGGGGGACATATGCTATCTGCACATTCTTGACTTTGTCCCAGAAACGTAAAAAATAACTTTTATATAGACCAAGGTTCGAAGATATCCATACAAAGGATTTTATTGTTTCGATTTTTATAATTGTTACATTACTTATTATAGTACTGTGACTATTTATTTGACGATACAAATAAAAATGAAAATACGTCTAATGTTACAAAGAATTTTGCAAGTCTCCACAATTTAGAGAATTAATCCACACTGCACACAAATGAAACGACGAAAATAAACCAACGACGACGCGACGACGGAGAATGACAGCTTCAATTTTCAAACAACGTTTCTTTTCAGTTCACGCAGATTTTGCACGTAGGTACACCAAAGAGTAATACTACGTCCATAAAGAAACGTACACTAACTTGACACCAACAGTTTGTTGCAGTTTGTTGTTCTTGGATTTTAGAATTTCCCTCAGAACAATAACTAAAGCATAGAAGGAAGGCTAAAATAAGAATTCAGAAACTATAAACCGGCTCTCTTCTAGCTTACGACACAAACTATGAGTGAGAAAAAGACAAATGATTCGCTCTTTGCTTCATTTTTTCCGAGGTTGTCACAACATGAAATGTCATTTGGACCTATTGGACTCATTTTAACTCGGCCAAATACATAGTAACATAGAGTCTGTGCGGAAAGAGAACCGTCATAGGATTTAGAGGCGCAGCTGTGCTTAATTACCGTTTTTGTCATGTTGACAACACTGTTTCGTCATTACAGTGCGACTGTAACATCTTGATATTTTGTGGCTGTTAGAATATTGATTCATTTTTGTGATGAATATAATTTTAAGTTAATAATATTTTTATTTATTTTAATAATCATAAATGTTAAGTAAATTTTTAGGTATTTAATTAAGGAGAATAAAGTATATAATAAATTTTGAAAAAGCGACAAAATAATATCAAAGATATTTCTGAATGGATGCAATGTGCAGTTTAAAGTAAATTTGTTAAAGTAGGTATAAAATAAAACTAAAAATGTATTTATATAATTTTATATTTATTCACTGGCTCCATGATCAGAATCATAATCAAAGTCTGATTCTAAATATTGAATGCCGGACACGGTTGAACTTTGTTTGGAACTACCAGAGAGATCCAAAGAATTATCTTCTTCTGAACTTGATGTGCTCGAATCTTTTACATTTATAATAAATTCTTGCATATCCTCCATTAAACGGTCTTGTTCCCAATATTTTTGTTCTACATGTATCACATGATCACACTCTTTTCGCCAATGTTCTGCGGTAATAGTTCTGAAGCATTCATTTATAATTGGTAATAGTTCTTTTGCTGATATGTTCACATTCTTTGATGCTACTTGTCTTTTTGCTAAGCTCCATATCATCTCAATAGCATTCAAGTCGCAGTGATATGGCGGTAACCTGACAACAGTATGACCATGCTCCTCAAGTAGTTGATCAATTTCAAATACTGGTTCTCCTTTGTTCCTTTTTACTAAACTTACAAGTTCAGCTTTCAGCGCGTCAACTGGATATTCTATTCCATTATCTTCCAACCATTTCTTCAAAGTTTCTTTCCTGTCATTGCTATTTGGAGGTTTATTTATGCGTGTACTATGATAGGATGCGTTATCTAGCACAATGACAGACGGTTGAGACAGGTTTGGCAAGAGTTTTTCTTTTGTCCACTTGGTAAAATTATCTCGATTCATGTCATGGTGGTAATCCGCTGAAATACTTTTAGTTTTATTTGCAAGTAAACAATTTTCAATGAATCCTTCTCTGCTACCAGCATGAACTATAATATATCGTTCACCAAGAGAAATTGCTTTAGATACTCCAGGTTCATTGGGGCCTTGCCAACACTTACTAACTTCATGTGCAGTATGAATATACGTTTCATCAACATATACAACCGGTTTTCCAGTTGCCCTCAAGTGTTTCATTATTCGCAAATATTTAGCGCGCCAGACCACGATATCATGTCTCTCTATGAGAACTTTTCGTTTTGACTCACATTTTTTATATCTATAACCCAGTTCTTTTAAAACCCCACGGAGACTAGTGATTCCACCGCAAAAGTTTATGTCTTCCTTTAACACACGATGTAGCTTCCTCAAAGTCGGTACCTCCTTCCTTTTTATTACGCGTTGTGTCAATCAATACTATCCTATTGTATTACCATTTGGGGAGGCACCCACAAAACAACTCTAAAAAAGCTTGAAGTAGCTCAACGTGCGATATTAAAGGTTTCAACCTTTCGACCCTTCTTGTACCCAACGTCTAAACTCTATGAAGAATGTAAAGTTTTAACAGTTCGTCAATTATTCATTGCAAATACTATCCTCAAAAGACACTCGCAAATAACCTATGATCCTACCTTCACTCAAAATATGAGAAGACATGACCTGGTCTGTCCTACTAGATTATTTAAAACAGCTTTTTCAAAAAGATTCTATGACTTTCTAGGATCTTACCTTTATAACAAATGTAACAAAGATAATAATATTTACCCATTAAACATTTACCAATGTAAAAAATCAGTAGCTGTATGGTTACAGAATTTTAATTATGACGAAACAGAGAATCTATTAGACATAATTAAATAGAAATGAGACGCACACACGCACGCATACACGCGCACACACACACACACACACACACACACACACACACACACACACACACGCACGCACACATACACATACATGCATTTATAGACTTGATATTTTCTTTTTAAGAATTATTTTATGATTTAGTCTAACAATTTAAAAAAAAAAAAAACTTTATTTTTTATATTTTGTTATTTTTTCTTGACCATGACTTTTTGGGGGTGGAGGCCTGGAGTCCTAAAACACAGGGTATCCTAGTTTAGGCTCCAGCCTCTACAAATATTGTATTTTTGTATGTATTTATGTATCCATGTGTTTTATTATTTGTAGAGGAAATAAAGATTTTACTTTACTTTACTTTACTTTTCCTTACAGCATAAAATTCACGTATTTTGTTACGGATGACGCACTTATCAAAATCATCAAGAATGACTTTGTTTGGTCTTCCTTTGCGTTTTTTCCCTGGTGTGCACCACACGCCGTTATTTGTGGAACCTTCTTTTTTTATTTTAGATATTGTATCTCTACTTAAGCCTGAAAACAAAATTTTAAGTTAGTCTAAACGCATTATTTAAATGAAAAGTATCAACACTCTTTGTACCTGCTACCCAAAAACATTGATTGCAACAAAACAATCAATTATTCATATATATTGTCACATATTTAAATGAATTACTTCTAATTTGTATACATTTCGAGATGTCAGGGATCGGAGGTTACGAGGAAGTCTAGAAAACGTTCAAATAAAACGGATACTTACAGGACATAGCTGCCACACGTTCCGTGACTTTGTTTAGGTCAATAATGGTGTGTTTCGCGGATTTCTCTCTCTGGCAAAACTGAATAATATTAAATATTAATTCCCTTGTAGAACTGCGTAAGGTTTTACCTCTTTTTGACATGATTTTAATCAAAAATCACAAGAAAACAACACGACAAAAAACTGTATCAATGCGAAATCACGTTTGACATTTGACAGATGGCTGGATTGGGTTGCCATGTAAAAATCATAATGTTAGTTCCATTTTACGCCACGCCGGTTCTCTTTCCGCACAGACTCTACATAAGAAGATTTTACTTATATTTACCGAACTATTTGACACGATCGCGTCAACTGTGTTTACGAGTGTCTTGTGTTCAGATTGTTTTAAGTGATAATTTAACAATATTTTTCCAAATAAATGGAAAGAAACTTTTATTTATATCAAATAATTGAGTGTCTCGACTGTGTGACATTATGTCTTGTGTGGTATGGGGCTGCAGCTCACATTCAGGAAGAAAAGAAAATAGCCAACAACTTCTGTCGTTTCATCGGTAAGTTTTTTGTAATTTTCTAGTGAAATGTGAACTGCTGAACAATTTTAGGAAAGTAATATGTTTTGCTGAATAGATTTGTAGCATAAAATATTTGAGATATCCATTATATTATACGTTTCATCGATGAATACGGAATTGATTTGAGGTTATGTTGATTGTCCATAGTGATGTACTAAAATTATCGATACTTTTAATTTTTAGATTTCCTGTAGACGATAACAAAGAGAAAGAATGGATAATTCGCATCAATAGACGAAATTGGATTCCAAATAAGTACAGCCGTATTTGCTCGAAACATTTTACTGCGGATTCATTTATGTGTGTTCCTAATTCAAAGTGGAGGCGTCTTCGAGACGATGCTATTCCTACATTGAACATTATAGATCAGACAGATGAAATGGTGTTTAAATTTAAATTTCAGCCTAGCCTGCATCATCTCACTGCTGGATAGATAGATAAGATATTTGTATCATGTTATCACAACACGTTTATACTATCTATCATTCAACTACATATTATTATGTACTTAATAAACTTAGTATATACTAAGTCTGTAGTTGTTTTATGTCTAAACAATTATGAGTTGTACACGTTTTATATAAGTAAATTATTATTATCTTTGATTTCAGATATTAAATCCAAAAGTGTCGACTGGATTTACATGAAAAGGTATATCAAATAATTTTCTTTTTTTATATTTTTAATATGATATACATATATAGAGTGTATAATTCAACCAGCTGCACAATGCACTTAAATCAGATATATTTTACTTTTATTTTTATAGATTATTTTGTACATATACTATTTTAACATTATTATTAAACTTTATTTCAGTCAGTTCAAGAAGACGAGATGAAAAATTTAAAAGAAAAGCTGAACAAGTCCCGCCTCAAGATCAAACGACTTAATGAAAAAAAAAAAACAATGTGACAGGGTGTCACAAAGACAGTTTCTAAGCAAATTGACACTGTTTAGAAATTAATAAATTTGTATTTATTGTAAATATAATGTACATAATTAATAACGTGTGAAATAAATACTTGCTAATGAAAATGAACAGATTTACGATCTAATTTATATTTCATTTTACCTCCTGTTCTTATTTACTCCTACTCCAACACTCCAGGTTGATACGAACTGCGCCCAATAAAGAATGTAATGAATGTTATAGATTTGTGTAAGCGACTTAGATAAATCTTGACTAAACCTTCCTTTACAAATACAAATATACTTTATTGCACACAACATACAATACTTACAAGTTTTACACGAAAGATACAGTACACCACCTACCTACCTTTTACTTTCCCTTTCTGTTCTCTTATGAATACTTGTATGCCGTATTTTTTTAAGTATAATGCTATATCTAGTAGGTACGAGTATGGTAATCCTAGTATTGAAACAGCTTGTAGCCCTAGTAAAGACCGCCATTTTATGTTTACAGAGTGGCACGTTTTTTCTGTAGGTATTTCCAGTCCATACTCTTTTCTATGTCTATGGCGTGACCCCATCGGGCCTCTTACCGTCTGTGCGGCTTAGACCCGGCGGCGGCGGTTCCAATTTGCACGGCACGTCGATCGACACCAGTGCACGGCGGATGACATCATAAATAAATTCGAATATTACAAAATACTTACCGATGAAACGATAACAGTTGGCTATTTTCTTTCCTTCCTGAATGTGAGCTGCAGCTCCAAACTAATATAAACCAGACAATATAATCCAAAAATGGTTAGATACTTACCTATCAGAGACAGAGTCTCCTTTCATCAAGAAGAAGATAATTGCATCCTACAAAAAGAAATCTTGTAAAAAAAATTTATCGACATTAATTGTAAGTAAATTTAATTTTATCGACATATTACTAAAGTGAAACCCAACACTAGGCAATGAAAAACTTGTGACAACCTACGAAATTACGAAACAATTTTTGTATATGCGTCTTTGTCTAACATTACGCCGGTTCCGTAAGATAAAGTAGAGCAGAATTATAGAGTTCTGTTGCTATTTTAGCCTTCCTTCTATGCTTTAGTTATTGTTCTGAGGAATTTCCTATCTCTATGGATTTTAGCCCCGTCTTTCACGGGCATTCACGGGTAGGTATATCGGAGTATCCTAGTAATGACAATGAGGGACATTACAGGCGACGCGACGTTCCCTAAAAAAATATAGATGGCGCTATATAACGTTGCGTTCCACCTTCGTTTAACCTTCTAAGTTCTGGGATTTCAGACATGTGCACCTTTTATCTTTGTTTTTGGGTAGGTATAAAATTATGACCCCTAATACACCCAGGTTTCAATACCATTCATTACCAACACCGTTCCAACCATTATTATTATGCTGGTACTGGGTCTGCTGCTAAGCTGCTATTGCTTGGAAAAGTGGGAACATCATATTTTTGAATAATTATGAACTCCGAGCAATGATGAAATAGATAATAAATTCAAATAACGTGGGAGTTAGACTATACCATCTGTATATTTTTTGGAGAACATGGCCACGTAAGAGACGCGGCTAAGTTAACAAAGACTCGGTGGAAACTTAACACTCGGTTTCGACCAATATGACCTTAAATTTGAAAACTGAAGATTTGGATTCGGTCTATTAAAACTAATGAGGGACTTTTCAGGATACGGCGCTGTCGAGATTTAACGTGATAATCACCTATTTTATCATTGCTCGGGTACAAAAAAAAATATAATGTAAAATGGCAGAGTAATGTATAAAAAATATTGTTGCTTGATATTTGGATCTGATAATATTGTATAGAATTATGTTGCTATATTTAAAGTATATTACTTCTCTTCATTTTGATTGGAGTAATATTGTGTGGAAGGCGAGTTGATCATGAGTGGTGTAATAACATGGGTCATCATTTAAACCCAGAAATAAAGATAAAAGGTGCATTTTTGTTATCCATAAAAGGTTAAACAAAGGCAATTTTGGACAACATCATCTAATTTTTTTCTCGAGAAGGTAGCCTGGATAGTCCCTCTTTAACACATGACTTGGCTGTATGGGCTTTGACCAAGTTCTACAGAATACAGTACGGACTGACAAAAAAAAATGTTATGGGAGAATTCATAATTCAAAAGAGTATTTATATTACGTTTTTTATTTATTTATAGAACATTTTGTGTATTTAACTGTTTCTCAATATCTATCCACTGTCCACGTGATATTCTTGTTTAAATTATTTAATTAGTCTAGTTAAGGGGACCATGTTTATCGTGGGTCTGACTGGTGGACTAGCGACTGGCAAAAGTACTGTGTTGTCGATATTTCGCGACAACGGCGTTGCTGTAATAGATGCTGATGAAGTGGCGCGAAAAAGTAAGTTGAATAGTATTTTCTTTGTATTGTTTGTCCACATTATGAGTAATTTATTCTTTTCTTAAATACAATAAGTATACAATACAATAAGAAGCATGGAAATGCTGCACCGACAAGAGCGTGGTTCTTAAATTGATGATGATGATGATGATAAATACAATATTTTCTTAATAGTTTTAGAACCTGGTACAAAAGCTTGGAAAGAAGTGAGAGAATATTTTGGCGAGGAAGTTTTACTGCCTGATGGCAAAATAAACAGAATAAGTCTTGGTGAGATAGTGTTTGATGACATTGAGAAGAGACGTAGACTCAACTCCATCACTCACCCTAGAATACAAAGTGCTATGATGAAGATGGCAATGTCTTATTTCTTTTCTGGACATAGATACATAGTCATGGAGGTACCACTTCTCTTTGAAACAGGAAAAATGTTAACATTTATGCATAAAATCATCACTGTTGTTTGGTAAGAAAACTTTGAATTATTAACTTTTGGCACTTAACTACTTATTCAGATTTAAATTGTGCAGTATAGACATAGATGGCTTATCTTATAATGATTGTATTTTTATAGTGAAGATCATCAGCAATTGGAAAGGCTATGTAAAAGGAGTGAATTCACAGAAGTGGTAGCGAAGAAGCGAATAAATTGCCAGATGCCCCTCAAACACAAAGTAGCTAACTCACATTTTGTGATAGACAACTCAGGAGACATGGACAACACGAGACTTCAAACTGAGAGCATCATCAGGCTGCTCAAAAGATCTAAGTTTACTTGGTGAGTTACATTCAAATTTATTAATTAAAATAAGAGAATACCTTCAGCTGCTTTTCGTCCCAGACATGTTGTAAAACTGGACATTGGGATTCTTTCTTTTCTAACATATTGCACCATTGTGTGAGATGGGATTATCACCTGTCAACATATGGTTTGCCATATCTTAGAACTTGGCATCAAAATTGTTTTCAGATTACTATAGGAATTATGGGCCTGAGTACGGGTACAAATCCTCAACAGAATGGGGTCACTCTGCATAATCTGTGAAAACACCAGAAGGCTTCTGAGCTTCTGGAAGGAGTTAGGTTGGCTTGCGTAGTCAACAATAGCTCGCATAATGGACTACTATCTTAGAGTCTAAATGCGGAAAACAGAGCCCACTAACTACGGGTCTGAACTATGGGCCTGAGTGTATGTATATCTTTAGGTATTGATTTGATACATTTGAAAATGGCGATACATTTCATCTTGGTGAAATACAAGTAATTTGTTCATCATAATATATGATGGCTGTACCTCTAATAAGGAATATTGTCGTGACTTTGTATACTATTCTTCTAGAAGGTACATGCCATGAAATTATTATCTTTTATCTTCTCTTGTTTTGAAGGCACAATCACATTTTATGGGTGCAGTATTTTCTGCAACATTAGGTGTTACAACATACAATTAAAATATTAAGATTTATTTAAATATTAATGTAAACTCTGTTCAAGTGAAGAGAAAAAGAGCATTTGCCTAACATAGCAATATTTACAGAATATTTCCAACAAAATATTTGTTGAGTATAATATTATTCTTAAAAATGGAAATAACAACCTTTATTCGTTGTTACTGTAGTTGGGGTTGAAATAATCAGCTAACATATTTATTTTTAAATTGCAGGTACTTCCGGGCAATATTTTTGATCGCATTTTTATCAGTTGTTTTTGGAATTGCCCATGTGGCAAGTAACTATTTATATAGTATTAAATAAAACTTTGAATGTAATATTATAGTATCTTTGAGCATAATATTAATTTGCTGATGTAACTTTGAATTCCATAATATAATAATTAGTAAGATAAAATATGGCATTTGTGGGGTAATTTGTATTTTTGAGTGGGATTTGGGTAGTATAATAGTATGGTTGTATAACAAAAAAGCTGGTAGCAGGTAGCTGGCGGCACTGCCTCTTTTACAATGTACCAGTTTATAAACATAGAAATATTAAGTCATAAGCAATTATGTAATGTTATGTGTATTTAATAGAAAAGCAGTCATCCGTAACTAGAGACAAATAATAATTTGTTATATTAATAAATGAAACACACTCATGTTTTGTAAGTGACAGTAGGTACATTGTTTACCAAGGGAATGTGATTGTCAAAGTGATCAATTGACAATGAGGGTGTAGGAATCGTACTTTATCGCAAGTGATACAAAGTGCGTTATACTACACCTAAAAAGAAAATAGCTAACATTTTTGTATAAGGCACCTATTTTTTTTAATTATGGCAATGGGTTGTTTAGTCTTAACTATAACAGTCAGTGTTGAAGTGATCCCAATAATATTCATATTGAGAATTCTTCGGCGAGTCGCGCGCGATTTTCATTTTTGTTCTTTCTTTTAACTATCTACATAGGTACAGCCACGCCACGCTTAAAGAAGTTGGATATAATAACATTTTGCCTTTTGGCAAGTTTCTACTGATAAGTAGTGTATAAAAAGGATAAAAGCGCGCGCGCATTTAACGGGGAGAAAAAGTTTTCATACACTTTAAAAAAAAAACAAAGGCACTTTCCTATTAGGTGTAGTATAAAGACTATTAGAATAGTTAACAATGGGAACTGAAATATGCTGTACGTTGCTTAATGGTTGTAATTCACTTTTTAGTTAATGTTCAATGTTAAGCTCGCTGCATACAGAGACGGCCTGAGTTCGAGTTTTTGTGCATGCGTTCACAGTGATATCTGCCGCGGCACAGCTCTCATACAAAATCCCGCTCTCCGGCCCGTTCAACTCGCGGCCCGCCTTTGCGTGCATTGGGCTTTATTATTCTTTTTGATCTGCTGTTCTATTAGGTTGACAAAGAAATAATATTTCAATTTCTCTTGCATAAGTCGCTTTCGGAGCTTTGTTTTATCTGATTTTCTGTTCAATCAAAGTTATCGATAAGATTTACATTAACAACTGTGTTCTACCAATAATAAAGCAATACATTGTGATATTTTAATAAAATTAATGAAATTAAATCAGCGCGTTTGGTGCCCCTGCTAATTTTTGGTTATTCAGTTTGTCGCTGCGGAACTTGTATCGGGACCACCAGGAGGAGGTGGGTGTGGACTCGACGAGGGCAATGTCGCCCGGAGTGGTGACACTTTGCCTGGTGTAAATGGTACTGATTTGAGTAGTAGATGAGGGGGTGACACCATTGTTAGACGTCGTCGAGGCGCTGGCGAACGCTTTCCTCTCCTTTTCACCTTCAGGCTCGGTCGTCGCAGGGGTAGTAGCGTCGCCTAACACCGTTGACTGATCTGATGAATTGCTGACCTTACCAGCCGCGGGGTGGTCGCCTTCTCCTGGTTTACCCTTCTTAGGTTGTGGTTCGAATACTTGCTTTATGGGATCATAACTGTTAGAACCGAATAAAGCGCTGAAACATAAAAGTGTTTTATAATACATTTATGTATGTTACGTCCTATATATCTTTCATATCCGTTATTTTTTGTATTAGGTAAAAACTGGAATAAGTGACGTAAATAGTTGTTAGGTAAACCTTGTACAAGACGATTGAGGTATATTTATAGTTAAGTCAAAATTGGTTCCACGTGAACAGTATCATAGAACATAATATAGTTTAGATTCTCCATTTATTTTGGTCATACCTACTTGTGTCCTATTTCGTGTCGGCTGTGAATCGCTACGCGACTCTACGACCTCACCAAATCGAACACGCACATCCGGATCACAGAAACAGTCTCAGGCCGTGTCCTTCACATACGTGTGGTAGGTACACAACACAGTACAATATACAATACTTTATTACACAGAAGGAACACACAACACTCAACGGTTACCGTCTTAACAACATCTATAGATCACAAGAGTTAGCAGCTTGCGATACGTACGATTTGACGCCCTCTTCTATAATATGGCGCTGGTAATCTTCTGTGGTTTGTTTCTCCGACTCGGTGGCCGCTCCGGGCTCTTTCGTTTCGCCGTCACGGGCAACGTCCGGAGACTTATTATCGTCTCTCTGACCGGATACAACAACACTACAACATATAACATTAATTTTACAATGTTATAATCAAAAGAGAGTACCTACAGAATGCACGCGCAGCAATTTCATTACGCTCAAATACATACTTCTACTATAGTAACATTATAAATCAATGCTTATGTAGTCGTAACCTGAGTCATGTCGAGGGCCTTTGGCTCAATAATAACCCTGACACCATGGTTGATGAGGTTGGTAATCCGCCTCATAACCCACGCGATAGAAAAGGAAAAATGCTTATACTAATTACTACTCAGTCACAGAATACATATTAGTATAACTACAGCCGAAAGGAGTAGTAGAACGTCTTTTTCACGCACGTATTATACATTGTATTTGAAGATAACAGATAGATGATCTGTAATTTATTTGGACGATAGGCTGATCATCATAGCATTCTTCATGCTATATTTTAGGGGGAAAATAGGGCAGTGAGTTCCCTCTTGCCTTCCGCCCCGTAATATTCTGTCTGAGGCACCTAGCGTAGTTTAATTCAAAGCCATAATCTTAATAGGCTGATCACCTGTCTCGAAGTCATAATAATGTAGTTTATTCTAGAGAAAATAGCCTTGCTTGCCTCCAGGCAACCGTAGGGAGAGAGAATTTTCATTTTATTGAGCCTCGGGACAGTGCAATATAAAACAAAAAATAAATAAATTGTAGGAAAAATAAACACATAGACCTACTTGCATTAAAATACAGTATACATTCCATATAAATACTTTATATATTTGCTAAATATACATATATATTACATACATACTTAAAGGAGGACAAGAAATCATCCACTTTTCACGATAATCACAACAGCCCAACGCATTTGATATGGAGTTGGACTTACAGCATCATCTTAATACCCAAGCACGGAATCATCTTAACATTTCGGATAATCAGGTGATTTCCAAGAACACATAAATAATTATATACATAAATAAGCTGTACACCCACGTCCCACAGCTGGGAAAACTCCTTCAATTAACTTTACGGAGGTAGCATACTCGACCACGCTGCTTCATTGCGGGTTGGTGAAGGTGTTTTGGCCAGTAGCATGGGACCAGCGGCTTAACGTGCCATCCGAAAAACGGAACCATCTTACTTTTTCGGAGAATCAGGTGATTCAGCCTGCAATGCCCTGAGCCTGAGAGATAACTATCCTTTTTTTTTACAAAAAGCTGGAGATGATAAGCAGTGGAACGAGTCCTGTTTTAGGATTTCCCGGTCCACAATAGTAATTCTCCGCTCATTGTGATGTAGGTAGCATAGGTACCAACAGTGTGATCAAAACTGAATTTGCACCTTTAATGCCGTACTAAGACAAAGAACGATGGGTGATATGGTTTGAAAGTATTGCACTTCAAAATGTTTGTGGCTCACTCAGCAGAGTCCACACAATACCAGACTCGTGGTTTCCTTTTATTTCAGGATGTCCACCACCACTTTATTATGATTATTTTTGCCTTTTTGTTAGTGAAAACTTTCCCGCCGCAGCCTTGTATTTTTTTTTAATAACGACTAACACTATCAGTTTTGTCGCGATGGAATTTTGAGACGGAATTTAAATACTTATAGAACAAGTGAAATGCGACTCGCTTATAAATAAAAATCTAAACATATAAGTAGTTACTTAAAAATCGGCCTGTATTCGGTATCGGTATTCGGCCTGTCTTTTACATCTATGTTAAATAATAAATAATATTAAAGAGCCGTGGTAGTGTAGTTGATAGAACCCTTGCCTCTTACTTTGCAGCTGCAGGTTCGAATTCAGTATAGGCCTAAACCAATGATTGGCGAATTTGTTTTCGAATTCATGTTTGGACCATAAATGATTAGTGCTCAGCGGTGAAGGAAGACATCGTGAGGAAACCCACATTCCCGAGAAATGCATTTTCAGAGGTATGTGACCTAACCTGTATGGGACTGGTTTTCCCTTCGCGGGTTGGAACGTCAGACAGGCAGTCGCTTCATCTTCAGGTTCGTTTTTTGCCGCGTAGGTAAGCGGACCCTGTGAAAAACGGGATAATTCTAGGGCCTAGATGTTGTGAAATATTAAATTATGTTATTGTCTTGTTTTTGCGTGTCGAGTCCTTTTATAATAAATGTTAAATTATTATACGTACTTATTTTGTATAAGGGTTATCAGAATAAGCTTCAAACATAACACACGAATCATTGTGATGTATTTTAAAATTTTACTGCATATTGCGTACTCCTTCCAATTGCCTGTGTACTTACATAGTTTCGTATTACTTATACCTGCTTAGATATACATCCAATCTCCCCTTAAAAACCTTGTTCTTCAGTGCGTTTGTATAGGAGCTTTGTACTAAGCAAACAATCATGATGAAATGCTCACTGACTACTCGGACTATCTTCAAAACTCGTGTCGCTTATCAGTCCATACGTTGTATATGATAATATTTAGTGTATTATTTTAGTATTAAAAGGGTCATTACAGGTACCCCTAATTTAGGTTTTAATTTTAGTCTCGTCATAGGTGTTCTATAGAGTTTTAAACTTCTATTTTGTTGGTCCCGAAAGGGTCCGTGATGAGAAAACGTACAAACTTGTAAATCATTATAGTATGCAGATAAATAGTATTGAATATTGAACTCTAAAAAGCGAGTAAAGCAGGGTTTTTATCTAGTTCCAAATGTATAGTTTTATGAATGTAATAACTTTTACCTACATCGATTGCTACAGTTTATTGAAATATTCAGATTACATTTTCTAGATAATTTCTTCTATAGGCGTCTAAATGTCCGCTGATCAGTTTCCTGTAGATCCAATGGTTATCATGATTACTTATTTTAGTAGGTACCTACTTTAAATTGTAACACAATTAGTTCGGCCATTATGACGCCAATACGGCTCACCACCTAGGTCGTTTGTCAGAAAGCTCTGTGAGGCGTGGATAATTAGTTCGTCTTGCGATGAATTCTCTCTAGGCTTCGAATATGTATAGGATTATTTATAAGTAGCTACAGATTTCATGTATAGGTCAAACTTAATAAAATCATCTTTATCACCTACATCACTGCCGTTTGTTTATCATACCCAACAACGTTATCATGAGTTTGCGGATGAAAAACTGTAAAATAATATGGGCAGTACTTAAGCATGGTTCGTCTTCACGAAAAATCGTTTTGAAGACATGTTTTACTTATTCAATATAGAAATATTTACTTACTGGTAACCTTATTTAGGTACTATAGATTCGTTGCCAAAGAATAACACCACGATCCGTGTTCAGCGAAAAATTTTCCATTGAAGTCGCGGTTCTTGGAAATATTAAAAAAATAGGAAAGAAAGGGGATTGTCTATTTAGTGGAGCACGAGGGAACTGAGCGGTGGGCTGAGAGCCGAGAGGGCGGAGTGACGTGGGAGGAGCCACGCGCCGGCCCTCCGTCCTCCCGTCATTGCTGTACACATTGTCCTTGCCGCTACAAGTCTAATTCGGCCCTCACGGTGCAATATTAATGATTTTAGAAATATAATGACTATTGTATGATGTTTAATATGGACACGAATGGACACCGCTGCCCGCTAATAGATAGTGCAGGTGTCGTGCCGATAGCGATGAACGGGTCACCCTCCTCTGGCAACAGCTCGGACATGTTCCTCTACGATGACTCCTCCATGTCTGACGGCAGCCTCTACGCCAGCGACCAAGAAAACCACTCCATCCCTAGAAAAAGGTACGTCTATAATTATTAATTATAATAAATTTTATGAATGTAACGATGTTCTTAAAAGCTATGCGAAATTATTTAATTTATTATCGCACGAAATTTAAACAATTTTATTAGTAGTGAACATTGTGTCGTGTTACGGTGTTTATTTATTATATTTATTTTATTTTATTTAATGCTCAGCGAATTTAAGTATTTATGATTCTCAATTAAAAGAGTTGATTTCATACACATTTTCTAAATATTCAGTAGGTACCTGCTTTTTTTCAGAGAAATATATAATTATTCAGGTCACTTACTGCACCGACCTTACATTAACTACTTGATTGATAAGTTTCATCAAGCAATACAATTTTCATAAGAAGGAAAATTGTACCATAAGTACCTTTAATTACCACAAAATTATAAATAATAATTATATTTATCTACCTTATTACGTGTTTTGTGGTGCGAAATACCTGTATATCCTCGGCTATAAAATAAAGAATAAGTAGTACCTACACCACAGCTATAAATTACGTATTTTCTTTACATAAGAACTGCATGCACCTCATAATTCAATTTTCAAATTACAATTTGTTAACATGCTGTAGATAATTAGTTGTTTTCCCACTTTGGTTAAGCGGTTTTCGGTGGATTGCAGAAATCTTACTTATGTAAGGGCATAGGGCGCTTACTATGGGCGATTGGTGACTTTTTTTATCGCTGCGCACGAACGAAACTAGTCTTCTTTTTCTATTGTGTGGGTTGTGACACCAGGGTTGATGAGGTTGGTAATTAACCCTGGTGTCAGGGTTATTATTGAGCCGCCAAAGGCCCCTGACATGGCCCATGTAACGACTAGATAAATCAGTAAGTAGTAACCGGGACCAACGGCTTAACGTGCCTTCCAAAGCAGGGATCATCTTACTTTTGGACAATATATACAACAATAATCAGATGGTCAGCCTATAATGTCCTAACCAAACTAGGAATCACAAAGTAATTTTTGTGATATGTCCCCACCGGGATTCGAACCCGGGTCCTCAGGACCAGGGAAGTCGTTAACGAAACAGGTGCAGTATATGTAACGCTCTCTATAAAACTGCATCAGTTTAGTTCGTGCTCGTGCGCAGCGCTAAAAGCACCAAGAACTCCCAATGCTATTTACTCATCATTTAGCTTATGGCTTAACCTGTATAGGCAAAGAACTCGTTGGTCACTTTCTATCATTGTATTGCATCAATCGCTCCGGTACAACTTTCACGTAGTTATGTACGTACCTATGCGATAAAATTTCTTAACAAGCATATGGCATCTTTGTTTTTAAAAAGCATTCCATATAGACTTCCGTCATTGAGATGGTAAAAGTTATAATTAGACCGGGAGTACTGACATTACGACTAATAGGCACTGAATAGGTATTATTTTTACATAGGTAGTAGCAGTAGGTACCTCAACTATGCGCTGCCCGCGACTTTGCCGGGGTGGACTTCGTAAAGTAAAGCAATGTAAACCTATTACCTTTTTTTTCTGAAAAGAGTACCACTTATCGCTATCGGCCCACTAAGGTCGATTAATTGTTTCAAATATGACGCCCTGACGCGAGGTTCGGTCCTACTGTTGTCATAAATTTTGTACCGGGTGTATATTTATCTTGAGTTTCATAATTTTGCGACGGAAAATTCCACTTGATATCAACTCAGAATCATGGTCTGAATCATCCTCCTTAGTATTCGTTACTAACACCCTGTATGTCCGGCCAAGTAGTTAATGCCGCATGCGACAAATCTACAATAAGTCACGTCAATAAAAGAATCTGTAAAGTTTTAATATTTAACAGTTTTTTTTACTTTTATTTACTTATAGGGCTTTTAACAAAATTTGTTATGCCAGGCCCCATCTATCAAGACTGACTAAAACTGATAAAAATCATATTTCATTCATGCCCCCACCCACAACAGTCTAAGATGTGATGCTGTTGTGAATGAAAGCATAAATCAAATATGATTCTCTGCTCGTAGGCTCTGATAAAAAGGCCTCCAAGACACCTGTTGTACAGAAGACGGAATATACCTAAGGACAAATAAATTACGCATAAGACAATCGGTTCTGCTTATTTCTAGGACTCTTCCAGCGGGCAGAGACAGTACTGTCATGTACAAGGAAGGATTGTGGTTACATTAAACAATTTTCGGTTAGTTGAGTACATATAATATTCTATTTGGGGACGTTAATGGGCTGATGATGATGATGTAGCATAAAGCGATCAAACACATCAGTACCTTTTTTTTTGACGTGACTTATTGTAGAACAGTAGTCCACCCAACGAAGGAAAAATAGAGGAAATAATTCGTGTAAAAGCGAGTTTTTGCATAGTTGTAGGGAATGGTGTTTTAAACAACATACTAAAAGTACAGTTTCATGATAACATCAGTAGTCATTGGTGTATAATATTTTGCTGGATTTTACATATTTAGCACCCTGCTAGGTGAACAGGGCGGTAGATACCTTCCATAACAAGACAATCGACTCATTAAATTAAACAACTAATTTCCTTTCAAAATAACGCGCTTGCAGGGAGAACATAGGAGAGCTCACGTCATCACAGTGTCTGCCTATGTTTAAAACACTGCCTTTTATACTAAAAGTATTTTTGTAAGATGTATACTTTTATGACTTGTGCGACTTTTGTTTCTGCCTATTCCAGTTGACGTGATTCTAAATATTATAAGTGTGAAAACCGCTGAACCGATTTGCATGAAAACTGGACGAATTTAGGTTACTTTTCTGGGATGGTGTCAGAGCATCGGTTAGGACTAGGGTAGAGCAAATATTATTACTAGTAACAAAACCTGACATTAAATTGAAGAGAGAAAATTTATTTACTGTTTGTAATATTTTATCAAAGTTTATTATTTGTTAACTAAACAATTTTTGTTCCTACTATTTTTTTTGTAAATAATAAATAAAAGATTTACAATTACAGTTTAATTTTGTTTAAGTACGAATAATATTATTAATACATAAAAAAGAAAATGGCTCAGCTTGTGCTTGTGCTGAGTGGAGCCATGCTATGGCACTATGCAGCGCTGGTTTTCAGCTATTTCCTCTTGTGCAGTTTTGATAAATCTTTTTACTTTCGTAAGATCGGACTGCCGGCGGCTTCACAAGCGGCGATCCCGATGCCCGCAGCAGCAGATCCAGCAGCGGCAGGCGGCGAACATGCGCGAGCGTCGCCGCATGCAGTCCATCAACGACGCGTTCGAAGGACTGCGCGCGCACATTCCAACGCTTCCCTACGAGAAACGGCTCTCGAAAGTAGATACCCTCAAGCTGGCTATAGGATACATCAGTTTTCTGGGGGAACTGGTAAGTTGCGCAGTTGGCTATCGACCATTGTAGGTGGTACAGCTCATTGCCTGTCAGCACGTTGGTCTAACAAAGCTTGGTGCATCGCGGTTACCTAATACCTGACTCGTTCATCATGAGACGGCTATCGACTCCAATCGGGAATGTGCTCAGGAACTTCTATTTTTATAAATAAACTAGCTGGTACCCGCGACTTCGTCTGCGTACTTTTAATTTGAATATTAAGGATTATATAAAAGGAACGGTATAGCATGTGATTAAAAGAGAGTAAGTAGGTATATTTAAAAAAAATAAAAAATATCTGTTTACAGTCGTTATAAAGTACCTATGTATTCCATTGAGTGGCAGAAATTACCTAGGAATATTTATCGGTCCCTTATGTCCAAGACACTTACAGGGGTCAGCGTCACGTTGTGTACAAAAATATTTTAAAATGACCTAATTTAAAACTTTTTTGTACACAACGTTTGCTATTTTGTTATTATTTGTTAAAATGTAGAAATTGTTTGGACTCGACACTCGCGAGCAGGCCACGTATACACCACGTGCGCTCCCCCACCACAAGACAGCGCCGTTGACTGCCGCCACACTTCGGCGAATGTGCGCGACGACGAACGACGACCGACGGCAGTGGCGGCGATGCAGAGTATTCGTTAAAAGGAACTTTATCTACAAAAGCCAAATTTTTTTAACTTGATACACCCAAAACTACTAAATATCATGTTCCTAGGTTCAGTGGTTAATATTTTGTATACAAAAAGTTTGGCTTCGTAGTTCCCGTTCCGAATCCGTTCCGTTCCGTTCGAATTTCGGAAAATCCGTTTGTTGAAAAACTCTGCACATCCTAAGAGACCTACGTACCAAGTTTCATGGTTTTATCTTCAAAAATGACGAATACCCATACAAACATTCAACCCGTATTTCACCCCCATACTGGTAAAAATTTCAAAATGCTTGAACAAACGATTTTTTGTTTGTTATTTAGTGCCTAAACACAAAATTTAATATTTTTATCTTGAAAAATGACGAACCTCATAAAAAATTTCAACACCTATTTCATCCCCTCAAAGATCGAATTTTCAAAAACGCTTTAACAAATTGTTTTTTTATTTCTTATCAAGTTCCTAAATATAAAGTTTCGTGGTTTTATCCCCAAAAATGACGAACTCCCATACAAACTTTCAACCCTCATTTCACTCCCTCACTGGTCGAAATTTCAGCAACGCTAGAACAAATGTTTAATTATTTTTTATCAAGTGCTTAAATATAAAGTTTCATGGATTTATATTTTAAAATTAAAATATCCCATACAAACTTTCAACCCCTATTTCAATCTCTTCGTCCCTTCTTTTCGCAATAAAAGGTATCCTATTTTCTTTCTCAGGGTCTAAAGATTGTCTGTGCCAAATTTAATCAAAATCGGTTGAGAGGTTTTAGCGGGAAAGCGTAACAGACAGACAGACAGACAGAGTTACTTTCGCATTTATAATATTAGTAAGGATTATTTTCCCTCGTTAAATAGTAAACAAACTAAGTGTAGGTGTTATAATTTCGTTGACGAACTGATTACCTATCCGTTTCTTTGTCTAAAATGAGTATTACCTTATTACTATGATTGATTACTGGGCTTAAAGTTCGTATAAATGTCTATCGAATTACCTCCTCAAGTTTAAAGCGTAGCTAGTCATGTAGTACTATATTAATTATGTGGTGTAAGTAATTAGATTTTATCTGTATGTAATGTAATAGTTAGTTGAATAAAAAAACTTATACAAATCAGATCAATTAATTGGCGTAATGTGATTCTAGAAAGAGTTTTAATGTTAATAGATAGCTAGCTATAGCTATGTGTAGGTTCCTGTAGGAATGAGATATAACTGTTTAATAAAGACAGTTGCATCAAAATTTTATCATAAATTCCCTAAATTATAGCGCCTACCTACCCTCTAAGTTAGAAAAGTGATCAAATACTAACTTGAGGTCACTCAGTTTAAAAAAAAACATCGAAATCATTCCAGTAGCTATGGCGTCATGCGCTTCTTGACACGATCACGAAATCTAGATTTCCGCGGGAATGAGGTATTTTCCCGCCATAAAAAGTAGCCTGTGTCCGTGCCTAAGATCCTATCTTTAAATTAACCAAGTCTTATAAAATTCCGTTCAGACGTTAAGGCGTGAATGAGGCAAACTTTTAAAACAAACAATTAAAAATCACTAACCTAGTTTTCTGTCTACTGCCTACGCCTTAAGTACGATAGCATAAATATTAATAGGCCATATCCTTTTCTAGATTACTATCTATCAGCTAACTAAATTTCATCAAAATCCGTTGAGCCGTTTAGGCATGATAGACAAAACTCCCAGCAAAAACCATAAAAAAATCACTAACTCAATTCAGTTTTCTGCCTACTTCCTACCCCCTAAGTACGATGACGTGATCAATTTGATCGTACAACCGTTTTTAGATAACCAACTATTACCTTACTAAATTTCATTAAAATCCGTTCAGCCGTTTAGACGTGAAAGAGCAAAAGTCCCAACAAAAACGACTACAAATCACTAAATCAATTTAGTTATCTGCCAACTGCCTACCCCCTAAGAACGATGGCGTGATTATTTATAGCCTATGACCATTTCTAGGTTATCATCTATCACCATACCAAATTTCATCAAAATCCGTTGAGCCGTTTAGGCGTGAAAGAGTAACAGACAGACAGACAGACAGACAGACAGACAGACAGACAGAGTTACTTTCGCATTTATAATATTAGTATGGATTTACTTTGTGATCCCTAGTTTGGTCAGGACATTACATGCTGATCATCTGATTGTCTGAAAGTAAGAAGATCCGTGCTTCGGAAGGCTCGTTAAGCCGTTGGTCCCGGTTACTACTCACTGATGTAATTAGGTAGTCGTTACGTGAGCCATGTCAGGGGCCTTTGGCGGCTAAATAGTAACCCTGACACCAGGATTGATGAGGCTGGTAATCCACCCCTCAACCCCACGAGAGAATTGGTAAATCTATATTTTTCTACGATGAGCATTGAGTGACGATTTGCAGGTGATGACTATCAGTTACGTTTGTTTGTATTCTCACATAAACACAAACAAACAAACAACAAACAAACAAATTGCAAATTGCAGACAAATTGCTTATGCAATTTTGCAGGACATTGCATTTATACTAGTGGTACTTAAGGCTTAATAATAATAAAATAATAATAATAATGGCAGAATTACATAAATGGCCCACGCCCCCTGACATACCTACCTAGATCATGGTGATAAGTACAGCTTGATAATTTTCTCTAAAAGAAAGACTTTGTTAAAGTTACCCAAGTAGGTACATCGATTTATGCGAAAAAACTATAAGCGCCCGTTGTCACTCACAGGTGTTGTAGGGCCCTGGCTGATGTGTAGAGGATGGTAAAGAATACGGCGACTTAGAGTTGACCACGTTATATTTTCAATACTGGCACAGAAGTCGTTTATAGAAGCAGAAGACAGAGAAAAAACCAGTCATGTGTGACTCCGACTCGCGCACCGAAGGTTCCGAGGCTTCGAATTTGTCTCCAATTGAAATAGGTCGCTATTTATTTGCCAACTGCAAAAAAAAAATGTAATGGCAAAAACATTTTTTTTTGTTGTTGAAAATATGATGTCTCCATACAGCGACGTTGGTCGCGAGTAGTTTACCAACTGCAAATAAGGTTTTCCTTTAATAAGTGTTACCTTTTGAAGTTCGGAACCCTAATAGTGAGGGCGATGGACAGATCCTGTCACCATACGGTCTTGGAATGTAGTAGCAGTAGCCGCGAGTTGCCCTGTTAACTTGTAATTCTGCCCACCCCGATGGGGATACGGGTGGGATTATATGTAAGTATATATTATACGCAAGTTTGTTTGTTAACAGGTCAGGGCAGACCGCAGTAGTTCAGACACCATGCTCTCAGGAGTGACGAATGCTCAAAATAAAGAAGAGCAGAGAAAAGTCATCATTCGAGGTAAGACAGCCAAAATAATGTTTAGAATGTAGGTACTGGTGCACTATAGCTAGTCGACATTTTAACACAAATTGTAGTAAACTTTAATAAACAATTTAAATCAAAGTAAAGTAAACGGATAGAGAGATCCTGGTAAGTTACCAGAGGGTTTGTCAGTTGAACGTAAGTGGTGAAATAGCCCAGATCATCGTAGTTTCCTAGTGTTACTGATTCGAATTCGAGGCAGCCAATCAGCTCGCGACACCAAACACTTCAGGACCCCGATACCGACCCCACCGGCGTGGTCGACGATTTCCCTCAATCAGCGCTTATCGCTATTGACCCACTAGGGTCGGTTAATTCTTTCAAATATTTTTCCTCTCAGACGACGCTCTGAGCCGAGGTTCGGGCTCAATTGGGCACCCTCAGGTCTGTCGTCTTAAACGTTGTACCGGGTGAGACCCTTCAGCGCTCCACATTTGTCCAGCCAAGTAGTTAATGCCATCTGCGGCAAATCTACAATAAGCCACGTCAAAAAAAATGTAGAGAGGCATATGATGGTCTTGTTACGTTATGGGCGATTGTGCCTCTCTGTTCTCTTTATTGTAATATTCTACAACTGAAATAAGTTCGTAAATAAGTCACGTCAAAAAAAAACTGATTCGAATCTCCTTGGGCTCTACACCATATTATAAGTTTATATCTAGTTTATATTCATAGATAATTATGTCACGTGGTTTCCAGGATGTGGGTATTTTCAAATAAAACGTATTTTTTTACAATAATTAAAAAACTACACGTGGTGCCCTGCCCTCGGCATCTCTAGTGGAGCATGCGATGATGATGCGTCGTTCGGGCCATGCCGTGTCACCCCGTCAGGTCACAACCCCTGCAATTTGTTTGTGCACCTTGCGTTGATCGATATCGCACCGCGCACTGCAGTATGCACCTATTATATTCATATATTAATGTTAACATCCTTAACAGAGTAGGTATAGCCACAATCCAAGTATTTGGTAGACAAGCAGCCACTTTTGATTGGACGTGTTCTTCATAGATTACTGATATCATGTAACGTGGATTCTAGGATTTTTGCCCGGTTAATGGCAATAAGCTTGCCCCCTATTACATGGGACTTAAATGTCTCTGCCTACCCATTTGGGGATACAGGCGTTTTGTTAGCAAGCAGCTGAACTCGCTCTATGTTTTTATTCTCAGTCGAACTTGGAATTTTCGAACTTTTTATTTATTGAAGAATTTTATATTATTTTTATTATCCTTCAATAAAATGTCGGCGATACTTCATTCACTCATTCGCTCCAGACTCCACCAACTCCATTATTCGTTCGTTTGGTCTATCGATCGGGCGAGTTGTGTGAATTATTGGTCGCGTACCGGGACTCGCCGGGTTTTGTTTCCCCTCTGAACTTTTAAACAAAAAAATAAATACTATCTCAATTGTAAACATGCACGATAATCTACTTCGTGCCTTCCATCTCGACTATCTCCAGGAACTATCTTACGAGACACCGGAGCCGCAGAATACGCTATCCAATAATTGCAACCCATGCAGGCCAAACAAGAAAATTCTCCTGCTAAAGAAGAAAATAGCTCTTATAAGCAACGTCATCGAGGAAATAGTAAGAAATGGCGAAGTAGATAATTGTCTGCTCCAACCCAACGATCAAATTTTCATCGATTACAAAAATATATTAGTAAAGTTTGCGACTGCAGAATTTGATCACAGGTATCAGGCAGCGAAAGCAAAGAATATTCAAGAAAAATAAAATAAACGTGCAGTCAAGCAATTTCAATCGTTATTGATACAGAAAGATAATGAAACAAAAGATGCAAATTCTTTAGTGAAGAAAGACAAAGAAAATTCATGAACTTGAAAATTTGATATTTCAAGACCAATCTCGGATTCTTGTATCGAAATTAAAAAAAAAAAATCCAATACTGAGGCTGTTGATTCTTCCAAAAGTTTTCGTCTGTTTGAACATTTGACATTTCGACAAAAGCTGCGGATTATAAGATATGAAAGCCTAGTAAAAAAATAAAAATAATACGGCTGATAATTCACAATCCGAAGACGAAATCAGTGAAATAGATTTTGATGAACCATCTGCACCATATTTACTTATATGAAAATATGCTTTTGGGATAAAAAGAAATCCTGCTTTTATACAACCCGTTTATATCGTAGCAATAGACTGAAGCTGTGTGCTAGGTGATCCATTGGAAAGCTGTCGACTGTCATAAAACACTTCCATTTTGAGGTTTCGTAACTCTGGCTACCCTAACTTATTTTTCCTTAAACTACTCAGCAAAAAAGTTGGTAGTATCCCTAATGCAATTAAGTTATATTACCTAAAAGAACTCAGTTCATTAAAGTTATTCATGAGAAAACGTTCAAACGCGAACTCGCACTTAATTTTGTATGCGCAAATGTCGAATTGCTATAATGTAGTTTTAGATGAATTGCCCCCATATCTTAAATAATAAAATGTTGTTTTAAATTAATAGCATTGCGTGCATAATGTACCATTATCCCTGGAATTAGGCAGCAATTGGTCCAGGTGTAGTGGTGTTCCCACGGACATCGCGTGCTCATCCCGTGGGATTGGGGGGCGAAGGACATGTCCAATTAATTGATGTCTGTAATTATTTATTGCACATTTGAACATGGTGTGAATAGGCTACTTGACAATCTAGTCAAATAAGATACCTACTTTTTACGAAACGTCAAAGTTTCTTTGGAATTTGTATGGAAATACTGTCCTGTAACGTCATCAATAAAAGCGGTCAAACATCGTAATAAGACTTTATTCATAAATAAAATTCAAAAATAAATGTGTAAAAGTAAATTGAGATTGATTTTTGGTCATCTAGCCTCTTATTATGATAATAATTATGAACACTGCCCTTGTAACTATGTATATAGTAAATGATAATTAAATTCATAATTCAAGTTACTTAAAAGTAGATTATCTTTATAAAGCTCATTCAATCCCCGAGCAAAAGTATTTATGCAAGTGTGCTGCACTTAGAGTGACGATCACATTGTAAACAGGGGCGCAAGAACATGAAGGGAATGTACTTGTATTTGCGAATCACGCCATAGCAAATTGATAGACCCCTTCTTCGTGGAGGGGAGTGGATGAGAACACTATTAAGCTCTTTGACACCCTCTTGTGATTTTGGAAACTAGCGTACTAACGGTAGATGCAGTTCAAAGTGAGTTCGACTACGTATCTCATAATTATCATGGCAGCCTGCGCTGCGGGATCCTCAACGCAAATTTACCTAAGTATTTTCCTATCAAACAATGAGGTTTTCGAGAAGATCATAGAACAATATGTTAATCGCGCTCGGAGGGCCGTGTCGTGTTGCTCTATGTTTATATAAGCAAGGACCATCTTTGGTTTATAGGTGTTTATTTATAGGTCTTCCATATAATAAATTTCATTTGCATAAAACATAGGTATTAATATTATTGTTTAATGTTACGAGTAGTAGAAGCTCTAGCAGAAATCTGTGCTTAGGATCTTTTCTGAAAGGTTTAAATTAATTATTTTTTTCCATCTATTGTCCCGTATCGACATCATAACAGGGACTCAATAAAAAACTCGCAGTCCTGTAGAGTGGGCGCCGCATAATCTGTTTTTCAATTAAAAGAAACACCTTATCGAAATGTAATGTCGGATTTACATACAGATTAACGCGCACGTGCGCCCGGGCCCCCAACCTTATAATATCGTTGTTTTAGATAACAAAAAAATCTAAACATAATATTATACAACTCCATGCTTCGATTAATAACTGGCCACTCGGGATACGGTACATGACATGCCCTAAATATTGATTCTAAAAATATCTTTGACATTTATTTGCATATTTCCTTAATTTCCTTCCATGATTTTAATTTTCCATACGTTTTATCTATAAACAAACTTCCATGATAAAATATAAATTGGGAAATATTTTTTAGAATCTTATTGTTTCATATTTTTGTGGGTCAAATTGTCAAGTTAATATGCCTATTAAAATTTTGATTGCCCGCCAAGTGTACGACGCCACGGGTGTGCCCACGGTGGAAGTGGACCTGGTGACGGAGCTGGGCCTGTTCCGGGTGGGCGTGCCGTCCACAGACGTGAAGAAGATAGGCGAGGCCGTGCAGCTCCGCGACAACCAGCCCGCCTGCAACCACGGCATGGGCGTCACTATGGCCGTCAAGAACATCAACACCATCATCGCCCCCGAACTCATCAAGCAAAATTTCGAAGTCATTATGCAAAAAGAAATCGATCAATTCATGATCTCCCTCGATGGTACCGAAAACAGGTCGAGACTCGGGTCCAATTCTATCATGGTCGTGTCGATGGTTATAGCAAAGGCCGGCGCAGCCAAGAAAGGTGTCCCGCTGTACCGCCACATCTCGGACATGGCCAGCGTGACGTCCATCGTGCTGCCCGTGCCGCACTTCACCATCCTCACCGGCGGCATCGTGTCTTCCAACCCACTCGCCTTCCAGGAGTACTGTGTTATGCCTACCGGCGCCTCCTCTTTCGCTGATGCCATGCGCATGGGCACAGAAATATACACTTTCACAAAGAACGTGATTAGAGAAAAATACGGCGTTAACGCCACCTACGTGAGTGATAATGGCGGCTTTTCTATCCCTTTACAAAGCCACAGAGATGCACTTCTGTTTTTAACCGATGTGATTAAACAGTGTGGATACTTAGGGAAAGTTGAGATTTCAATCAACGTGGCCGCTTCTGACATGCACAAAGATGGTGCGTACGACCTGGAATTTAAAAACGAAAACTCAAATCCTCAAGAGTACATGTCGTCTGAGAAGCTCGGCGAAGTATATCTGGATAATATGAAGGAGTTCCCTGTATGTTCGATAGAAGATGGATTTGATTTTGATGATTGGGCTGCGTGGTCTCAATTAGCTATACGGACACCGAACCAAATAATGGGGAATGATTTGACTCAAACTAATCTTAGAAGAGTTGGTTTGGCTGTCGAGAAGAAGGCTGGAAATGCGATCGCTTTGCGGATCAATCAGGCGGGAACGCTGACGGAAGTGATTGATGCTTTTAAAATGCTGAGGGCCAACGCTTTCGGGATCTGCGTGGAGGACCGGTGGGGGGACACGGAGGACCTGTTCCTCGCCGATCTCGTGGTGGGGCTGTCGGCGGGGCAGTTCAAGTGCGGCGCACCTGCGCGCTCCGAGCGCGTCGGCAAGTACAACCAGATCATCAGGATCGAGGAAGAACTAGGAGCCCTAGCTAAATACGCGGGCAAAAACTATCGCCTACAGCTATGAGTTGATCTTTTGCTGTCTTGTTTTTATTTATAAAGCAATTAAAATTGTGCACGATAGTTTCTTTTTTATTATTTGATATAAATAGTGACTTATTACTTTTTTAAATACGGGATTGCAGTTCTCGTATTACTAACATGCGACACGCGGACAAATTACCGGAAGCAGTCGTAATGTCCATTTGTGCGTACTGCGACATGATTCTAAACTGTCATTAAAGCGGCGGTGCCCGAGTCCGTTGCGGTCCACGCGGTGGGTTGGACTTGGTTATTATAATTTGATGTGGTCAAAATCTCAGCCTTCAATAATCTATTGAGTATTTTATAAACTCTGAAGTAGGCAGGCCTATTCCGTAACTCAGTGGACAACTGAGATCAAAGATAAAAGATAACGTAAGATACTTAAACCCGAGCTCATTGACCCTAAACTTTCTGAGCTTGACCTTCCAAAATGTTATTTATAATAAGTAGATTAAGAAAATAATTTAATTTAGATTTATAACCGACCTCAGTTGTCCACCGAGTTACAAAATACACCTATAGAAATGTAAAAAGCATTTTTCGTTGCAACTCTTTGTAAATCACGCGGTTTAATATTTTCTTACCTCACTGTCTGTGTGTGTTATTGAAATAACTTGCATACGTGTATTCGCGCCCGTTATTCCTAATGGGGCGGGCAAAGCCACTAATCAGATATCTTGCAGCCATTTACAAAGCGCTCAAGTGGACCACAAATGTATGTTTATTTTTTTATCAATTACTTATCAAAATCGGGATCTTAATATTCAGTCTTCTTTGAGAGCTTTAAATAATAGAAAAAATACAGCCGGAATCTTTCCTTCCCTGTGGATCTTCATTACAGAAGAGAGATAAGTATATAAATAAGCACTTATCTAAAAAATATTCAAGTAAGTACTTACTTTGTTTAAAAATCAAAATTAAAAATAGTTCATTTTCACTTTTATGTTTTATAGTAATAGGTGTAAATATAACCACAAGGTCAACCCTATCATTATCGATAAGGGCCCCCGTAAAGGGCCGTAACAGCGCACACGTGCGTTCCCCTCGGGGGACCCCATGCAAGAATAACACCCTCTATTTATACCACATTTGCGAATAGTTTAGTTAGTTGCCCCGAGGGTGCATGGTCTATCCTCTTTCCCAAATAATTGCAGATAAATAAACTCTGAATTTGCACGCACTTGGGGCCATTTAGAAGCGATTGTGCGGACGTAATTAAATGTACCGATTAAATATAGCTCTCTTTGTACATTCAGTTGCGTGCGGTCGATTTTTTTAAGAGGTAGTTGATAATGATTTTATTATCCATGACTCAGAAATAAAAATAGATACTTACCTATGTGTCGCTGTAGTGAAAGTTTTCACTTCGCCAAAGATTCTGTTAGATAATAGGTACGAATACGAAGGTCATTATTGCCTAATACGGCCGCTGTAACTCTAACGTCATAAGTTTGTATAAATAGAATACCTACTGATAAGAGAACACAAGTTGAGATAAAATAACTTGTTATTATTTTAACAAACAAAAACACGCAAGATTCAATGTCGCAATGAATGCTTATCGTATCGTTTTAATAACGTTAGATTTCCATAAACACAAAGCAAATTGTAGATTCCTACTTACGATACCACTAGTCCCACTCACTTAGATTCGTTTTATCAACGTTAAGAGGAATATTTCCTGTATTTTATGCTCTTAAATGATTATTGACCGTTGCTCTCCTAATGGATAAATTATTCGGAGCTTCCTTCACTGTAGTATCTGATAGCCTGTCTATCAGATAGGTAATTAAGTGTCTGCTGATAGTACCTACTTTTACTTGCCCGATCCTGCGTCCTGAAAGGCGTGATGAAATAGGCCTTTCGCGCAGATATCCACAAAATGACTGCGAATTATTTCAGTTGTTGTACTTTCATCATCATTATAGGCCTCATCTTTCTATTGAAAACGATTTAAGAAGTATCTGCGAGCTATCTTATCAGATAGCAAGATTCCTCAAGTGGACCACAGTGGCCTGATTAGGCCAAGTAGTTAATGTCATATGCGGTAAATCAGCAATAAGTCAAGTCAGGAGAAAAATTTGATATTTACCTATTTGCAACTTGGCGTAAGAAACTGTATTGTTGCAGGTAATAATTTCCAAGCGCACTCGTTGTCATGGTCTCGGCGAGGCGAGCGACCGCCCGGGAGTACTCTCCACGCCAAAATCTGGATGCCTGAAGACCCTCGCATCTTTAACAACACTCACAACGTCATCGAGAAGGAAGAACTCAGATGAAACACTTCAATGGAAACTACTAGAATTTAAGCAACTTTATGATCTCAATATGTAACCAAGTCATATTATGTAACCACCATTTATGTATTCTACATACCTATTCAATCGTAGACCTTAGGGCGGTATTAATAAACTAATAATAATAACTAATAACTTTATTGCACAAAATAGGAGAAATACAAAAATTGTTTACTTAAAACTAAAGGTGTGCTTATAATCTAATTAGTTTTCAGGAGTTGTACAGGGGTCCCCAAACTAGGCAATGCCTGAATCTTGGGGAACCAGATATTTTTTTATTTTTTTTTTTATTAGCCTTAATTTTACTTACAATGTAAAATTATAACAAAAAACAAAAGAAAACAAAGATAGGCATTACAAAATAAAGTGTAGTATAATTGTAAATTGAGGAAGAGGTATGTAGAAAATTTATTTTACGAGGTCTTCAGTAGTGGTATAGTCCAGGGTGAGTAACCAGTCTGTTAACACGGACTTTGCTAGCGGAATAGGGCAGTCTATAATACAGCAAGACTTAGCTACTGCATTGTAAGTGCGAGATCTCACAAACTCTCCAAATCTACCCGCGAAAGCCGTGTTAACAGTCGGCAAAGGTACGCTGAAAGTGCGTTTTTTTAACAGTTCTTTATATGTGTCAGAATTTAATATGTGTTTGTGGGTGATAATGCATGTCTTTAGAATAAATAACTGTCGTATTGTTAGTACCTTGGCTTCCTTATACAAGATGTCTGTGGGGTATCTGTAGGGTTTCTTCAGCATTACTTTTAGAACTGATCTTTGTGCTCTCTCTGCATCCTTGAGCTTAGTTTTTGCAGCACTACCCCAAACGGAGACACAATAGCTGGCAACCGACTGACATATAGCTATATAAACAGATCTTAAAAGAGTTTTATCAGCAGACGACCTTAATTTCTTAATTATTCCTATGGTCTTTCTAATTCGTTTTGAAAGGCATTGAATATGAGCATCAAAATTTAAATGTTGATCTATCATGATGCCAAGATACTTGATATCCATTACACGCTGTATGGTACTACAGTTACATAGTTGTGGAGCTGCCATATCACAAACATGAATTTTAATGTCATTTGTTACAGGTGGACTGGATGCGGCGGTTTTGTGGAAACATATGTATTTGGATTTTTTGTTGTTTAACGTTAAAAAATTATTCCTTAGCCAGTTATTAATGACTGACATACCATGCTCAGCAGATTGGAACGTATCTTTCCATTTTTTCCCTTCGAAAAGAACAACGGTGTCATCTGCGTAGCAGATAACTTCAGCATTTGGTAGAGTAAGATTGTGGATGTCGTTCATATAAATTATGAACAAGGTAGGTCCTAATATACTCCCTTGAGGAACCCCGAAATGTACTGGAGTAAGGTCACTTGTATGGGATCCTATTCTTACTAACTGCACCCGACTAGAGAGGTAACTAGTGAACCAGTTGAGGGCGAGTCCTCTAACACCAAGCTGTTTTAATTTACTAATTAAAATTTTGGAAGAAACGGTATCGAAGGCTTTAGCCAGGTCTAAGAAGATACCGATGCACTTGCTATTATTGTCAAGTTTATTAGAAATAAGCTCAGTTAAAAGTGTAGCCGCCTCTTCTGTAGATTTATTATGCCTGAAGCCGAATTGTCTGGATGAGAGAAGATTATTAGACTCTAAGTATTTCACCAACCGTTTATTTACTATTTTTTCAAGCATCTTGGATAATACGCTAAGCAGTGATATGGGTCTATAGTTCCCTGGAGATGTCTTAGATCCATCTTTATAGATGGGAGTGATAGAGGCCACTTTCCAGAGCTCCGGGAAACGACCTGTACTTAAACTTAAGTTGAATATGTGAACGAGAGGAGAACATAATATGTCCCTTATATACTTTAAAAGACTGGAGCTAATTTTGTCTAAGCCAGGGGCACTATCTGTCTTAAGTTGGTTTATAATGCATTTTACCTCTAGTTCGTCCGTGGGTTCCAAAAAGAAGGAGTCCATTGGTCCATTGGTATCAGGTACATTATTTGCCAGTTGGTCCTCAGTGACATCAATTTCTTGAATAATCCTCTTGGCCAAGTTTTCACCAACGGTAGAGAAGAATTTGTTACAAGTGTTAAGGGAATCTACGGTATTAGCACCTATTGTTGTAAGTTCAGTAGCTTGACAATTTTTTATTTTATTGGTGTTGCAAATTCTCTTAATGGTCTTCCAGAGTAGTTTTGGGTCGCCGCTATTGGACTGAAGTTCTTGTTTTTCATATTCAATTCTTAATTTTCGCAGTAACATATTATGGAAGTTTCTGTACCGCTTGTAAGTGATTTCAAGAATCTCGTCGTTTGGAAATTGTTTAAGTTTTGCATGCAGGCGATCACGATGACGAGTGCATCTAAGCAGACCTGGAGTTATCCACGGCTGGATAACGTACTTTGATCGGCTGATTTTTATTTCTTTCGAATTATTTGCAATGGCCGTCTTTATTAATTCCATTAACATTTCCACAGCTTTATCGACGTTATCCAGTGCTGTAACCACACTCCAGTCTACCGACGCGAGTTCATCACCTACACCGTCATAGTCAATTATCATACGCGATCTTTGTATGCTACGCTTTTCGTTTGTGGTGAGTCCTACAATGACTATTTTGTGGTCTGTAATATCAGAGTTGCAGACTATGCCAATGGCAGGGAATTTGGACTTAACAAATCCGTGGTCCAGACATGATGTTAACCGAGTAGGCATAGTTATTGCTGGTATAAAACCATGTTCCGCAAGTAAGCAAAGATATTCGGTTGATTCAGATGATAAAGTATTGATATTTATATCCCCAGCTAATATGACACTTTTTTTATTTTTGTGTATTTCGAGGTTATCGTTTAATGCGGACAAGAAAATGCTGAAGTCTCTAAATGCAGGCGATCTGTATATGCCAAAAATGGTTACAACATTAGGTATATCTATTATTAGACAACATGCTTCATCAAAACTTGGTTCAGTCACTGTCGCACACCAGGAGGATTTAGTGTAAGCTACTACTCCTCCATTTTGATTGATATTATGCAGTGTGAAATGTGAGTCGTAGCCTGGTATACTATCGATAATTGTGGAGTCATTCAGTCTACATTCTGTAAGGATTAGTATGTCGAATTCTAAATTGGTTCTGTGTATGTATACTAGTAACGTATCAAGATTCTTTTTAACACTACGAATATTCAAAGAGATTACTTTAAAGCTGTATTTTTTGGTAATTAGGCTCTTGCATATTTCCGGCGAATTTATTTCGTGACATTGTATATCAAGCATCGAGTCAATGTCAGTAGTTAGGTCTAAGTTACCCATATTTTAACAGAAGTAATTTCTATCAAGTTTAAAAAGTTAGATGTGATGGCTTGAGGTGTGCAGAGTTTGCAAGAGCATAATATGTGAAAATTAAGATGATTATAGAGTAAAAGTGGTTGTAAACTAGAGGTAATATATAAATTCAAAAAATGATAAAATGGTGATAACGTGAAGACCAAATATTGTTTTTGACAAGGATTTTTACCTATTTTTAAGTGTAGATTTTGGGTGTAAATTGTGCGTATAAACAAACAAAAACTTAAAAAGTAATTAATAATCAAAAAGTAAAGCATAGAACTTAAAATAAACAAAACAATGAGATCTGCAATGGAAGTGAAGTTATTAAGGAACTTAATCTTAAACAGTACGTAGTGTACAATCAATAATTCAATTAGAGTAAAGATATTAGGAACAAGAAGTTAATTCCAGTTGACGCTCGGGCGAGGTGTTGTGTGTTTTAAGCTTTTCTAAGATAGCATCCGAAGTCACGTGTAAGACAGAGCTGGTTTCCGAACGTCGCATGAATATATTCCCGTTGGATGTCCAGGAATATTTGAAACCCAATTCAGAACCCAGCTTTCTTGCCTTACTAAAAAGAATTCTGTTTTCTTTAGTCAGGTGCTCGTTCAGGTATACTCGACGCGAATTTCCGGGAACGTTCAGCGAGTCCGTAGTGAGATTGCGGCGCACCCGCGCAGCACGCAGCAGCTGGTCGCGCGGCGCGCGGCGCGTCATTGTCAGCACCACCGGGCGCGGCCGCTCCAAGCCCCCCGCGCCACCGCCGCGGAGGCCGACTCGCTTAACGTCATCTACGTCTCGTGGGTCCAGTTCTATACCCAGCTTGGTGGAGATCACAGTGACTATTTGTTGCAGATTTTCACTGTTGCTTTCGGTTAAACCGGTTATTTCAACATCTTTGCATAGGCGGCGTTGCTCTTTTGAAGAAATAGTGTGACGCAGCTCGGCTACTTCTGCACGAAGGCTGATGACCTCCGCTCTATACTTGTCCACTTCTTTTACTTGCGTTTTCATATCGGCCAGCTCTTGCCTAAACGTTGCTATATCCTCCGAAGTAGAGTTCAAAGATTTGGTGAATTCACGCATTTCCGTCTTCATGGAGATGAAGACATCCCGCAGTTCTTTTATGGCACTGGTGAACGATGTCACCACTTCGGCGGGCACTTCCATCTTGGCAAGACTTTCCGCAGATGACATAAAATTGTTTCCAGCTTCTTCCAGAGATGTATCTTGCTGTAGCTGGTGCAATGGAGCACTAAGGGACTTCTCGTTTTTAGAATTTCCTTTACAGGTTGAGCAGCAGAATTGCAGTTTGTTTGTTTTTATAGGCTTCAGGTCATCTCGAGTCATGTGCAAGCATGCAGCGTGGTACTCCGCAGGGCATCTCGTACAAGTTATTAATGAGGCTCCACCCTCCAAGACATTTTTACCTTTACAGGGTTTGTTACAGGTACCACACACCATATTGATAGAAAGGTAAAATTTTCAAAATATGTGCTCTGCTCTAAAGCGCCCTCTGTTTAAAACACAACGGAACTTTTGACCAAGCTTCTATATACTGAATCAATGATAAAAACGTGGAAAGGTTCCTGTAGGACTGTCGTAGTTACCGTGACGACCGATAGATGTCCGTAATTTACAACAAATTGTTGATAAACCAAATAGTCAGTTTTAGGTTATAACAGTAGTTGAGTGATGTAAAAGTTGTATTTATAAGCAATATCTTCATACACATCGATCACTATATGTTGTTTTTTAAATATAAATCGACCACACTCACATAATGACACTTTTGGTGTTGAATACAGTTGATACTCAAGCCGTAATACAATTTAAGTTTTACGCAAGATCAACAGAGATTTTTTGGAGAAAACACTAGTACTTGTTAGTAACGGATATTAAAGTCACTTACACTATCTCTTTTGTAAAATAAATAGGAATTTAATTAAGAAAGTAAATAAAATTTAGGTAACGGCTAATTCACTATGTTTAACCTCAGCTTCGAGACTGCTCTCAAGATCGTGTCAATGTGACAGTTCTCATATAAGAACAGGGACTTGAGCATGGTCTTGAGGGCAGTCTTAGCTGAGATTAGTTTATTAATACCACCCTTAGTCAATTACTAAGTATAATCGAATTACCTACATAATATGCTGATTAAGATCATTAGGTGATCGTCGATTGTATTGAACTAGTCATGTTTACCTACCTGAATTGAGTCATTTACATGTCATTAAATGTACCTAAGAATACATAACCTATTTTAATCTCTCATATGCTAATTAATTAAACTTATCCCTAGCCTATGAGCTGTTAAGTTCCGAGAGGTTTTCAGCATGTGGTGAAACCTCTACAATGCAGTGATTCCCTAAGTGAAATGTAGCTTTGATTACAATGACAATCCCGATTTCTGCAGATATCTCCTAATTTTAAGTTATACTTACCCGTTATTTTCTTATCCACCGAAAAGGAAACGGACGAATGATAGACAACTTTAATTTTAAAATGAATTCGTGAATGAATGAATAACCTGGGCGAATAAAATAGGCTTCTCGCTGGTATGCAACTCGTTTGATGTGTGCTGTCAACTTAATTCTATCGAGTTGTATCGAGTTCTTAGCCAATATAGAATACTAATATTTTATTTTAGGGCTTGTTTTTAATTTCTGACTAAAATTGAGGTAACTTCCATAAATGTTATGCCTGTCTAATATCCGTCCCTTTCCTTTTCGGCAGGTAAGAAAATAACAAGTATAACTTAAAATAAAATTAGATGGTATGTAGTGGAATCAGCATAACTAGGTACATTTTCTTGATTGCGCTAAGCTGTTACGAGTGCCTATTATATAATCTGGCCTGCTGTAACTATAATCAAGCTACCTTACCTATAAGTATTTAATGAGATATAGTCAGTTTTCAACGGGACTTGATGTTTTGTGCTCGATGGCAAATCCTATGGTAAGCGCGATGCTTGCATTAGCCAGGTGTTGTAGTTCCCAGGAGGGGTGAGCGTCCTCGGTCGTGTCTCCTTCCCCCCTGTGCAACGAGCCAGGACCAGATATACCTACTCTACACGTGCTATATATATAGGACTATCGAGTTTTTATCACAATTTTCCGCTTTATGGAAGATTGCCGTCAAGTAGGTAAAATAAAAACAATCCAGTTTTCGTAAATATCCTTTTTTCCTTTGATAGATGATATTGACAAAGAGGTTCTCGGACATGAAGGATCCAGGGACTGATGATGACCAGGTGGCCACGGGAACTCGACATTAAAATGACGCAAAACACCAGAAATTTGGGCGTGCTTGATGTCTTGATGGGTACTCTGGCCCTAGGTGGTTACTGATTGGTATCCAAGGTCTGATGATGAAACCGGAAGGTAGTCGTCACAAAATCTAAGTAGACACAAAAAATGCACCTACTTAGTTTTAAAACCTGCAAAATATTCCCTCTATAGAAATATTGAATTATTGACGCGTCGGGGACCAAATTATAACTACTAGATGGATCAGGAGCCATTGGTCTATCGTGTTGGGGTGGACAAAATGACTCAGGGTCAACATTACCGATATGCACTGGATGATTAGCAGCTGAACGCATTGTTTTTCACTTACCTACCTACTTCGACCAGCAGACGACGGATATATCTAAAGATCATGAAAATCTGGCAAAAACTCGAAAATGGCTCTTATCGATTTGAATGAAGCTTGTTTTGAGTTTGAGTGAGTCCCTTAATGATTTACATTATTAAAAATTGGGCCCGGTAGGCGGTGCCAGGCACTGATTTAGCCAGATCATCAATTTAGTAATAGGTAGGTGCCAGTCTTTGGTGAAGATGGGTCCGTATCTATCTAGAGCAGAGGTAAGCAGTTGGGGAGCGATTCGGGGCTACCCACGAGTAGTCTGAAAACTGTAAAGCTGTGGGCGTTACGGGATCAATACGCGGGGCAGCCGACCATTGGTTGCAGCTGTAGTTTCCCACGCCGCCTTCGCACCGCTACCCTGGCCACATACATTGCCTGCCCGACTTCAGCCATATCCAGTCCCCATTCACGGCCTCTGATGTTACGACATCGCTGCATAAGTCGGTATCGTTTAACCTGACTGCATTATTTTTAGCTACCTACGCCTGTGCTACTGTCACTGTGTCAATGTTAGAACTTATTTAATGCTGTCAATAGACTAAAATAGGAACGAGTATCTGCGATGAAGCATGAATGTTATCTTCGTTAATATTTTTCATCCCGTAGGTAAATACCTACCTGTAAATACTAACACCAAAAAGACGTTAGTAACGACGTATTGTGTTACGGCAGATAGGTAGTTCTGAAATAATGTCTAGGCTTAAAAATGTGCGTGGAGACGTGAAAACTATGATACGTGACTCACAGCAGCGTGAAGACTTCTGTAAATCCTGGAATTTTGAGACAACTGATTACTGCAATCGTCTAGGGTGCTCCTTCACTGGTGAGCATTCGCTTGTAAGTCCCTGACCAACGAGCATTCGCCTGTAAAGATTACAGATTCGAGGTACTTAATGCTCAAAATCGAATCACGTTACTCTTATTACTGACTAGGTAATGACTACTAATCTACTAATGATCTAGCCAGTGAAGGACCACCCTAAACCTAGCTATTAAAAATTGTACACTTTGAAAACTTAGAAATTTTCTATATAATATCTATTATACCTGTCTTAGTGTCGTCGTAGTATTATTCCTTATTCTATGGTGTCGTGTAGGTAAGTTTCTCACAATTGATTAGCTTTTATGTGGAAGTTAGGCAAGCATATGCTCACCTGATGGTAATCGACGATGTGGCCGAACGAAGAAAAGGAAATAACAACAAGTTTTTGGTTTGTCTTTTATTAAAAAAAAAAAAAAAACTAATTCTAAAGATAATAATTATTTGGCATATCTAAACCGATATTTTCTTTTTTTTTTCAATTCGTTGTCCACCATTTTACATCTTAGTTAGGAATTATTCCAGTATCGATATAAGTTGCGTGCAAAGTTCGTATTATCGCAATGTTCAGCATGCATGACGGCAACAAGTATAACTAAATAAAGATTACCAATTTCATTGGTCTAGCAACCATACTTAGTTAATACCTTCAACAGTCCACCTAGTCAAGCCAATAATAAGGTATTTTATCTATTTCTCAGTTCGCAGAAACAGCTCGGATTTTTATGACTTTCTGATGTGCATTTTTTTTTATTATTTAAAAACAGAAACATCATTGGGGGACATACCTCCATTATGCATAATTTATTTTTTATTCAAATGTAAAATGTGCCCATCTAAAGTATACCGGGTGACTTTTTGGACACTTTACAAAATGGAACATGTGAATCTTTGACGGAAATTATAGACACGTTTTTAATTTTTTCAACGTGAGAACAAAAATCGAGAAACGGCGGCGTTACAAAGTTATCTCAAAAACGTCCACTACGCTGGATTCAATTGCGCCCGTTGTCCAGTTGTTGAGCTTTAGGCTCACGATCCGGAGGTCCCGGGTTTGAATCCCGGTGGTGACATATCACAAAAATCACTTAACCATTTCGTAGTATTCCCGATAAAAATACATGAGTACGATGTATTCACTCACTAGTAAATACAATTAAAAATTGGTGACCACAATTTGTATTTTTTTTTGGCTTGGACAAAATACCTAACTCGAAAATATACTTAGTTGTAAACGATACTCGTCTAGTTTTCTTCTTTATAATATTAATGTGCCTCAAGATGATTCTGATTTTAAATTAAAAAAAAAAGATCACTTAGAAAAAAATCATCAACTGTTTTCTATTTTAGCGCGTTTCGGCTTACCTAATGCACGTATAACGTATTTTAATATCGCACCTACTAAGTATATAGTCAGAAAAAAATATCGACTTATTGAACCATGATATTCCATACCTACCTTAATAACAATAGTTATAATTATTATGATAATTTTTACACGATTTAATAGATTGTTTGTAGCGCACATCCGTCCACTCATAAATTATTAAACAAAAACAATAAATTGATCATTAAATTACTTAAAAAAGAAATAAAATTAAACAACTCCTTTAAACAACTTATGTAGTACATACGTACATGTGAAATTGAAAAATACGAAATAATCTACAAGAAAATATTTAAAAAATAATCTGAATCAATTAATTTTGTTCTTTATTACAGATCTAGGCACAATTAAGTCCTGCGGGAAAATATACAGGGTGTAAGTAACATCGTAATGAATACTAAGGGAGGTGATTCAGACCATGATTCCGAGTTAATATCAAATACAATTTTCTGTCGCAAAATTCTTGTTTATTTCTGTAGATTTCTTTTTAAATTATTGTCATTCTATACTTTTACGATGAAAAATTCCACTTGATATTAACTCAGAATAATGAGCTGAATCATCCATCATTCTCAGTATTTGTTACAATGTCATTTACACCCCGTACAAGTACGTACAAGTATTGGGTGTTAGTGATACCGTAACGAATACTGAAGGGGATGATTCAGAGTTGATATCAAATGAATTTCCTGGCGGAAATTTCATGAATACTATAGTTTTTTGAAATTATTTTTAGTTCCACAGAATCATGGTCTGAATCATCCCTCAAAGTTTTCGATACGATGTCACTGACACTCTGTATCAGTCTTCGGCGTTATTGTAATAAATACTCTTTATACACAGACTGATGATAGGTATAAGGGTTTTTGTCTAAGTTAGCAAAATCAGCATGATATTATTATTTAATATGATCGAAGGCAAGAAGCGATTAAATAAACTGAAATTGTTTTTCGTATTTTGTAATCAAATGCGACGAATATAATGTAAAGTATACAATGTGCGTTTTTGCTATAAAAATACTAATGTTAAAAAGTATGACGTTCACGACTTTAACACTAGTAGATAAATTAGTAAGTAATGTAAAAAAAATGCACAGCCATTTTTTCATTAGTCAGCCCAGTATTGACTTGACATTATGTACATATTTTTACAATAATACTTATATCACAAAATATAACGGTGCCGATTCTGGCCTGTTATTATCTATCTATCCCGTGCCAGAATCGGTTTACGAACCTAAGCGCTATATGAACACTATAAACCAATAACTAGGTATGGGTGAATATCAAAATGTGTCAAGTTTGGTGGCGACTGTCATATAATTTTTTCGTGAAAAATTGGGGAAATTGGGAGAATTGGGAATTGAAAAATTCCTTTTTCATGTCGGAACCGAGGATCTTTTTGGATCTTTTTCATGTCGGAACCCAATTTTTCACGAAAAAATAATATGAAATTTCGCCACCAAACTTGAAATTTTGAGATTGACCCTAATTATTTATTTTTACCTAAATGTTAACTGCCGCAAATAAAGTGCTTTCGTACGGATCATATAAGTGCTGCAATATAAAAAATGCTGTAAAGATTTTCCTTCTGATTACAAGCTTTTTTTTACCTTTCCTATAATTATATCTAATTTAATTATTTTACGTATAATATGTATCCAATACAGTAAATTGTTTGCAATACCAGCCCGAATGCAAATATCACTTTTACCTAATTTTAACTACACACATTTTTGTAACTATAATCTCACGTAAGTGAGAAGTTTTAAATGCAATGGTTCAAATCACTGTTATACATATTTTTCGTAGGACAGGTTTTTGAAGATTAGCTATTTCACAAGAAAAACTAAAATTTACATTCGAGCTGGCTTTATTAAAACAAATTAAAACTTTAACAGCAGTCAATTTACTGCATTGAATGCGTAGTAAGTACATACATTACTCTTTAATAATTAACAAAAGTAGATACCGAAAATGTCATAAATTGTGAATGTTATGAAGTAAAGGTAACAAAAAAAATGAAAAAAATTATAAACAATTGCCAACCCTAAGGATGTTTATAATATATACTCAAAATAATTAGTTTTAGATTATCAGATGAGCTACCTTCCACTTACGTTTGATCCTTTTTACGAGACACCCTGTATAGGTAAATATAAGTGAAGATAAGATCAAACCCTTCGTTCTCTTAATATTATATTCTCAAAATATTACATTAGCAAAACATTACATTCGCAAAATATTATATTCTCAATATATTATCTTTTGTATAATGAAGTACAAAAGTATTATTCATAAAAAGTAGATAAACATTATTACTTTACATATTGCACGACAATTAAATCCCCCCCTGTGATCCATCTATTAAGTACAACATTATTACCAAACTCTTTACTATTTAATTAAACTCTTAATAATAATATAAAACCGTGATCACAAAATAGGTGTACCTATTTAGTGATTACATTTTTTTTAAAATTATTATATTTATATTAATACCTTCTCACCGGCATCGATACAGGCACATGTCTGTCGCAGCAATGCCGGAGATAAGGACAGTCCAACCTATCGCCGATCATCTGCAGGATGACATTGGAGCTGGCCCGCACTCTGCGCACCAGGGACATGACGCGGGCGCGCACCGTCGCATGGAAGCAGGCGGTGCGCGCCGCCGCGATCATGCCCGACGCGCTGCAGAACCGAGGCAGCCCCAATATCACCCTGAACGCATTATTGTACAGGATGCGGAGGTCGCTGTAACATCGCTTAGTGTAGTTCGCCCACAGGCTGCAGGTGTATAGTGATGTACAATACGCATGAAAGAGTGTAATTTTAACCTCTGGTGTACATCGCGCAAACCTGCGGGCTATCATATTAGCCCTTACAGACAGTGCCCTCCGCTCCCGCTCAATATCCGCATTGACACTGAGGTGGGCAGTAACTATGTGCCCCAGATACTTAAACTGGCTTTTCCATGTTAAACCGTGGCCACCTGCATACTTCTCACAAACCCGCATCAGTCATCTCAAGCCGCAGATCGCTATAGAAAGTTAATTGATTTTTTTTTCCGTTACTACAGAATGATTATTTTTTACATATTTTCTGTTTCATTGTACAGGTAATATATTGAGAATATAATATTTTGCGAACGTAATGTTTTGCGAATGTAATATTTTGAGAATATAATATTATGAGAACGAAGGGATCAAACTTCGCAACGAAAGAACTTTTTATTTGCGGCAGTTGCTATTTAGGTATTAAAAAAATTATGTAGGATAAAAATAAACAATTAACAGCCTCTGTAGTTAGAGCGTTAGGATCTCTACCTAGAGGTCCGGGTTCGATGCCCGATGGGGACATTGTCGGAATCACTTTTTGCGACTCCTTTGTTTGGAAAAGACATTGCAGGCTTGAATCACCTGATTGTACAAATACGTAAATACGTAAAATGTTTCCGTGCTTCGGTGGACACGTTAAGCCGTTGGTCACCGCTATTAGCCGTAAAACAGCTCCACCAACGTGCAGTGAAGCAGCGTGGTGGAATATGCTCCATACCCCATCCGGACGATAGAGGGGAGGCTTGTGCCCGGCAAAGGGACATATACAGGCTGTTTATGTCATATAACTTATGTAAAAATAAATCATCTATCGCTTGTAGGTCATATTAAGTTTAATCAAGCTACTTAGTTATATTATAGTGTAAGCGCTCAGGCCGGGGCGTAATCCCATGATAACAATGACTATGAAGACTATTTATTATTTAAGTAAAAAAAGCCATATTCCCTAGAATTACTTAATTACGGTACTTAAGTGCAGTCAGCGACGACAGGATTGTATTATTTCAAACTGGCATTACCTATCATACATCATCATCAACTTGCTTGTCATAACAGTACGGTGGAGCTATTTAAGAAAATTAGCTGGAGAAAAGTTGAATATAAGCAATTTTCTTACAAAATTGTTAAAGCTAATAATAGCTTGACTTATTAAAGAAAAAATGTATTTTACGCGAAATACTTAGTTCAAACGAAATGGTAGTCGCTCATTGTATGACGGACTTTCCAGGTTACGTTCCTCAAAAACAATATAGATGGCACTGTACAGATTTTTCTTCGTTTAACCTAATAACAGACATGCATTTTTTCCCCGAGGACCCTTGACACTACCCGATGGCACCACCGGTAGTGTCAAGGGTATTATTCCGTGCCCATGGCACCACCGGTAGTGTCAACGGTATTATTCCGCGTGCCCATGGCACCACCGGGGTGCAAAAGGTACTATTCTTTTATATCGTGAAACCACCCAAATATAATAGGTTCAATAGAGGGAAAAAACAACTGCCAGAAAATATATATTTTAATGAAATAAGAGTGGGCGGAGACTTATCCATATTTAGAATAGTACCTTTTGCACCCTGGTGGTGCCATGGGCACGGAATAATACCCTTGACTCTACCGGTGGTGCCATCGGGTAGTGTCAAGGGTCCGCGGGGCATTTTTTTATATTTGGCTTTGGGTATAAATGGTGACCCTTTTTATTATATCCAAGCACAACTACATCTTCCACCTATTATTATTCTGATCAAAATAAAGAGAAGCAATATAGGTAGGTAGCTACGTGATTCTATGTGATCCAAATATCAAGCAACAATTATTTTTATATATGCTTCTGCCGTTACATTGTATTTTTACCGACTTCAAAAAAGGAGGAGGTTCTCAATTCGACCGTATATTTTTTTTTTTTTTTTTTTTTTTTTATGTTTGTTCGGGCATATCTTCGTCGTATATGAACCGATTTTGATAATTCTTTTTTTGTTTGAAAGGAGATATACCCAAGGGGGTCCCATGTCAAGGAAGTCAGGATCTGATGATGGAAGACCAGAGAAATCGAGGGGAATTTTCAAAAATCGTAGGAGCGACTAGTGCGTTTGTAAAGTCATATTGATCGGATCGATCTTTAGGCTTCGGGAAAACTTCCCGGCCTTCGAAAACTGGTCAGCATCAGGGAGATACCCTATGGCCTGGCAAAACTATACAACCTGGAGCAATTTTTCTTTCACGAAACGTATTTAAATCTTGATCAAATCCAATCGCCGTTGCAAAAAAACAAAATGGCGGAAAAAAAAGATGGCCGCCATACAAAATTTTGTCGATTTTGGAAGAAGCCCGTTTGGGTAAAAATAATGTATGGGGCGCTTACTCAAAACGTCATGTAGAGTACGGAAATACTTTCTGATCACCAAAAACTGCTCCGCATCAGAGAGATACTCTACGGCCTGGCAAAACTATCGCACGTGAACCAATATTTCTTTCAGAGCACTTATTTAAATCTTGGTCAAATTCCATAGCGCGTAAAAAAAAACAAAATGGCGGAAAAACAAGATGGCCGCCAATTTTGTTTTTTCAGAAAATGTCTCGGGATATAAAATATATATCGGGGTTGTGGTCGGATCGTCATGTTAAGTATGGAAATACTTCCCGATTTTCGAAAACTGCTCCGCATCAGGGTGACACTCTACGGCCTGGCGAAACTATCACACCTGAACCAATTTTTCTTTCAGGAACCTATTTAAATCTTGGTCGAATTTAATGGCCGGTGAAAAAAATACAAAATGGCGAAAAAACAAGATGGCCGCCATACAAAATTTTGTTTTTCCAGAAAATGTCTTGGGGGTAAAAATTATATTATTATATATGAATATAAATCAGAAAATCTGTCTGTCTGCATCCTTGCTCGGTCTAACCATCACTTAAAATCGTAAAATAAAATAAAATTTTTAACAAAAAAAAACCGACTTCAATCGCAAAACTAAAAAGCAATAAATAAATTTACTTCGCACAAAGTAATTAGTACGTATTTTCAATTAGTTAATTATTTTATAATTCTGAAGTCGGTGCCAAGTAAATGCTACAACAACCCTACTACAATATCAAATTACTATGTACACACAATATTGTTTAATACCTATATCAAAGCAATTACAAAACAATGTCAAACAAAAAATTACAAAACAATCAGTATTGAAAAATATATGAATCGGTACTTCGTTGTAGCATTTCCTTGGCACCGGCTTCAGAATTATAAAATAATTAACTAATTGAAAATACGTACTAATTACTTTGTGCGAAGTAAATTTATTTATTGCTTTTTAGTTTTGCGATTGAAGTCGGTTTTTTTTTTGTTAAAAATTTTATTTTTGGAATAGTATAATAGAATAGAGTAATGAGAAAATGGGCAATTATCACGTTATAGCTGAACAACGCCATCTATATTGCTATTGGTGGACGTAGCCTGGAAAGTTTCTCATTACTGACTCTTTCTCATTACTGACCGTTAGAGAAGTTTATAGAGCAAAAATCTAATTAAATTATTCTACGTACACGAGGTACTTAAAGATTTACCTTTTCCGTTACCAACACCAGTTACGACATCATTGGAAGCAAACATTTTTTTAATTGTGTCGTGACAAAAAATAAGGTGATATAGTGGAAAATCTACTGGTGACGATATTAAATATTGTCTACAACAGATGACTTCGGTTCAATAAATGTATCAGGAACTACGTGTGTGTGCTTATTGGTGGTTCAAATTACAAATACAAGAGTTGCATGGATACATTTTTGTTGCCTTAGTTGATACTTCTCTAATAGAATCATTTCCGTTTACGGCTAATGATGTATAAGGTACATGTAGAACAACAGGCAAACAACATTAACACCCATATTCTAAAAGATGTTAACTCTAAACTACCTCGACCACTTTGCTTCGAGCATTTCAAGCGAGTCGCTCTCTTATCAATCGTCTTCAGATGATACAAAATCGTTTTATATATAAAATGTAATCCCAACAGTAAGTGAAGAGTTAAAAAATGTAAGCTGCTCTTACAAAAACAGAATAACAGCCCATCCTAATATACTGGCCAGGCCGCTCATGGATGAGCACACACAACTAAGACTAAGAAGGAGGCTGCCGCAGGATCTAGCCAACTAAGGCCCAAAATAGGAAGCGACACTGGTCGCTTACCTAAAATGATACCTATACACCACAAGAAGTGCTTATTATCCAAGGGTGATAGATTGCGCGCAAAAAGGGGTTAAAAAAATATATATATATATAAAAGGCCCGGTGCACCGTGGTTCCTTCGCAATGAGAATGTGCACATTGACCTAGGTCTGTCAACTATTGCCCACTGGCTCTAATTAGCTACTAAACGTTTCTTCCATTCCTTCGGTTGATAGAGATGTCAGGTAAGATGAATGGTCAACTTAAAATGCTCAGCTGAGGATAAGTCGAGTGGAGGTTTGAGTTAACATCTTGGAATAAGGGTGTAAGTCATCAGGAATTATTGAACTTTCTCGCGAGACAGGTATTTTGCAAGTTTGATCATCATAGGCTTGTAAAGGAAACCCCATGGGACAAACAGTAAGTACCCTGAGAAGTAGAGACTTGCATAAATACTCCACCATTTTGAAAATACTTTCACGTCAAATGGAACCAAACTCCAACCCATAAAGACTATTGTATAAGTTTTTAGTATAGCATAAAGTACATATTTGGCGACATTATTAGACCACATTTTGTGATACAGCTCCGTTTTGGTAAGAATGGACTCGAGTCCTTTTTCCATGAATATAATGAGGAACTCATTCAAGAAAGTCATGTAGTACCCCGATCTAGTTCCATGCCAGAGGGCTAAGAAGAAAAGAGTAAAAAATTGGCTGAGGTTGCGATTACCAAGGAACTTTAGTCGTTTGTAGATGTATTCTGCGGCAAAGTGGTTGGTGTTACAGTTGAAGCTGTCGATGTAGTGCTGGAACTTGGTGGCGCTCTCGAACCGGAGCAGCTTGATGTTGTTGCAGCCGTCCCACTTGGACTCCAGCTGCCCCTCCGGTGTTTTCGCGACGCCGTTGTATGACAGCCCAAATCTAATGCAGGATGCTGGCAAAATAAAAATTAAGAACACTTGATTTATTATCTCGTATGATTTTTAGAGATTTGCATTAAAATAAGCGTACCTAATCCATTGTCGTCTATATTTCCCCTTACAAGAATATATCGTAATATTGATTTTCGTAAAAAGCACGGATTTACGTTTACGAATTGAGCTGAGAATAACTAGTTATAATTATTAAATGTATAGTATTGCGTAAATATAGAAGAGACGCCATAAGTAAACGACGCACATTCTCAATACATTTCTAAGATCTTTGACATATTCAATTTTCCTAAAAGAATCGAGATAAATGTAAAGTCATTTAGTAGAACATCTTATCATTGCTCTCTGTAGGATCCAAATATGATCAAGTAATGTAGCAGTTGCAATACAAGTACCTATTACAATTTATATTTTTGTAGTTTTAGTATTTATTGGTTACGGGGTATAACGTAGAACCCTTGCCCAGGGATACGGGTGAAGACCTCAACGGTTGCAGAGGCGAAGATGGGAGCCATCGGTACGGCAATGCAGGACGGAAGGGGCAAGTCACAGCGACTGTAACCTGGAACCTGACAGAGGGCAGCAGTAACTGTCAGTACTATTCAGAGGCGGAGGACAGGAGTCCTAGTATGGCTTTGTAATAGACTACTCTGGGCGCCATCCCACTTGCGTCAGACAGAGTACTGCGGGGCGGAAGGCAAGAGGGAAACCACTGTCCTATTTTTGCCTAAAAAAGTAGCATGGAGAATGCTGCACCGACAAGAGCATAGCTCATAAATTGATGATGATGAGTATTTATTGTATATTCTTAGTATTCATTAACATTAGGTATCTAGTTATTTAAAATTAATGAAACTGAGTTTTAAGTACCTACAACTTATAAAATAGGATATGTAATTAGTATGTGTATTGAATAACAGTATTTCATTGTATGCATAAAACTGAACTGAATGACACAAATAAAGGTGACAAGTAAAGAGGTTTAATTTACTTTCGCAATTGGTTCACTGCCTCCAATTACAATACAATTACATATTCAAATAGTCCTCATTATCTAAATGATTTGTAATGCACACAATAGATGGAAAACAGTGATAAGAAAAACAAAATTACCTTCAGTGAGCAGCCAGCATGATATATATTTATAAAGAGCAAAGTGTGCCCACAGCCCACAGTAGATGTGACGGTAAAATATTGAATTTTCCAAAAATTCATCCGATAACATATACTGCATGCTGAACACCGAAACTGTAAAACAAGTAGAACATGTTGTTGATAATGTAAAATAGTACCAATTATCGAATGTAGATAAATAAAAAAAATAATTACCTCCAACTTGGAAAGCGATCAAGTAGAGCATTCCCTGCACCAATCTGGTGATGGCCTGGCTCTCATATACACTCTCATCTTTCTCCAAAGGATATTTACCATTTATGAAATCTGTGTATCGTTTGAAAGAGAATATAGGTCCCACCAGGAAACAAGCCGGAAAATATATAAACCCAATAAGCTCAGTGAGCGTCGGAGACTTTTCTAAGGCAGTTTTCTTGTTATTTTCGGATAGCTCTTCACCCTTTAACATTTTTGCTCCATCCCATAAATCAAATGCCAATGCGATCAATTTAAGGGTCAATACACAATGAGGCATAGTCCAGGTTATATCATATTCTTCTGATTCAGTTAGTGCATATCCAATGAGCAAGTAACCCATGTTGAATGCAAATGTTACTATTGCATTTTCTTTGCCAGGTCCTAGCACTTTTGTTGTTCCATACATTACAAGTGCAGGTATTAAATTATGGTATAATGTATAACCAAAATTGTAATATGCCATGTCCAGGCCAGTGATAATGAAATAAATGTTATGGTAACCATCATACTTTTTTCTTATTATTTTATGATACACAATAGCAATTGGGTATCCCATAATAATGGATATCAGCAGTTTAAAAGCAGGCTCAGTAGTTCCAATTAAATTAGCCAAAAAGGGCACTGGACTGAGTCCAACCCAGCCCAGCACACCAAGGAAAAATCCCCACATTGTTCTGTAAATATACACTTACGTTAGGCGATATAAAAACAAACTTTTAAAATTAGAAGTTGCAATCATTGGGGTCAGATTTGGACGTGTGGAGGCCCCGAGGCAACGAGAGAGTGTAGTGGAGTTTTCAGATTGTAATTATATAACATAAGTTGACAACTATATTTCTAGCCAAAGGTAGGTACCTTTAATAGATGTAGGTACATCTATTGCAAGATGAACCAAAAAAGTAAGTATGAAAAATGTACTACCAACAAAAAAATATTTCAATAATAAAATAATTCACATAACTATAAATAACGATAATTACACAAGTATTGTAAATTAAAAAAAGCTAATTCCGATTTTTCATTACATTATTAACACAAAATTAATCACAGCACAGGTTCCCAAAGATGATGATCACAAAGAAAACTAGGGATTTGTTTTTGTTCATTCCTTTAGATATACATATTACTTTATCCCCCCATTTTGAATTAATAAACTAAAAGCCTGCATATCTAATTTTGATTTCTGATGGTGATGATCTTTCTGTAAGAACCTGTGATACTTTTTTTATTAATAAATTAATATAGGTAACAAAGTCGGTGATGAGATAACACTAAAGCAAATTAGTTCATACATGCGCATAAAAAACGGGGTTGCAGAGCTTGTGAACTTGCTGATACTGCATAATAATAATTTAAAGAAAGCAAGACGAATTAAAAAGTACCTGTTTTTTAACCGACTTCTTATTGTCTTCGATGGGTTTTGATGGCTCTCTAATTTTGTCACAAACAGCAGCAGTCAGACAACTTTACTGTGCAAGAGAAATAACACCACACGAGCACCAGGCAAAAAAAAATGGTTGGGCCAGTTGAACCACAGAGTACCACACCACAGAGTACAATAATCTAGGATGAACTTTGGATTTTGCATCAATGGATTTATTTTGTTGGTTGTTGGTTGCAAGTGTTTTTTTTTTAAATGAAGATTATGGCCTGGATTCAAGTTCTTTGGGCTAAGGTTGAGTGATTGAGTGATTGTTACATTTGGCAATCTGGGGCCCTACCGGCGTAGAATAAGGAACTATTAGGTAAGACGAAGCCGATTCAGATTGGAGTTATAACGCCCGATTGCAAAACCCGACCTTGATGCTTCGGGCAAGGTGGATTGGCTAGTATAAAATAAAAACCACGCCGTGTAATCTGTGTGGAACCGTGGAACAAATGTTGTCGATAGGCGCCATATTTTTAATGATGTATGACAATTGTGTTAGCCAGCGGACACCATCACGGCGGGCGGTGACAGTCATCTTTATCGGCGTCTTGTCAAAAATGTGACAAACTGTGTGATCGAGTGAAGTGTATTTGTCCTTATTTTCTCCACTTTATCTTGTAATACAAAGCTCAGTGAATCTTTTCGCATGTATTTCCTTTTGAAAATGTATCGCGAGTGCTGTGTTTGCAATAATTCGCGACAAGGCGCTGTTTTGTATTATTTTCCATGCACCGAGAAAACACTCAATAAGTGGCGGAACTGTCTCAAAAAGTAAATTAATTTAAAAGATACACGGTCTTTGTGTGTCGCATATTAAAGGGTACGGATTTATCCCGTCTAAATCTAAAGAAGTGTTTACCTTCGATGCAAGAACCATTTCTTGCATCACGCAAAAAATATTGTAAAAAATAAAAAAGTAAATAAATTAATAAATAATCTCTCACATATTTTTAACCCTACGAACCGTGTAGAAAAAAAAGTCATTAGGTCTTGTTTCCGGATTCGGTATTATTTTCTACAGATTTTACGTTTATCTGGGACTTTGAAATAAATACTTACTTGTTTCAAAGTCGAATTTAAAATCTGTAGAATAATACCGATCCCGGTTACAAGACCTTGTCTTTTGAACACCCCCTTCCTGTACATTAGGCCGCTTGACGCGTAGTCATTTGCCATGAAATTTCAACAAAAATTTAATCATACTCATAAGTGCATTTAATGTCGTCGTTAAACATCTACAATTCTTCAATAATTGTATTCACGTCACTAGAAAAACTTTAGCTGGGTTAATGGCAGCCCCCGACGGATATTCCTCGGTTATGTATTATGGTAAAATTATTATCGCTACATTTAAGTATATCTTCGAGAAACAGACACGTTAGGAAAAAACTGTAAACATCCATATTCATTGTTTAGGTACTTAAGTATATCTATTACCGATGTCTCGAGATATCAACTCTTTTTTAGAAAGTATTTTTAAGTCTAATATAATATTTCGTTACATAATAATTGGGTTAAGTCGGGGGTTTTGAGTTATTTTATTCTTTTTCGATGATATTTTTACCGTCGTGGGTTTTTCCAAAATTTTTAATTTTGCTTAATTTTATTTCAGACTTTTTAGAGAGCATATACGAATTATAATCTATATAATGTGTAGGTAAGATCTCGCAAAACAATAAGTGTGATTCATCCTACCACATAATATTAAGTCCCTTATTATATATTATACAGTTGCTTTCTGTTTAAAGTTACCTCTATAACACTCATCTGAGAACATGCACCAATCACCCACGAACTCATTCCTGAAATCCGCATTGAAATCAGACAATACGTTTTAATTTTAATAATATTGCAATATAAACGTTTCACACTAATATAGCAGCGCCTCCTAGTGAGTTAATATCATAAGACTTATCTTAGACCATGCACCATTCAACTACGAACCCATTGCTGAAAACCACATTGAAATTGGACAATTCGTTTTAATATTATTGCAATACTATTTTTCACTAATATTGTAGCACCCTCTAGAAAGACGTAATTTTTATATTATTTGGGAACATGCAATAAGCTACCACGTACACATTGCCGAAAACAGAATTTATTGTAATCGGACATTTCGGTTTGATTATATTGCAACATTGTTTTGCACTAATATTGTGGCACCCCCTAGTGAGTTACAGCCATGACACCTGTCTAAGAACATGAACTCATCAAACACAATCCCGTTATTGAAAACCGCCTCAAAATCGGATCATTAGTTTAAAAGATAGGTGGTAACATTACTTTGCACAAACGCACACACAAACATCTCTCACCCTAAACGCATATACCTGCTCCGTTCCGTCGTGGGTAATAAATGTAATTAAAATTATACTAACCGTAATTGACAACACTTTGCTTTACTTAATACATAACATACATAAACTGCCTATATACGTCCCACTGCTGGGCACAGGCCTCCCCTCAATCAACCGGAGGGGGTATGGAGCATACTCCACCACGCTGCTCCACTGCGGGTTGGTGGAGGTATTTTTACGGCTAATAGCCGGGACCAACGGCTTAACGTGCCCTCCGAAGCACGGAATCATCTTACTTTTTCGGACAATCAGGTGATTCAAGCCTGAAAAGTCCTTACCAAACAAAGGATAGTCTCACAAAGTGATTTCGACAATGTCCCCATCGGGAACCGAACCCGGACCACCAGATCGTGAGCCTAACGCTCTAACCACTAGACCACGGAGGCTGTTTACTTAATACTACCTGATTATTGAGTGATGGGTTCAAGTTATGAATTAAATGAGGATTAATTGGATGAATTTGATTCACTTGACCACACAATCCACGTGCCACTTATAGTCGATCTTGATTTTTCTTTAATCTTCGCCAATCACTTCGTATTATCTACAATTTATTGATTGTGATCTTCTCTGAAATCTGGCTCGAAGGACCATGAATATGCCTGATATGCCTTTTTACTGATTTTTAAGGGATTTAGGTAGCAATGAAACAGCACCGTGTTCGACGTAATTACGTGTAATCAATGGAACCGAAAAAAAAAACGCCTGTCAGAAACAATTAACTAATAAAAACTATTGCAAATAAATTGCTATTATAAATTGAACAGGCGTTTCGAATAATATTGACTCTAAACTCTAATATTGTGGCGCCCCCTAGTGAGTTACAGACATGACACCTGTCTAATAACATGAACTCATCAAACACAAACCCGTTATTGAAAACCGCATCAAAATCGGATTATTAGTTTAGAAGATAATTAATAACATTTCTTTGCACAAACGCACACACAAACATCTCTCACCCTAAACGCATATACCTGCTCCGTTCCGTCGTGGGTAATAAAAAAAAACAACTGTCATGTATCATTAGAACCAGTCAAACATAACGTTGGTACCTACTAGAGATGTTCGTCTGACACGTAGTAACTCTTACTAGTCTGACCACTTTACATTTTTTTTAACTGTGGCTGGCCTAGTAGTTTTTAAAATAAATGAATTACTGAATTCATACTGATTTTTGAAAATTCCCTGCAACTATAGTCAATCTATCCGGTATTTTGGGTAAATTCACATATAGGTTTTATTTACCTCCCTATTCTCTGGTTTGCTTGTTGTTTCCTTGCAAAGACCTTGTATAGAATAGACGGAGCATATTTAAGACGAAAGAAAAACATAGGTTTTGTCTTTCGCACTCATGTGAGCCGTCATAAGTTAAAAAGAGATAAATATACTATCGTCGTAACGTCTTTTGTACTCGTGTAGCGGGTTTGTTATAGAAACGTACCTATAGTATATGTTTTTGTATCAGAACCACTAGTGCCGTTCCATGTCTTTATCGACATTATTATTGGCTAAATATTTCATGTTAGTCCAAGATCTAAAAAAATATACATTACAAAATGAATGATTAAATAAATACAGAAATAACGACCTAGTATCCATACCTGGGTGGGTAGAACCACAAGTAAATTAGTTAAAACGATACCTATTTGTACCCTGATAGAAAGATACCTAAGAAGAACCGTACGTTGCGGTGACAGATTCAGAACCACTTATTCAACGTAATTATCATGGACAAACTTGTTAAAGGTCAATTTATCATTTTTGAATCTATGTCATTTCGCAAGGTGTTATGGCCGAGGAGGTCGAGGACGGTCCATCTAGTCCACATATACTATAGTATCATTTTAATACGACATTGCGGCCACCCTTTGGTTGCTATAAATCACATACCTACCCTTTTATAAAAATTAAATACACGTTTTTCATTGACTTGACCGGAAATCGAATCGGCTCTCGATACAAGAAGTAGATGACCTTCTAGTATATTTCGGGGATTATCTCAATGCGATTAAAGAATAAAAGCAAATACTTCTTTATAAGATTTTTATTCAATATAGTTAGAATACAATGACTACGAAGCACTGAACAATTCCGACTTTTGGTGATAAAAAAAATTATTTCCTCTTGTTCACTTTCTTTAGAAGTGTATAGTGTCGGCTCTGGTCGTTATAACTTTACCTGCAAGAATGGCACATATTAACGTGGAGCACACAAATACACAAGCATTGCATGTTTACACATTGCACATAGAAGGAATAATCACAGGTAATTACAAAAATAGTTATTCATACTAATTATTTATAGAAGGAATAATCACAGGTAATTACCAAAATAGTTATTCATACTAATTATTTTGTGCAATAGAGAATATTTGTATTGTATTGAAATATTTTTTCCATGCTAATGTAGAATACAAAAACGAAATAGCTGCAAATTTATCTATAAACTTATAACTAAACTTAAACTCACCTTATGTGAGATATGTGAGTGAATATTGTTGGTACTGCACCTCTATGTAATATTTTTGTTTGGTATCCTGCTCGATAGAAAGCAAGATACATCGAAATGTAATTAGCACAGGCTTAAATAAGGAGAAGGCGTCCTTCAGAAGAGAGAATTATCTCGTTTCATGGTCTGAATCTAATTGTTTCTTAATTTCTTGTTTCGTAAATTAGGATATTTAGGAAATCTGGAAAATACAATATCTTTATGTAATCTTCATCCAAATCGGAAACAGGTCGAAAAATAAATTAAACGTGAATAGAATAACGCAACATGTAGATGTTACCTTCAAACATAATATTATGTTATCGATATCAAAGGACAACACTACTTATAATACTTTGGGTACATGATCTGTCAAAGCTGATTAACGTAAAATCTGTACCGTCGGTGAAAAGTAATACAACTCGAGTTGTATCACTTTTGAGTTATTAGCACACACTTCATGTTCAAAAAATTCCCTTTCTTTCTGTCTAATTCTCGTAACTGTAGCTATTATAAATACGGAGATAATTTTTGTGTCTAGTGATATAAGTACTGTTTGTGAAGGATTCATGCTGTTATAACACGTGTAACATAATTCATCTTAACTTGCATTAAAGTGAAATGAAGATTTTCACTAAATATTTTGGTGTAAGTAAATGCAACTCAACATATATTAAAATACACGCAATCCTTGAATTCTCACAGTCCGTGTTTAATGATATAATTTTAGTTGTAACATCAAACACCAAATTTATTTTTTTGTGAAAAGTAATATAAATTAATATATATCAAAATATTTCTGAAAATACGATCTTAGATATCAATAACGTGTCGTGTATAATGATACATACAAGTTCGATTCCATGCGCCACCAGTGTGTATCCTAGGGTGACCTCCGCATAAACCTGTCTATGGGAAGACATTTTGTCTAGAGCCACAGCAAACCATATCTGATCCGCATTGCGAATGGGTATAGGTTAAGTTAGTACTTCAGACCAAACCGTGTTTTTTCTCTTTCTGCTATAGCCACCTTGTAGTACTTAATTACAGTACCTCAATAAGTTGTGGGTCCTGATCATGGCGTCGTTATCACCATAGCAGGGTTAGTCAAGAGGTATTTGAGATTTGTCATAACTGTCGTTAGTCTTCTTCCCTTAGCTCGAAGCATAGCTGTTTTACATAGTTTTCTTGATTACATGTAGGTTAAGCGGTGGCAGATTGAACGCTGCCTTCATTGCTAAGGAGGTTGTAGACATGAAATAATGGCTCCAAATATTATCGAGCTCCAATTAATATGCAAGCCATTCAATACACGCTGGTTAGATCTTTGATGCGAGCGCCGGTAGTGGTATTTTTGAACCTACACGGCCGTAGATGACAGCTCGACATCGGCAGCATCGAGATCTGCCACATTTTCTCAAGAAAAGATTACTAGTTTCTCAAACACGTTGAATGGTGTAAATTTGTCGAGCTTCCTCATTTTTATAAAGGGAATAACTGCTCTGAACTCTTGAGCACCAGTAATATTTTTTTTTCTGTATTTTGATTACATAGGAGAGAATTACGCACAGGACTGTGAAAAATGGAAAGAGGAAGGGGAGGCCTTTGCCCAGCAGTGGGATCTTGTAGGATAGATTAGATTAGAATAAATAATTGGCAACACCACGGGCACAACCCCTTAATTAAACCAGGTCACAAAGTTTGTAAAAATCCCAGGAGGTATTTGAGCTTCTGAAAGGACTTAGTTGGCTTGCATAGTCAATAAAAGCACGTATAATGGACCACTTGCGTTTATGCGGAAAACTGAGCCCATTAAAATAACATTACATATGGGACATTCGAGTATTCATTGAGTCAAGTCAGGGGCCTATGGCGGCTCAGTTATAACCCTGACACCAGGGTTGATGGGGTTGGCAATTCACCTCACAATCCACACGATAGAAGAAGAAGAAGAAGATGGGACATTTGGCAGGAGGATGATGATGATATAGTGGAAAGTTTGCCCACTTTACAATAGTGGTCCATACGCGAGGATACGCGGAAAGTCCCCCACGTGTGCTTACGTGTAGAGTTTTGCGGAAACGAGCTCATTTAGCTTAACCATAACAGACCATGGTCCATGGTGGTCATGGTCTGAGGATAGCCCTGTGTAACCTATAGGTTTGGTTTGGAGGTGAACCAATGATCTTCATTTTCACTACCTATTCTCATCGTCAACATTGATTCGACTCCGTTTATCGTTCTGTCAATGTTGCGGGCTACCATTAGACCGGGAATTTTGATAATTCGAAATATCGAATTTTACTTTACTTTAGGGGATTTTGATTGTGGAATGAGTTGTGATCTTTTAAATAGTTTCAGCAAGAAAGAAGTAACACTTACCGGTTTGTGTGATTTTGGTTTAAAAGTACGTAGGTACATCACCTTTATCTCCAGGCCATACTGCCAGGCTAGCCCGAAACATTCCTAATGACTAGTCTTAATATGATTCCTCTTACCTTCATTTGTTAGGGGTGGAAATATTATCATAATTGAATTTGTAAGATTTTGACTGCAAAAATGAACCAAAAGTGGTTTTGATTAGGGGCGTAGTGTAGTGGACATGTGTTTGTAGTGGGCAGCAGTGGTGGTTTTGACCGGTTATTTATGAGTTTTGAGAGTAAAATCATAACAAAAATATCTTATTATCGTCACCTTACACAATATATACGTGTACCATCTTTATATGTATTTATTATTAGAAATTCGTAAAAACATGTATCATTTTACACAATAAAACCGAAAAAATAAGTCATGTTAAACCACTTGACACAAATTCGTTATAGTTTATCGTTTGTGTCAATTGATATAAGTTACGTTTCTTTACTTTTTAAAGAAAATAAATAGAATTTTGCCTTTCTACAACATTATAAAATAAACTTTCTTCCAAGACATTTTGTTTTTTGTAGAATAAGACTGTAAAATTAATAATTGAAATATGATATATCAACGATGACTTTTTTATAGTTATGTGTGTAAAAAGGTATAAGTAGACTTGTATCAATTTACACAATATAAAAGTTGGTGTTAACTGATACATGTAATTTATTTTGATCCTCTACCATTTCTGTTTAGGTTCTAAATATAACTAAATATTAGAAAAGAAACCTTCCATCATCACCTATCGACACATCTAACTTCTGTTCCATTATTCCTTATAAGTCGCGAGCTAGAATATTTTTAACTTTAAACTCGATTTTCTCAAAACTTGAATTTTGGACTTGTATTACTTTTCACCGACGGTACAGAAATGTGAAATCAATTATTTGTACAAATGTGACGGCTTTGCTGAAAATATGCGTCTGCGTCGTGTTTAGGGCTCAATAAACTTTACAAAAACCAGACCAGGTAATGTATTTCTTGCACACAAACATGTATTATGTGGTCGATAACTTACCCATGGTGAGACATTGTTTGATCGTTCTCCATTATAACACCCATTCTACTCTCACAACCAATAGCTACGCAAGCCATGGTTCATAATGAATAACTATTTCACAGATTGTTTATATAAAAAGTTAAAATAATGTCCCAAAACACCAAAAAACTAACGGCAGGTTTGGTATCCAGCTGACTACCACAACATCTCAAAACGGTAAACACTGACGTTCTAGACAGCGGTGTTTGTCTATGTTTGTTTCTTTTTTCCACAGAGATTGTTGCCATAGGGAAGAAAGAGAGCTGTGATAGTTTGATCGTCACTCTAAAATATTATCCGTCTATTCTATACAAGGTCTTTGTTTCCTTGGTATATCACAAACAAATTGCCTCCTGTCAATCCTACCATAGACACCTAACGCAAGGCGGAAATGTTGTCATGTCAAATGTGATGAATTGACATTTTTGCACGCACTTATGCACAGCCGGCTTCGGCCGATCCAGTTGAATAATCCATTCGCTTTTTATGGTTTGTTTGTTCTTTAATTTTATATATTCTGATATATACTAACTTCAATGACTTTAAAAAGTAGGAGTACGTAGTATAAAGTGTAATTATTGTTAACATCAACATAGAAGCACTTTTTCTATTCTGGTAAGCAATTTATATCTGTTTAATAATCTTTTGCTGTGTTTACTGCAGTCATAACCGTGTATTAGAAACCTGTAATCAATAGGTCTTGTTGCTACCCCATTATTACTTTTTAAAGCGATGTTTATGTGTACCTGTATGTGTTGGATAAACGAGGAGGGGTGACGGTCATAGACTACCGAACATTCCGAGCAGTTATTGATCGGGAAGCGCCCCAAGTTAAGCGGCCCATTTCTATAAGGTCTTAAAAGTACCTTTCCCTTGTTCTGCGGCGTGGCGTCGCATCGCATCAGATGAACAACAATGTTAGTTCTTTCTAGTTCTGCATTGTTGTGCATTCTTGCGATGCGACGTTGCGCCGCAGTGGTGCTCAGCCGCTTACAATAGTTTACTTCTTTGTCTTAGAAGAAGATACGCCATCATGGAGTCCGGTGGTGATTGGTGTCTCATTGAAAGTGATCCAGGGGTTTTCACGCAGTTGATCAGGAAATTTGGTAAGAACTTAAAAATTCACAGTTAAAGATCATATGTAAATTTCACAAGAATATAGGTATTTTTAGTATCATTTTGTGCTGAATTTTATACCATCGGGAAGCATCTGAACTAATAATTGCTAAAGAGTTTGTTTGTTATGCTTTGATGGCTTAAGTACTAAATTGGCCATCATGATATTTTTCATACACACTGCAGAAGCAATTGGAAATCAAAAAAATTGAAATGAAAGGGGCATAAAAATGGTCCTAAGCATAGTCCCTACGGTCTTGACCGTAGGGACTTTCCATTAATGAATATCAAAAGTGTACCTGGCCCAATAAGCAAAGTCCATGCTGTTGCAGTTGGGGTCAATAGCTAGTTTATAGTATCTTATAAATAATAATGGACACAAATATTGGAAATAAAAAACCAAACCATGATTTCTTTTTCTGCCATAGATTCAATTTCTAACCTCTGAATTTATAACCTAGTAATAATGGGAAAATGAGAAAGCTTTTAATAAACTAATTTGTCTTCTATATAGTGTCACCTAAATATTTCATAGAAAGCATTGAGTGTCTATCAACAATTAATTAGTCCTACTGGTACATCACTTAATTTACTAACTCAGCAGGTTTTTACCAACCTTTTACTTCAAAATATGTAACACATAACGTAACATGACGCCTGTAACCCCATAGGGGTAGGCAGAGGTGTATATAGTAGACCCACTCCTTGCCAGCTATGTTTAAGTCCCGTAATAGAGGTGAGCCATTAGCTGGGCTCAAATCCTGTGAACCATGATCCGTCATTTGACCCTGGGTCACTACAAACTATTTACGCATTCTCCAAACAGGGCTATCACAGATTACCAATAAAAAAGAAAAAAGTAAAGACAAGTTATAAGATTCTGCTATAACATAACACTAATATATAATAGTATCCATAAACATATAAAACTATATATAAAATAATTATTATAATTAGACATATAAAATTATTTTAGAAACAGTGTGTTTGTAGTAAAAAGCTGGAACTATATTTGTTTGAGGATCATAATAGTATTCTGAATCTGTGAAATGTTAGCGAGTTGTAAAACCCAAACCTGTAAATTAAGTGATGTATTAATCAGAAAGTTAAAATAATTGTTATTTACTTGATGCTTTCTTTGGAATATTTATGTGGCGTTAATAAAGAAGACAAATTAGTTTATTATAAGCATTCTCATTTTCTCGTAGCTTACTTAGCAAATCCACAATGAAAAAATAATCAGTGACTTAGTTTGTTATTTCCATTCTGAAATTAATGAACCATAATGTTTCCATACTTACTGTATCAATATTGTTTGAATCTTAGGTGCAAAAGGAGTTCAAGTAGAAGAATTATGGACAATTGATGATACCATCTTTGAAAATTTAAGGTAAATAAAATACATAAACATATTATTACATACAAATACATCTAAGGATACCAGCAGAACTATTCCACAAAGCATTTTTACATTTATAAAAGCTGTTTTGTGAATTTTTTGGTATTTCCAATGTTTTGGGCTAATAAGTTTAGGAACCTGGAGGCCTGAGCCTGAAATTTGTAAAATTGAATTACGGTAATAGAGGGGGTCGGAAATGCGGGGTCTGGACTTAATAGGCTGGATTACGCTGGGAATGTGAGGGGAGAGGGAGGGTAGGGAGGGTGGCAGTACAACCTTCATACACTAATCAACTCTGTCGGGGTGCCGCCAAGTTCCATCCTCGCTTCGCTAGCACCATATTGTACGTAACGTAAGTTGAACATTCTCTTGTTGCAGACCTGTACATGGACTTATATTTTTGTTTAAATATCTACAATATGAAGAACCTTCCGGGCCTATTGTTAATGATGATCGCCTGGACAAGATATACTTTGCCAAACAGGTGCCTATTATGTTTATTTATAATATTTGGTTAAATAAAAATGTTTAATTATCTTTGTGCATCAATAAAATGTAAGCTTGTTTTTAGGTAATCAACAATGCCTGTGCAACACAGACTGTGATTAGTTTACTGTTGAACTGCACCCATACTGACGTGGACTTAGGGCCAGAACTCACAAAACTGAAGGAATTCAGCATGTCTTTTGACCCAAAAATGAGGGGACTCACACTGAGCAACTCGCAGACTATTAGAGCCGCACACAACTCCATGGTCCAGCAGGCAGTTTTTGAATTTGATCCAAAAATGCCAGTGAAAGTAAGTACTGCTCCACTGAACATATAATGACGGATTGGTTCATTGCTTAGAACAATTTATTTCAGACAATAGTGTTACTGGCGCCTATTAGCTTTGTAGACTTTAAAATTCTGTTTTGTCATAGTATGAGGACTCATATCACTTCGTGGGCTACATGCCGATCAACGGGCGCGTGTACGAGTTAGATGGACTCAGAGAAGGCCCCATCGATCACGGCCCCATCATCCCAGAACAAGACTGGCTTGAAGTGGTCCAACCCATCATCATGAAACGGATGAATGTGTAAGAAATATATTTGTAACTGCTATAGATTTTCCAGACTAAACAAACATTAATTAGTTAATTTATTTATATCCTTTTTATACAGATATACAGAAGGGGAAATTCACTTCAACTTGATGGCTCTTGTATCAGACAGGAAGATGATCTATGAACGCCAGCTGAAGAGACACCTCAACGAGGTGCAGATGCTCGACATGGACACAGATGAAGTGGAAGGTGAGATAGCCAGGCTGAGAATGTTCATTGAATATGAAGATATCAAAATGGCGAGATATCAGCAAGAGATGGCGCGGAGGAGGCATAACTACATGCCCTTCATCATAGTTCTCCTCCAAATACTAGCAGAAGAAAAGAAGTTGACTCCCATTTTGGAGCGGGCGAAGGAGCGTTCAGCTAAGAAGGGCCCGAAGAAACTGAAAGTATAACACGAGAAGTGGGCGGGTCTCAAGGAACCCGCCCGTGTGTCGCGCAGGGTCTCGCAGTCGAGCCCTTCGCGAGTATTAGCTACAGAAGAAATGCAGTGCACGTTAGCAGACTTAGACGCTATATTTCATGAGCCACAGCAGAGTGGTGATTCTTTTGACATGCTCAAGCCGGATTTACCATTGCCGCTTCCCGACGACCCGCTGGAAGGCACCTCCAGGCAGATACTGTCCGCGACGCGACGCACCGACATTACGCCCGTGTCCGCGGTCCCGCCAGACACCATGCTTGTTGAACAAGACAACGACACAGATGCGCCTGATACCGAAATGATAGATCTGCCAGACGATCTAGAGGACTGAAATGTTTTTCTTCAGATACTAATACGTATATTAATCATAAAATAAATAGTTTCAAATTAATTACTAATATTCGATTTTTAAATTAATAACTGAATTCAATTATGACAATTTGAGCAATAGCTTATTAATAGAAATGACGTCTACGTAATTATTCATTTCTTGCGTGTCTCCTTTGGTCAAGTTTCACCAGGATCATAAAGGCCACAGGGGGAGGACACTGCTTTAAAACATAAGTGGCAGATGAAAATAAATACACTACCCAGTGTTCAGTGCTCCTAAAGCATCAATGGATTGGCCATCATCTATCTAGTGGGGTAACACGTAGTAGCCAATCTATAAAATCGTGAGCATTACCTTAGTAATGCTCACGATTTAGTAGGACCTTAGTCCTACTGACTTATTGATCTGGTGCCCCATCGTCGAATAATAGATGTACAGTTATGTAGTGGTTACTTACGCGATGAACTAAATTATCGGCACTATATGAAGTGTAAGTAAGTTACCATGCGATCAATCTGTATTTGGGTTATTGACATCCTGCTGAAAATCTGAATTGTACGGGAGTAACTTTCTCTCTACATTAAGTGTGCGTCGCTCGGGACTATGTCCCAAATAAAGAAAGTGTCCAAATGTCATAGCGTGTAGATCATCCAATGCTGTGCAGCTATGGCGAATTTACACTAAGAGCTTGTGCAGTTGTAGGCACGCGCTCCGCGACTAGGACTGAACGAGTATTTTTTGCCAGTCTTCTAACCACTTACCACCTTATACCGCGCGTCTGCACGCCAGCACATATACTATTTTTTATCGTGTCTTATAAATTTAGTTTTCCGGTCTGCTCATAAATAAAAACCCAAAAAAGGTACATAAATTTAATTTCTAAAACATATCTAGGTATCCAACTTGATATTGGCTCGGTTACATTTTAATCAAGCGTTCATAGTATAAAATTGTAAAAGGCAGTGAAACATTAAATAATTCGTCGTACTTTACATTGGTAAAAATATTTTACATAAGCACATTCAATTTTACAATTGATAACATTTTAGTAATATAAATTAGCTAGCGATTGTATTCCCATGTCTGCTAATGCTATTAACATATTTAGAGGATTACAAGCATTTTATGCTAATATACTATATGTGTTTATCAGGTACGTTTTCATTGATAATACGTTTATAACTATATGGGCCGAGACGGCATCTGATATTTGTCTATTCTAAAACATTTCCAACTAAACGTCGGCTATGCTGCGAACCCTATTTGTACACGTAGGTTGACCTACTTTATCTATTATAGTTAATAACTCGAATCTTAAGTTAGATGTTTCCTTATGGCAAGTTTTTAACATAATAGTCATTACGAAATAAGTGTGGATTCATATAAAAGTTACATATAATACATATAATATACATGTATTCAATTTGTGTAATAGAAATATATCGCCCTTGTCGTCGTAGTGTTAGCGTAAGAACTTTGTTAGCAGTAGACACACGAGTACTTGTCTACATTGAACCATATATTTGAGCCGTGTTAAATACAGACAGGGGCGTGGGTATTAGAAGCAGGGCCACAGACAAAGATGTAACCGATGGATACTGTAACCGCGAGAAGTGATTTGAATAGAATACGGTTTGTTTCATTATCTAGGCTATAAAAATTCACCGCTACGTACGGTAACATTCTTTATTTCGCGACTTATTAAAAATATTTATTTACACCTTATTACATTTATTCCTTATAACTAAATTATAAACCTAATTAACGAGATTTTACGTATCAAGTTAAATGAATAATAAATTAATGAATTTTGGGCGCGATGTGGCACATTGATGAAATAGCATCAGTTATTTACAACAACAGAAGAAAATAGTAAAAGATATAAAATGAACTCGTGATTGGAACAATAGCTGAGAGAGAAAATATTTACAGATATAGGAAGGTACACGTTTTGAGCGATTAGCTGCCTGCTATGTTCAGTTTCATTACATGGATTCAGGGATTAATACGAGCTTTTATATCAAAAATAATAAAAACTAACATTTGAGGGTGCTTTAAGACATGAGATGGCGTAGACTACTATTACTAAAAGTTTGAATTTAGGTATTGAAAGAAACGAGAGCTTCGTAAAGCTATAAGACTATTTTTGAAATTCATAAAATTGTACATAATATAAGTAACTCTTATTTAATACTTGGACTGAATCATGAGGAGTATTGTCATATTGTGTGAAGATGATCGGAGGGTTGTCGAATCCACATAATGAGTGAACAGAGGCTGGGTAGTGGGGATGGGGTGTTGCGCTGAGTGGTTTACGTGTTGGGCTGGAGGCCTTTGGGCTTGATCATCATGGAGGCCCGCTTGAGGGTGTAATCCCAGCCCCGCCAACGGAACCACACGATACCTGGAACATTCAACATTATTATGATGATTAACAGCCTTGTTAGTCACTCCGCGTCCCGTACGTCTGGTCAAATTAACCCATTTTCGACGCGTTTTCTACCAGGTTGCTTCATAGCACTTGCGATTTCCATGTCGGCTATAGTTACATAAAATTAACTGATGCACACCTTGTCTGGCAGTGAGGTCTTGAGGGTCGTGGAGATAGAGGCCGTTGAGGCCGCGCCCGCATGACTTCCACCACCATCCCCCCTTTAGCATAGACGCGCAGTTCAAAGACGATCTGTCGTTGTCTCTGCAGATAGCATAAGAATAGTTTTAAGTCAAATTATAATTACATCTTAACTCTTCATACAACTAGAATCCCCTCGCTTTGAGTAGGTACATTTTATGAATATCAGTGTTTACATATAACCAACGTTTGTAATTGTAAGTCTATGTATTTATGTATGTGTTGTAAGGCAAAGTCAAAAGTCATATATCGACGTACGCAAGGCATAGCTTTCGGTACTATCGGTATTGACTTGGTGTGAAGGTAATTTGTTATAGTTGGGGCTACCTTACAACACGTATATTAACTTAGATGTAGCGGTTGATACTCGATGTTGTCCAAGACGATGTCTATTTAACTTATGTCAGTATATCTAACTATTTGTACTTTTTATATTTAAACAATTACTTGAAACTGGAAAGGCCTCTGATGAAAGGTACTCTTGTTGATGTCTCACTGCGATTTCCTGAAGCACTTACCATCTGACGTTTTGGGGAGAGATGTTAATGCGAATATCTTTCTTGACAAAAAGTTTGTTATATTTATTTAATTGATTTATAAACTTAAGCTATATATGGATGTTTAGATATTTAAGTGAACAGATGTTCTCTGTTCGTAACTTCCGAGCTCTTACAACAATGAACGATTATCATTAGTTTAAACCTTACGTGTAATGTATTTTAATCATTTAGCTAATAAAGGTAAATCTGTCGTACTATTGTGCCTTTAAATTTTAATTTATAAACATTCTTATTTTTTATTAGTGTTGCTAAGCGAGTTGTCGAATAATCGAAAGGGGTCATTCAGCCCGCGGGACGATTTTTATGTGGGATCAGATGACCATGAAGGGGAATAATTGTGCTGATTCCTGTACACACCATCTATTTTTATTTTAAGTTATACCTGACATTTTCTTATCCGCTGAAAAAGAAAGGGACGGGTAATCGACAGGCATATCATTTATGGATCACATGTGAAGTTTTGGCGGAAATTTAAAAAAAAAAAACCCTTGAAAATATTTATATTGACCAAGAACCCGACAAAATTAAGTTGATGGAGCACGTCAAACGGGTTGTATATGAGAGAGGTGCTTATTTTATTCTCCCGGATATTTATTCATTTTAAAATGATCAGTTGTGAATCATCTGGCCCTTTCATTTTAGGCGGATAAGAAAAGGACAGGTATAACTTAAAATAAAATTAGGATGCAAGAATCGGTACCAATAGCATTTACAATCTGTAAATGTTAGACGACGTAGTCTGCTCGCGTAACATTTTACCTTATTTTTTACCCATATTTACTTCTCATCAAAAAATGGAAACATCGTACGCTATATATAGAATTCGATTTTATAAGTGTAAATTCATCTTGGATCATAGATAATCGATATTACATGAGACTTAAACATAGCTGACGAGGAGTGCAGATTTATATATTTACATTACACTTCAGGGACACAGGGGTGATGCTATATTATGTTATATCTAAGTTAACTAGGTGTTCTAGATTGTTCTGTTGTTACCTGTTGTATGTAGAGAAGGGGCTGTTGTTGGAGCCGTACCACGGATCGTTGAGGGAGTCTCCTGCGTTGCCTTCGTACCCGTCGATCTCCAACTTGTAGTATTCCGCTTCGGAATATATCTTGAAGTGCGAATACTGCGCATATCTGCAACAGGGTCACTATTGGCTACATCCACTTATAAGGCCAAAGCAAACATTCTATAAAGGTAGTAATACTCTTTAAATTCTTCACTAGGAGCCTCTCCATAAAAGAGTAATTAGCTTAATTATCCACCATTTTGTCAACTTATGGGACGGATTAATTGGAATTTTTGAAAAGTTTTTCTTGTTTCTCGTATGTTAGTTTATATTGGACATGGGAACATAAAATCCTTGGTTAAGTCTAAGTTGGGAATAGTAGAGTGGATATTTTACTAAAGAACGCGGTAGTTAGCAGGCACCGGAACTAACAGCGGGGCCGATACGCCGCGGCGCGTTCTCTGTGGCGATCCAAACCGGGGTTATCTATTTTATAATATTTTCAAAGCAAAACTTCTGACTGATTATATTAATTAGGTCGCCTTTAAATAGTGGTTTAGATTCACAATTTAATCCGGTAGGTGGCACTAGTGTTGAGTAAATTGTAGTCTCAATCAAGTACACCCGCTTCAATCGGCGATATCGAGGCAAACCACCAGCCCAATAATGGTAGGATGACATTTTAAGAAATGCCGAAAAGTAAACGGATGAGAGTCGCACAGGACTTGAAAGATAAGGATGCATATAGATGCCCAGCTGTGGATGGACTGTCATGAGCATCTTGTACCCAGTTTAGAACCCTATCGCACTAACATATTTAACAATTAGTGAGACTTACGGTTCAATTTGTCAAAAAAGTTAGGTTGAGTTGATAGTTGCTGAGTACCTAGCCGAAAGGAGTGGTCACAGGGGGTACAACGGCCACCGTGTAGGTACCACCGAAGTTCTGGTAGGCACCAACTTAATTTTAATTTGATTAACAGTTCTAAAACTAGCTGTATCTCTGTCTTGCACTCATAGCAAATAATTAACTGAGGAATTAAGCTTTGTTTTGTTAGGCAAAATCGGTACTAATGTATGCGCCACTACGTTGACAGTTACGTTAGGAAGGCGTTTACTTCTTCCGCGGAAGAATACGAAAGCGTCGCCGTAGCTTTGGCATAATAGCGGTGATAAGGACACCGGGAGGTTTTACTCGATGCTCGACATAATCGTTTCGCTGACCCCGCGGCGGCGGGAGGGTATGCGTAGGCATTTTCCCTCTAGGAAAAGAAAGGCTCTTACCTTTTGTTTCCGTCGAAGTCCTCGAGCTCGACCCGGAGCATGTAGTCGTCGTTGTTAGTCAGCATGTATATGTTCTCGTTGCCAAGCCAGAACTCCTTGCTGGGGTCCCCGAACCCGTTCTTATAATCGTTCCAGTCTCGGTTGAAGTTTTCCGCGGGGACTCCGAAGTCGTCACGCCGATGGATCACCTGGTGGGATATATGGATAACATGAGCTCACAATTGTATTTCCAATAAGAGACTTTCCAGGCTACGTTCCTCAAAAACAATATAGATGGCGTTGTACAGATTTTCCTTCGTTTAAATTGACAATAGACATAATGCATCCTTTATCTTTATTTTTGGGTATAAATAATGACCCTTTTTATTACTCCCAGGCACAATTACATCTTCCACCCATTATATTCTGATCAAAATAAAGAGAAGAATATAGGTAAGATCAAATTTTAAGAGTGTATCTCGAGTTGCGACTACCGTGTCATTTTATTAGCGAGAGTAAGATGACGAGATTACTCAAGGACTTTCTAAGATATTCCGTAAGATATGAAACCTATAATTTTTTCCTGTCGCAGTGGGTTCAAATTGGATTTATTTCAATTTCAAATTAGTGTTATTTAAACAGGACCATCATTAGCGGGGAGACTATCTGAAGTGGTTGGTTTGGAATGTTGGTTGTGAAATATTGCGGCGACGACGTGGTACTTGTTAGTTGTCGGATAGTCCATCTGTTGCTTTTTAAATAAGTATTTATCTGAGGGGTAATCAACCTATTTCCGGTATATTATCAAAAACTTGGTATTTTACTACATTGAAATGTTTTTTAATAGTAATAAATGGGTAGAAGTTGGGTGGGAGTGGGATGAGTGGGAGATTTTGTATTGTATTGTATTGTAGAAATATAGGTAATTAATTACTTCTAGGGGTTAATATATCAGCAGTAGACCGAGTGTCGACAGTGGGTACTTACCGTCCAGCCGCCGTCTGCCATGTTCTGCTCGCAGAAGACCTTGAGGAACCAGTAGGTGGTGCCCCGGATCTGCAGGTAGTAGACGCCGGAGTCTCGCATGCCCGCGTTCAGTAGATCCACACACGAATAGCCCTGCAACCATCGCCCCTCGTTGTAAACATGCGCTCTATACTGCCCTAATATTTATACTTTCGCAGAAATGTAAAGAAATCGATTCGGCTTAATAAATATTTTTATCAATGTGATTAAATTTACTTTAATTTTATTTTTATTCAATTGAATTATGTTTTTTAATCATTTAAATAAATGTTAACTTAAAAATAGAAAGTTTAAAAATAACTGCGTCTCGGTAATTAAAGAAATCATTTTTCTCATTACCATTATTGAAAATAACACTCATACAAGTAGTACCTACTTATTTTTAAAACATTTCCGGCAGACTTAATGAAACTTTATATAGTATTCGCAAAAGACCCGTGAGGCAATCAGTGTTATTATTCGCGAGGCACAGAGTACTCGTCACCAATAGGTATTTTATTACCATCGAATAACTTCCTATGTTTTTTATAGCCATATATGTAAGTATTATGCGCCGACAGCGATGCGCGTGATATCATGGCTGATACAAACAATGGGACAGCTACAGTTACGCAATTAAAGGAAAGTAGAAGCATACAGAACACATAACTAATAAAGTATAACGATCTTTGAATAACGCTTGTGAGTCGGAAAGCATTTACCTACGCATATTTTCAAGTGATTTGTGTAATAATAATACGATATTTCATATTATAATGTTACATAAAGTTTATAGGTAGGTACTTGATGTGTTATAACAGTTAATGGGTTGAAGTATTTCTTTTCCCACAGTAAAAGTGCGGGAATTTATGAGCGAAAACTTAGTGATATTATAAGAAGTGAACAGAGCACGTAGATTGTGAAATGAAGAAGCATTTCGCACCATCATCAGCTTTCTCGCGAGAGGAATGTGGCGCGACGTAGCGTGCTGCGGGCGACATTTGCAATCCGTTGTCTTGTTAATTGTTATGTATCATATCACGTCACGATACCACGACACACATTATACTGTGTCCCATATATCTATGAAGCATAAAATGCACGGTACATTATGTAGATGATTATCTTAGATTTGCGCGTAGATAAATGATACAACCGATGTCAATCTTAGTTTATTGACTGAGTGGATAATTGTGAAGTTACATTTTTTTTCCATTCACTAGGGTAGCTACTATTCCTCATACCAATGTTAGCGTTAACCTTATACACACATACCTACTGGTCTTCTATCGTGTGGATTGTGAGGTGGATTACCAACCTCAGAAACCCTGGTTTCAGGGTTATTATTGAGCCCTGATTACTCATTTACATCAGTAAGTAGTAACCGGGACCAACGTCTTAACATGCCTTTCGAAGCACGGATCATCTTACTTTCGGACAATCAGGTATCACCCTGTGTGTTTTGGGATATGTTCCCACCGGGATTCGAACCCGGGACCTCCGAATCGTGAGCCTAACGCTCTACCACTGGACCACAGCGGCCGTTCATACATACTGATCAATCATTAGAGAATAGGATAATGTTAATAAACGTAAAAAATGAACAACACGGTGTTGCGTAAATCATCTGACATATTGTGAATAGAGCTATTGTGTGGACGTCAGCAATAGCATTTTGTAAAAAGTCTTTAGCAGTTTCCCTTTCATGCTAAGAACTCTTACGCTGGTTGTAGCTGTTATTTACAGTGTCCCTAAGACAGCCCATTAATATTTCTATAGTGAGGCTTGCTAAACGGTCTATTTGCCGTCCAAATGTGTCCGGCGCATCTGCTGCTTTGTCCGCGTGGAAGATAGGTAGGTACTTAATTATTGTTTAGCATTGCGCAACATAGACCGCGCACTTGACAAGCAGTCCTGCTTTCCAACTGACATTATTATAATACCTATTCTATTCGACAAAGATAGGTCCTCGATACAGATTACTAGGTGAACATTATCGCCTCATAATGTTTTTGAATTGAATGGAAATCTTGTTCTAGCTAGGTAGGGGTCCGGTATTTGCTTAGGTTGGAGTACCTATTTTTTGTAAATTCGAAGCAAAGTTAATCATCACTTTTCGGTGGGGTACCTAACTAAGTATGAATTAGTTCCGCGGGTATAGGTAAATTACATCTTACATGTTATCTTTTAGGTATTGGCCCCGATTCCTGGAGACACCGTCTAATTTTATTTTAAGTTATATCTGTCATTTTCATATCCGTCGAAAAGGAAAGGGACGGATGATTCACAGCTCTTAATTTTAGGAAGAATGAGTAAATGAACGTGTCGGATTATTGACTGATGTAAAATTTTTAGACGGTTGGTTTAGATTTGTGCTTAAAATTGACGTGTGTTCCATAAATTTTATGCTTGTCGATTACCCGTCCCTTTCCTTTTCGGCGGATAAGAAAATGACAGATATAACTTAAAATAAAATGAGATGGTATTTACAGGAATTAGCACCATTATTTAAGTAGGTAATAAATCAGTTTTTCTATTATTTATGATTATTAGTGGAGAGAGACACGCCATATTGATGCTACAAAGGCTTTATGCTAGTTAGGTGACCTATTCAGGTACCTACGAGTACTCACGGGCACGGGAGAGTCTGAGCAATCAACTTTACTGTATGACCTAATGTTAAAATAACAATTCTTACCCTAATATTACAGAATATTACAATTTAAAATAAATACCTACTTAGAATACAAAAGGACTGCCATTACAGTGATTTAACTATTCCCAAAGTTTTCCGTGTCGTCCGCAGTAATTGTAAATCAGTAAGAATTTATTGTCGAATTGATTTACCTAAGCACAATCTAGCCAATTTTCATCGTTGAATAACTGAGTATAATACCCATAATGATACCTAGCTAGAGGGAAAAGGAAAGTAAGTGTTTCCATTCCGTTGGGCTGAGCTGTCACGACTTGTCAATTTCCTGATAGTAGGTCCGAGGGACTAGCAAATAATGCTAAACTAAGTATATTATCTAAGTACTTACCACTTACTTATTTACTCAGATATGCTTCTTTTGTCATTCAGTTACCACTAAGTGATTTCGATTGCGCTATTTTTGCCTCGAACATTGACGATGGAAAATCCTACCTATTTTTATGTAATAGGAGCGGTAACTACATAATACTTAAGCGGGTTTTGTAATGCGTGCTTACTTATTTTTATTTATAATAGCGGCAAAAGCTTCGAGTAGACGGTACTGGCAGGCGGTGACAGACAGTGCCTATCAAAAAGGCGTGTAACGTGGGATAAGCAGTGATGAGATTGCGTCATGTGCTCGACATAACCGCAGTTCTCGTACCAAGAACAATAAACACGTTGTAATCATTGGTAATTGTCATTCGGTGGGAACGGCCGGTTTTTGCGCGTGCGCTTGCAGGCGCGGAAAGCGCACTTCGTCGTATGAACCAGATTTACGTAATGATCGCGCGCAAGGAAAGTTGAGCGCGCGCCGCGGCTCGCTTGCCCGCTGTCGTATTATTCCTTATTCTATGCCGCTGTGCCGCGCTTTTTCGACACTCGAAAGCTTGCAGCTCGGCAAAATTCTTCGCGTAAATTAAACAAACCGTGTTTATTACGAAACGACACGTAATATTTACATTTCACATCAAAAAATTTTATAATTATTCTGTTGTACGACAACATTTACAACGCAAAATTTTTCATAAGTAAGTCTATTTATTTAACGACGTACGTAAACGGCGCCGACGACCGCAGCGGTACTTTAAAACATTTTGTTAACTCTAAACCGTAGCCAAATGGCAAAAAACGGAACCCTTATGGATTCGTCATATCTGTCTGTCTGTCCGTTCGTATGTCACAGCCACTTTTTTCCGAAATTATAAGATTTTCACACAAAAATAGAAAAAAAAAATATATAAATTTTGGTACGGAACCCTCGGTGTGCGAGTCAGACTCGCACTTGACCGGCTTTTTATTTGTAGATTATTTGTTTCGGTCGTAAATCTCGGTCGATGCGACAGCAGTAGATAGGTATATCGGTTGTTACATGTACCTACGTAAGATTTTATTATGTACAATTAGTTCGGTTTCTCGAATTAGCTATTAGGCGGTTGCGCAGCATTTGTGTTCCTTGTTGCTACACCGGAGGACGTAAATGGCAGTGCATGGAGCGGCTAGTATCGCACGCGGCCGATTACAATTCCGACAACAGCCTACTCCAGATGTAGGTACTTATTGCTTCAGATCACTGCACTTAACCAGTCCCAGCCTGTCCGAGTCCGTCAGACGATGACAAACTTACCGGTTGAAATGTTTAGCAGGGTAATTTGCTCACTGTACAATGTAGCCCGCCCATCGTGTACAAATCATTGAAACTATATTACAACATGTTTGATAGACAGGTGAACACTAAACATTATTATACAATGGGCACATTTTAAAATAACAGTTATACAATATTCGTAAGTGTTAGGTATCCTATCGTTGTCATTTCTTTTTTATTGACTTGTTTTAATATAGAAGTAAATGTGACAGCGTTTATTATGCTATCAATCATGTGAAGAAAAACCAGTCAAACATTCTTACGGTCGCTAATTTGGAGAATAATAAATATTCATAGGATGATAACGACTACGGGACATCGGCCTAGCATTATGTCACTCGCTCGAACGGCGCACTGCGCACACTACTTCATTGCAATCTAGTTGTGCGTACGAACTAATGATATTAATACAGGCATTTATTAACGTAAGTAAGTAGGTACGTACTTCAACTCATTACTTCTATTCACATCGATGAGTCAGCAAAAATTAATCAAGTTTTAGTATCTCACTGGTGTTTATCGTCTTTCTTTAATGTTTTGATTTCATAATAAGGTAGGTAGGTATGTTGTCGAAATGGGTACGAAAAGTGATTGAAAGAATGACCACAAAAGCACGTGAGAGACTACAACCTAGTAGATATATGAACTCACTTTAACATCTTTATAGTTAGCGACGATTTCTGAGGCGAATGTGTTGTTGCCGACGATGGGTTTGTTCTTGACGCTGGGGAAGATGATACCGCCCTTGCGCGTAGCGGGGCGCGCAGTGGTAGCGCCGGCGCCAACGCCGCTAGCAAGCGTGCTGCCTGCGCCTGCGCCCGCGCCGCCCGTGCTCGTCGGAGTCACTGTTACTGTCGGACTCGGGGTCGAGTTGCTTGGGCTGCATCCGACATACATCATTAGTCATGAAAGACACCTACTACGCCAGTTTTACTACGTTAGCATAAATAACAACCACAATCGCTGAGCACTTCGCACATGGCAATCGCTCACATACTTAATAAAATAATGACAGAGGAGATTCGCAATAGCACAGTGTATAAAGAAAGATGTCACCTGTTGGTTAGTGTGGAGGAGGGCGGCGTGGTGGCGGCGGGCGTGCTGGTGGCGGGATCGGTGGCGAGCTCGTCCACGCGGTACCGGTTGGGCGCGTACTCCACCAGCCTGTCGATGGTCGGGTCCAGAAGCAACTCTGCCGGGACTGGTCGCTGTGCCAGCGTCGCCACGTCATCTTCCTGCTTCTTCAGACGTTTTTCTACCATATCCAGATTTTCGATTATCAGATTCGTTTTCACTCTCAAGTCGTTATGGATCTGTCCAATAGCTCGTTCTTGTCGTTGAGTTTGCGTTAACAGTTCGTCAGACTTCGGTACTAAGTCGTCAACTGAACTCTTCGTGCCGACCACTACGTCCCACACTTCGTCCATCTTCTCGGAGACGCTCATCATTGGAATAATTTTATTGACAAGGGTGTCGATCTTGCTAGCCTTAGCGACCGGAGATTGCGTGCTTGTCGCGGTTCTATTCTTGAACAAGCTGTTGACATTTATGGAAGCGGCTTCTGGTTCCACGATAGCTGCGTGCACATCGGCCATCATGTAAAGCACTTTGCCCAAATTTTCGGAAACGAGATTAATGTGGAATTGTAATTTACGATCAACTGTCGACATTGACGTTCTCAACTGGTCCACCTCCTTCGTAATTTCGTTAATTACTTCAGAGTTGAGTCCTTTTGCAATTTCTATAACATTTAGATTAATGGGTTTCTTTTCACTAGCCTCTGCGTTGATGTCGTCTACTGGCAAAAAATTGTTGTCTATTTGGTTTTTAAGACCGACTAATTTCGAGTCGATGTCTGATACCTTTTGATCTAACGATTCCAATTTTTTGTCTAGTTGTACGTCGTGGTAGTTGTCATTTGTCCGTTTGGATGATTGTTCGGTGACTGTTTCTTCATCGTCTGGGCTGATGTGGCTGAATAGCTTGAGATCGAGATTGCCAAGTTTGGAAATGATGGCGTCAGTTTTATGAATGTTGTCGTTCACTCGCGAGTCGAGGGCTTCAACTCTCCTCATCAAATGTTCCACGGCTTTATCCAGATTCTCTATCCTTTGCAACTTTGTTTCCAAAGTGCTCACAATTACTTCGAAAACGTTGAATATATACTGCTCTCTGAAACAAAGAAAAAATAGTGTTTGATTGGTATTGAAGTAGATTTTATTTTTGCTAACATCTTATTAACTAGCCAGCGCAATATAGACGACGTGATTGGCAAAAAAATGATATTTTTTATGGCCCGTCTGAGGTATAACAGTGTAGTATATTGCACCTATAATGGTTCGTAGTGAAATTGACATATCAGTTAGTGCAGTTACGCAACAACAGAAATAGAAACCTTAAATACGTGCGACCTACGTGCGTGCCACATAATGGCTCGTCACAGAGGTGCGCGAGCGCAGACCGGCCGCTGCCCTCGATACCGACCAGTTTTTATTAGCTATCGTTAAACCATGCAACTCAGATACTGAAAATGTATGAGCTTACAAAATTGGATCGCAATTTGTGAATGCAATGCCATTAATTTGGATAAATCGTATCATTTAGCGCGACTCTTTTGGAATCTAATTTTTGAGTTTGGTCATTCAGGTAAACTGCCTACTTTGTGATCTACATTACCTATATTGATTTATAATTCATTAGGTAGTTTATTTTTTCTGTCACCAACTAAGATTACTTTATCGACACCTGTCTAATTATTAGTGATATTCAGGACGTCTGCAATACAGGGGAAGTAGATAGTATTCTCAAGTAACCGTCACAAATGTAGTAGGTATGATGATTATGCCATTGTTATTTTTCGAAGTTTTGCAATGAACCACAAAAAGTTACATTTCTAATATATTTAGTCCTGGTATATCTACTTATTACATATAGAAATTAAATCAACTAAGTATTTATCGATTTATCGAGTTTACACCATCGAAGATTATGTAGGTAATCCAAAATAAAAAACAACATATACACTCACTACTATATTCGAAATTGAGGAAGTAGGAGGAATATTCATTGCATGATGAACTAACTAAAATACCCGCGAAGGCTCGAGTTGTTTATTAGGCCCGTCGTGGGCCTAATAAACAAATAGGTTGTAACTCGTAAGCCGTACCGTCGACACGAGATCAAATACAAATTAAAAAAGACATGTCCTGCCGTGAACCGAGGTAAGTACTTAATTATTATGCTAATCATCAGTAAATCACGGTGCTTGCGAACGGTCGATAGTATTTACCTTAGTCGATCTAACGACTGCCTATTCTGGAATAGCTAAGTAAATCAATTTAGAACACTAGTATGTAATTTGAGGCTTTTTAACGCAACAGGCTTCAGAGGCAAGTGCATTATATATACCTACTTTTTACAGCCTGGTTAGGTAACGGTCGGGCGAAATATGAATTATGATTCACGACACAAAAACAGTCTAAAAGTTTTGTGTCTCGATGCCATTTTGAGTTCCCATTTTACAGTGTTACAGAACTGATCTTACGATAATTTATAGCGTCTCGTCTTTAACCCTACAATACAGCAACGTCGCAAATAAAAGCATTTTTGTTTGCGTATTTGTTTGCGACGTTTGGAGTATATAGACTCCACATAGGTAGGTACACCTAATCAGATCTAAAGCAGATGATGTAACACTCGATAACTATAATATAATGGCTTGTACGGTCTCTGACACTCCCTTATTGGTCACATCTTTTGAAAAAGCAGAGCGGGAAGTACGAAGCCATTTATTTCGGTTAAACGACGACGTTTAGCAATAAAATTGACTTATTTACTATGACTGTACTAGGGCAATGTACTCTGTAACCGCTTCTAACCAGTTCCGAAGTTGCTTACACACATTTCTTCTTCGTAATACCAAAACTGTACCAACCACTAGATCTATCCAGCCACTTCGTATTGCGAAATATATTTATAGCCTGTCTATACCGTCCATTCGCGTCGCTAATCTATTTGTTAATTTAATGAATATTCGTAGCAATAAAAAACATTTTTGATCACATTAAGTCGTATTAAATTTGTACGATGTGCAGAGAATAATGGCAGATGATCTTTCGCAACTTTTAAAAATTTAAATAAGAGTTATTTTTGAATCAATATCGTTATATTATTCATGATGTCGGAGGAAAATACTTCCGATTGTGTCCGTATCAGATTTCCTTGGAATGGGCAAGCTAAAAAGGTAACTTAATACGGTTACTCAACGAACGTGGCCATAATGCTTTGATGTGTTCGTGAGAAGGGTGAATTGCGTCGAGGATGTAATCGAGATGTGAGGAAACTTTCTACATGACTTATAGCAATGGCTTGAGGCTTGGATAGTGAGTAACGGTGCACAGTAACTTGTAGAGGTGCAGCACCTACTGCCTGCCCTAAGCGCCTCGTGAGCTGTGTAAAAGCTGTTAGTTTCAGCGAGTGATGTAACTTAATTATCCGAAGTAAACGCCTTGGTATTCCTAAAGGATAGTATATACAGTTGAAACTCTAGTGGCTTGAGAAAACGTCACCAGGGTTTGTAAGGAACACACAACACGACTCGCGTTGAGTGATGCATCAACCCTCTCGCTGTGGCTGTATAGAAGAGTTTCAGCTGTCTGTGTCCTTTAAAAATATGAAGGCTGTATCGGGCGGTGGTCGTGTGGTCCGCCTCTGGCGCTGCTAACGACGCGTATGTGGCTCAGGGCCTCACATTGTATCGCAGACGCTCCGATTGCCGACAGCCCGCGCAATGCTTTGTTATACGCACCGACCATTGTGCCCAATATTCACGCTAAACGCGCCTAATTGAACTACTTACATTCTCCTTTAATGCCTTGTAATCTGCCTCATAGAATGTCGTCGATTTCAATAGGTAGGTAAAATCGATTGGGTTATCAAAAATACAACCATTCCGCTGCCAGGCGAGAGCCATTAGTGTACAACGAGATTTTTACGAGATAAAAATAAAAACAGCGAAGTATGGCAGCTGTGTACAAAGCAAATAAAAACAACGTAGAGACTGGCAACATTGAAATATTATCATGCTTAGTTGGAATACTAACGAAATATTAGCCTCTTGCTCATTGGCCGCTGGAACGATTAAGAGCAGTTGGACCTTGTGACAATGTTTGTGGGTGCGCGGCAGTTGGCGAGGCTACGAGGCTAACACTCAGTACACAAAGCTGCCCTTTGTGTAAATTGTAGGTACACTGCCACGGCACAGCGTCGGTAATGCTCGAAACATTACCTTTAACTGCCGCCTCTAGTAATAAAACAATTATCTTCTAAATACACGTTAGCCTCCACCCTTAAATCAAATTCTATATTTATTTTACCGCGAGAATAACCACATAATACCTATTTAGGTTTTTACTTGTGGCTACGTAATTTACTTCCCTACATAAATACAAACAGTCTGATATAAGTCCTGTTGCTGGGCACAGGCCACCTCTCGACCAGGCCTGCTGGGATTAAGTTGCTAGTCTTTGATCACTTTCGTCCGATCATGACCTATGCAGGGGTAATCTTCGCGCAGGCGAGTGCCTCTCTAATCCATCGCCTACAGGTGATAGAAAATCGTTTCATGCGAAAAGCCACGGGAGCCCCATCGTTCCTTCGCAATGACAATCTGCACATTGACCTAGGTCTACCAACCATTGCCCAATGGCTCAAATTGGCATCAAAAAGTTTTTTCGGTTCTGCTCTGCACCAACCAAATCCCCTGGCAGTTGCGAATAAATCCCGCTTAAGGACGATACTGAAAAGTAACGGCGCCCGAAGGACGTAATATACGTTCCTGATGACTTTAGCAGTAGAGGCGGCCAATCAGCTCGCGATAAGTAACACTTGAGGACCCCGTTACCGATCCCGCCGGCGTAGTCGACGTTTTCCCTCATTCAGCGCTTATCGCTAGGGTCGATTAATTCTTTCAAATATCATCAGATGATGCCCTGAGCCGAGGTTCTCGCCCAACAGAGCACCCTCAGGCCCATTGTCTTAAATTTTGTACCGGGTGAGCCCTCAGGTCTCTCTAGGTATATGTCCGGCCAAGTAGTTAAGGCCATCTGCGGCAAATCTACAATAAGTCACGTCAAAAAAAAAAAACATTTGTTCATTGGCAATTTTAGTAAGATTGAAACAGTTCGTTATCTTTGCGTAACATCGGCAGGTAAGTTGTCACATCGACTATGTGTTCGAGTCAGTGGTTTACCGGCGAGCTACAAGTTACCTGTAAATTATGACTAAATGTTCTTACGTAAGTAAGTTTCTTACCGATATATTTCGCTTCTCTCCCTCTATTAACAAAAAGCTTTTGTATAAATATAATGTGTTCCGTTATGCAATTTCCTATAATAAGTAATAAAGTATACTACTTATAGGCCATTATTTCGCATTTCTTTATAAACGACACCTCACATTGATGTAAGTATAAGTTACTATGCCTTTGGAAATCACATAGAGGACCGTGTTACTCTATGGATAATGGATATCTCATGTTTATTCGAGAGTGAGTACATAATGATGGACAGTCCGTCGGTCAAAATATTAAACTGATATTTTCCAGAATATCCTGAAAAAGTTGCGACGAAGTTAATTGTGTCTGGGAAGTATACTAAATGAACGTCAGACATTATTTATCTATTATATAATGTTAAATTTTAAATTTTATGAAATTGATGCTTTTGACTTCCCTAGGGCAGTATTCTGTATGTAGTATTAAGTACACCAACTTAATACTACATACAGACTACTAACACATGTATGGATAAAAGTCTGAAATATATTTTTTTTTTTAATGAAAGTTAATTGTAGATTTTTACACCGCCGCCAATCGCACGCGCAGTAAAGTCCTAAATACTTCGGGCCTCGAGTGCAGACACGGTTAACACGACAATTTTTCCGGAATGTAAAACCGTACATGACAAAACATATTTTATCTAATGATATTACATTATCTTATCCAACATAGGTTCCGTCACAAAAAAAATATTTTATCATAAACTATACCTCATAAATATTTATGTCATAAACCCTAGTCCGAAAGAGAAATTATACGGAAAACGTATCTACAGGGGGTTTAAAAAGGCTACATTGAAGAGATTGCTACCTTTGCAATAAGGCTGCCTGTTGTACTGTGTAACTGATTATAATATATAGTTTTGGAGCCGATTGTCGTAATTTATGTGCATTATATTTTTGCATACTTTTGTAACTTGTATTTTATTATAAGTCTATGGTTTTAAATTGTCATGTAAATTAAGTAAATAAATAAATAAAAATAAATAAATAAAAAAATATATATGCCACGAACTTAGATCCGCTAGAAGTCCGTGCTGCTTTGTGGCCGCGAAAGTAGAACATATTTTATTGCGCTGATCTGGGAATTTTAAAACAAAAACATACTTAGGAGAAGTTCAGATTCTTACGTATTTCGTAAAAAATCGAGTGAGCTATGTAGAAATTAACCTCTCATATGCCGAGATACCAGACACAATAGATTTTACATTGTGTCTGGTCGAGATCCGCGTTCCGGCGCTCGAAAGATTAATATAAAATAAATACTTACTTACTAAATTAATTTAGGTGTCATAAAAAGACAAACTATGTAGCTGTGAAGTACTTTCCATAATACACTGGCCTCCTCACGTACGGAGACCATGAAATTAATATTATTACATGAACTGTTTCGTCAGATTACACACTGTATTGCTTTGTGTGTAATTGAATTAGATAAAGGCAATAAAACGGATTTAATGTTCCGGAGCTCAGGCGCTATTTAGGGGGCTTGCCTGGGCCTTTGGCGGTTCAGTAATAACCCTGACACCAGAGTTGGTGAGGTTGCTAATTGATCTTCCAATCAACATGAACAAAGGTGCCACCGTATCGGGCGCCGAAATAAACCAAGGGTTAGATTGCGGCCACATAAAACTCATAAGGCCGTAAACAACATTTTTAAGTCACCGACCGCAAACTACTAGAAAATTTTTGTATTTTAAGGGGCTGAGGGGTGCTACTATGAGGTCTCGCACCAACTTAATATTTTGCTAGAGCCGCCACTGCAAAAGACCTATAGGTATCTATCGCCTTGACAATTTAAAATCACGCAATTTTATCAATTAACATCATATTTCTCCTTTCCTTTCTCTTATTTAAATAAACTTAAAATACAAACTTCAATTTTACACTTCTAAACAAAGTTGTTTCTGTTGCTAAGTTTTTTTTTTCTGTAAGTACTTACGAGTTTCGTTTGATTTTGTTTTTCTGTTGGGGATATAAGCATGATGTTATGTTGTTGTTCATTTACCAACTTGGCGGAAAATCTTGGTATTATAACGAATAAAGAACTTTCTTCATACGCTAGGCATGCACGCCACTACATAATTGACTATTGATTTAAGTTTACAATACTCGAATATTATAAGATGCGTGAAAGAGACACGCTTTTACTCCATAATATATAAGAGCATAAATGTTGGCAAATTATTACGTACATACAGGTGCAACCCATATAAAGTTGAGTTACGTAACGTATCTACATTGCGTAGAGCGTTTCCCGTCTGTGGAAAACAAACAGACAGGACAAAGCGACAATATCTTTAAAGTTTACTTTTCTGTATCAATACGTAATATGTTTGGTGGTGGTGGCCAATCACTTATACTAGTCGGGAAATATACAATAGGTCACACCAAAAGAAGGTGCTCCCAACGTTCAAAATAAAATAAGCTAATACGGCAATCTTTTCCGCAGCGGTCAGGCTGCTGTAGAGGAATTTAGTGACAAAATTTGAGTACTTAGGTAGCTATTTACGTAATTGTTCCGTGACAATTCCTTGTAACATACCACTGACGAGGAAATTCGTGGCATTCTATTGGATTCCGATTGTGATTGGCATCCATCATCTGTACGATGCTTCCGCGTGCCTACTGATATGCGGACGTTATGGATTATTGTGTAAACAGCGACCAAACAGGCAAACGAGTACATTACACAAAACTACGTAGTTTAACTGGAGTAATAACGCCATGGTCCAGTGGTTTGAGCGTTGGGCTCACGATCCGGAGGTCCCGGGTTCAAATCCCGGTGGGGACATATCACAAAAATCACTTTGTGATCCCTAGTTTGGTTAGGACATTACTGGCTGATTTCCGGATTGTCCGAAAGTGAGATGATCCGTGCTTCGGCAGGCACATTAAGCCGTTGGTCCTTGCTACTATTTTACCGATGTAAGTAAGTAGTCGTTACATGAGCCATGTCAGGGCGGCTCAATAGTAACCTTGACACCAGGGTTGATGGGGTTGGTAATCCAATTACACACGGTACTCCCCACAACCCACACGATAGAAGAAGACTGGGGTAATTCCATAGTGGAAGGTTTATTATTATTGCGTATGGCAAGAAAATATCCTGGGTGGATCATATGGCCAGTTTACGCTCCTTCAACCAAGTCTCTGCAGCATTCGTCGCACAATGAAACACAAAGAAACTACAACAATATAATTAGTATATCAAAACCACTTTGGATATGAAGTCCTGAAATGGAAAGGACGGAGAATACTTATTATTCTTAAAACGCTCTATTCATTTCGTCACTTCCCGTAGAAACTTTTAATTAAGTACGTTTAATATTACCGTTCAATTGAAACTACTAATCACGGCTTCAGTGTTTAATAGCATAGTGTGGCACGGAAATCATATTTGCGATGGTAAGATGTTGAAACTAACTAAAGGCAACTTAGCAAAGGTTTCGTACGCAGGTGCCAGTGCACTAACACCTAGTACTAACCCGCATTAATATTATTAATAACTTGCAACAAGTTGATAGTTTACCTTAGATAACTAGCTGACCATAGGGAGAATGCAACTAGTCCTTTCACGAGATGATATATTGCGCTGTTTGACCGCGACTTGGTAAGTTAATGACACCAAGCTCGCTTGCTCATGTTAGTTTAATATTATATTAAGTTTAAGTGACATTTAAGCTATCAATCCGCAATGAAGTTGTGACTTATTTATCATCCATAATTTACCTCGTAGGTTTATTAAAGGCATCTTGCTCCACACGATCTGATTGATTAAAAAATGCTACTGTAAAGTAGGTACGTAATTGATATATAACTACAAGTAAGATAATACTTACTAATCTTGTGTTTAATGTAAACAAATAATAAGAAGAAAGAAGTATTTTAGAGCTTGTGTAATAACATTTTATAGGTATGAAATAGGATTTATGTTAATGTTATGGAAAAAGTACCTAGGTACCTAGCAACTGCGAAATGATCGCATGGTTCAGTTGTGTTGAACACAACAATTACGAAGTATTTACGTTAAGTCTGAACATTACTGTTTTTGTGGAATGAATTCTGATATTCTCGGAGAGGTTGCTCAACTCTACCTTAATTGCTCCGGATTTCATCAGAAACACAATTCCACACGTCGTTTCGACGCTCGTCCACACTCCACGTAATACTGCCTCATCATGGATTGTATGGATGCTCTGCAGCGTGACTAGTTGCATTTCGATAGACATTATTTCCTTTACAATTTTGTGTTCTCTTTTAAAATAAAAGACATACGTACTTGGCTAATATAATCTCTATAGCTGGGTATTGCAAATTGTTCAGAATATACTTTTTTGGTGTAAATTACTTAATATTACAATAGATTGCGTGATCTGCATTGATAGATAAATAAAATACTTTATTGAGCACAATGGACACAAAATACAGAGATAAGGACAACATATACTTACAGAAAAGCACAAAGTGCTCATGCAGCAATGACTGATTGATTTTTTTAACTCTTTTTTGATGATGATTGATTGATTGATGATGCATTGGGGTAAGGATAGAAAGTTCCTCGACGGGGGTAATAAGATAGACACACTCACGTTCGCAACTACCCATCGGGATGTGCTGAAGGACAAACTACGAGAAGACAATTTGCAGCCATCCTCCATCATCTATCTAACATTATCCCGTATTTCACAAAGTACCTAACCTGAAGATTTGACAAGTCCGGTTTTTAACAAAAGCGGCTGCCTCTCTGACCTTCCAATTCGCGAAGGGAAAATCAGCCCAATACAGATTAGGTCACATACCTCCAAGAATGAATTTTCGGGAATGTGGGTTTCCTCACGATGTTTTCCTTCACCGCTGAGCACATAATAATCATTTATGATCCAAACATGAATTGACAATTGCAGCCATGCTTACCCTAAAGAAATGATGTATAATTATAAACAGCCCGTGGGTGTTGAGTCCGTATCCGATCCGGAAGTATAAACCCTACATCGCGAAAAAGAAGGTTCATATGTAACTATACATATATTCATCTATGAGGGCTTGTTTTTAAACACATAATTGATTATGTAAACAAACAGCCTTGTTCACGGCCTCTTGTTCAGACAATTAGCAACATCCCAGCGACCGGTGTCGCGCTGTTCACGCCGCAGGGGTCCGTATAATATCGCTATTAAACCACCTTAAAATAAAATAAAAGCCTGTTCCGAGCCTCATTTCCATGTGTTACGGAACTGATAAATCGATAGAAATTTCCTGCGAAAACACAAAGATTTAAAAGAGTACTTATATATAAGTAACTTATCTATTAGGCGATGCTCACATGACGCATCGCATCCGTACGTCAGACGCACGCGGTGAAGCGCATTTTGTAGCGGCGTACCGCGCGGACAGCCGGTGTTCGTGTGTTAGGAATCAACCGACTTCATACAAGTCAATGCGACCTACAAACCGCTCGTCTGCCAGCAACCGCATCGGCGCGCAGTGTCGTTTTAGTCGTATGTTGTCGCCTACGGCGAATAGCAACACTGGGGACGTATCAAATCATTATTTAAAAAAAGAAGAAAACGGAATACAGTGGTGCCATCTGCCGTAAGTGACATGTATCTCGTTTAGGCGCGAATACGAGGTTTTATTGGGGGCCTATTTGCTTTTCAACCGTCCAGGAGTCAACTACGTTTTGGGTAAAAATAAACTGAAATATTACTGTAAGTGTTGATTTTGTTATAATGTTATTTAAAATTGGTATTGTAATAAATATATTTGTAAACTGTGTGATAATATGTTGTTTCTTTTTATACGTAATAGTTTCAATCTTACTAAAAAACGGTAATTAAATATGTTTTTTTAATACAAAGCAAAAGCAAAGTACTTACCTACTTACTTCCATGATCGTTTTTATAACTTCTTTGTTTACTATAAAGATATATAACATAAACATTAATGCTTATGATAATTTTATACCTTCGATAAATATATTGCCTGGTAGTATACTGGATAATGGCAAATGATGTCGATTCTTTGCTTCGATAAGTTTCGACATGTGTCACTTTAGAATTTAAATGACGATAAATATCGTGCCGCACATACTTTTGTCATACCTGACCGGATAGATATATTTGTGTCTACGTGGAATTTAAACCGAGGGGCCCAAGTCGAGTCGAGAGCTAAGTAATTGCACAACGAAACAGTTTTGGTTGGCTTCGAAATGTAGCAACATGTGATATGGGATTGAAACATACTTACCTACCTAAGTTGTTGTAAGTAAGAAAGCCAATATTTGTTTGTCATCCACTATTTCTGCGTTGTTACTCTTACAGTCTATTTTTTTTATTTAATACGTTGAGAATATTGAAACAGACAACTACACTACACCTAAACATTTTATAACCTAAGGTGTAGGTATGTTGCGCTGTCGATCAAACGTCGAGTAAATAACCTATAAGAAGACCTAATATTGGAATCAATATTATAGCATCAAGAATACAATAATTATGATTTATAAAATAATAATATAAACTAAACATAATGATTGACAGTGCGTCGCGCGTGCTTACTGGGGAAAGGACGTTGCGTAACAGTTCATTAATATATACGACTCAAACATCGATGTGCGCAAGCGCAACATCTCGCCACCAGTCGTGATCTGGTTCACTGTTTCCGACCAATCAGGCTTGTTGGGTACAGACAGAACGGCGCCAAATGCTGTGCGCCTACTGGAGCGGAATTGGAACGTTAATTTTTTTTACGTGACTTATTGTGCCTTGGATGGTATTAACTAATTATTGGAAGGACAAATGGCGAACGCTGAAGGCTCTTGCCTGGCACAAAATTTAAAACAAAAACCCTGAGTCGCTCTGAGTTGCCATAGCAAAAAAAGGCAAACGTCGCAACTATAAAGAAGTAGGCTTTGGATAGAGATAGATGGAAAATGCAACACCGACAAGAGCGTGGCTGTTAAATTAATGATGGTAGAGGGCAGCAGTAACTGTCAGTACTATTCAGAGGCGGAGGATAGGAGTCCTAGTACTGCTTTGAAATAGACTACTCTGGGCGCCACCACACTTGCGTCAGACAGAGTACTGCGGGGCGGAAGGCAAGAGGGAAACCACTGCCCTATTTTTCCCTAAAAAGTTGCATGGACAATGCTACACCGACAAGAGCGTGGCTCTTAAATTAGTGATAAGCGATTAAATAGCGCCCGGTGTTAATATGTCAACCTAACGAACAAAACCGTTCACTTTGCATTGTCACTAATCCCTAATATTTTTATATTAAATACAAAACAAGAACTCCTGAAGCTCAGGCCGCTCCTATGAGGGAAATCCAGGCTAAGTTCCACAAACCAGTACAGGTGGCGTTGTCCAGATTTAACGTGATAATTACTTGTATTCTCATTGCTCGAATACGTAATTATTCAAAAATATAATGTATAAATTATTATTTCGTGATATTTGGATCCCATATGGTGTACTCGATTCAAGATAAATTATATTAACGACAATCTTTTTCCCTTATTGTGCTGAAGTGGACACGCAACTTTACACTCTAAGAACTTATCCATTTAAACGACTAATTAACACGTACCTATAATGAAATACCTATAGAGAAAAAAAGCCGCCGAAGAACTTGTCGGACACGCCTTCGAAAAGGTTCCGTAGCAAACTTCATTTGTTAATATTTTGTAGATTTTCTATCTACATCTACGCCATGAAAAAATTTGAATACTTTAAAATTTTCAGGGATGTAGCATGCCTACATTATTAAATAGCTTTTCATTTGTGTTTCCGAGTCATCTGCGTACATACTAATAGGGAAATGGTCATTGGCATCTTATTATAGTAGATAGTTAGTACTTAGCTCTAAAGATATTGACTTTTAAACACATATAGAGTCAAATCTTCAGGGTGTTGTAATATAGGTCAGCAGACCTGAGCAAAAAAGATATGTTTTGTAACGTCTAAAGCCACGTGCAGTCACCGTTACGGCTGCTACGTGGTCTATTTTCTTTATATTTTGCAAAGTTGTCAATTTCGTAATGTCCCACTCTCAGGGCCTTGACGGAGACGTCATTGAAATCAGCCGTGCCTTCTGTGCACCCGGCAACGGACAATAGCCACTAGCCTAGGCGACGCAAGACACATCGATCACTTACTAATTGCTATACATTACTAACATCTGACAGACAGCAAAAGTTTTGATTTATTGCGTTGTACTCGTATAATAAAGAATTGGATTGTATCGCTCATTAAACCTAGTACGTATTACTTAGAGGTGATATTTTCCAAAGCATCAAATACAACGGAGTTAAAACAACATTCCTTACAAGCATTTGGTGTAACTATCATGCTTAAGCAGTGAAAATTAATACGACTAATATTTTAGGGACCAATTGCATGGCTCTAGCGAAATGGTAATTAGGAAGATTATAGTAAACGAGTGATCGTGAGAAAGTGCGTCAGTATTTATTTATTATACCTACGCACTTACAACCACTTAGTTATTTATATAAGTAAGCTGATATGTTATGTGTCGCGTTTATCTTTAACTGAATTTCAGTTAAAGATAAACGCGAGCAAAACTAAAATAATGACAACATCCAAACATCCAGCAAACTATAGACCTGTTAAACTGAATGACAACATATTAGAAAGAGTTGATAGTTTCAAATATCTTGGAAGTATAGTAAATAGTGACTCTAGATGCACACAAGACATAATAGCCAGAATTGCAATAGCCAAACAAGCATTTAACAGGAAAAAATATATTTTGAAAACCAAAAACATATCATTAAAAATAAGGAAACGCTTTATTAAATCATATATTTGGAGCATTGCACTCTATGGAAGTGAAACGTGGACTATGACACAGAGAGACAGAGAGAGGTTGGAAGCGTTTGAGATGTGGTGTTGGCGAAGGATGGAGGGTATAAGCTGGACTGAAATGGTGTCAAATGAAAAAGTGCTGGAAAGAGTTGAAGAAAAGAGAACCATATTGAAGACTATAGAGAACCGGAGAGGAAATATGATTGGCCACCTGATACGACACGATTCATTTATAACAAACATTATAGAAGGAAAAATTGAAGGGAAGAGAGGAAGGGGTAGACCTAGGATAACATTTATGAAACAAATAAAAGAGAAGGTGCAGGTCGTGTCGTATCGGGAGGTGAAGGTTTTGGCGGGAAGAAGAGAGGAATGGCGGTTACTCCACCGACAAGAGCGCAGCTCTTAAATAGAGAGAGAGAGAGAAGCTGATATGTAAGTATATTTTAATTTAGTGTGTTGCGACTAGCTGGGTTTAAATCATCTAGTTGTACAACATAGTGATAAGTTTATTATACTTTGTAATTCTTTTATATGCAATAAAATATTATATAGTTTCCATATCTCGGGACTATGGAGTGCCGGGCCTTAGCAAGGCGTATGTGGGGCCGAAGCAAACGCGAACGAGGCCCCTTAAGACAATTTAATCTAAATGTGGTGTGACACCAACGGGCGATTATCCCTGTATGCACTATGGGAGTGCACTATTCCTCCACGTATCTTCAACTGAATTACAGACAAACTCACCGCTACCCGACGTGGATCGCCCATAGCATTGCTTCATACGAGTACGTACCTGTAAAAAAGAAAAAGGACTTCAGAATATATTAAGAAATAAGAATGTTTCACACATCACTAATTTAAGAGCCACACTCTTGTCGGTGTAGCATTCTCCATGCAACTTTTTTAGGAAAAAATAGGGCAGTGGTTTCCCTCTTGCCTTCCGCCTTTTTAGCTTACTTATGCTCTGTATATTATCCCCGGCAAGTTTCAGAGGTTGATTAATAGGATCGTGTTTTGTCTTTGACAATGAACTTACGCTTCGCTAGGCTGAATAACGACCTGGGGCCTTAGCCAACTTGCAAACGATTATGAAAAACGACAGAAAACGAACGAGAGTCATTGACTGAAACATGTGAGATTGACATGTCTATACGCCAATCAGCTCGCGACAACAAACACTTCAGAACCTCGACATCGACCCCGCCGGCGTGGCCATGGTGGAAAAAGCTTCAGATTGATCTAAGTTTCTTCGATGGGCGAGGACTTAGTAACCCGTCGCCATAAGGTGCATACGACCCATCTCGAGACTCCAGTATAACATAACAAGTTCACGACTCTTTTCCCGATTGGGCTAGTCAGAGGTACATCCATCGCACTATAGACTAAGTAGTCAGACCAAAGTGATAAGTGGTGAACCAGTATCATACCCGTACGATTAAAAGTTGTATTCTGTTTCACGTGTGTTGTGTCTGCCCACCCCGGTGGAGATATTCACGCCACCTGTGTCCCGTGGGTCCCACTGTATCCCGTCGTCCCGTTGACCTACTCCGGTAGTTATTGACACACGGGTCGCAACCGGAATGATCTGTGGGTTCATCTAAGTAAAGTTTTCAAAACCTACTCTAGGAGGAAAAGCCACAGACAAAGCGGGAATACAAAAGCAGTATTACTGTAATAGTCCAGAGTAAATTAGAGAATAAGTAGTTGACCGAGTTGTACCGACGGTTACCGTCGACGATAGCGTGGTGGTAACTGGTTGAACTGGCCACAAGCACACGTTACGCAACCACACACCAACATGCTGAATCGATACTATCAACCGTGGACGGTCGACAAAAGTAGTCGCAACTTCATATAATTCTCATAATGCAGACATATGACGCATGAAGGCAGAGAAGATACATGTTCATGTATTATTATAATACACGTACGTTACATTAATTTTATATACCCGATACCGATCCCGCCGGCGTGGTCGACGATTTCCCTCATTCAGCGATTATCGCCAACAACCCACTAGGGCCTATTAATTCTTTCAAATATTATCCGCCCTACTCCCTATGCTAAGTCCCATTATTTATTTATTCCAACCCCGTTACCGGATTTGCATCAGTGAGTTATCCGACCAAAAAAGGAAATAACCTACTTCTTATGAAAAAACAGTTCCGAATATTTGTGCAACTAAACACATTTCCAATCTTAATTTGGAACATAAGTAGAAACCTTATAATACTTAATGTAATATTATATTTATATTCTTAGTAAGTACTTACTGGTATTTAATAAAATAAAATAAAAAGTAACGAGTAAGTAATTTATTTTAAGTGCAGTTTTCACCAACACCGTTGGCTCGATCGTTATAGACGCGGTACTACTTTTCCATACTTTTGCGACGGAAAATTCCACTTGATATCAACTCAGAATTATGGTCTGAATCATCTCCCTCACTATTCGATACTGCGTCACTAACAACCTGTATAAGATATATCCTGGCACAGTAGCGAAGTAAAATCGGACAAGCGACAAGTATATCTAAGTCAGTATCAAAATAGACAAAACTTAAATGAATAGTTTTTAGTTGCTGTCGGTAGGTACATTACGTTATAAACTTATTACGATTTACGAACAATAATATCGCACTTACATCAAAATCTAAAGATTTGAGAGAAATATTACATACCGTATTTAACGGTGAATTGTGGGATTACCTTATGACTGTATGTATATACTTATAAATATATACAGGTGCAAATGCGCCATTCATCAGTGTAATAATACTGTAGGTATAATGTATGTAAAATGGAGCTTTATGAAGACTCTTATATTTTGTAGGATTATTCTAAAACTTCTTTCCCATAATTTGGCGATAATCTGTCACTGTTTGGTTCATCTTAGGACGAATATCAGAAGTGGCTGAGGGTTGTTTTGTTGAAGGTTTGTGGATCTGCCCACGTTAGGAATACTGTTTCATTTAGTGCTTTTCTTCGGCCTGTAATCAGGGTCTGTAGCAGCTGCTTGGAGTTTCTGGCAACTAACTTTGTCCGGACAAGTAGTTAATGCCCTTTGCGGCAAATCTACGATACAAGTAAGGTAAAAAAGCGTACGCAACACGCGAGTCGATTCTGTCTCAAATTAGACAAATGTCATCATCGTATGACAAATTGTTTGATCAGCGCGCAAGGCCCGGCCGACCGTGAGCTGCCACTCATTGCTACAGTTATGTACCCACATGTACCCACTATAACCACGTAATTAATGTTTATTGTCTAAAATAAGCACCACACACTAGATTAATCATAATCGCTAACAAGTTTTCCTATAAAAGGCTTTACTGCAGTACGAATACGGCAGCCCTGAACGCCGCAGTTTACTTATTATTGCGATGCAATTAAGAGCATGTGTGTAAAGTAATAAAGTTGAAATGTGCTGAGTACGCAACTCAACAGTGCGCACGTATATGCCACATCTCAGGGACAGAGTACATCATAAAATTATCTGCGGTGCCGCTGACTCAATCTCGCTCCAAAAATACGGCTTTTATCGCTGTTATTACAATATCGGGAAGACAAAAATATTTACCAGAGGACTTAACAACTAGCTGACAGCTTCAAACACGCAACCTTTTATTTGTGCCCGAACTTCGTGCAACCGATTAAAGGCCTTTATTGCTATCGATTTGTTCGGTCATGTAGTGAGGAAAATCATAGTCGATTTTACGACTAAAAAGTAATAAAATGCCCTGTCACACCGTGCGTACGAAAGACATCAACGCGCTCGAGGGAATAACATTGTTTTAACCCTATGGTAGCGTTATCTGGTTTTTTATTTTGGTCCGTTACCCTAATCTGAAGATTTGACAAGTCTAGTTTTTTTACAGAAACGACAGTCTGTCTGACCATCCTCCCTCTAAAGAGAAAACCAAGATGTTCTTCAAGATGTTGCTGAGCATAATTATTTATCATCCAAACATTAATTCGAAAACAATTTCAATGAACATTGGTTTAGACCCGTGCTGGATTTGAATCTGCAACCTCACAGTGAAAGTCAAGCATTCTTTCAACTTCTTCCAATCGGTTTGGTTCGACTCGGATTTTTTATACACATTATTCTGCCAAATTAAGCAACGGCAAAGTTTGTTCAACTGAAATACTTAGCGTAAATCTGAGGAAAATGCAACTGTAGCAAAAATATATTTAAGTATGTATTTTCATTATGGTTATTTATTCAGAGTTGCGGAATGTCTCGTGTGGTGTCGCTAGATAATGGGCGAGTGTGTGAACGAGCTCGGGGGAAAAAGCTGCAGTTATAGCATCACGTAACGCGGCATTGCAACGGTGACACATTTTGTGACACGGTCTGAGCGAACAAAAACGTGAGTAAGGTTGACACTAAGTACTTATAATTTGCTACATTATATTTTTATATTAATATATCTATTACGAGTGGCAACCTGTATTGTGCCTACTCCTTTAGCCTCTCGCCGAGGCTACAACAAGCCTTCCTACTTAGGAAACACTTAGCGGATGCAGGCAACTTGTGGAGCAACAAAGTAGTATAACCCCAAGCTATAGGTCACGTTGCTTTGAAGGACATAGGATCTAGGAAATTATATAATAACGTTTGATAGCTCCTGTGTATGAAGCTGCCATAAATAGCAATATTTCATCACAAAGATTAATCGCCGGATATGTATTGTACTTACAACGCCTTTATCTTTCCAACCGATTAATTCTGCACGATTTAACACAAGTAGGTAAGTGAACACAGGTAGGTAAGTAAGTACTATACAAGCATATCATTTATCGAAAAAGGAGATCATTTTGCAAGTGGCAATCGATATGGGTGGACTTTTACTTTGATGCTCATTTATAAAAAACAAATTCTGTACTCTCAGCAGCCTAATAGTGAAGTTCAGCATCAAGACAACACACACTGAATAGTTTTCACAAGTCATCAGGAAAAAAACTGTGTACAATAAATGGCTATTGTATAATGCAATATATTATTAATTCATCCATTCATTCATATTAAAGCTAGTTAATGTAATAATATGCATAAAAATTATACAAAAGCACATGTTGCAACCCAGTGTGATAAAGATCAGCATTGTGCACAGAAAACTATATCGTGTCACATACCTAATTAGAGCGGTTTTTGTAACTGCATATTGTAATGTAGGAAGTAAGTATATGCATTTTCTGTCTCGATTATAGCAATCGTTTGCAATAACAGGTTAAAAACGGCCAAATCGAATGAGTCCATCTGCAGGGCTTTAGTAATGATTGCTCAGAGCAAACTTACAAAGTGTTTGAGCAAATATTTGGATGATAACAACCGTGGGCTTGGTTGCAGCTAGGGGGAAATTACCGAAGAAAACATGACACTTCGACTCTCTCGTGAGAGTTGAGATCAATGACTGACCTCATCAACACTGGTGTCTGGTATCTATTCTTCTACAGTGTGTGCGCCTGCGTTTTGCGCGAACGTCTGCGCACCTTAATATATCCTGCGTACCTGACCTCTTCATCATCATCATCACCTTAGCTTAGATTTGTTTTTCTAGCATTGTTTCTTTAGCCATTTCTGATTATTTTAGTTTTAAACGGATGTCGAGCTTTAATGCAATTATGCACAGGTAACATGTATAAATAAACATAGATACTGTACCTATGTTTGTATCACTATCATTACAAGCAATCAAACACCAACGGAAGTTTATTGCCGTGTCTAATAGGCAAGGGAAAATTGGTTTTGAATAATTACACAATATTTATTCAAATTTTAGTAACTAAATTATTTACGAAGCGAGTTTATTATTATTATTTTGACTTGTAATTCTGTCCATCTCGATAAGAGTTAATAATAACAACAACTTTTATTACACGTTTAGTTATGTTTGTCTAAGCATAACGCTACCAGAAATCATAAAATAATAATACAGAAGTTTCGAAACTTTGTTAATGGACTTTGCTGTCGCACAAACTCTGACTTCACACTCTGTTTTAAATTACAAAATTGTAAATATAATCGCAAATATTATAAGTATATAGTAATCGACGGTGTGATTACATCAGACTTATATCAGTGAACTTTCGCGTAAAGAATGAAAGATAAATTGTTGTCTAGTTTGTGGAGTAACGACGTAATATCAGCTTAGGTATAACACGTTATAATAATGCGTTGTTGTGCTAGGTGTTATGGAGAGGTGTTGTTGCAGTTACGTGCAGTGACGCAGCTAGGTGGGTGGCACCCGGTATCGGGGAGGGTGTCACCTCAAGAATTGTAAAAAACAAATAACTGTAAACTGAGTTTCAGCTTTAATAAACATTCGCGCATTTTTTAGGTGCTCAAAGGAGCTAAGTTATACAGAGTAGCAAACGCAAACAACTTTAAGCTTTAATAGTGATCACATAGGACGATAGGACTTAAACATAGCTGGCGAGGAGTTTACATACACTTTACCTTCGAGGATACAAGGGTGATGGCTGTGGACTTTTGGTTAAGAATTATATGACGAGTACGATAAGTGTGGGTAAAGTTATTTCGACCACACGAGCTCGCGAGCCTAATGGAGATAGAGAAAAATATAAAAATAATAGTGACACTCTTCAGTTCCCCTACTCCTAGCTACACCATTGGTCAAGTGTGCGTCGGGCTGGGTGGAGTCGCGCCGGAACTGCCTGGAGGTCGCAGAGAGGTTTATGCGCCGTTTATCAAACGCGCTTGCACCAAGGTCTCGACATGTACCTACTTTACTTGTACACTGAGATGCCAGCGCACTAGTCAGAGACCACAAGTTGAATTTTAAAATACTTCTCTACTATTGACGACTAAGAAATAAAAAATAAGGATGCCTGGAAGGAATGACTACTTGTGCTTCCTTTTTCGTCTTATAATGAAAACCACGTAAGCGCCTTTTCGAAACATTACATTCTGATGTGATTTTCTTTAACAAATTCACGATTTCTTTCAATTAACTTGACTTTTTCAATAAGGCAGATAAGTGCAAACCTCTCTTGGGGGAGGCAGTGGGCGTCGTACGGCTGATGATGATGAAGGGCAAGAATACTGACTTGGGGCCAAGGCCAAACTCATAGAGACGCAGTGGTTTTGTTGTCAAGGCGTCAGCAAGTTGCTGAAGCGTCACCAAGTGGCGTTACTAGCTCATATTCACTCACCCGTATTGAAATCGATGGTAGGTTACCTAGCAATCCTACCATACAATTCAATATGAGCTATGGCATTTCGGAGAGTTATGCCCGGGGTTTTGTGAAGCCTAGAGCAAACACTAGATTGATGCTCCTGTCATTAAAATGTAACATCGTAGATTTCCAAGTGACTAGCGGGTCTAAAATACCACATTTAAACAATTCATCTTAAAAACCAATATTGCTATTTACGATATTAATAGTGTAGGCAATGAAGAAATGTTTGTATGACGACCTCAACATTAAAATCCTCAGTCGCTGAAATGCTGGGTTCTAAAAAATAAAAATAAAAACATACGGAAGTTAGGTAGTTTTACCTAAAAGTACAAATACTTACCTCAATACATATTATAAAGCGCCAATTTTAGCGAAATGTTTTTCTTCTTGATGTCACACATTACACGCATCGACTAACATTCTCGTGGTTCTTGTTTCAATCTGTTTCCATATAATTATGGCCGTTGTGGTCTGATGCTCAGCGCGCTAAAGCGTGTAAGTGTGTACGTATAGTGCCTTACTCTCCAAACTTCACTTATTAAAATTATAAGTATTATGCGATACATAAAAGATTTTTCATCGGCCGCGATGCGTAGGGATAGGTCGCTGTAATACTAATAACGCACACAATGGTGCTAATTCCTGTAAATACCATCTAATTTTATTTTAAGTTATATCTGTCATTTTCTTATCCGCCGAAAAGGAAAGGGATGGGTAATCGACAAGCATAAAATTTATGGAACACAACAAATCTAAAACAACCGTCTAAAAAATTTACATCAGTCAATAACCCGACACAACTGTGTCGGGGATGCAATACCAGCGACGTACCTTTTTAATTAGGCCGGGTTATTCATTCATTTACTCATTCTTCCTAAAATTAAGAGCTGTGAATCATCCGTCCCTTTCCTTTTCGACGGATATGAAAATGACGGATATAACTTAAAATAAAATTAGGCGGTGTCTGCAGGAATCGGGGCCAATACTAATGTAACAAATCGGGTGAACGTCTTAAGAAGAAGTGTCAAGGGTTGGAATCCCGCCTCAGGCTCTAAACCTCTGAATTCGACTTTATGGTGACTTTATCAGTAATTCATGTTAGGATCATAGATAATTGATATCAAGTGGTTTTAAGGATTTATGTCTGGTTGATGGCAGTAGGCTCGCCCCCTATTACAGGAGACTGGAAACAGCCCTTTCGGAGCAGTTTACCAGATTCTCAATTCACCAGATTCGCTGCTAACCAGGTGTACACTTAAAAGCAAAAACAAATGAAACAAGCAACTAAAAATAGAGAAAAAAATATTGTGAAAATAGTTATTCGCTTGTGTAATTCATACAAGCCAGATAGTTAATGCAATCTATTACACTAATTTTATTACTAATACAATCGGAAATAATATTATTTATTTTTTAAATCTGGTAAACTGTTTCGAAAGGAAAACAGCTGGCGAGGAGTGAGTGTATACTTTACACCTCTGTCTACCCCTTCGCGGATACAGGCATGATGCTGTGTTACGTTTATATTATATAGGGTATAGATAATATCGCCGTTGCCAATTTAAAATCTTTATGTGCAATCGGATCAATTTTACAGAATTTATAAAATCTTCCGCCTGAATTTTTTTTGTATGACTGTGTGTTAAAAATATTAAAAGATAATTGATATTTACGTACATATAAAGAGTTTGTATCAGTACAAACTCTTAATGTGTCGCCGTCACCAAATTTCTTTTTTGTCAGGCCTGAATGGTGGCTGAATGTCAGGTGCAAAATACTAAAGAAATTTAAAAAATTTGATGACGAAAGAAATTTGGTGACGGCGACACATAAGGGCTTTTAAATTGGCAACGACGATATACTAATCCGTGGTTTTGGTTCCGAGTGCCGCGCCGTCGTGATTTGGCCAAAGTAACAAAGTCAACAAAGTACTTTATGGTACTACACCGCAAGCTTACACCGACCGGCGTCCTAATTAAATTGTAAAACGACGCCACCAGTCCCTCAGATATAACACTATAAGTACATAGATTCTGGTAGTCACTCTATAATTTTAATCTATCTATCTACTCAGCCTGTATCCACCCACTGCTGGGTATAGGCCTCCTCTCTTTCACGCCAGCCTTAATAATCACAATAATAATAAAATAATAATTCATAATTTTATTGTTATTATTTAATTAGTGCCTTCACCTTATGGTTGCCTGGCAGAATACGTCTTAAGCGATAAGACCGCCAGTTTATATTTACCTAGGCAAGTAATTGGGTCGTGAACTAGGTGAAAGATAAATTATGAAATTCTGATTAAGTACTAAATAAAGACACTAATGAAAAACATTTTCTTTTTTCTATTACTTACACTTATTTATGAATTTTAATAAAAAAAATAACGTAATAATAAGTGTAACATTTTATCGCGTTTTTCTATGACGTCGACGTAGTGTGCTTTTTCATACAAATTCCATAGTAATTTCTTGTTTTGACGTTTAGTACGGGCTCCGATACCGACCCCGCCGGCGTGGTCGACGATTTCCCACATTCAGCGCTTATCGCTATCGACCCACTAGGGTCGATTAATTCTTTCAAATATTCTTCCTCTCAGACGACGCCCTGAGCCGAGGTTCGCGCCCAACTGGGCACTCTTAGGCCTGTTGTCTTAAACGTTGTACCGGGTGAAAGCCTTCAGCGCTCCCCATTTGTCCGGCCAAGTAGTTAATGCCATCTGCGGCAAATCTACAATAAGTCACGTCAAAAAAAAAGACGTTTAGTAAAAAGTAACTGATTTGACTAGTTGGAAACTAGTCTATTGTTTCTTATTGGTGCAATAGAGCATTTTTTTTATTTATCTCTTATATAGACTAATACATCGTACATAATAAAACATCATCAACGGCCTCTGTGGTCCAGTGGTTGAGCGTTGGACTCACGATCCGGAGGCCCCGGGTTCGAATCCCGATGGGGACATATCACAAAAAATGACTTTGTGATTCCTAGTTTGGTTAGGACATTACAGGCTGATCACCTGATTGTCCGAAAGTAAGGTGATCCGTGCTTCGGAAGGCACGTTAAGTCGTTGGTCCCGGTTGCTATTTACTGATGTATTAAGTGAGTAATCGTTACATGAGCCATGTCAGGGGCCTTTGGCGGCTCAAGGCTGGTATTCCACGTTCCAGAACCCACACGATAAGAAGAAGATAAAACATTCCAAGATTTTCTTTGCGACCTAGACCACCATGAAACAATAGAAATAACACTTAAATTTTAATGGACGCGCTTTTAAATATCTGCGTGTAGTAAGATACAGAGTTCATGGGAAGTGTTGTATGAACTTGTGAGATATGTGCGTCTCATTGTTCGAGGTAACTGCCATCTTTACCGCCATACACATTGAGAGCGCGAGCGGACGCGGAAAAGGGCGCGTGCGCTTACGCCGAAAAATGACAAGTTTCTAGTCGTAATAAGTGCGTGCACGCATAGGAGCTATTGAACGTAAACGCGTTCGCGAGTATCTACGTATAGCAACCAGAAGTGGTTAATTTACCCGTAGCAACGCGTTGTTAAGCTTGATACACACAGAGCTGTTTTTTTTTTACAAAATCCTGCGCCCTGATCAGTTATCCCGCTTCCCCAGCTCTGTGTGCAACTAGCATCATTTATTTTATTCTGCGCCCGCGCCCGCTCGGCGATATGAATGGAGCAATACTCAAGCGTTGAAGGTCTTGAACGCTCCTTCCTGTCTGCAGACAATCCAAAGATGTCCTCAAGTAATGAGTTTCGTGGAAACCTGATTTAAATGCTATTAGGTCTTGTCCGTGTGATATCTGATTTACAAGTAAGATAGGTACTTATTTCGTTTTGTAGTATCTGCGGAAGATTTTGGTCACGCATAAGTATTATCTATAAAGCAACCTTATTTTACAGGTTCAAAATCCAGTGGAAGGTATTGTCCGCGGAGGTCCCTGTTGCTCTATGGGATGTATCACAAGAAATCCTATCACTCAGGCAGGTATAGGGTTAAAATGAAATTAGTACGTATACGAACTCCTTACGTGTGGATTACCAACCCCATCAAACCTGGTGTCAGGGTTGTTATTGAGCCGCTAAATACCCCTGACATGGCTCATGTGACGACTACGTAATTATAAGGGACCAACGGCTTAACGTGTCTTCCGAAGCACGGATCATCTTACTTTTGGACAATCAGGTGATCAGCCTGTAATGTCCTAACCAAACTAGGGATCACAAAGTGATTTTTGTGATATGTCCCCCACCGGAATTCGAAAGCATCATATCTAAGTAGGAGGCAGGTATAAAGTTACTAAAAATGAAGTTAGTACTTATACGAACTCCTTAAGTTTTTCTCATAGCTACCTATGTGCTTCTAAAGTTTTATTAATTTAGAATCAGTACTTACCGCTCTATAATGTAGCGTTCTTACTCAACACTAGCAATCAAATGTTTGCTATACACCGAACTCCGGTGAACTTTTCAAGCGGACATTCCAGTCCTGCTGCAAATAATTAGCCACTCACTTATCCCAACGACATAACTACTCAGATTTACACATCAAGTACGGCAGTAAATACTTCTATAAAGACATACGTATTCCAACTACGCACGGTTTTTGTCGCAAATGGTCATTTTGATAACGATTTTGTGGTTGCAATGACGTATTAACATTTACGGCTCTATTTATTTAGCATTCAAAGACTACGTACATTAAATATTTTATTAGTGCAATGTTATTTATTTTTTTATGTAATGAATGGGCAACGTAAAATTATGGTAGGTATTTGTAGAATTTGTGTGTGAAAAATGTGGAGAAACGCCTCGAGGCTGCGCGGGCGTCGTCAGCGATGGTGGCAGTATGTGGTCTTGTCGGTACGCAGCGGCCGCGAGTGTCAATGTGGCGCAATCGAGCCACTCGATCGATCGATATCTACTTGCCAAAGTTGCGCGTGAGATAGGATATCACTACCAAGCAACCAGCCATTAAACTGCCTACCTATCAGAAAAACGACAAATCAAATTTTAGTTATAGTGCTTTTAAAGTTATTTTATAACGAGTAGTCTCGACAAAAATGTTACACCAGTATATCAGTAGTAGTGTATTTACTTAACTATATATCCTGTTCATATAATTATTAACTTTATAATTATAAATACGTTATATTTGTAAGTGCCTTTTGGGAGTGCATACATTGAATGAGAATATCGAAAGCAAAAAACATTTCGAGCTGATTTTTTTTGCTTTCTTTTTTGATTTTTTTACGCACTCTCAACATGTGGTCTTTCAATAAAATCAGCTCGGTTTTTTTTGTTTTCGATATTCTAATTCAATGTATGCTCTCTCAACAGTGCCTGAGGTATTATAACAAAGCAAAGATGATTCAGATTTTCTCCCCATGCTTAAATATTTGTCTGAGATTACTGTTTTCTATGGGTATTTTAAAGGCTGTTCGCTGAGGATCAAATAAAGTTTTCTTTATAATATATACAATACAAGATAGGTATACAAATCAACTCCTGCAGTTGTAGGTAGGCACACATTATGAAGAGAATTTACATAAGCATGACTAAGTGGTTGGCCCTATCTGTCAGACAAGCACTTCTTAAAAATAAAAGTATGGTTCGTCTTATACTTTTCCCCCTAGTAGGTACAATTAAATACAATTTTTTTTGCACTCCAAACAAACATTTATGTACTTACCTACATTAACTTACGTAAGTACATCGTCTTTCTCGTGGCAACGGGTTGATATGCTACGTGTAATTAATGGATACAACAGCTAAAGTTAGCTTGGTTTGATGTCAACTTGGCTCTTGTTTAACAAGTATAAGTTTTAATTTTGTTGCACATTATAAAATGTTTGTGACAAAATGTAGGCAAATGATTCAAATAATCGTCATTAGAAAACTGCGTGCGTATTTTGTTATTTACATCAGTCGCACATGCTTGAGAAATTCGAAAGCGTTACGGGATTGTGTTGGTGTTATTGTATGCTCCATTTCTTGACCACCTAGTGACAATATTGTCAGAGCCTATAGCTATGTCAATGGACAAAAATGGCTTTGTTGCTATTGCAGCCTTCTGCCAACATCATAATTTCTAACCCAGATAAATAGATGGGTAAATGTCAGTTGAAGAATATTGTATTCCCAATCCAATCGAAATATAATTGGAGATCGCTCGGTTGGACAATCGACTGTTATTTTAAGTGGCGAATTAGTCGCGATATCTTCGCCAGCCGACCTCCATCTAGTTTTGCAACAATCGGTTGAGTTATAGGAACGCAGAGCCTTTGTTCATTTGACAGCTCCTTTCAAATAAATGTGATTACTGTAACAGCACAGAGTGTTTATTTTATCTTCTAACAAATGTTTAAAATACACGCAATATTTGCGTTTGCACCAATAAATGTTGCACAACTTAAAGTGTGTGCTTTAAACCTTTAAGCTTTGTTTCCCAGACGTCGATATGTCTATCGACTCAAAGCTAACAGCCAAAACAGCCCATAATTATTATAATTAACAATATTGTCCAACACGATGACATTGAAGTAATTACAATCGTAAATAAATACAAATGCCTTACTTTACTTATACGAGTATGACAGCCGAAAGAGCAAAATAATTAAAATTTCATAAATTATAATTGTACTGCAAAACGAGGTAATGGTAACTAATTAAACAATTATGCAGTAGATTTGTTTTAAAACTTTTCGTAAATGAATGCTGCTGGTTACGTATTCCGGTCACGGAGGTTATTTTAGCGGATAGCATTAAAACCTTATATAGAAAAGCAATGCATTCTCAACTCCTATCCATTAACAGAAATTGAGACTATATAAAAGTACACAAGCTTAATTATTAATGTTAATGCTAGATTGCTTAACCTTACCAACGTGATTACCTACCATAAACATTAAGAATTTAATAAATATTTATCAATACTTAACTTGTAGCGGATCAGAAGTGTTATTTAGGACATAAATCTAGTTATGATATTACATGTCAGCAAATTATAACTATCGAACTACAGACAAGTTATGGAGAGAAAACATATTAATATTGAGTTAATGGTTACGTCATGTCACTAGGACAAAAAGTTCAACGTCCTATTTAATAAGAAAACCACTTTTTAAAACCAGTTCTTTAACTTGATCATTGGACAAGCAGAATATATTTTAATGTTATACTAGTATAAAGTTTACATATATTCATTACCGACTCGTTTATTTGCTTATTGAATGAACTTAATTTAGAATTAATTTTATTGAGTAGGTAAGGTACAAGGTTTGTTACGAATTAAGACTGGAAGTGCATGCTCGCAACGCTCGCCAATCAACGCGTATTGTGACTTTTCCTGAATGTACAGATAGAACGGGGTAGGTACGTAACTGTGACATGGCGATAAGGTTAGCCGGAGTGAATGAAGTTGACAAAATGAAAGAATTCCATAGTTGAATGGTAGAGTGCAGCAGAAGTGTTACGATTAGTAGTAATTGTGACGGATCGCGTGACGCAAGCGCCGCGCCGCGCCGCCCTGCGTTCGCGGAGAATTAGAAACGACGGCACCTGCGCCCGCGCCGCTCCCCGACGCACGCAACATACAAGTGTCAGGTCTATCATTGCCACTAAAACTTGTCGGCTCTCAATATTATTATATTGATCCATTTATGTCCTCTCTAAAATTATCAATTGTCCGACTCTGCTGTTTGAATCTCGAATGTTATAAATATATTGCAACACGCTACCAAAACAAGTTCGAGAATTCCTCGCTATGAAAAAAAATAATTAGACGTCAGAGTTTGCAGATAATTTATGTAACGATGTTAGCGTTTACACGAATACTCCGTTTACTTATCTAAAGAAAAAAAACAATAAAATAGTGCAACTCTGTTGCATGTCGCAACACTCTGAATGATAAAAAACAATTACGAGATCCCACCTAAGTACCTATTTCAAACATGATTTGCGTTGCGGTATATGACTCGGTGACGTTGACTGATTTTCTTTAAACTTGAAGAATTTACGCTCGGCAAAGCGAGAATAAGTAGGTAAGTCATAACTACTTATTAATAACCTGATAACTAGCAATAAGCCGGTATTTTGTCTGTAATAGGAATTTGACATGAAAAATTATGATATTAATTTACACCACTGGTAGGTTTTAAATGTTGTGTACCTGCTATAAACGTGGGGACGACATTTAAGTATCACAGCAGGTGGATGGAACATTTCTTTCACAGTGAAAGTCGACCTGAAGTGGACATTTAGTGAACAACCCGGTTTCACAATGTGCTCTCTGAATGTTTCGTAACAACAAAATACTGGGAAAGGAGCCTTATATTAAGTTCAACGCGGTCGGCGGCGGTCCAGCGCGGGCGCGTGCGCTCCACACAGCGGCGCAAGAAATGCTCTCGTTCTATATTATTATAATTTAATTTAATCAAACTTAATCCTGAAGTTTTTGCGGCGAGTCTCGTTTGTGCTAACCGTCCGCCTTGACCGAGTAAAGCGCGCGACCCTGCACTATCTCGCAAATAACAATAAGTATCTCCTCTATTGTTCATATTTTTTTCTCACAACAAGGGCGGAAGGTATAAAGTTTCGTTTCTGTAATTAACTTCCCAATTAGCGGATGCTAGGAGAATAGTTCGTCGGATTGCCGCAACATTTTCTAACGATCACAATGGGCGGGAATTGACAGGGATTTACTGTTGTTAAACAATTTATGGTACAGCCACTTCAAAAGAAAAAAAAGCAATAATAGTTAGTACTTATCATAAATTGATAAAATAATATATTACCTACCTGAATATACAAAGAGAAAATTTAATCGAAAAAAGTTATGGCTCGGATTGGACCTGAATCCGCAGCTCTTGATGAGCGTGTTAACTCTTACACCACCTATATGTATATATGGGTCAGTGGTATAAAAACGAAAATCATTACCTAAATATATTTTCTAAAAATAAACTGGTAAAGTGTACCTACTTGGGTAAGCATGTAGTTCACAATAGCCGTGTCGATAAAATAATAAATAAACAAACTAGAACAACAGGCTTTACAAAGAATGATTGACATCAAAATACGGCTTATGTGAGCAGCCTTACATATTCATGATTACTTATTCAGTGGTCCCGATTTAATGATCCGTGCAGCGCGCGCGCTCCGAAAATAGAAAGATTAAGTAGTTGCACCGCTGGACTACACGCCGCGCCTTGTTACCGCTTGTGCAAAGCTGCCACTGGATAAGTATACTTACTTTGATAATGTAACGTATAAGCTAGTATCGATGCGAGCATTTGTCATGCATTTACTTAATGTTAAATTATTCGCTATATACCTACCAACACGTTGTTTTACTCTTTAAATACGCGTTACTTACCTTGCTTCGTTCGCGCTTAAAGTTGTAGATACAAACGAAGTTTTTAATTAAGTACATCTTTAATACCAAGAGTATTAATAATCTCCAAGTATTTCAAATGATATAACCATGAGTAAAGGATTTACACTGAAATATAATCCAAAAGCTTTTGTCAAACATTTTACAATTTTACTCTCACTTCCAACTTATAAATTAGACTCATTTTCCACTGTTTCCGAAGTCATCAAGCATACCTCCAGGTGTTAAGTCATGTTTATTAATTAACCCTTCGCACAGTGGTGCGGAACTAATGGATTTCCCCACAGTGAGCAGATTCACATGATTAACGAACTCTAAGGAATTACATGCGAATGTTTCACATACACAATTAACTTGACTTTCGAAAGGGAAACCTCATAAACTGCGCAGTTAGGTATGTTATATACTCTATTATAAGTATTATGCTTTGTTTATATGCGTGATAAACATTTTGGTGCGTGTAGTCTACTCGAATGTTATCTCGGAAAGTATTGTTGTGTTGAGAATAGCAAAGCGTACTTAGTCTTCATGTTACCTATAAGGTATGGTATCTTAAAACAATTGTTTAGATTGTCAACGAGAAACTGTTGATATTTTTCCCATTGGTTCAGCTAAGTAGCAGCTTGCCAAAAGCCAGCAAAGTGCCAAAATTACAAATAATTTTACCACCAATTGCATTTGCTACGAAGCGATTTATATTTTAGTAGTAGTTTCAGTGACTATAATGAAAGACTCATGGGCGTATGTGTATTGATATTAGTCTTGAGATAGATGAGAATGTTTCTCATAAAAAAAAATACCTACTTAGACCAAAAGACAAAACTTAATATAGAGATAAAGTACTTACTTCAAACATTGTTTTTTCCTCCAAGTTCCCAAATAATTAATGTAGGTGTACAGGATGTACGCTAATTAAATCTCAAATGTAAAGAGCGATGGGCAATTTTCGTTAGAGGAGGTACGTAGTTAGGAGTCATAAAAATATTTACAACCCGTTTCGGCTGCAAAACTGGCTCGACTTGGCCAACTTATTTTTACTAAAGGACAAGGTAAAAATTACAAAAAAAGCCCGGAAATTGGGAAATTCAAGAAAAACTGACGGTCTCTTTCTGCGACTCCAGTACTCTTGGCTTGGCCTTTCTGTAAAACATCCGAATTTTGATAGTACTACTTACAACAAATATAATGGAAATACATTTTTGACCAACTGAATCAGTTAGAGCGTTAGGCTCACGATCTGGAAGTCCGGGTTCGATTTCTGATGGGGACATTATCGAAGTTTTCAGACTTGAATCACCTCATTGTCTGAAAAAGTAAGATGATTCAGTGCTTCGGAGGGCACGTTAAGCCGTTGGTCCCGGCTATTAGCCGTAAAAACACCTCCACCAACCCGCGGCGTAGCGTGGTGGAGTATGCTCCATACCTCCTCCGGTTGATTTAGGGAATGCTTGTGCCCAGCAATGGGACGTACTTGTATATTATAGAGGCTGTTTATGTTATATACATTTTTGACCGTAATTTTATAATTAACTGATCCCTGCTCGTGCTGTCGCCGTGGCTGTGACAAGTGCTAAATACGTGTTTATGTGCCATGGTAAATATAACTTGCACTTATTATATAGGTACAGAAGTGGAACATCTTGTTGCTCCCTCACTTTTGAGTACACCAGTCAAAAATCGGTTCATAAGTTGGGGCTATAAACCTTTTATAACATTTTAGTCATATACTTAACTATATGGTTAGTTTTATGAGTATAATGCAATGATCTACCAAGACTTATTATTTTATAATCACTTACCTATATATAAATATATTTTAGTAGGTGTATATATATAAAAAAACTAACTTTAAATATTATGATATTGATTATTACGGAAAGTACTTTTCCAATTATTGCAAACTAAAATAAAATAATAAATCATATTATAAAATATATAGGTATTATACGTACCATATTATAACTAAAAAAATATACTTAAAGTGAAAAAATATTAAAAATGGTACTTTCATTTTCGCAACCGTCTATGCTAGGGAAGTAACCACAGATTACACTGTGTCTAAATATAGATAAAAATAACTTTGAGATCATGTGTACAGTGTAAGAATCGTTTCGCGCATGTGGTATGTAGTGTTTAGTGGCCACAGCCGGCGAGTGGAAGTGTATTTCGCAAGCCGGCGCTCGACGCTGCCGGTTGGCACACCGAGACGGCCGCCTGTCCCACCAGCCACCACGCCAGTGATGGAAACACCCGCACTCGCACCAAAACAATCGCTAGACACGGTCTGTTAATGAATTAGGAGGAATAAGAAAAAATATAGCAACCACCTTCACCGTGTTACGCCAATACCGCTATCACTACCTGCCATTTACCTGACTACGTGATAACATCAAGCTTTTAAGACATTATTGTAATTCTACATAAACGCCTTTTACGCTATTTTATTTTGCTTTAAAAATCGGGAAATCTAAATATATATAAAGTACTTACTTAAATGTCAAAATATGCTTTCTATGTTTCTGCCTAAGTAGTGAATGCATGCGTGTCAGGTGAAAAAATAAACAATATTTCTATGTGTATGGAAATAGGTATTATAAGCATCGTTTTTATCGCTATAAATAACTTCCCAAGTTTGTCAACATGTTCCGTAACGTGTTGAGATTCGAGGCCACATGTAACATAAATAATAGCGTCCTTTTCCCTGTATCCGCGCATATTCATAAATTCATATCGGTAGATTCATACTTCTCTGAATTGCGATCCAATAACCACAAGATTGTTAGTCCTTTCATGTCCACCACCCTTGTCATCACCTAAATCATATTGGTTGTCAATGAAAATATTATTTTAAAAATCTCTTGTACAAATATGAATAATATATACCTAACTTAAACGATTAACTTACTTATAAGTATTCAATGTCGCCGCGTTTTACTTAGTAGGCCGCAAACCGAGACGTAGATATTTGCATAGTGAATTGGGCGCACTTATTACAAAGTAATTATTATTATATATTCGGTGCGCAACACGTGACATTGGTTGTAGTTAGGTTGTAGTTGTATAATATATTCAAAATATCTCGCAACGCTTATTGTTCTGCCTAGTAGAACAGAAGGCTGGGCTGGTAAAGAAGGTTCGCGCGCGACAATGACCAGCGGGCGAAAGTTCATTCAGTCGCACAATGCTCTGGGAATTCATTACCATTACTCGGCTCCACGAGAGAAATCTCCACTGCCTACACACGGAACAATTAACCGTTTAAATGCTTCATCATTTTATGCGGGGGGACTTTAAGACTACTTTCTTTCGAGTTTTGTTATTGTTCTCTTGATAATTACATGTATACACCGCGATTGATTGATATATACATGTTAGTGAGAATAGATACTATTATGTAATAGAGGCGCTTGCTTGTTGTTTTCCAAGGCCGAATTACCTGGCTAATAATGAAGAGGTATCTACGATTAACTCGCAAATATCACTTGTTTTTCCTTTATTTTATCCTAATTATAGAAAAAAGTGATTGTTATAGAATCTATATTTATAGAATACCATGTTTTCTACAAACTGCCATCGTATTTATTATGATGTTTTGATTATAAACTAGACTCTACTGCGCATTATAATGGAAGGTAACTGGAAATTATAAACACACAATCTAATACATTTATTACTTTTGGCAAAAGTGTGTAAGACCCGTTTTTGGCCCAAATACATTTGTTCTATAATATATTCCATTCCCCTCCGGTTGACTGACGAGCCAGGTGCCCAACAGTGGGACGTATCAGGCTGTTATGTTATGTCTTATTTTCAAACACAGTTCACACAAAGCAAAATGCATAATTAGGTAATCCAAAATCATGCAATAGTATGCAAATCATTTTAACCGTTAATTTATTTTTATTTATTCATTACAAATGTTAAACCAGTAGTAGCAATAGGTAGGTATGTTTGTTTCTCAAATACCTAACTACTTATGTATTTTCACTAGACAAAATGGAGATGTTGCGTGTATTATAATTATGCGGATATTCCGTCATATTAGTCGACATCTGCGCGCTTTGCTCGGGAATATAATATGTATTTTTTACTGCAATAAAATAAATAAAATTATCATATTCCTAGTTCACGCGGGCCGCTTACTAAACCTGAGGGTATGACAGGTCCGTTTTTTTTACAGAAGCGACTGTCCGACTTTCCAACCCGCGAAGGGAAAACCCGCCCAATACAGGTTAGATGAACTTCGAAAAAAAAATTTTAGGAATATGGATTTCCTCACGATGTTTCCCTTCGTCACTGAACACGTGATAACCTTTTATGATCTAAACATTAATTCGAAAACAAATTCAAGTAGCACTGGGCACCGAACCTGCTGTAAGGTTACAGTGAGAGTCAATCGTTCTTCCTACTACCGGGTGAGAGCCTTTAGCGCTCCCCATTTGTCCGGCCAAGTAGTTAAAGCCATCTGCGGCAAATCAACAATACTTAAGTAAAAAAAAATTTCTTTCTACTGGGCTACAATGGCTCTATAAAATAAATTAATATAAATAGTAAAGTTTAACAAAACTTTTGTCCCATTTTGTTTAACAAAACGAGTGTCGTTAATTTAACAAATACAAGTGAATAAAGTAAAGTTTGCGAAGAAATTTCTTGAAAAAATAAATGTTGACCATTATGTAACAAGAATTAAGTATCAAAAGTGTTATGACAATGGTTATGTAAGAGAACAACGTTCTTGGCCTTTTGATATTAGTGTGGAAACAGCTGATTTAGGAAATATACTCCAGCTGGTTGCGATGTGACACTCTATAAACATAAACTCACGCCCTCGTTCCCTAATAGGATGGACTGAGAGATATCAGAAGACATGTAGCAGCCGCTTTTGATAGAAATCCTATGAACATAATCACCTCCGTAGCGTTATCCCATTTTGCACAGGGTCCGCTTACCTAACCTGAAGATTTGACAGGTCCGGTTTTTTACAGAAGCGACTGCCTGTCTGACCTTTCAATCCGCGAAGGGAAAACTAGCCCAATACAGGTTAGGTCACTTACCTACGAAAATGCATTTCTCGGGAATGTGGGTTTCCTCCTTTACCGCTGAGCACGTGATAATCATTTATGATCCAAACTTGAATTCGAAAACAAATTCGCAAATCATTGGTTTAGGCCTGTGATGGTGTGTGAGAGCCAAGCGTTCTACCAACTGGGCTACCACGGTTCTCCAATAGAAAGCCTATGAAGAAAAAATATACTTATTAAAAATCTTGTGAGCTATGGGACGACTAGCCAGCCTATCAAAAATGGCAATACCTATTATTATGAATGGTCCATCATGGTAGAGCAGACTCTTTGGTAAACTTTAACGACACATTCATCGCAAAGACTGGAATCTAAACATTAACATGTTTCATCATTGATGAATTAAAATGTGAAAATAAAATTAGCATTTAAATAGAAGAGCTTCTCCTATATTAGCAAGAATGTTCAACTTCTTTATGTTAGCGAATAAATACTAATAGTAAGGGTTGATGAGGTTAGTCATTGATCTCACAAGCCACACGTTCGACCCTGGTTTGCCTTGGTACAATTTTTTTTTTCATAGAGAAATACAGACCATAACAGTTAACAACCGTGTGCAAATCCATTTAATGGATTACCTTTGGATTTTGTATTGATAGGCAAAATAACCTTCCTTTTTGCTTCGCCGTAATCGGCTAAATAGTTGAAATTAGAAGGTAAAGGGTAAACATTATATCTAATCATGTGTAAAATTTATGACTACCTACCGAAAATCCGACTAGTGTTGAAATCATTCTGATTGGAAATCTTTGATTTATGTCTTACTCGCGTAAAGTATTTAACAGTTTTTTTTTTATTCATCCATCAATATAATTTGGTTGTAGTGGACGATAAAACTACCAAATTTACATGCGAATAGCGCTTTACGAAATAATTTAATTCTAGTGAAATAATTAAATGCCTGATTCGATTAGGTCTCATCAACATTAGTTAGACGTTATAGAATAGTAAATGTGCTATAAAAGGCTACAGCTGGAGCGGAATTAGAATAATGTCACTATCTGCATACACTACCTTATTGTTGAAGAGGACGTTTACATAAAATTTAGAGTATTTGTTTCGGATTAGGAGCGGAGCCTTGGACACTGTTATTAATCAGCATTAGCTGCCGGCTTTTAACATATTTTACGTTAGAAAACATCTTTATGCGCCTGATCTTAGACTTATGCGCGATGATTCTATTTATAGGCATACGGCAGTCGTATTTGTATGTTGATCTTTTCGCACTATTTTAAGTGCACACAGTTTAAATGCCTGACTAATATCAGTTTGGTTCGTGTCAGTCATTTGCAATTTTAACTATAAACTACTTATTGCACAAAACAATAACAGTCAATTTATAATACCGCGTCCTCTTCACCTGGTTCAAGAAAAAGTGGTCATTATTCTTAGTATTAGCATTGCCAATGAGAGTCCCTCAAACGACTTCCAAACACGTGTAAGTATGAAATCCTTGGCCGCTGAACACCACTCACCCGAAGTCTCGACGGGAAAAGGGTCAAAATCGTAGCACCGCGTCATATACACATATTTCGGTAGCTTTTGGCTAGTAACCAACTTTGCAGCTCCCACGGACCGTGAAGCATACTTCACGGGCAACGCGTCCCACCGCGCGACTACGCCCCGCCGCGTTGCTGAAATGTGCAAACGCAAGTCCGTCCCAGAGTAAAGCGCGCCCTCTCTCTTAGGATATCAGCGTGATTTTGTGTGTCGTAGATTTTACCAAAATAAACTTTTTTCTTATTACTATTTGTATGTCGTTTCCATATCTCGGGCCTACGGAGTCCTGGACTTTTGGAAGGCGTGCGTGGGGCCGAAGCCAACACGTAGAGGCCCTTTATGACAGTTTAATCTAAATGTGGCGTGACACCAACCGGCGATTATCCCTGTATGCACTATGGGACTGCACCCAAAGACGATCTCCGGTTCGTGTAGGACTATTGCAGATTATGGGTACAAAGGGAACTGGGCTATTGGGTTGGGGTTAGTGGACCGGGATACTGGAGCTATGGGAGACTATGGCGCCTGCTCGACCAATGTTGGTATTATTATTATTTTATTTCTACTTGTGAAATCTGTGATATCGATGAGTTTGGAAAGTGTGGAATAAAGAATACTACTAGGTAAGGTAACTAACTAACGGTAACTCTCCTCCCCACACCAATTCGTATCAGGCACCGAGCTAGATTTGCCTCACCCCCTCTGGGTCTTAATACTTTAGTCTAAATGGCTGTAAGCCGCTAAGGAATAAGCGAGAGCGCGCGGATTGTCTGTCTCGTTTGCACTTACGTGGTTAGAGGCAAGAATATATCTTTGTATGGAGAGTCCGAGGTGTGACTGCGTATAAACAGTTGCGTTACATTACGAAAAGTAGAATAATCACATAAAGTGACGTATAGTAAGTATAATAGTTTTAGTACGTAGCAATGGTTTAGTAACAAGTAGGTATAATAGTTTTATATCCACGTCGTGTGCGGTATAATTAATGTGTTAATCTCGGTGGAATATTCTGGGGGCCCGGTTCTAAATATGGCGGCTACAGGTTCTAGTGTTATCGGTCGCGCACCGGACACGCACAAGGTAAGCTGATCATGCGCGTAGATAGAGAATGGAGAAAATTATACTATAACAAATGGTTAAGATTGAGAGATTGGAGGTTTTTTTCTGGGCTGGGAGCTAATACAATTTTGGGAGTAATTACTAGAATGCGTCGCGTTGGTTATCATCCCAGGCCCAATAGAAGATTTGCCCCATAATATACATGTGTATTGCCCCTTAATGATGGGGAATTGTATTATATCGACAGCCGAATCACCTGTCAGAATATTTATAATATTCATCTTACGAATTCGTATCAAATGTACCGGGTGAGAGCCGTCAGCGCTCCCAATTTGTCCGGTGGCAAATCTACAATTAGTTACGTCAAAAAAGGTATCAAATTTGATTTTCAAGCCTTTTTGGTTACTTGTGGTTCTATCTATTTCGACGATGGGCGTCAATTTATATGTGCAGAGCAAAATATTTTAAGGGTGGATATTGACGTTTTATTACTTTCTCTCTTAAAAGGGTTATATCACGTTATAGACCTTTTGTGCCGCTGCCTACACCGATAGTAATTGCTGGCGTAACGTATACTGCCGAGGAGGTATCTGTTCATGAAGTTCAGAAAGAACCAAGAAAGTCCTTACAGAACCAATGTCTTTTTAGTAAAAATATACCTACAAAATGTGAATCTCATATAAAAGACATCAACGAGTTTGTTTTAGAGGGATAGGTACATATCATTAATAACTATATTTAATCCCACTGTACGTTAAGTATGTTTTACGCTACTTATACTGATCCTGATTAGGATGTTTACTGACGACATATTGAAAAAATAGTTTTATTTCCGAATGGTTTATATTCGAACTATTCTTACGCATATTTTTGAAGTCAAATTCGATTTACATTTCACAAATTTCCTAATATAGGCTCCAGTTATAAAAAGGAACTAATGAACCTGATAAATTATTAGTTAATTAACAACCTTTAGAATATTTTGACATCTTTTTAAGTACATATGATTGATTCACGAATACAACGGAATCATTTCTAGGCACTATCAAAAGAATCAATAAAAATAAAAATCTCCAGTATTTTACAATATCAAAATTGTGGACCTCCCAGTAAGCAATTTAATATGCTCTTATCGTTAGTAACCACGCTGCTTCCGAGGGTTACAATATATAAATAAACTTTTGTTTTTTTTTATCAATATACTCCAAATTAACTGTGAGCGAATAAAATACAATTTCTTCTCTCGTGTGTCTGCCCTAGCAGTTTCTCTAGACATCATGCCAGAACACGAGTTTTGTCGCTTGGCGAAATGGTTTTTGTCTGTAGGGTGGTAACAACCTACCACCTGTAAAGGAGCCATGTACAGCTTCTGTTATTCTGTCATCATACCACAACAAATACAAATACGTTTATTTGTGAGATCCTGAACATACCGTCATACAACACAGGATGTTTACGAATATACTTATTAATTTTACTACTTCATATCAAAAGTGGCGAAAAGTATACTTCTGATTAGTAATAACAGTGTCAACCGTAATAGGGAATGTATTCATAAATAAGCATGCAAGTTATTGTAATTACATTAAATAAATAACAGTGATGTACTTAATATTTTACCCTAGATTTGAGGGTTACAATTGTGTTGCGAATGTTAAATGGTCTATTAATAAAGACTAGTTCTGAACTGGTCCCGTGATTGTGTCACTTATCTAGGCATGAACACGCTTCATGTAATGAAACCTTCGGGCTTCGTTCGTATCAGCACGCAGTCCAATCCGCTCGAACAAGAAAGTTGCATTTTGCACAAAGCTTCAACGCACGCACACCTACGACTCTAGTATATCCACCAAGACTTAGCTGGGTACAATGTTTACTCTATAGTCTTCTTAGAGATATGCTGGTTATATCCAGTAGAACAACACGCATATCAATTCAGTGATAGATACTCGAGATTTGCCTAAACCATAGAATATGGAGTAATACTGCGCCTAAACGCTAACATACATAGCTCCAGACAAAGTGAGCACTCAGGTGGGCCTTAAAAACAAAAGAAGTGCTTTAAAAAGCAATCCCTAGAGAGAGAAAGGGATAGACAAAATTGACGGGAAATCTTAATGTTAAAACCAGACTTGTGGCCTAATAACAACGTACATATTCCATTTACGAGTATCGTGTGGTTAATATTGAAAGTTCTACACTCACCGGCGAACAGGTGACCTTATAAATCTTAATACATAATATTATCTCAATGTCCTTGCTTACCGCATGTATTAACTGCAACATTATGTCATATAACTTAAATATAGGTACACTCAAGTTTTTTACGTGACTTAGTATAGATTTGCCGCAGATGGCATTAACTACGTGGCCGGACAAATGGGGAGCACTGACGGCTCTCACCCGGTACAAAATTTAAGACAACAAGCCTGAGGATGTTCAGTTGGGCGCGAACCTCGGCTCAGGGCGTCGTCTAAGAGGAAAAAGACCCTAGGTGGGTCGATAGTGATAAGCAATGAGGGAAATCGTCGACCACGCCGGCGGGGTCGGTATCGGGGTTCTGAAGTGTTTGGTGTCGCGAGCTGATTGGCCGCCTCTATGGCTAGAATACGCTGAAGTGTTTAACGGTGTTTTGTAATGAAATCCGTGCTGACCACTAGTCAAATCAGTAATGCAATTTTATCACAATAAGAAATTCGTATGAGACTTGAAAATTGAAAAGAGGAAATATATACGAAATGTAACTATTTAAATACTTAGTACAGCCTGCATAAGTCACACTATTGGGTATAGATCATACTCCACCGCGCTGCTCCTGTTTGTACAAAATAGTAACTTAATTCTCCTTAAGACATATCTTCTAAAACGTAATCCAACATCTAGATAAGGGATAAGTTGCCCAAGTAAGTAAGTAGTGTATTTAAATAATTGGTTGTTACTTGGTCGTGAGGATGCGCCGGCGTCGATGCGCAGCCGTCGTGCGCTTGCTACGCTATGGGAACCAGCCGTCGTGACCATTGCTCGCTATACTTATCTATTTCGACAATGATTCACCATATAATAACCCTTTACGACCACTTTGTTTGCTGGTAGCGACAATTTGCTAAGTTAATAAATAGTATAAATTACCATTTGTTTTTCTGTGAAGGAAACATCGTGAGGTGCAACGGTCATGGCAAAAGTTGCCTTGTGTTACCCCGGAAGGGTTATGATGTTGCGTAGATGCATAAACAAAACATAACATAGCCTCCGTGGTCTAGTGGTTAGAGTGTTGGAATCACGACCTGGAGGTGCGGGTTCGATTCCCGATGGGGACATTGTCGAAATTACTTTATGAGACAGTCCTTTGTTTGGTAAGAACATTGCAGGCTTGAATCAGCTGATTGTCCTAAAAAATAAGATGATTCCGTGCTTCGGAGGGCACGTTAAGGCGGAGCAGCGTGGTGAAGTATGCTCCATACCCCCTCCGGATGATTGAAGGGAGTCCTGTACCCAGCAGTGCGTTGCGTAGATAAACATAATACATCAATAACTAAATATGTACCTACGTCTTACTTCGACGCCGCAGAGCTTTTACTTATCAACTGGTACCTATAGTACCATGTACAGTACATATTCCATTAGAAATAAATACTGTTCCGCTTGAAATAAATGGGTAGGTACTCGTACTTACAAATCGATATACTTTTTGATGATGAACCATATGACAGGTTATGAACTTAGAAAGACGTGCATTATTTTGGAGAGATCACTATTGTTGTATAAATAGGTGTTGACATTGACAGATACGTCTATTTAAAGCAAGTAGGTATTGCCTAAGAATTTAATACATATTACTGATTATAATTGTTTATTTTTATTGCAATGAAAAGTTTTGTATTGTATTGACATAATAATAACTTAAAATACAGGGTGTTAGTGACATCGTAACGAATACTTAGAGGGACGGCCAATATAATTATATCGTCACAAAATTATTATTTTTTTTTATTTTTTTTCAATTCTATACCCTTGCGCTAGAAAATCCCACTTGATATTAACCCAGAATAATGAACTGAATCATCAAATTATTTGTGTTTTTTTTAATTGCCAGAAAATTCCACTTGATATCATCTCAGAACCATGGTCTGAATCATCCCTCAAAGTTTTCGTTACGATGTCACTAACACCTTGTATATAGCCTGTATTATCATGCTTTAAAAGAAAGGTTAAAGTTTTAGCCCATGAACACTTCCTACATGATGACATTAGCTGTAACAGCTAAGACCTACATTAAGGTAGGTCAATTAAATAGTCGTGGCAGACGGAACTAGGCAATTAGGTAATCTTGAGAATAATCTCTCGTTTGCAACCTTGTCGCGACTTCCATTGACGAACTCAACAATCAACGGATTGTGACATTGTTTTGTTATATTATCCAAACGTCTAGAGGTAATATCGGTAACAATCGTGATGGATCGATTGCGACCCCGCCAACCAACCGGCTGTGTCGTATGTTACGTTGTTAAAAAAAACCATACATACTTACATAAATCAAAATTTTGACGTTTACGACGATATTACCCCTAGAAGGATACAAGTTGCCACATTTCACAAGGTGGTCTGGTCACAGAGCAACTAAGTATCAGATTTTTTTTTTAAAAACTAAGTTTCAACAATTCGCAGCAGCTGCTGGAGCCTTATCAAAGTCAAAAAAGCCTTATCAAGTGGTAAAAATGTATGGCGTTGATATAAGGTGACAAGGATATGACGCACATTTCCAATTTTTTTTTTCGAGACTCTCATAGCACGCCCTAACTGCGCTCTGTTAACTTCTCTGTCATTATAATAAAAATTACCTACTTAATAATTATAAATAAGTCATAGTTCTTACTTAGAACAAGAAACGTGCAAATGGATTGCATTGGTTGCATTAATTTATTTCACATCCTCCTGCCAACCGACAGTTTTAGAATACCAGTCTATAAAAATAAATTATACAGCGGAATTATATGTGGAAATATCAATCAATAGACGCATGAGTTATTAGAATTATATCTCCTGCAAGGTTCCATTCTATTCGGTTAAAAATTGTTCGACAAAACTTAAAATATTATTAAGTAATTATGCTTTAGGTTTAACCAGAAGCCGTAATTGTATTTTGTGATATGTTAGCTTTACAAAAAAAGAGTATTAGTTAAAGACACCATTAAGTAATAGTTCAAATTATATAAAACTGATGCTGGGGTGAGAGCGTGATACAATACGCTAGTGTGAAGAGCTTCAAGTGAAGTGTTATGAAAAATGTGCGGCGGTGACGCAACGTGACGAATGCTGTCCACAATCTCCTCGTAAAAACAATAAAACGGTCACAAATTAACAGCGCGTAATGGCGTATTAAAAGTTCATAATAGTTCATATCGGCGGTTTCGAGAGCTTACCTCCCACTCGAGAGGCGCTTGCCCAATAAGCCTTCGATTAGCCAGACCTCCTCGCTGTAATAACTAAACGCGTATGTTATAAGAACTGCCAGTAACAAACGCAATTAATTCGATTCTACTAAACTAACAAGGATTCAGAATCAACTGTTAATACCAATTTCATGTTTGTATTCCGGTTAATTCAAAGCTAATCTAATAAAGTAAAATACAATTAAACAATTTTAATTAGGTAGGCCACTTTAGACGACGCGCATGTCAAATTGTATTGGGTCGACAAATAGAACTGTGCCCGTACCAAAACGTTACCTTTCTGTCGGTGTAGATTTGACGGTAAGATTTCAAAAGGTCATGAGTTCAGTTATGTGCGTGAGGCGGTTCAATGACAACTTGTACTTATACTAGATCGCTGTAACTGGCAAACCTATAGTCCTACACTCACTCCGCGCCAAATATAAACACTACTTTCGTACGCATACCGTATCGAGTACAATACTAGTCACAACGCAGGGACTAATAGCTAATAGTACCTACTTATTCCCAACCAGTGCCTAATAGACCGTCAGGCATACGTAATTTTACGCATGACATACACAACGCAAACAAGTCATCTTTATTCGTGGAAGCAGAACTAACTCGCACTACCTACAGGTATCTTGACCAATGGACTGGGTTGGCTACTAACCTGCATTATATGGACATTTTACGGGTGATTGCTTCTTGCGTGTTGTCGTAGTTAACCACGCGGGACGCATTTGGGAAAGAGGTGTCTGCAGATACTAATATTAAAAACGTGAAAGTAACTCTGTCTATCTGACTGTTCCCGTCTCAACCGCTGAAGCGATTTGAATAAAAATTGGCAAATAGACGCGATACCAGTTAGTGCCGTGGTAGCCCAGTTGGTAGAACGCTTGCCTCTCATTTTGAGGTCGCAGGTTCGAATCCAACACAGGCCTAAACCAATGATTGTCGAATTTATGTTTGGATCATGAATGATTACCACGTGTTCAGTGGTGAAGGAAAACATCGTGAGGAAAGCCACATTCCCGAGAAATTCATTTTCGGAGGTATGTGATCTAACCTGTATTGGGCTGGTATTCCCTTCGCGGGTTGGAAGGTCAGACAGGCAGTCGTTTCTGTAAAAAACCGGACTTGCCTAATCTTCAGGTTAGGTAAGCGGACTGTTTGAAAAACGGGTAATGCTAGGGAGATGATGATGACGAGACGCCATACCAGAAGTCCGTGCGAACGATGACGCGGGACGAAAACCTTTTAGTATTATTATTATTAGGTACATTTGAAGTACAAACCTATAACATTCAATATGGAATTCTTATAAACTAGTACTAATGCTTGGACTAATTACAGATACATACATACATACATACATAAACTCACGCCCGTAATCCCTAATGGGGTGGGCAAAGCCACAAGTAATCAAAGACAACTTGCAGCCACTGTTGATACGATGTCGTAAGCTGGATATGATAAACCTTATGGTGATAAGGGATCAGCCTGTCGGCCCTAACATTAGTCCGTCATGTTAGAGGACACAATCCCTCTGTCGGTTTTACGACATGCCTGGGAAGACAAGCAGCTGAACGTGTTCTATGTTGTACGTATCATACTAATTACAGATGTGCACAACTTTTGTGATAAAAGCTACTTATTAAGTTGGTGATAACCCGTGTGTAAAGGAATGTCGTAAGAACAATTTGTAATGTCATCTGCAACCAACGACGACGCTTGCTGTGGTCGGCGGCCTCACTCCACGTGGATAACATGGTAACACTTGTTATTAGCTAATCGCCGTATTGCACAATAACCAGTTCCACTGTTACTGTTTGAGCAGCTAATAGTTATTGCTTGAGAAAAAAATATGCCGATAGTCATAATTAATTTGGAGCAACTGATCGGCATTATGTGTTAAGTTAGCAAGCGCAGAGTATGTCGCCGTGGGAGTGGTCGTGAGAAAATATCGCGCGCAGTTCCAACATTCATACTGTTCCAATACACGCGAAGAATTACCGACAATAAATCGGCAATGTGTGTTCATAATTGCCATAATGACAATTCAGCGTCTAATGATAATTATAGATAATAGTAGCGCGGCTCAAAGTCGTGATTTTGCTATATATTTTTTTTAGAAATAAAATGCCTTGTAGTTATTGTGCAAATAATTGAATTAAAAACAGAATAACTCAGGCTCGACAACTTTCGGGCTCGAGGTTACGAAGTTGAAGTACCTACCTATTTCTTTAGAGCGCAAAAAATGCTCTCGTAACTGCGCGTACGACTGCGGCACCGACGCCGGCGCAGCGGGGCCAGCACCCACTGTCATTGGACAACGCGCCTCTCAAAACATGGCAAAAATCACAAATAAGTAGATAATTATATATACAATCACATAATCATCATTACATCTACCTGTCGGAACAGAAACTTCTCTCAATGACGACCACCTCTGTAGATCTAAATAGATTAATTATTAAAAGTTCATCATAGTTATTTTAGAAATTAAATCAATACAAATACTCGATATTCTATAGTAATTAAATATAATATAATACTATTAATCACTATCCACTATCGAGTAATAACAATTGATGCGATCTTTTGTCTAGTATTTCATTACAGATGTGATGATTTTTGCACAATTACTTCCTAATGTAGTCTGAATGTCAAAGTAGGGCTAAAGATATTCCATAATTACGGACGAAGGCGCAGACAACAACTAGTTTACCATCAAACGAATGCCTAGTGGTGTTTAGGTAACCCCCAAACTTGCAACAATTGACACCAGCCTTCGATTTTTACTTCTGTTTTTTTCTTTTTTTTTTTCAAACAATAGTTTTTATCGCCGTCTAAGCGTGAGTTCTATGGCACTGAAAATATTACTTATCTACCAATAAGTAGCTTACAAACATCCGTAAACGTAAACATCCTAATATTTAAATAAGTACCCTATACAATGTGGCTGTGCCTATATGCCTGGTTAGTAAGTATATTTATTCCGACACGTACTAAAAATTTCGCAATAAACTTAGCTCAGATGTGTAACAATGTCTTTAATATTAATAAATAAGGCGTTGCGCACTTCGCATTATTCATTGTTCAGCGCTTGCCTTTCAGTCGAAGCATATGAATACCTCGATCTAATCATATGACGTCTGTAACAATTAGTGTCATAGAATAATGAATAATACTACGTATAGAAAGGCGACTCTCCGTTCCCTACCCGCGTCTGAGCTAGGTCTAGGATCGTGAATCGTGAAGGCAACGCGCGGACCGTCTTTTTTATAATGTGTAGTGTAGTGTCTGTGTAAAACGAGGTTGCTAGTGTCTAACTTTGACTATGTGTTCAAAGTACATGTATAGACAGGCCAACGGCTAGTGCAACAATCCAACCAGAATAAATTACTTTTCGGACGTATAAAACCATTTTAAACTCGTACATTTCACTTTCAAAATAACACCGCCATCAAAACTGTTACTTAACAATAATGGCCTTTTAAGAGTAATAATTGCCCAAACTTAAATTACGTATAATCATGTACCGACACTATCAAACAGTTTCCTTGTATACTTATGTATGAAATTATATATATTAAATATATACATTAGATCTATAAATATCTAATATTAGGTATATTAATCATAAACCGGTTTTTAAAATTATGCTAAGGAACCTTGTTTCTCTGGTGTTCTAAACCAAGTTATGCGTCACTGTTGCTGTTATTTTGCTCTAATTTCAGTCGCTCACTCTAGGTTAAAACGCAGAATGCTCTAAGTGGGATTTGTCACGCAAGGCAGCCAACTCTATAAACAGTCGCAGCTTCCTGCCAAAAGTGGAAACTTGAATTTTGGCCCATGCTTTGCAATATAGACTTGTATCGACACGTGTATCTTTTAATGGTTTTACATGTCTATCCTATTTATATAGAAATAGCTTTAATATATTAAAGCGCATGTATTTAAAACAAAACAGTTTGCAAGTATGAAGACGGCCTACTGATGATGGTCTGGGTCACGTCGCATCATATCGTGTCGTCATCCTTGAATTTGCTTCGTAAAAACACGCACGTGAAAGATTCAAAGTGCGGGTTATCCAAACTAAAAGTTTAGGCCACCATTCTTTCGTAAGTATATACTTATTACCGATATAATGAAAAATTACGGCACGTAAGGTCGCAAGAAATGCGTATATTTTCTACACCTACACAATCAGCATGTGGTGAGAATAATGCACGGCCACAAATTACTAATGATCTATTGTAAAAACGGTCTAGTTCAATAATTTTCAAATAATGATACATAATTGATAAAATCAAGTAACCTTCCGTAGAGTATCATAAATTAAGTTTTCAACAATCGCATTGTTATCGCAGTTATCTGCAGCGGTCGCGAGGCCGCGGGCCGGCGGCCGGGCGGCGGCGGCGCGGGCGGCCGCTACTTATACAAATGTACCATTATCGCCTGCACCTAATCCGATCAGCGAAAAACAATAGGATCGCAAAACAGCAGAATTATCTGGAATAAACAATTACTGTGCAGCACGAATCGTTCGGTATTAACGATAGCTAACAAAAGAGGTTGCGTGGTTCTTGCCTTATTGTCAAGTTTCAATAGCAGACCACCACACGTTCTATGGAATAAAACATCGTTAGGGCATTTACTGGAACTAGTGGTGCCTGCGATGTGCTACGCGTGACCATGTCATTACTTTGGCTTCGTTTTGGGCGTCAGCAACACAAAGCATTTAAACAGTTTATCTTATGAAGTTATGATACAGTAGTTAGGTATGCATTCGTACCTATCTCCGCTGCTGCTGGGTTGTGAATTAACTTTCGTTTCTCCGCCGGAGGTAATGAGTGGTTAGACAGTATTACAAGCTCGCCGCCGTCGTACAATAACGCAAGTACCTGCGGCAATCCTTACTAAAATAAAAAGGCAAGTAAGTATGTAATTGTTCTAACTGCTGAAAATTGTTGTTGGTCTCTTGTCTACACTCATTACACGCGGATACAGATATGATTATTATTAATTTACATTGTGAATGTTGCCTGTGCGAATAGAACAACCTTGAGAAGGACAATCGTTTGAATGGTTCAACTTAGATCATTTAAGCGGTTGCAGTTTTAAGTACAGGTTTAAACAACTAGAGCATTGGCTACACACAGGTGTGTTGTTCTAATCGAATGTCCTACGATACTTAATGATTGTTATTTTAAACAAACGGCAGTCGCATTATAATGCGGAGATTATTATCGCCGACCAGATTAAGTATCAACGTAAACATTTAAACTGTGAATATGAGGAAATTTTCCGCCAAATTTGAGGTTAAACAGAGCGTCAACGTACGTTGTTCACTCGTTTGTTGGAGATTTTGGAAAGAACTCGGCCTCAGAGGGAGCGGGTCAAGGGCAGGCACATACTATGTGTCGATACAACTGTTATGATGCGCAATCAACTTTTGACCGCTTCAAATGCTACACTCACGTTTGTGTATTGAAATGGAATTGAAATGGAATAGACAAATTCGTGCGATTATTGAAGTCATGGTGCGCTATGGGATGGGACTGTAAACATGATGTTTGTGATACTAATGTGACGTCTGAGCTCGTTGTGGAAAATGCCTCTACTACTCACCGACGCGATTCTTTGGTGAATTGATTTAGGTGGTGAGCCCCTGTGTTCACCCCAATGATGTCATATCCAGTCCAAATCAGTGCAATTGTCGTTTACGTCTCCAGCTTTGGACGACCCGGCGGACAAGGTCGCCGGTCAAGTTTTGAAATATCTCAAGCTTTTTGAAAGTCATGTCATTCATTTTACGCATTCATCGTTCGGTTGTATGGAAGCGAATTTTATGATTGCCATTTACAATTTGGATACAATTGTTGTCAGTTGTTCTCGTTATCACAGCTTTTATATTTGTGACATTGTAAATCTATTTGTTATATAGACAATATCCATTCGACTCGGGACTATCTGCGACCGAGCACTAATGGTATCCATTTGTTGAAACAACCTTTCGACGAATGCAATTTAAGAAATTATCCGCGTCGTTATTTCGACAGTCCAGAGTCGTAATTTTAACCTACCTTTGAATATAGTTAGTACGTGTTTTACATCTCGTTCGATCAACGGCAAAGAAGAATTATTTTTTATACTTATTTAAGTGTAGGTACTGAGTTTATTTAATAGGTTTTCTTAGTACATTACAATACAATACAATGTTCAAGTCGTAGCGAACTATCTCTTTATAAGTATAATTACGAGTCTGCAATTAAAAAAACTAAATTAAAAATAATAGTCAATTTAATGAAGTTGAAATTTGCATTTTATTTTTTTAGAGGAAAGCTGGCACATTGCCTGATGTAACCAAATTACCCATATGTAGATGAAAGTATTATGTTACTTCAGCAATTCTCTATAAATTCGAGTATTTTATTTACATATTAATGAATATGTATATGTATTTATTAACATTTTCTCAGTGGCAAAGAAAGGTATAAGTACCTAACTAAAGTAACAATATGTCTACAATATTTAAAATCCTTTTGTTAATAATGTGAACTGGAAATTCAAAGGTAAGAGAGAGCAGTGTGAAACAGAAGCAAGTGAGAAAGTTATCAAGATGACAATGGGTGGTGGATTACAATTTATAATTCTGAAATATTGTAATTTCAACATTAATGTTGCATTGCCTTATGACAGTTTAATTAATGCATGCCACATAAGGTAATAACAGAGGTTACTTCTGTATTATTTGGAGTTCTCACATTACAGGTTGTTTGGTTTCTTTAGCTATTCAACTTGCTTCTTCGACGTCCACTATGTACCGCCATGACGCCAGGTTACGTTTCAATGGAAAAGAACAAGCTATCACAGTTCGATATTACCATAAGTAGGCTTCCGCCCTGCAATAGCCGTGTCGGTTATATAAGCTGCATAGCGTCACTGAACGAACAGCGCCCATGTTTCTTATGGGCTGCCAGGCTTCCAACCCCGGCGCATCACATTTCCACAATGACAAGGAAGTTTAACTTGAAACTACACAAAGTCAGTAAATTCGCAATTTTGGTAAGTGCTTGCGGACAATTATTTCCGAAAGAAAAGGTCGCTAGAGGTATTAAATTTGCGGCGGCTACGTCTTGGCGAAAATTGCAATTCGAAAGTAAAGTATGTTTTGAAATAGGTGAGTGGGGGGATTATGTGTGTAGTGTGTAGACACTAGTGTGCATACTCGTAACAGTCTTTGGTTCCATTTCTAACCCCCTGACCCCGCGCTGCGTTTCCCGGAATGGTTTGTAATCACCATATTGCATTTATGGTGGAGTAGTATAAAACAATAAATACGCTGTCCATTTTATAAGTACGTGTTACTTACTCTACGTAAGTATTTCGGGATCATGTACCATCTATCCAGTCCAATACTCTAGTTTGATAGAGGTCTCGGCGGCACTGAATACCTACTTAAATATACACCGACTTTAATACTATACATATACAAAACTCAGTTTTAAGACTTAATGTCTTGAAAAGTCACACAGGATGCCATTTAAGTAGCAAAAAGTTGACTTGGTAGTTCAGTTTAGTATGTACCTAAAAAATAACCGATAAAAACTACCTTGCGGAATTCAATTACTTCCTAGATCTAGATTTGTAATAAAATCTGCGTGTGTTTCAAGGAGGTTTGAAGTGTATTTCCATTTCATGTCATGGCAGTGGTAAGAATCTTGTTTTGAATCGAAGTTAATTTAGCTCAATTTCTTAAGTTGCATGTTTTGTATGATAAATTGCTGTTCATTCAACATCAAGAAAGCCAGCTAGAAGGTGAATATTGGGGAGCACGACGGCGCAGGCGTTCGCCGCTCTATATTAGGATTAGAAACAATAAATATTGTTACCATTGCCACGGGCCGGTGTCCTTGTTATAGATACATACGAGTAACTAGAGCCGTTGACATCGTCTTACGCCCAGAACGTTCTTCCTGTAAGTCGACATTGACATTTAGGAGCAACGTTCTTGTCCATTACCTACATACGAGTCCGCCAACGTGCGCGAAGGAGACGAAACTACTCTTAAGGCCGGCTGCACTGAAATCTGTCTTTTAATCTTTTTAAATCGGCTGCAAAGTTCACGCGTGGTGCCATACATTCGCTCAGGCGCTTAGCGTCCTTGGCTGGTCGACTGTCCCTTCGAAATTCACGATGCAGTCGCGGCACGCGCTTTTTGCAACAGATACTGCCGAGTCATTCATTAGAGGTTGAATGGAGCAGCCTGCGGCGGACATCTTCGCGTTTTGTCGTGATTTACTGCAGAGAGGCGGCGACGGCGGCGGGCGAGGATGTGGAGGCAGCAGCCTGCGCCTGCGCCGGTATTGGCACCCGTAATTAGCGCTCGAGCAGCAACAATACCGCCACTTAACCTTGATCTCGTTTCGAGCTTACTCTGCGCCTCTGCGTCCACCTGTCTGTACTCAGGCTTTGAAAAATATCCAACAGCACATTGAGCTAGACAGTTCGGACGGAACCAGTTATTTATACATACGCGTGTACATAATAATTAAAATGGTAACGTTCGCTAATCGTAAGGCCGGACAAGTGCAACGAGTGCATGAGGTATAATTAATGTCACTAAACTAGACTGGCGCTTGCATGTCGGACCATTATTTAAGGTATAGGTTTAGTGCATTATTAAATACAAGCGCTAATAAGAGCAATTTGGTTTTAAAATTACGAACTAAGTAGCGGTTTCATCATCATCACATGCGGCAAAGATTTGTTCACCAGAAGTGTTTGGAGTCATAAAAACTAAAGTAATAATTATTCGCATTTAAAGCCACATCGTCAATATGTTATTTACTACTTTCAATCTCGATAAATTGATCTCTAAACACGATTCGTTCTTCGTACATACATGAGTAGGTATGTAGGTAAATAATACATTATTGTTTACTATAGCAATAGATAATCTGCACGAAATTTATAGGTGTTGTATGGAGCCTTAACAATAGCACGAAAATGCGTTTAATATGCTGCGCGGCTGGACACCTACAGGAAGTGAATGTGGCCATGATTCTACGTATATATTCAATCAAGCCTTTGTATAAAAACGCAAGTATTAGGTACGTGTGGCGAGACATTGCGTGATTAAGAGGTACAATTAATTGTTAAGTATGTGTTGACAATTAGTGGTGGAAGTGAAACACGGAGAGGAAGAAAGGGAAAGTCGCTGTTCGCAAACTAGCGCGACTTACACGACTGCCCCACGTACCAATATCAGCACGTAACTTCACAAATGTAACATAACGTAATGATGAAAACTTCTAACTCGCGCGCTGTGACTACTTACTTACACACCTATGTTTAGGAACAATTCCAAGTAGATATGCTTCCAGCTCGTTCGAAAGATTTTTTATGGTTGTTGGGTGGGTACTGACCTCTATCTTCTAAAGCTCATCAAAGCACCACCGCCATTAGTCGTTACCTTCATGGCAAAAGAATCGACAGAAAGAATGTAGCATTTCTAACATGATGAATGATGATCCAATCCAATCTCCATTGTTTGACTGTTGTCTCGGATAACCGAGTTTTACGAGGATTTGGGCGATGGGCTGATCAGCCGGCATATCGTGCCCTCCAAAGCTAGGCTTATCTTACTTTCGGACAATCGGGTGATCAGCCTGCTTTGTTCCAACCAACCTAAGGATCACAAAGCGATTCTTGTAAAATGTCCACCAGGATTCAAACCCGGGACATCCGGATTGTGAGCCCAGTGCTTAACCACTGGACCACGGAGGCCGTTGGCTGATCACCTGTCACTATGCGATTCATCATGTGCATGACGCGCAACTTTTAAGACTCATCCAGGGTGACAAACCTGGATGAGTACCACTGGTTGCTTCCCTTTCAAATTGTTCTTTCTTGATACTTTCGTGTGACTCTGGTTTTATCTGCCTAAAGGTTAGGTTGTTTTCTTTTTACATACATTTTGTGTCTTTCTATTGCCGGGAATGTTCCCAAAGAGGGAATATGATCTCAGACCACCACATAAGTAATTATTGTAACTATGTATTTCTCTGACAGTCAGCCCACATCCACTAACAACTGGTAGCTAATAACGCATTGTAAGTTTAAGCAGGACTATAAACTTTTAGGGCTCTGTGGATTTTCCTACATAATGACGTCAATCTTTATTAGTCGTCAACGGTGTTAATTATTATAAAAAAAACAATATAAAGTTAATGACAAAGTAATATAATATAAACTTTTTTCTATTTTTTTATTATAATTGACTTTGATGAAATGTATAATAATGATTTTTAATGTGATTGTTTTTATTTGAATTGATACAAATTTTACTAGCTGACTTAAGTTATAGATTTAATTATAATTATTAATAATATTAATTTATTGAATTGATGTGACATGATAATGCATGATATATATTTTAATTTGTATACCTGAGTTATAAGGTCGAATATGGCGGACATCCTAGCTATAAGATCATTTTGTACCTATATTCTTACAAATAAAGCACTTTGAATTTGAATGACGTTTCTAACGGAGAGGAAACTGATGATATTACGCAATATTCGCATTTTGATGTTAGTACAGATTTCGATCTTGAAGTAGGTACTTATTTATTTGTTTAAGAGCCATAACTCACCGAAACGCGTCACCGACTTCTGTCGCCAACAATTCACATTGATGATTACTTATGAGGAGCTCGGTGGCGTAGCGGTTAACGCGCTCGGTCTGCGATTGTTGAAGTTAGCAACTTTCGCAAAGGCCGGTCATAGGATGGATGGGTGACCACAAAAAAAAAGTTTTCATCTCGAGCTCCTCCGTGCTTCGTTCGGAAAGGCACGTTAAGCCGTTGGTCCCGGCTGCATTAGCAGTCGTTAATAACCACCAATCCGCACTGGGCCCGCGTAGTGGCTTAAGGCCCGATCTCCCTATCCATCCATAGGGAAGGCCCGTGCCCCAGCAGTGGGGACGTTAATAGGCTGGTGATGATTACTTATGTACTTATAGCAGACAACTCACTTGGCGACGCTTTGGCAACAAGGCACCAAACTTTGACAAAAAGTATCATATACGGATGAATTTCAGAGAAATATTTTAGTTTTATACTTTTTAGAGAGTAATTTTGCGTAGTCAGGTTTTAGTTTTTATAGTTAAGTATAGTTTTTAAATCAGGAATAATTTTGATGAGATATTTGCTATCTTATGTACCCGTAGATATATTCATTTCATTAATTAACTCGATAGAAAAGTAATTTATAATGATGACCTATTCTGTGTGCAGCAAGCAAAAAAACTTTAAAACACAGATCAGCACCTGATAACTAAATGGACCTTTTTACACATGGCCAAGTGCCCTTTTAGTAAGTAATCAGGTTTTCACATTTTGAAATACTTACATGTATTTATTTTGCATATTTGTGTATTAAAATTTTATGTAAGTGGAGTGTTTCAAAAGGTACCTAAGTATACGTCTTTTGTTTTAGAAAGGTCATGATGTTAAAATATGGTACGTTTCGTGAGTCAGGATAAATAAAAATGTATGTAACCTACCTACTTAGGAATACTAAGCATATTGACATTCGCAAAACTAAAATAAACTAAAACGGTAGTAATGTGGGCGGTTAATGAGCAGGATAAACGTTTATGGGCAAATACTCGTGTGTATAGCAATATCAACACATTTGAATGTTTACAAGTAGGTATACTAGATTCTTCTAAATACGTAATTCTTTGTTTTTGTTCATACCGGTATTTTCCATCGCCATAATATATTGAGTTATTCTATTACATTGATCACAACTATTAATCTATAAATTTCTTTATTAATTTATAAATTAATCACTACATGGGAAAAATAGTTTCAAAAGATTTATGGTTAGGTATAATAAATATTCCGCCTATTACCTATCTAACAAATATGTTTTTATCACACTTCCTACGCGGAGTTATAAAGCGATAAAAATATAGTAAATTTGTAACATGTGTTTCAATATTTATGTATTTAGACATAAAACACGTTAACAAATAAACAGGTTTAACAATTTTGATTATCATTATTTACAATCATAACCGATTTTATGTGGGAAGTGAAGGCTTTTATTTTTGTTAAATACGATTGTGTTTTGAAATAATGCTAAAGATATAATAACTCCTTACGGGAAATGCCTATTACACTGCAATACCGAGACACGTAGGTACGAGTAGGTATACTGTAGAGTAAAGCGGGCAATTAAGTCTGAAAATGTGAAATAAAATGCATTGGATATCCGCGTCCCTTTTCCACCAATCACTCCCTTCCTTTTCCTGCGCCGCACCGCGCGCGCGCCGGTCTAATTCAGGAAGTGTATCAAACACTAACGAAACATTTTTTTGTAACACTTACTAAAACTTTTGTGCAGCTTTGGTTACTGTAACTCGTTCTCCTTGTCAAGTTCGCACCGCTCTCCTTTGGTCACACACAAACAAAATAAGCCGCTCTACCGCCATACAGGCGTTCATGCTTAATGTCGGACAGAACTTACGGTTACCGGTAGTCAAAGGACACTCATTTAAGTAATTATATAAGTATTATACATACAAACTGATCCATATATCAATAGGTCATTTCATATACTTGACGAGTGGCCTCGGAAAGGAGCGCAAGGAAACTTTAATTAAAAGTTTGCCGCTGTTTTTAAAAGTTTAAATTAAAGAAGAAATGAGGATAAATATTAGATAAATCTGTCAACGTTCATATTGTAATACTTATGTAGTCGGTTAAGAAATTCACCTTTAACCCCTCGGTTAGTATCAACCTAGTATGTAGGTCTAGGAAGCAAATTGTTTCGACACTAAGTTGGTTGCCTATTGAACGTCGTTAGGTGTTAATAAAGGTTTGAAGGTAACTGCATAACATTGAATAACACCTCAGAGGAGTTTTGATGCGTGATTATAAATTGTAGTAGGTAGGTAGGTTACGTGCTGAAAATATAAAAATTACCTACCAAGAAAATGAGTTTATGATTTATGCTGATGAAGTTTACTCCAGGCGCGAAAGTCATCATTATTCACAACTTTTATATTTATGAATGGAAGCGGGTGTGAGAGCTGCAAAGTAAGGAGATGTTGGGACTGTTTGTTAGGTGGGGGTAGAGACTGACCTGTTCCTGACGGAGGAGCGGGCTGCGAGGGTGAGGTTCCGGGGCGCGAGGCGCGGCGCTGGGCTGGGCGCAGGCGCGGGCGTGTGCGGCGCGTGCGGGGGGGAGGTGCGCGGCAGCCGCCCGCCCGCCGCCGCCGCACCCGCTGCTAGCAGCACCACAAACCACCACCTGGACATCACAAGACGCTGCACGATCGCGCTCACACGACCTGTCGTCACGTTAGCGACTGGCCGACTCACGCCGCGTATTGCGCTCACGATGACGTTCACTTTTGTTGTGGCGGTGGCTGCGCCCCACTCCGATGAAAGTGAGGGCTTTCACTGTGCGCCCGCGCCGCCCCGCGCCACTCAGATCCCGCATCTATACATCCTATTCATGTAATCCCAATACGCCTTATCTGAACACCTGTCTCGTGTCACAATGCAACGTTAATTAACATTTGATCTGATTATAGTTAATACATCATACAGACCTACATAACAGTTTTATGAATAAATTGCAATATTTTAGTGACTTCACAACTATAGGGTTTATATAGGTTCGTATCCTGTGTTCATATCCTTTCTGACTCAAGTTATTGTGAAAAAAAAAAGACTTAACATGACCACAAAAACTAAAGAAAAGTATAATAAGTATTGACCGTTAATAAAGGGAAAGCTATAAATATTACCCATCTTTTAAAAAAAATATTTTTTTGCTTTCGACAACTTATAACAAACTTTATTCACTTTTAATCATCGTATATGAGACTCTTGAAAGCCTGTTCATCATAACCATATATTATACAGTGGTACATGCTTATGTGTATTAATACAGAGCTAATACAAGATGTTGGTATATTTTTTGGTTTTACGTAAATATGGACACCACTCAATTTTATATTCATTTATTTTTTCATGTATAGGGAATTAGGGACGACCACAAACGGACAGGTGCATGTTTAGGATATATATAAAACCTCGCTAGTTTTAAAATATTGTATCTACCAAGATAAGGAAGATTTTGAGGAACAGTAAAAAATAAAAGTCATTACTTAAAAACTTTTGCTTTATTTATTAAAAAAATAACAAGGAATGCGTGAATTACATTCACGTGCTGATTACATTTCACTATTATTTAGACATTTGCCAACAATAACATTCGAGAAAATTAAGGCAGGTACTAGTGATGTAACGAATACCCATTTCCCAACATTTACGAAGGAGAATACGAATATTTGCCGCTGATATTCGGGGCTGCGAATGTGCAGATTACATTTTAAAACTTTTGTCTATGACTCAATTGTGACAGTTAAGTTACCGCGACTGTAATAAATAATTTACAAATATTCCAGTCATCATAAACAAAATCCTGGTTAATAGGTTTCACCGGGCAGCACCGGTTCGATCCCCGGTCGGTAGCAATAAGATTTTATGTGCAATTTTTACTTACACAGTCGGCTCGACCCTTATAGACGACGATACGGATCACCACCTAAAGTTGGTATTTATTTATTTAGATGTAAGATTTATTTATTATATACAAGTCTTATGAGGCATGGATACTTTTTTTAGTTCATCATGCGATCAATATTCCTCTGACTACTTTAATCGGGAATATAATCGTGAGTTTAGGTTATGTTAATAGGTTGCAAAAATACACTGTAAAAAAAATACTGTGTCCACTTTTTAGTAGAAAAATAATATTTTTTGAACTTAAATTATGTGTTTTTTTTACGTTTGTGCGCAACCCTCTAAGTTTCCCTACGTTATTACTGTTGTTAGGAATATGTGAGAACAGAGGAAATTTTCAACAAATGAGCACCCAAATTTTTATCTTGTAAATAGTTACTAAAATTATTACAGATAGGGACGTAGTCTTGTCCAAAACAAAATATTTTTAGTGATTTTGAGTAACAATTGTGTCGAATATCCAGAAAATTGCGAATAATCGTTACATCACTAGTAGGTACATATTTTATGGCTACTGGACTATGGGGCAGGCAGTCTTACGGAGGTAATTCTTGCCGGAGGGCAGAGGAACGATGGTCACTCCCTGAGGGAACACGTTGTTGAGCTGGTCCTCTGGCACCGTCGGTAGCACCATGCAGTCGTCTCCCACCTGTAACAAATACCTCGTTAACTCATCTCATGTTCTTCCTCCTTCTCTTCGTCCTCATCTTCTTGTTAATAAGCTGGACTGGGAGGCGAATAAACGTATTCTTCTTCTTCTTATCGTGTGGGTTGTGAGGTGGAATACCAACCTCATCAACCCTGGTGTCAGGGTTATTACTGAGCAGCCAAAGGCCACTGACATGGCTCGTGTACACATCAGTAAATAGTAACCGGGACCAACGGCTTAACGTGCCTTCCGAAGCACGGATCATCTTACTTTTTGGACAATCAGGTGATCAGCCTGTAATGTCCTACCCAAATTAGGGATCAAGTGATTTTTGTGATATGTCCCCACCGGGATTCGAACCCGGGACCTCCGGATCGTGAGCCCAACGCTCAACCACTGACAAGGTGACAGGGTCCCTTGCAACAGGATGACTTACTTCACTGGATGGGTGATGGGCTGGTATCCTCTAACCTCATGGGTTACGGGTGTCAATTGTATGTTTCACTAGTCTTACCAACTACCACCTATCTCAATACAAGCACAATGTCATTACGAGTACATTTGCGCGATATTGGAGATCTTCTTTTATCGTGTGGGTTATGAGGTGGACTACCAACCTCATCAACCCTGGTGTCAGGGTTACTATTGAGCCGTCAAAGGCCCCAGACATGGTTCATGTAATAACTACTTACTTAGTAACCGGGACCAATGGCTTCAAGTGCCATCCGTACGAAGGACGGATCATCTTACTATATTCTGTTGTTTTTGTGATATTGGAGATGCTGGTGCGATTCCCGGTGGTTGGATTCAAAGGCCGCAGATGGCATTAACTACTTGGCCGGACAAATGGGGAGCGCTGAAGGCTCTCACCCGGTACAACGTTTAAGACAACAGGCCAGAGGGTGCCCATAACATAACATACAGAGGGTGCCCAGTAGAAGGTAATCATGTTGGCGATTATATTCCCTAGTTCGACTTTCACGTCATGCTTTGGGTGACAAGCAGCTGCACGTATTGTTCAAACCGAACATGTATCCAAAGCTGTAAAATATGATACTTATGTAAAAAAGTAATAAAAAAGTGACTTCCTGTTTAACTATATACAAAAATGGTGGTTTTATTTTTGCTCCACAAATGTGGTGGGCTTGATAATTTTTCTTCGTTCGTACGATATTAATACTGTATTCCTTCTTGTGTATGTTTAAATAATTTCTTGATGTGCGATAAAGTGTATTTACATAGACATAGGCCCCGATTCCTGCAGACACCTAATTTTATTTTAAGTTATACCTGTCATTTTCTTATCCGCCGAAAAGGTTAGGGACGGATGATTGACAACAGTTATTTTTTTAAAGGAATGAGTGAATTGATGAATAACCTGGGCGAATCAAATAGGTCTCGTTGGAATGCAAACCGTTTGATGTGTGCTGTCAAGTAAATTAGGGCGGGTTATTGGCCTATGTACATTTTTAAAGGGTTGTTTTAGATTTCTGCCTAAAATTGAAGTGCGTTTCATAAATTGTATGCCTGTCGATTACCCGTCCTTTCCTTTTTCAGTGGATAAGAAAATATCAGGTATATTTTAAAATAAAATTAGATGGTGTGTACTGGAATCAGCCCCATCACTTGTATAATTTTCTTGGCATTTCTGTTCTAGATCAGGATCCTGACGGTTCGCGCATAGCAATTGTTAACTAATCGGCGCAAGGGCAATTTTTACTTCAGTAACAGCGAATGAGCTAATGAAAGCACGTGACTTTGACATAGCTACGGCCTATTAGCCGTTTAGGCCTTTGTAATTATTATGTCATTGTGATAATGACTCAATTCCTAGTTGATATACCACTCCCACTAGTAGCGTCAAATTGGATTGCCATTATGCCTTCTTTTATAATTACGTTATTTACAAATAATAACAATCTAGATAGAGCGTAGTAAGTTACTTTACTAAATAAAGAGTTAAGAAGATTTATAGAAGAGTTATTTTGTATATGAGCGTTGAGCCGTCCGGGGTATTCTCGGTGGGGCTAAGTCAAACAATTTTCAAATTCAAATCAAGATACTCACCTTCCAATCAACTGGAGTCGCGACCTTAGCTTTGTCAGTCAGTTGCAGCGAATCCACGACGCGCAGGATTTCACTGGAAACAAAATGGTGTTCATGAAATACATAATCACTTCAAAAAAGACAATAGCGCTTCGATTGAGAGCCACTCTATGTTAGAAAAGACATGATGCCTTTATCTGTTTTTATGCCAAACCAGGAAGATGGCAGACAAGAAGACAACTTAAAGCCACAATTATTACTGAAGCGCAGTCTGGACACTTCATACAAAAATATAATTTGTACAGTTCGTCGCCATACCGCGTAAATACGAGCCAGACAGACGCGCAGTGAGGTAAATTTAGCTAGGCGTCCGATACGAATTGACGTGCTGTGGGAAGTTACCGTTCTATACATATTCTATGATGGGAATGATAAACCTCATGTGGAGTGACAGTTTACCATCCTGTCGCCATTAGTGGATTGTGCAGATTCTTGGATTCGACGGATTACTTATACGGCAGAAGTACAGTTTAAAAAAATCTGTCCAATCCCTAATCTGCCTTATTTCGAATTTATTAACACATCGCCACTATGTGGTACCACATTTGTTTTGTGTTACAAAATTATATCCATCATATTACAGATGAAGTTATCCCTTTTCGACATTACTGCAGCTGATACATTCTTTACTCCGACAAAACTAAACTACCTATCACATAAAAGACGTACTGTTTCGAAAGAGACTTAATTAGCTTTTTAGCAACTATGTATGACTCATTTCATGATCTTGTATTTTTGTTGATTGCCCATTACGTCAACACCAAATACTGATGTAATAAATAGCTTTATAACAGTGGTATTTATTTACGCTCCTCAATGGTAGTATTGTTGAAAGATGATAAAGAACTACAGCTAGTGTTGTCCTTGAAACTAAAAATAGGTACTTACATAAATGAGCATTTATTATGCATTCTCATAAAGTAAGTTATTATCAAGCTATGTAACAATTGCTTTGTTTTAGCTTAATTTTATAGCTATACTTAGTTACAACGTAACTTACATTAACGGCCCATATATGTCCCACTGCTGGGCACAGGCTTTCCCTCAATTAACCAGAGGGGACATGGAGCAAACTCCACCAAGATGCTTCAGTGCGGGTTGCTCCCCGTAGTTACTCCACTTAATTACTATTATAACTATATTACATAAGTCTTTTGTTTTAAAATAGTATCTTTAAAACAACCGACTTTGAATTTAATAATATTATAGTATTCATGTTATATTTAAAATGCAGAGTAGACAAAACAGCTATTGTATTTCAAGCTAACTGATCTATGTTTACACAGCTGGCAATAAATGTTATAGTTTTCTGACAAAACACCTATGTCATGTAGGTATTGAACAAAGGTTACTATGTCCATTAAAATCTCCCATTAGATATAGGTAGACTACATTTATATATATACACATCATTGCATTGTGGCAATTTAGACTTTCACTTCATTTTTAATTATATTACTATAGTTTACGATTTATAAGCTTCCTGCAGAAAAATATGAATCTACCATCATAGTGATCACATGATTGGAATTTGAAAATGCAATCAATTCTTCTCTATCTAATAATAAGAGAGAATACTGGTGTTATGATCCCTCATAAACCAGACACAAAACCGAGAGATATAAATTTTAAGATCACTTACTCGAAGTTTCTGCCAGTGGTAGCAGGGTACAGGAATGACAGTCTAAACTTCTTGTTGGGGTCAACGATGAACACGCAACGGGCTGTCAGTGGCATCCCAGCAGTATCCAGCTCATCCTTATCCACCATGCCGAGCTTCATAGCAATACTCCTATCATGATCCTCAATTATTGGATATGGGAACTTTTCTTCGTCATTTAGTCCTGGAAAATTAAAAGTAGGAGAGTTAAAACTAAGTTACAACTAATATTGGTCTGGTCTTTGGTGTCTCACAATTTGACTCTTTCTTTCAAAATTACCTAGTAACTTTTAAGTTTATTTACCAGAGTGATATATTTTACCAAAATAATAGAGCTAGTCAGAGGAAGCATTGCTAATGGATATAGGTACCTATTTACAAATTCTATTCTAAGTTTTAATGACAATGAAAATGTTAGTTAAAGAGTGACCTTTTCTTGTATATAAAATCTGGCTGTCTTTTCTTGATGAGGCTTTTACAAGATATCATATTTTTAACTTGCATTTTTATTTTTATCCAAATATAGAAACAATTTTATTATATTATAACAATGAACAGGCATTACAAACTCAAGACTGACCGGCATAGCACTTGATGTCTTTGCACCACTCAACATGCGAGGCGATAGAGTCGCAGGACAGTCCAATAACTTTGACATTGCGCTTGGCAAACTCAGGGTGAAGAGCGATAACCCTGGCTAGCTCCGTGGTGCACACAGGTGTGAAGTCTGACGGGTGAGAGAATAGTATGCCCCACCTGAAAATATATAACATACAGCCGATAAACAATCATGCAGCAATCACGTTGTAATTGTAACATACCTAGTTATAATGAAACTTTTAAATGTGTAACTGTAACTACACAACATTTGTGACGTATACGAAAAACTTACGAATCCCCGAGCCACTGGTGAAAGTCAAGTTCTCCTTCAGTAGAGTTCGCCGTAAAGTTAGGAAACTTATCCCCCAACAGCATCATTTTAGGTTATGTTTTATTTACGCGGAATTATTAACCTTTAGCAACAAAAATATTTTAGGTTATTCGTTTATAATATAAAAACCAACACAATTTCAATTTGTTCCGAATTTAAATTCTTTCTTTTGTTTATTCGGTTTTCTGTCAGCTGACAGATACCGGCCGGCCACTTCCACTTTGCACTAAACTTGAGACTACACTAGAGTTGAAACAGTTCCCATTTAAAATGTTACATTTGGTTACAATGAATTGAAAATAAAATATCGTGTGTTATGAAAACGGAAAGGTAACTAATTGTGATAATAATGATCGTTGATAGTTCGTAAAGCAAATCATTCTAGGTTGAGTCGGAATCACAAAATTAAGGGTGTATACTATAGATAAGATAATTGGTCAAACGATTGTGAATGTAATATTTTGGCAATGTGTTTTGACCACACAATAATTTAATATTGTGACCTAAAATTGTAAAATTACTTATGACTACTTATTCTGTTGCATTTTTATCTTATATTCTTTTAAATTTTTATTATGTTAAGTTCATTTATTTTTTGATTGCTTGTTAAACTTATTTTGTACCATTCTATTTCAGTATTTCGAACACAATTCTTGTAATTGTTATGCGAATAAATACTCATACTCATACTCATATGTTTTTAGGCAGCAGTCGAATTTTAACAAATTATTATTCATACTTTTTGGAACTATTACAGATACTAGTTATTGAAATCACAGCACTAGTTAAATTAGAAGAAAAAAAATCAATGGCGTCCGTCACCGTCACCGTCAATGGTCCTACCCGCTACGTGCACTTTGTAATTTTCACCTAATTCTATGTGTGATTATCAGAAGACTTAGTTTGATTACCACATATTTTCACAAGGTAAGTGTTTAACTAAAGTAATTCGTTTACTACCAGTACTTATATTTGTGCATACATGCTGTTCCGTTTCCGACCCAACACAAAATGGACGTCAGATTGTATTGTGACGTGATTATGTAAAAAAATAGTCAAATGTCTTCGTTTCTGCCTTTTAAATGTTTCATATTGTATTCAAACTGAACAGAGATACGTGTTATTGATAAATAATAGCACTTTTCGTATGTGGATGCAATGTATGCAATGGATCACGTTAAAGTTGTACAGTTATGGTGGCAGTGGCAGTGTGCGTATTGGCTGCCATAAGGAGCTAGCTATGGCGATGGATGACTATACCTTATCTGGATTTACAAATGTAAATCACTGTGTGCATTATGTTGGTTACTTCGACGACAGTTAATCGTACAGCATTTATCCCACGTCTTTAGTTTATTTACGTGACACCTTTAAGGGTCATTGGCCTTTTTCATTTAATAGTAAATGGGTGCATAACATTGGAATGCCGAGTATGTTATCAATTCTACTTAGAGGTACCTAGATGTAATCTGGTTCTGGCAATGAATAGGTATGATTGGTTGTGGAAGTTTAGGAATCATCTTTTATTTATTATGAAGTACAATTTTGTTGTAGCCTAGTTCATGTTTTGGTTATATCTCTCACAATTTATTAAGAGTTTATTTAGGATCTATGAGCGTTTTAGTTTTATTAAAAACAAATAGATGAGAATATTTATTTAGAATTTCCTCTTTTTTTACTCAACCCTTAGTGATAATTGTTTTTTTTTTTGAAAAGAGATAAGCAAAGCGCCTTTAGTGTTTGTTATTGAACAAGACTTATAAATTATAGCCATTTGAGAATGATATGATAACAAATGTCATTACATATTATTTAGATGGTTCTTTGTACATATTTCTTGCATATAAAATTAGTCATCTGTTATATAAATAATTAGGAGGTATTGAAATTGTGTTTGTTTAGGTTTGGAACAATAATTTTGTTGATACAAACATTCTTCATGGCTTCACTCTATTGTATGTCCAGTATAGTCACGAGTTTTGTTAATTACTATCAATTAATTTACTTTATTTCCTGTTATCCTTTGTACATGTATGATTGCGCTGTGAATTTCCCTTCTATTAAATTGGCTGTTGCGACTGTTCTTTTTGTTTTTAAATTTTTCCTCAAATTATTTCATGAATCTTCATAAAAAATATAACTGAAATTGGTGCTGCCTTGGCGACAAAAATATATCCTTAACTACTTTAGGTATACATATCTTATTGTGATGGCAAATAGAAGTCTCTGAATTAACACACACATGTCTTGTTTCAGGTTACTGAAGCCTGTTTGGGTTGCTATGTGAGGTTTGTTATACCTACAAGCAAAAGCAAACAAAATTTTCAGTAAGACATTTTGATAACCACTGCTGTATTGGTTGTAAAGTCACAAAGTATTTGCAAACATGCAGACAATCAAATGTGTTGTGGTGGGGGATGGAGCTGTGGGTAAAACGTGCCTGCTCATCAGCTACACAACCAACAAATTCCCGTCAGAATATGTGCCGACCGTATTTGACAACTATGCCGTGACAGTTATGATCGGTGGAGAGCCATACACACTGGGCCTCTTTGATACTGCTGGTATGTATGATGTCATTCTCTTCTTGTTTACAATGTAGATGTGAAGTTTAGGCTATCATAGAACTCAGTAAATTAACAAGTGCTGTGCACAATTGTTTACATCTAGTGAGTGGTATGCTGGGGGCTATCACTACAATAATTTGTCTGTTGATGAGTCATCTAGTACAGACAATGCCATTGTAAATATAATTAGAGTTTCAAATTGACATTCCTACTTTGATTGTAAAAACAAAGCAAATGTACTTTGTGAATTAATTAACTTAAAAACCTAACAAAGACAAAAGATGAAAATCATTAGTTACATAAATAATTACAAACAAACAATTGGTACAAAAAATGGTATTGCTTAGATGTTTAGTCAGATAGAATACATTTACGCAAAAGTTCTTTTTATGTCAAAGTTGAATAGATATAATTTTGCTAATGTATTGATCAATTGTTGGTTCCAGGTCAGGAGGACTATGATAGACTGAGGCCCTTGAGTTATCCACAAACGGATGTTTTCCTTGTTTGCTTCAGTGTAGTCAGTCCCAGTTCATTTGAAAATGTTAAGGAAAAAGTAAGTATTTACAGTTCCATATTTAAATAATAAATATGTAATTTATTGGATGAGGCAACAATTGTGGGCTACAGTTCCTAATAGGTGGTCCTTTGTAAGGATAGCTGCATGATTATTGAGGCATTTGCCCAGAAGTGTGGAGTGTAAGCTGTATGTCAACATGTAAGTAACAAAAAAATGCACCAATTTGTCTTAGGTGCAGAATGGAATCCTGATTGGCCTCCACTTTTATTAGTCATTGGAATCCTGTATGAGTCACAACTGATATGGTAGCAAGCTTACTATTGAAGGACATTCTGATGAAACATGTTCTTGATAAGATTAAGAAATATTTAGTAGAGTATCATGGATGTCACGGCATAACACTCTACGCATATTATTATGTGCAATGTAGCAGTTTGGAATAATATCCAGTTGATGAGGGGAGTTCTGCACTCATAAGGGGGACTAGTGGGAAGATATTGATACTGATTAGGTGACATGAGGATATGTTTGTTGCAGTGGGTACCAGAAATTACACATCATCAACAGAAGACTCCGTTCCTACTGGTGGGCACGCAAATCGACTTGCGAGACGATCCCGCCACGCTCGAGAAGCTGGCAAAGATCAAACAGAAACCAGTTTCACTTGAACAAGGCGAGAAACTCGCGAAGGAACTGAAGGCTGTCAAATACGTCGAGTGTTCAGCCCTCACACAGGTACAGCTTTACATAATAATGTAGGCAACCGAAAAACTTAAGACATTATTTGAGTGAGTGATTCTGTATCCTTCCTAGCCTACTGCTTGGAAAGTTCGAGAAATTGCGATATATTTTCCGTTTTTATAATATTGTGGTTTTTGGCATTTACGATACAACATAAAGATTTAATATATATATGAACTTATAGAAAATTGTATACTCTTTTCCAGAAAGGGCTGAAGAATGTATTTGATGAGGCGATCCTGGCGGCGTTGGAACCCCCGGAGCCAGTAAAGAGAAGGAAATGCGTCCTGCTGTAATGCGCGCGAGTGGAGCCCCGCGACCCCGCCGCCCACCCCGCGCCGGGCGCCACGCCCCCTACATACTGTAATATCCATCTTTTATAAAAAACAACTTTTTGCTATCACTAATCGTTTACTTGAGTGTAGCCAGAACATGACGCGCTCGTGTACTGCAGCCGCGCCGACAGTAGTGTTTTCTACCAACGAACGTCAAATGTTTATCATGAAATGTTATGCCATATTTAAAATACACGACATAAATGGATCTATGCGCTATGGCAATTTATAGTCTTGTTCAGGCCTGCACAGTTTCCCAATTAATAACGTTACAAATATATTAAAGGCGATTTTATACCATGTCATTTGTCTTTTATAGAAATTAATTTTAATTTATAATGAATATTAAGTCATTTGTACCTATTACTATATGCATTATATTTAATAATAATAACCATTTCTAATAATGGTTCCTGTTGAGTAAATTCTCTTTCGACCATAGTATAATGAATATAACTTTGCTACAGGCTATGAGACGCCTGCGCAGTTCTTGCTGGATCAATGACGCGACTTGATGCACAATGTTTGCTAAGCACAGTGTAAAACTGCATTTTTATAAGTATTACTCGATAAAATTAAAATGTAACAAACATCATTGTAATGTAATGATAGCGTCTGTCTCAATCGACAGCCGTCCATTTATATCTATTATTTCAGTGTATACTTATTTTAATCATTTAGTCATTTGACCTAATTAAAGTATATTTAATGTTAAGTAATTTGCTACTGAACACCAATTGATAATATTATACGTAAATTACATTTTTATTCTTTTACTAATACTTGTCAAATCGACCATGAGGTAGAGTTGATTTGATTATTGTGGTGTCCGTGGAAATGGTATGACTTCAATGAGATTTAGCTATTGCTACATTATACCTACGGATCGCAATGTGATTATCAACTGAAATAAAATAATGCTCATTCCAAGCAGTGTCTTTGCATTTTTATTCAATGACTTGTGATGACTTGTCTAGTGCCAGCGAAATTTTTGATTAATATTTGTAGGTTGCTGAACTTGTCTAGTACAACTTAGCAATAATTTGTAAATACTACCACTGCTGTGCGCGAACCCGCAATTTACAGTGGCAATAATGTTGAAGGACAATTTACCAAAAACATGGCACTAACAAGTAATGAACCAACATTAACTATTTCTATTCAATTATTATGCAGAAATCAATATTGATCCATAATTACTGATAGATTTTGAAACGTGATCAATGCACACCACTAATTATTATTATCAGGTGCATTATGATGTTACTTGTTATATTAGTATAGTGCTTGGCAGAGTTAACAAGTCATGCAATAATAATAATATAACAAGTGAATGGTACAAGTGTGTAGTGTAAATGCACGTTTGGAGGTACTTGTGAAGTATATCAAGGTTTATATTCTCTTTGGTTTATAGGGAGGAGCAGGCGCTCGGTGGTTTACACTTCCCAACTGTTGCATTTACATTAATCACTGTTAAATACATATCTGTGCTAAGTCCTGCAGGCGCCATCTAATTTTAAGTTATACGTGTCATTTTCTTACCCGCCGAAAAGGAAAGGGACGGGTAATTGACAGGCATACAATTTATAGAACACACACAGACCTCGTATAAGAAACAGACAACCATTTCCTGTAAAAAGTGTCCGCGGCGCATCTTGTCACAAGTGACGGCGACGACACTGCATAACCGATATTGCACTTTATTTAACAGCCATAACATCTAAATTTGAGGGAACGAACTTATACTATCTACATAACTTAATGTATATACGTATTTACAACACGGTTTGGACGGTTTTTTGAAAAACTCCTTAGCGAATGTGAATCTATTTATACAATGTTAGGCAGAAATTTAAACAACCCTCTCAAAATTTTACATTGGTCGGGTTATTACCCGACAGAATTAAGTTACAGCATACGTCAAACGGGTTGCATACCAGCGAGTTACCTAATTGGTTCGCCCGGGTTATGTATCCATTCACTCATTTTTCGGCGAGTAAGAATTTAACAGATTAACTTAAAATAAAATTAGATGGTGTCTACAAGAATTAGCACCGTTATGTTTAATATTTTATTTTTGCGTTTATATGATAGTATATACTGAATTTAATTTTATTTCCTTATGTTTGTCATTAATTAATTATTATTGGATTTATTATATTTTCTTTGTGTCAGTAAGTAGTTCTAAATAGGTGTATATTGAATTAATAAACTATAAGAACCATTTTATCAGTCTTATTTATGTAACATTAATTTGCAGTTGGATTTAATTTGGTTTCTATGATAAGAAACTTACAACTGCAATCTTTGACAAACTTCTGGATCTGTACACGGTGCTGCAGCGCAACGGTGTTGCTGTGGACATGTGCGCTAAATATAATTTTATCCGTCTTTAAATATTTTGTTGCGTAACAATTTGAAAAATACTATATATACAGGGTGTTAGTGACATCGTAACGAAAACTTTGAGGGATGATTCTGGCCATGATTCTGAGTTGATATCAAGTGGAATTTTCCGTCGCAAAATTCATGTTATTTTTTTAGTTTTTTAGACCGCCTGGCAGGCGGTCGATATATATATATATATATATATATATATATATATATACTATGTATTCACATTGATAATAATATGTTACTTACTACGGGTATCTAGGTACACAACATATTTTTACATGCCCATAAAACAACGAGAACAATTATTCTGGTCCAGCTAACATTCGTGATAAATTGCTATAAAATGTGGAGCAACGTGGAGTGCATCCCGTCTGAAGGACGAGTTACGAGAAAGAAAAGCCATCAGAAAAAGCAAGTTTTGATTGAAAATAAGTTTTTCCAAGTTTTCTTTTTCCGGTCTTTAGGAAATAAATATGTCCCTGATTTTGCAGTTAAGCTCTGCGCAAAAGTTTATAGTGTAACAATATAACCACAAAAATATGTTTGTTTACTCAAATAGTATGGGGAAATTACATAATTTTAGAACACGTCTTTTCGCAATGTTTGCTACGATTAGTGATCTCAATAAACTTCGTGCTTAACAATGCGATATACCATTGCCATATACCTATACCTACAGACTATAAACTCATTGACAGTTATACAAACTTGTGATCGGTTTATTATTTTTAAAAGAACGCAACTATTCAAAAAAACTCCCATCATAGATTTTGATGTAAACGGTGATGCTTTCTTGTTCTGAACACTCGTAATATTTTGACACTTAACTTTGACGTAATGATTTTTTAGAGCTTTTATTACTAAAACCCTTTTTATATTTATTATTCAGTCGTCATTAAAAAATTAACACGAAGCTACCAAGTCGTGTGATGTGAAAATTTTAAGTATAATGGGCGACGGTTTAAAGTTATCTAAAGGTTAGTGGTTCGTCTAGACTAGATCTATCAGTTATCAAACCTAAATCGGTGATCTTTGTAAATACTTTTTCATGTAAGTATGCGATTGAAACTGGAATGTGAAAGATGGCGTCAACGAATTCTTATTTCACTGTTTTGCAATAACAAATACCTAGTGAGTTTTCGGGTGTGTAAGTAATGAGATGTCAAAATGGCGGAATGTGAGCAACTACCTAGAGTCCTCAGGGTTCCTGGCAGGCGGTCCAAGAGTGCCAACTATTCTACTAGCTATGCTTCAAATCAACACCAGCGATTCATGTTGGCTTATTCATTGTAATCAGCAAGTAGTAGTTTACTTTAAAACTGTGACTATAATTAACCATGGCAACTATCTACTTATTTTCGCTACCTCACTATTGCTTGCGGACGGAAAATATGTTGTGTGTACTTACCACGATGTAGGCAAATGAAGGTAGTGTCCACCACGATACGCTATAAACTAGACCTCGCGTAACCAAAAGTAGATGTCAATATAAAGAAGGCTCATGGTTTCAGATAAGCGCCATAGGAGCTCCAGCAGTATTGCTGCAGTGGTCTTAGAAGGAACGCGCTCCGAAAGGAAATTGGACATCAGGGGTTAGTTCACTTAGTGCTATAGCAACCTAAGATGCTGCGCAGATAAGCCTCTGCTTTGTTTTAGAACGCAGCGTAGCAGTAGCGTTTTGGAACCGATCGCCCAGTTTAACATCAATAATTCTGAGTTCCTTATTTCGTGGGTATCTAAATCTTGAGTTTAGACTTTTGGATGTCAGTGAAATGGTCTCCGTCAGACTTTGACCGCATTCATTTTTTGACTTGTATCTCTTACTTTGCCACAATTAAATAATTGACATTATACATTCTAGCTTCGATACCTGAAGTCGACGATCAATTCGCATTAGCTGAAGCGCGATGCGATGACTTACAACAAAAGATAGACTTAGTTAAAGGCTTAAAGCGAAAAAGGAAATTAAAGAAAAGAAGGTATTTGTCAATATACACCGTAATTATGATTACAGAAGTATTTTCTCATCATTGTACATTAATGTGTCCCATAATAGAAGGAAAAGGATAAAGGAAGGCAATGGCGTGTGTGACTGCTGCTGTTAATCCTCTTAAGGGTGCTTAGGTATTCCCGTGTGTTCTGACGAGTGTTATGTGCCATTACTGGGTACGGACCGCCATTTAATCAACCGGAGCTACTGTAGGCTAGTTAGACTTTCGTAGCTCGGAATCATTTTACTTTTTCTGATAATAAGGTGAAGAAACTAAGGAACCACAAAGTGATTTATGTGGTATATCCCCACCGGGTTTCAAACCCGGGACCGTGAGCAACGCTCAACCACTGGACTATAGAGGCTATCACGATTATCTACTACTTGTAGTGGTGCTGAAGTGTAACGGTAACATTATCGATTATTTTAGTATGACTCGAGTTAATGAACCCCCGCCGCCAGAAACCATCCCGTTAATTACCGTACGTACGAAGCCGAAACAAAGTGAGTATGAGTAAAATCAATTATTTCACAATTATTCTATAAATTTTATTAGTGTACAGATTAGTGGTGATTAGGGTTATCTTCTAGTGAATTGACAGACAATCAATTTAATAATTATGAATATCCGAATAAATAATAATCTTAACAGGTAGGTATTTTTATGTCATAGATAAGTAAAATTATAGTACTACGTACATTAACAGAGGGCAAAATAATAATCAAGCTACTTAGTAGCCATGCTGCTACTCCGTAGGTTTTGGGTTCCTTTTTTAAATTAGTGATAAGTACATAAAATTGAATTTAGAATTGGTTTCTAAACACCTACTTACTTAGTGGTCTCGGCCTTTTCTCAACACTAATGCTGTGATTGTACCACTTCGATCTCATGTGTGGAGAGAGAAGGAAGTAGTTTTTTTTTTAATAATTCGACATTAGATTTGTCCTTTGTTAATTGATTCACCCAGGACTGAGTCGTTGTCATCACCCATAATAAATTTACTTTCAAATTAAAAGATAACTTTATATTTACATCTGTATAATGCTAATAAGATAATTAGTGCTAAATTATATGGCGGGTGTTGCTAGAAGTACTGCAGCAGGCGGTGCGCATGCGCCGGCTGGAGATGCCTTCGAACCCCACCCGCAGTTACCTGGACCCCGCCACACTTGAGCAACACCGCATGCTGGGGCAGGTGCGCGGCTTCCCGCGGGACTTGAAGCCTCCGTTACCAGAAGTTAATAATACTACTTGATCTAAGATCTTGGTGACCGGCGCGGTTCGGGCTGCATCTATATTAACCTGACGTCGAACCCAGGCTGCTAGGTGTGGTGTTACGCCACATACTGACTCACCTAACGTGTCGAGATTGCCGTCCGCGTGGCAAAATAGGTACCTACAAAATCTGACATGCAATCGAAACAAAAGATCCTTACGTACTGTAGTTAAGTTCTATATTGCATGGAACTTACGCAGCTTTGAATTCAACCGGCTGTGCGTGCATACTATTTCTATCCACTAAGTATATGGATGCTTCAATTTCTTTCATCACACTGTAAAGCGCACTCCTGCCCAACGCGCGCCGGTCACTGAAGATTGTAGTAGTGTAATAGTAACAGCGGTTCTCATTTACAATGCGCGTTAGGCCCTTTTAAACCACTTTCTTCTATTCCGTGGGCAAACCAACCAACAGCCAGAGGTCCTTCTGACAATTACGATAACTAGTTTATTTTTTCAAAAGCTACAAACACTTAAAAATAATAAAATTGTAAAACTTAAAAATAGATACTCCTTTAGCTTTAGATTATTCTTACGTGTTATTTCAGGAACAAAATACGCTGTCTAAACCAAGACCTCGCCGAGCCCGTGCCGATGGTGACAGTAAGTTGATTTATTTTTGCTACACAACTGGAAAGATAATTAAAACACATAATACCGGGTTCTTACCGCGTTAATAATTTCGACATCAAATGTAGAACAAGCGGCAAAGAAAGAGGCTAGACAGATATGTTTGGCACAACAGTGTTGATATATCGGGAGTCGCATAGCCCTGTTGAACGCGGTAAGAACCCGGTATTATATGTTTTAATTATGATAATAATTTATACATTGTTTAAGGTTTACGCAAACCTTAAACAATGTATAAACTGGAAAGATGATCTAAAGTCAATCTCATTTATTTATGACTTCTTATTTCTGAACTTTAATTATGAATCCGAAACGCTTGTTGTTTCGTAAAAAGAATATCATTAACTAAGTTTTCATTTATTACAATTTATTTTCCGTTATAAATTATATCCCTCCTATCCCTCATTGTTGTACTCAAGCTAGTTTTAACAACAATAATAACCATTGTCAAGGTAGGTACGTCATTATTATAATAAGTAAGTACTTATAAAAATTCAGAACAGACAATATAGAAAAAATACCTATCTCCTTCCGTGGAAAACGGATGAAATGTTGCGTTGCGTTTGCATTTGCGAACTCGTATGAATTATAGCAAGTTTTAGTGAACGCAGTTGAATAGATATCAACACATCATGGCATTACGCCTGTATCCCCGAAGGGTATAGGCAGAGGTGTATAGAAATCAGTATAATAACAATCCACTTTAGTGATGGACTATTAATTTGACACCGTACGACGTTTTGGATCGAACTTCAGGTTGTCTTATAGGTGCCTTGTGGCTCTATCTGTCCACCCCGATGGGGATACGGATGTGATATTATACGTAAATCCCGACATGGTCCGTCTGCTCCCGCCTAATTGACGTGCAGCGAAGTGGTGCGAAGTGAAGCGAAGGCTTTAACCAATAGCCGTACGACTTCTACACTCGTGGATAGCATTCGCTGCGTCTACTAGCCGCAACCCTCGATAAGCCGGAGTCTGTTGCTGGCTCGTATAAGCATGTCATATTTAAGGCTTTTCAGCAAATATTCATTTTCTTATTATTATAAGTGTCGGTGCCGCCTGTCACCGCTCCGTTGCCCGCCGTCATCCATTTACTTAGGTACGTTTGACTGCGGACTGGAGTGTTGATGTACAATTGTTTGAGCAGGTATAGTACGTCTGGGAGCGCAGGTGGCTAACGCAGAGGTCGCCTGCGGGGACGACGAGATCGTCGGCAGCTCTGACCATGACTACAATCTTCGTCACGTCGAAGAGTAGTAAGCATCGCTGAGGAACTTTCCGATTGGTTCTCACTAGTTCGATTCATTAGTTCGATCGTCGAACTAGTGAGAATGTTTGTTCTCACTAGTTCGATTCATTAGTTCGATCATTGTACAATAGGTACATAGAATAAAAGCTTTTATATACTTATAGTAGGTATAATAAATGATTTATTGGTGAAAATTAAGTGACGTCAAAATTACAATCATGCGAAATTAGATTATTTGTAAATATAGTATCTCGGTACAACTATACCTTGTCTTTGATCAAATACGTAGATGAAAAATATTTTTCCAGGCCAAACAATTATAGATGGTGTTATATAATAGCCTCCGTGGTCTAGTGGTTAGAGCGTTAGGCTCACGATCTGGAGGTCCAGGTTCGATTCTTGATGGGGACATTGTCGAAATCACTTTGTGAGACTGTCCTTTGGTAAGGACTTTTCAGGCTTGAATCACCTGATTGTCCGAAAAAGTAAGATGATTCCGTGTTTCGGAGGGCACGTTAAGCCGTTGGTTCCGACTATTAGCCGTAAAACACCTCCACCAACCTGCAGTGGAGCAGCGTGGTGGAGTATGCTCCATACCCCCTCCGGTTGATTGGGGGGAGGCCTGTGCCAGCAGTGGGACGTATATAGACTGTTTGTTTTATTTGTGTGTGTTACATAACTCCAACGGGATAATTACCTCTCCTCATTGCTCGGGTTCGGGTTTCCTCATAGTTATTCAAAAATGTAATGTAGAGGGATGTATAAAAATTCATGTTTGGATCAGATTTGAATAGAGGTATGTCGTTATCTACATTGTTTTTCTTTATTTTGATCAGAATATTAATGGTTGGAAGATGTGTTGTGCCTGGGTATAATAACAAGTCATCATTAAATACCTAAAAAGAAAAGATATGTCTGGAATCCATGAAATTGGAAAGTTAGGCACAGGCCTGAATCAACGGGGGGTATAGATAGAGTATACTCCAAACCCATTCCATGTTGGTGGATGTGTTTGGGCTAGTAGCCCGGGACCAACGGCTTAGCGTGCCTTAACGAAGGCTCTGCAGCGGCATCTATATTTTTGTTCGGGAACGTGGCTTGGAAAGTCTATCCTTACTTCCATAATCGTAGCTCATTTACACTGCAGGATGCTAGAATGAGTGATGAGTGGGTGATTATGCTCTCCATCTTATTCCTATTACACCCGAAGAGGTACCAAGTGTCTTATAAATACTGCCGCAAATAACATTCAAGCCATTAAGAGGCCTGCTGTTGAATAGCATTGCAGAGGTTTTTTTCCCTCAAATTACTATAAATCATCATCATCAACCCATTAACGTCCCCACTGCTGGGGCACGCGCCTTCCCTATGGATGGATAGGGAGATCGGGCCTTAAACCATCACGCGGCCCAGTGCGGATTGATGGTTATTAACGACTGCTAATGCAGCCGGGACTAACGGCTTAACGTGCCTTCCGAAGCACGGAGGAGCTCGAGATGAAAACTTTTTTTTGTGGGCACCCATCCTATGACCGGCCTTTGCGAAAGTTGCTTTACTTCAACAATCGCAGACCGAGCGCGTTAACCGCTGCGCTACCGAGTTCCTCGAACTATAAATAAGGACAATAAAAGTATGCATTGCGGGATCTTTATCTAAAAGGCAATTTGAAGACAAAGGTCAAACATGGCAACAGAATGATTTGACAATGTGTATTTCGGCGTAGCCCAATAGATCTTATCTTATCTTATCTTATCTTATTTAGCCTATACGATCCCACTGCTGGGCACAGACGTACGAGGGTTGATTGAGGAATCAACCGGATACATACAGTTTACTTATACTCAACTCGAGTTTAATATCTGTAATTATATATTTAGGATACAACAGCACCTTTAAATTAAAGAATAACACTAAAATTATACTTAATGAGTTAGTATATAAAACATAAAATGCAGTGTTCTCTACCACAGTTGGCTCGACCATTATAGACGGCGATACGGCTCACCACTTATCACGTTGGTCTAACAGAAAGCTCGGTAAGGTGTGGATAATTAAAGGCCAATAAGAGTTATCCAGATAATTTTAATTTTAACACGTTGACATTCCCCATACAAAATGTTTTGACTTCCTTGTAAGTCTACGTCAATATTACGTCAATTTGTACCTTCCGGTTCATATAGACTAAATCCCATTACGACAATTTCCTATACATGTTATTATATACGCCTTGTTAAAAACGTAAATAAGAATGTAAACGAGATCCAAGTAGAGCACCCGCCCTTAGCGCGTACCTAGTTGTTTCTTATTGACCCATGTGTGGATCACAGGACTCTCAACGTGTTAGGCCCTGTTGTTATCCCAAATATACAAGTAAATGGCCCCGATTCCTGCAAACACCTCCTAATTCTATTTTAAGTTATAGGTACCCGTCATTTTCTTATCCGCCGAAAAGGAAAGGGACGGATGATTGTCAACAAGTTAATTTTAAAGGGAATGAATAACCCGTGCGAATAAAATAGCATCTCCCTGGTATGCAATTCGTTTGACGTGCTGTCTAGTTAATTCTGTCGGATTATTGGCCGATGTAAAATAGTTAGACTGTTGTTTTAGATTACTGCTTAAAATTGACGTGTATTCCATAAATTGTATGCCTGTCGATTACCCGTCTCTTTCTTTTTATAACTTAAAATAAAATTAGATGGCGTCTGCAGGAATTAGCACCAATATCTGTATATATGCTAATCTGTTACGTATATTTGTAGTACGATGCCAGTCACCAAACCACCCCGAGTTGGGTACTCGCGACAGCTGCAGAAAACCATACCAGTCAACCACAGGAGACACGTGCCCAGGGATACTCCGTTCAAAGATGGTAAGAGTATATTTTTTTACTTTAAACCTACAAATCAAGGCAAAAAGAATCTCAGCTTTACTAAGTACAAGTATTGAAGCAGTTATGTACGGAATTTCAACCACTACTTACCACAGAACAGATAAGGCCACCTAGTTATGATTAGCAGAACTCTCACGCTCACGGCTATATATACCCCAATCGGGTTAGTCCTCTGTCTATCTGTACATCCATCGCAAGATGCACTAAGTACCCACAAGGTCACCGAGATTTCTGTTAAACAAACGTGATGGCTGGTGAGCCGTATAGCCGTCTATAATTGTAGAGCCAACTGTGTTAGAGAAAACTGCATTTAAGATAAATTAATAACTCAACTTTTATATTGATGATTTTTTTAAATTCGTCTTTATTTGCTCTGCGATAGTATTTATATATAGGTACATAACTAACAAGTAAATGGAATTCTATAGTCTCTGCTTACCCCGGTGGGAAATAGGCGTGAGTTATGAATGTAGGTACTTAACTAAACATCCGGTCGGGGTTTACGATTCGAAGGTATCCTGTGGGATTTCAGCATTATATGGAGCACGGAGGAGCTCGATATATATTAAGCAACTTTCGCAAAGGCCGGTCATAGGATGGGTGCCCACAAAAAAAAGTTTTCATCTCGAGCTCCTCCGTACTTCGGAAGGCACGTTAAGTTAAGCCGTTGGTCCCGGCTGCATTAGCAGTCGTTAATAACCATTAATCCGCACTGGGCCCACGTGATGGTTTAAGGCCCGATCTCCTATCCATCCATAGGGAAGGCCCGTGCCCCAGCAGTGGGGAAGTCAATGGGCTAATGATGATTATATATATATATATATATATATATATATATATTATTGTTAATTGATAGTGAGTAACAGTATCGCGGAGCCAGCGCACAACGTGAACGTGTCTCGTACGTTAGCGGCGCCAGTCATCAACCGCCGTCGCGCGACGAACGCGCCGAAACAACAAGCAGGTAAACATTATAGTACCTACCAACATGTATAGTTACAACCAGCCTTTCCTTAATTTGCAATAATATTTGACCGAATTTTCATCTGCTTCCTAACAACGTGCACAGTCATGTGCCGTTCCTGGAAATTTTCCCACTTTAGGAACGTTCCCGGCAGTAAAAAGGCGCAAAACTTATGTAAAAAGAGCTTCGTTACCTAATATTTACGTAGATATGACCATAGCACAAGAAAAAACAATTTGAAAAAGAAAAGCAGCCAGTGTCCTTACTAATACGGATTTTTTACAACGGGAACATTCCCACTCTCAGGACATTCTCGGGAACAACGGAACATTACTAACGTGCGTATAAAAAACATTGTACGAAATTTTGTACAACGCCATCTATCTATTTAAGTGTTTCTTTTTTGGCGCTACGCTGCGCAGTGCTCAGCCGGCTTACTGCTCTACCGCTCTGTAGATACTAGTTGGGTTCTTCACAACATGTGATGTGTGAAATAATACATTACTTATTCTACCGCTAGGTGGCGCTAAAAAGTAGTGTTCATGTTTTCACAATTGCAGTTTTGTAGCCACGGGTCACCGGAATAGTTATCAGTGTTTTCAGGTTTTGTTTTATTATAGTTACATACAAGTGGTTTGTCAGACAGGATCGTAGTAAGTAGAATTCTGTGGTCTCTGCTTACCCGAACGTGAGATAGACGTGATCGCATGTATGAATGCATGTATGTGGTACTGGAAGCGTTATTGGGGCGGTACGTTGTATTTGCGTTGTATTATGTTAGCCCAATTTCGGATCTGAACCAAAGAATTCGACTTTTGAATTTGAATTCATGTTTCATGCGGTTTCTAGGATTTGGGCCCGGTTAAAGGCAATAGGCTCGCCTCTTATTTTTTGTAACTTTGTCATAACGGGCGACAAGTGGGTGTATATTCTATACAGTTCTGTCTACCCCTTCGGGGACACAGGAGTAATGTTATATTATGTAAGGACTCGTACAGAAATCCGCCGGAGCGGCACGGCTCTCGGCCGCCGGCAAAGTTCCCGGTACTGCTGTATGTTCCGTATATAAATGTTTGCATCAATGTATGACAGTATGTGTTAAATTTATTGTGTTAACAGTGGCTCCAGTGCAGCACGAAGAGCGCCCTGTCGTGGAACTGTTTAACAAGAATCGCTCTGTCCACTCCGTTCAATCTGGTGACTTGAACAAACGTCATAATAATGTCTCCGAAAAGGGGAACAAAGGTAGGAATAGTCTCCGGTGTAGGTCCGCGTTCACTTCAGATAGATAATACCCAGACAGTAACATTTACTACAAACTACCTTAGTAGAAGTAAGATTCGACTTCTCAACTCAGTTCATCATAGCAGGCGAGTCTTTTCTGATGGTTATGAACCAACCACTCAGTTCGTAGCTCACTCACGAAGTTAGGTAGTGATTCGTATAAATATACTTATTACTTACCTATTTATTTATTTGAGTTTTGGTTATTTATTTAAATTAGTAGGTAAGTATATAATATAAGCATATTCTTTATTGAAAGTACCCATAACAAGGAAAAACCAAACAATGAAAACATATACCTAATAAAAGTACTTACTTGAATAAGTTTTTGTGTTTAGCTATGTTTCTTCAGAAAATTGTCTAAATTGGTGTTTTCCCCCAATTTCCACAATATCCGTATACATAAGTATGTTATTTCAGCTCGTGAGATAAATATGTACGACCAGAGCGTAGACCTAGAGGAGGACGATGCGTTAAATGAAACGAAAGATAAGGTACGGCATTTAAAATTATTTAGTCTCACTTATAACAGGAGCGGTACCTAAAGGCCTAGCCAGGACGAATGAAATACAAAATAATTTAAATAAAGAAATCCCACATTCTCGCAAATTCAGTTTCAGATTTATGTGAGTTTACCTGTAGATATTGGGCTGGTTTTCCTTTCTCGGGTATGGAAGATCTGATATGCAGTCGCCGACGTACCTGTTAAAGGGATAACATTAGGGAGATACAATATTAGTTCGAGTTGGTGAAGAGAAGCCGACTCTTCAGGCAAATATCGCTTACAGTATAAACTTACGTATGGAAATCAGTGTCATCTAGAGACAGTGTGTCGCATCAGTATAAATGCTCTCCACTGGCTCTCCAGGGACCCTCTTTCGCAGGACGTATTTAGTTACTCTATACCCATATCCAATGAATGACTTGTCGCTCCCGAATTGCTGAACTCCCAGTATCAGTCAACAAGTACAGCTGGGCTACGGGCGGATTCCTCGCGGATGTCTGTCGTGTCACCCGAGTTTAATGGTGGGTGTGTACTAGGAACGGCGGCAGTCGCGTCGGGTGAAGTACCGCAGCCGCCGGTACGAGCTGCCGACGGTGGCCTCGCAGATGAAACAGGCCGGCACCCGCTACTCACCCGGCCATGCCAACCACACCAACATCCCCTTCATCATCAGTAAGAGCACCGCGCCCTCACACAACATCGGCGTTAATATTCAGCAGGTGAGCATGAATTTCTAAATTGACTCTTGACGCAAATCTGGCGCAAAGCAAAGCGCAAGGGCGGACTACCTATCTTTTCTCGAATCATTTTATATCGAAATATAGAAAGTTCTGAACTCGTAATTCGGGCTATTGGGTCCTAAATCCTATATCTGTTACGTACAACTAAGTAAAGCAAGCCAAGTTTTCACTAACACAGTTGGCTCGACTATTCTACTTAAGTAGATCATCTTGTACCTCTGACCATCCATTGTCGTCGTGAGCGTGGCCAAGTAGTAAGGTGTTCACAACCCAATTAACATCTAAAGTATCTACAAACAATAATGGCGAAGTAAACCTTACCCAACCTGTTGTCAATTACATAAACTTTCAATCGCACATACTTAATACATTGCATAGTAAAGTTGTATTCTTTTTTAGGTTTTGAATGGACTCAAAATACAGCAGCCGTTATCTGGTATACCTCTAACTATTGCATATCACATGGGTTAGTCTTTCTTTTTCTTCTTAACCTGTTTATAAACTATAATGTGATAGGTACTTAACAACAGGCTATGGAGCGCGTCATGTTAGGCATCCACCTGGTAGATCGTAAACCAAACGTCGAAATTCGGCAACGCACTAAAGTCGAAGATGTAGGTATACGAATCGCTAGGCTTAAGTGGAGAGAGGACTGGTAATGCCGGAAAGCAATGGATGAGACTTGCACAGGACCGTAAAGGATGACGTGAAAGAAAATGTTTGACTTCTATTTTTAGATCACCGTTTTGTAATTTATTTTTGAGGTTATTTTTGAGTCGTCACCCAATAAAAAGTTTCGGGTGTTTTAGACAGGCTTCTGTAAAAGGTTAGAGCACCTAAATCACGTTATTTTACTGCTATTTTTGTAAGGTAGCGTTACCATCAGACGTAATTTTGTTGCCTTTACATTTTTTTTTTCTGTTACAGGATTGGGACATATTCCCACTTACGAAACAAAGAACGTGGTAAGTACCTAAATACTTAAACTTTAGAACCCTGTCGCACTATCATATTTGATATTTAATGAGACACGATTTAATTTGTCAAAAAAGTTAATGTGACATGGTTTCAAAGTGTATACATATACAGTACTCGTGACCGTACGTACGATTCAAACAAATCGTTACGAAAACGCGTCCAAAGTGCCGCGTGGGAAATAACGATCCTATATTGAAAACATACTTGTGATCTTTTGTTCATTCCAGCGGCCATCGCTGGACAACCGCGAGATCAACGCCATCCGACTGGGCCGGCGGCTGTTGCGACTGCCTTCGTACAAGTACATGTCGTATAATCGGTTCTTGAGTCTGTACCGCGAGAGCGACGGACTCGTGTCACGCTTCCTGCGAGCCATCAGTCGCCCGCACTATTTCTACACCTCAATGTACAAGTGAGTCGTATTCTACAAGCTGTTCCCAGCGACAAAATAGGGTAATGACTCCTACAGCAGATATATATCAAGGTTCTGATACATAAAACAGCAAAGTATGATATATTAAATCCAGTTGTTTTTGCGTGACTTATGAACAAACCCAGAAAAACACATTTAGGATTTTATCGACTTGTGCAAAACTGTCCGTCTTCTTGTTACGTTCAGAGACGAGCATCTAGAGACGAGCGTAAAAAGCGAATTTGAATTTAAGTTCAAATTCAAATTGAATCGAAAAATATATTTATTTAGTAGGTAACATAGTTACACTTTGAATCTTCATTTTTATTAAAGAACGCTGTGTACACCGTCAAAGAGAACAAACAAAATATGGTAGCATGACGAGTATAACATCGTAAAGTTTACGGGACGAATGAAAAATGTATAGAGGAAAAACTGTAGAAAAACAATGTACAACACATTGTACATTTCTCAGTTTAAGAGTAATTTTGGCGTATTGTCTCTCTCTGTCCCGAAACATGTTAAGCCGAATCGAAGCAGGCCGACGAACCGTAAAAATTCGCTCCGAAATGGACGCACTGACAGACACTTTTCAACAAGAGTTATAGTTTATATAAGTACTAGCCCTAGCTTACTTTAGACTAGTTTTTCTAGTATTTACCAGGTTTATTACATAAGTACAATTTCTTCTATCGTTAATATGGTATTGTATGTATCGTTTCAAGCAGTCTTGCGACGCGAGATGACTTCGATGCTGGTGGTTGGTCGAAGGGGCGTATAAACAACCAGGAAGCGAAGCAAAGTCTGGCTGAATACGCGAGCCTGTACCGCGAATACGAGCAGGTGGACAAGCGACTGAAAGAAGGCTATGATCCTGAGCTGGAGCGGCGTAAAGATGAGCTCGCGCGGGAACTGGCTGTCCGCGAAGATCACATTCGTAGGGTCAGTGTTATCAGCATTTTCTTTCTCGTAACAGTTAAAGTTGATGGACCAAGGCGGTTACGCAATGGTATGCGAGATCGAGGCAGATATTAGCCAGAAGTTCAGATGACATTGTGAATTAGGAAAGTTGAAGGATTGAGTAGTGCACAGGACCGGAATGAATAGTGTGAAAGGTAGGGGAGACTTAGACATCAGTGAGGGGATACAGGTTGAGTAGATTTGCCGTTGAAGCATAGGATTTTTATAGAATCACAGGCGCGACGCGACACTGTTGTCGCATTCAGCCCCTTGACGCTATCGGTGCTGCTTATGTGCTAATAGTTCACTTGGTCGGTCAGGTGGTGCAAGAGTACAGGCCAGGCCCGGAGCCGGAGCAGACGCCGCTGCGCGCGTCGGCGTCAACAGCGGAGGACGCGTACCGATACTCTACCCTGAAGCTGAACGTGGGGGACGCGCCGCAGTAGCGCCGCTCGTTCGAAGACTAAATTCCGTGTGGCACCCGGCCGAGGCGCGCGGGCGCGGGCCCGACCGCTCCTCAGGGGCACACCACCCGGGCCCACAAGCATCGCCCGGCGCACCCCCGCCCCGTCTACCCCATCATCGCACCACCTCCACATCTATTTTCTAAACTTAATTGTACCTTGCTAAGGAACATAGTCTAGTGCTTAGTTCTGTGACTTTCCAATAGTTTTTACTAATTATATATAAAGGGTATCTAAAATTTATTAATCATTACTACACGTCTGGCTCTTGTGTTTTTATCATGCTAATTGTTACGTCGACCACAAATTGTACATGTGACGAATCTTATTTGATACTCGTAGCAAGAGTTCTCGAACGATTCTGCATAATATAAAGAGTTTTCAATACAATTCGCCGATGTTTTATTTAGTTGGTGATAATGTTATCGTGGTGTCCCTTTATATAATCTTCATAACATACATCCGCGTAACAGACTTCGCACAACGTAGTATGCGCATTTTATTATATATTTAAGTACTTTATTATTAGCGTTATGCGAAATTGAAAAAGGAATATAACGTAAGTATGTTTTTTTTAATATAGACCCATAGTAGACATCTAACATGCACATTCAAGTTTCATTGTAATTTTAAAATGTTTACTTATGTAGGTATCTTAAAAGATGAATGTTGCCTTAGACAATATTTTACAATTGGTTAACGTTATAATAGTTTGAAGATTTTAATATTTACATAAAAAATATAACATCAACAATTAGCTACAGAAAACAAAAACGAAATTAATAAATTCCTTAACAGTGAAGCTAAGTAAGAGTACAGTCACTTTGGTTAAAACACTTAAATTTTAGGTGAACAGAATCTAATTCTTAAATATATTTACATTTTTTTACGAATTTCAGAATAGCTAAAGAACATCTCGCTGCGAAGTGAAACCAATAACTTATTACTACTTATAAGGAAACTGTGTAGTCCACGACATTCTACGTATTTACACATACATCAAGATTAATTCACTATTTGCTATTCAAAACAAAACTGTTTGTCTCTTACCTATACATTGAATATAAACGATAATCTTACGAAGAGGAATATCATGAATATACCTGGATATTGGTTGTGATGATTATGTAATCATGATCTAGTTGTACATTAGGTAGGTACTAGGTACCTATTGTTTTACCAGATTTTATCGATTTGACAACTAGTCCCCACGATTTAATGAGTTTCTCTCTACAGTAGGTAAGGGGTGCGGTATCACGTGGAAATATTTAAAAAATAGTTCCAAAATTCCAGTAATCGTAAAAGTAATAAGCACTGCGATGCGTAATGCCATGGTACTCCAGAACCAACCGGACAAAAAAAATTCGAAGCGCAGAAGGTAATGTTAAGTAAAGGAAATGTTTTTGTTTTGAATAGCTTTAAAAATGATTTAGTTGCGTGAGTCTGTAGAAGAGGGTAGGTTTTCGCCCTCCATCTTGTGGCGAGTGGCTTGGATATAGGCCTCGGCGGCGAGCGCAGGCCATGCATCAGCGGGGGGCGCGGCCACGGAGGTCACAGTGGGCCACGGCTCCGATGTGGTCACCTCTGCCGGACGCTCCGCTGGCTCCGCGGTCTTTGCGCACTCCAAAGACAAGGGCTTCGGTGTCTCAATCCTGGAAAGTCTCACTGATTAGTTAGTGGTATAGATTAGAAGAAAATAATTGAAATTAAGGCCAGTGTTTAGGCTGTTAAGGTGCTTTATTGTGTACACTCGAATTTTGCAAATAAAAAATACGTCTTGTATGTTGAATGATCTATTGACGACTGGTTATAAAATAATACAGGTATGATACTTATCTATTTAAAAACGAATGAACATGCCGCCCACCAAAAACAATTGTTTTTAACTAAAATAACAATAACATAGCAAATGGACTGTATCTTCTAAATTTCAATAATGTAATATAACAAACTTCATGCAAAATTCCGAATATAATACAAAATATCATGGTAAGTATAAGACATTTCAAAATTGTCCAAACGTACACTCAATTAATACTCAATTATTCTCAGGTTTATTAGGAAGGAGTATGAGCTTCGATAAGGGTCGCTTCATTTGAGTATTTCCCTTACATTGGACAGTTACTACACGCACCAGATTGTCGGCTCCTGGGTGAAGTGCTGATATCTTTCCTAGTAACCATTTTGTAGGTGGCAAGTCATCTTGTTTTATGACGACTATGTCTCCGATCGACGGCGATGGAACTTGCTCTTGCCATTTATATCTTTGCTGCATGGTGTTCAAGTACTCAGACTGCCACCTACGCCAAAAATTTTGTGTCATCTTTTGTATTATTTGCCATCTAGTAAGCAAGTTAATGTTTTTGTTTTCATGGTTGACATCAGGGACGCTGATCAGGGGTTCTCCGATTAGAAAGTGCCCCGGTGTGAGTGGGTCGAGTGTTTCAGTTGTATTATCCAGTAGACAAAGTGGACGCGAGTTAAGGCATGCTTCAATTTGTGTTAGAAGCGTTGCCATTTCTTCATAAGTCAGTTTGGAAGCCCCATTAACCCTTGTTAAATGGCGCTTGGCTGACTGAACTCCCGCTTCCCATAATCCACCATAACTTGGCATTTTAGGAGGAATAAAGTGCCAAGTGGTGCCGTCATTACTCAAGAGTTCAGCTACTTCTCGTGCCATATTAGCCTTGCCCTTTTCAAATAACTCCTTCAACTCCCTTGCGGCACCAACAAAATTGGTGCCGTTGTCACTCCATAAGTGTGCGCATGGACCTCTCCGAGAAACAAATCTTCTAAATGCAGCAATAAATGCTTGTGAAGTTAGATCTGTTACGGCTTCTAAATGAATTGCTCGCGTGGCCATGCACACAAATAAGCAGATGTATCCCTTTGTTGCATGATAGCCACGACCCTTTGACATTCTAATTTCTACAGGTCCAGCATAATCTACCCCACTGTTTAGAAAGGCCCGGTGTTGGGTAACTCTTACAGCCGGCAATTGTCCCATGAACTGGTTCCTTACCTTTGCCTTGTCAATTATGCAAATTTTGCACATTCTAATGCATTTCCTGATGGCTGCTTTTAGCCCAATAATCCAGTACTTGCTACGGACATACGCCATCATGGCTTGAATTCCACCATGTAGCGTTTTTGTATGAGCTTCCTGTATTAAAAGCTTAGTTATGTGTTGACTGCGTGGAATGATTATGGGGTGTTTTGTTGTGTCTGCTATAGTGGCATTATTTAATCGTCCTCCAACTCTCAATATGCCATTCTTATCTAAGAACGGTGACAGTGTTATAAGAGGACTTCTTTTCTTGACCTTTCCATCCCTTTGAATTTCTTCTATTTCTCTTTCATATACTCTTCCTTGATAATACTTTAGACATTTTTGTAGAATTAAATCCAACTCTTCCGTTGTTAAATATTCTCCCCAATTTTGTTTGTGTTTTTTATTTAGAAATCGTTTACAGTAAGCCAAAACCCTCTTCATTCTTGAAATTGTGGAAAATCTTTCCCAAATGGACATTTCTTCCTTTTCTGAATAAATATGAAATGTGCTCTTTGCTTCCAAATCTGTTGATGGGACCTCACAAGTTGTGTGTTCCAACTTTATTGATTGTAACCACTTAGGTCCAGTCCACCAAAGCTCCTGGTCAGCCAGATCGCATGCTTTAATACCTCTGGTGGCGATATCGGCAGGGTTTTCAGCGGATGGTACATGTCTCCAATTGTCATTGTCCAGAATTCTTAATATTTCGGCAACTCGATTGGCAACAAAAGTTCTCCATCGATTTGGCTGTGAATGAAGCCACGATAGTACAACCATAGAATCTGTGTAAGCAAAGATGTTATTCTTCTCCACGTTCAACAAAACAGCTATGTCCTCAATAAGCTCAGACAACAATGCCGCGGCACAAAGTTCAAGACGCGGAATTGACAGCTGTTTAAGAGGGGCGACCTTCGTTTTAGACGCTATCATCGATATATGTACGTTGTCATCCTCATCTATCACTTTAAGGTAAGCAACAGCAGCATAAGATGTTGTAGAAGCGTCTGAAAAGCCATGTAGCTGTACCTCTTTGCAGTGTGGTGAAGTATGCAGCCAGCGTGGAATTTTAATTGTTCGCAGGTGAGTTAAACCTTCTCTATACTGTGTCCATTCTTCTACCACATCTGCAGGTAGGTCATCATCCCATCCCAGATTATGCAACCATAACCTTTGTATCATTATTTTGGCTGTAATAACTACTGGTGACAGCCACCCAAAGGGATCGAACAATCGTGCGACGTCAGATAGAACGGTTCGCTTTGTCACTGGCTGTTTCATTTCAGGTAGGTTGACTGTTATGTTAAATGTGTCTTCTTTTCTGTTCCATGTTAGCCCTAGTATTTTTATAATCTTGTCCATTTTAATTTCCAATTTTTCCCTTTCTTCATTCTGTGTTCGTTCCTTGTGTTGTTGATTTTCCTCTTGTTGTATATATCTTAGTAGCTCGTTAGAGTTACTAGACCATTTTTGCATGACAAAACCTCCTCGTTTCAATACTTCATTGATTTCTTTACACAATAACTTTGCTCTGTCTAAATCATCATGTCCTGACATTAAATCGTCCATATAGAATGAGTTCTTTATGGCTTCTGCAGCTTGTGGATACGTATGTGCTTCATCGTCGGCAAGTTGAATGAGAGTTCTAACTGCGAGGTATGGTGCTGCTGCAGTACCGAATGTTACTGTCTGGAGTTTGTAACTTTCTAATTTTTCATCTGGGTTGTTTCGCCACACAATACATTGTAAGCTTGTGTGTTCTTCTGTCATCTCCACCATTCTATACATTTTGATAATATCCCCTACTACGCAGATTTTGTATCTTCTCCAGCAGATTATTAAACTCCGAAGATCGGGTTGTAAAACAGGACCGACCATCATGGTGTCATTAAGAGACAGACCTTCGGTGCCCTTGGCTGAGGCGTCGAAGACTACTCGTACCTTGGTTGTATCCTTGTCTTCTCTAATGACCGCATGGTGAGGTAAGTAAATTGTGTTCTTATCTTCTTTGTTATCATTCTTCTTCATGTGTTTCATACTTATGTATTCTTCTATGACCTTTGTGTATTCTTCTTTTAGTTTTGTATTTTTCTCAAACTTTCGTTCTAACTGGTTGAATCTTCTAATAGCTTGTTGTTTTGTATCTCCTACTTGTTTGATTGTGTCTTCAGTGGTTTGTTTTAAGGGTAGATGCACAACATACCTGCCTTCTTCATTTCTTTTTGTAGTGGTTTTATATATTGTTTCACATTCTTCTTCTTCCTTTGTCAAAATTTTCTTTTTTGTGTACAGGTCCTTTTCTATCTCCCAAAATTTTCGCAGCAGATCATTGTCTTCTCTCACTAGTAGACTTGTTACCATGTTTAGTTCGACCGATCTGTTGTTTGTTTGTCCTGATAATATCCACCCTAAACTTGTTCTTTGAGCCACTAAACCATCTTGAAGTCGTATCAATCCATCTTCAATAATCTTGCAGAAAACGTCAGCGCCGAGTAATATATCTATCTTACTCGGGTTGCAGCATGTGGAGTCGGCTAATTTAATCCCTTCAATTTCTTGCCAATTGACTTTAATCTTCTTTGCTGGTAGATTGGATGAAATCGTTTTCATTACGTAAGCCTTTACAGCCAAAGGTGCTTTTGTTTTTAATAACAGAGGCATTTCTACCTTGTGTTTGATTGACTGTTTCCCTTCACCTACGCCATACACGGTGCAATTGCTTTCGCTTTTCTTTAAGTTCAATAAGTCAACTACTCTTGCTGTTACAAATGAAGCTTCCGAACCTTGATCTATTAAAGCACGGAAGACGTGTGACTCTCCGGAACTTGATAGGACATCCACCAGTGCTGTTGCTAATAATACTTCTTGGTTAGACCCTTCCCCTGTAGAACAGTGTGACTTGACCCTTGTTTCTGGATCTTCTACTTCATGTGTGATTGTGTGAGTCGTTGTATCACCCTCCCGTTGTGATTGTTCTTTATGTAAAAGGGAGTGATGTCTTCTTTTACATACTCTACAAGACGTACGTTGTTTGCATCTAAATACATTGTGGTTAGGTATTAGGCAATTGAAACATAAATTGCTTTTCCGTACAAAGTTGTATCTGTCTTCCACTGGTTGTCTTGCAAATTCCTTACAGTTAAATATGTAGTGGTTACCTTCGCAAAAAACGCATGCGGTTTGTAACACGCCATTCATATTAGTGTCCCGACAACGCTTGTCTTCGCCTTGTCCTGTTACAGCGTGAAATGATTTGTGTGCCGATGTCTTCGTAGTTTGTGTTTGTGACGATGTTGTAATGAGTTCTAAAGTGCGGAATTTTGACTCAAGAAATTTCTTCAATTCTTCCCATTTTGGCAGCTCTTCTCCTTTACTAGTGTACGCGTGTTCTTCCCACTCCTTATGGGTTTGCATATCTAGCTTCTGAACTACGAGGAAAACAATCATAGGATCCCATGCCTGGGTAGGAATACTCAAGTTTTCGAGGCTGTTAAGACATTCTGTTGTTGTATCCATTAAAAGTTTTATGTGAAGCGCCGACTGATTTTGTATCTTTTTTTGGTAAAAAAGTCGTTTTAGAATTGTAGACGAGATCAGTCTTTTGTTTCCGTAACGATCCTTTAATAATTCCCAAGCTTGCTGGTAATTGGTGTCAGTTATTTGTATATGTCGTAACAATGCTTCGGCTTCTCCAGTCGTACTTGTTTTTAAATAATGTAATTTTTGTACATTTGACAATGAAGCGTTATTGTGTACTAGCGACGTAAACAAATCTTTATATGTTGGAAATTCTTCATACTTGCCCGAAAAATTCGGCAATTGAATCCTCGGTAGCTTAACATATGATGAGTCCGCATTATGAGATTCTCCTTCCATTTGTTCCGATGAGCGTGACTGGATTTTATTTAATAAGTCCAATATATCGGCCTTCAAAACCAAGTAAACATCTTCATAAGTAAAATATTCTTCACTCAAAAAATATTGTAAACAACCTCGTTGCTCCCTAGGCGTGCATTTTGTTAATGATTGATGGGCTTGATTGAAGGTTTGCCAATGTTGTTCCACACACTGCAAGCGCGCGTTTAGGTATCCCACCGTAAGTCTCACTTTCGGACATTTTTTTAAATTCACTTGTGTTTTTTGTAACATAGCTGCCATATCTTCCAAAACATTCAAGTAACTAGTTTGTTCTGCTGTTGTTGTTGTTGTAGTCATTTTCTACCGTTTTCTTTATCAAATTCTAATAGAAATAATGTATCTTCACTATCTTCAAAATAATTTTATAACTTGTCTAATGACGCGTAGTAATTTCTTAACAAACGTAGTAAACACTCAGGAATGCAGCTCCTATTGTTCTGAGTGGCCGAGCGCTGCCGGCCGGTCGATGCAGTTGTAATCCGGCTCTTAATGGACCATATGTTTAGGCTGTTAAGGTGCTTTATTGTGTACACTCGAATTTTGCAAATAAAAAATACGTCTTGTATGTTGAATGATCTATTGACGACTGGTTATAAAATAATACAGGTATGATACTTATCTATTTAAAAACGAATGAACAGCCAGTCTCCAGAATTAATACACTACAGGGCTAGAAGGAATCAGGAATCTGAGAATTGAATAGTTCTCGAATATACTTTCTTGTTATCTATTAAGAAATTATAAGCTAGAGTAATAATCTTATCTAAGACCTTGTTCAGAAAGCGCGATTTACTCGCGTTTTCACGTTTTCATACCACAGAGTAATTTGATTACTTTATAGATTCCTGCATGCTTGGAGATGTTCGTATCCGATGTTAAGTACTCTGTGGTATGAGAACTCATCTGGTCAGGCTCTAAAGGATTCTCTTCCAAGTTTCTAGTTTCTGTGCTGTTTATAAAATAATAAAGTAAGGTGGGTGTGTATACAAAAAATACCTCACGCGTTCAGGTGATTGCACTGTGTCGTTGGTGCTGGAGATCTCCAGGTCCTCGGCATAGCTCAGGTGTAGCTTCTCACTGTCGCTTCGGTGCTCTTTTTCTGTGAACATTGCTACAGATTAATATTAAGACCAAATTACACGAACAAAATACCTTGTATTATCTGGACTGAAAAAAGTTTGCCACTTTTTCTGCAGCAGCTTGAAAAAGAAACTGCTTACGTAAGATCGAAATGACCAAAATGACACGTCCAAATTGACAAGGCCGGCTAAATAATCCTAAAAGTGGACAGTCGCGGGTACCGCTCCGAACGAACCACTACTCACCACAAAATAGCGATTGTTATCCTTCGCTTTTTTCAAAGCTAGAACGAACAACTATTTTCTTGGTGTTCCACTCCCACCTTACCAAATTGTGACTTATAAACAAGAGATCAAAGCAAATGGAATTCAGTAGTCTCTGCCTACCCCGGTGGAATTAGTCGAGAGTTTGTATGTAGGATGATTTCGTGGCCTTACCACACTCTGGATACTTCATTCAAAACACCTCGTTTTACACAGATACTACACATTGAGGTTATCGTACATGCGCATCTGTGTGTGTGTGTGTGTGTGTCGTTTGACGCCCATACGATTGGAGACTAAAGTGAAACCGAGGGGAGTGAGTGAACTTAGCTCAGCTGCTGGTGGGGAGTGGAGAGTTGCTGTTCTTACCGTCAACATTGATAGGCGCGTCCGGCCAGCCGAGCGAGTCACCCTCAACGTCCACGGGCTCGTCCTCAGCGTCATAAGTGCGCGACTCCCGCGGACGCTCCTCTCGCCTATCCTCGTCTAGGTCGTAGCCCAGCATACTCTCCACAGTGTGGTGGCGCTTGCGAGTGCGCAGCTTCAAGCGACGCTGGCGGTTCGCGCGGATGCGTTGGTATGTCTGTTGAAAAAGACAGAAAAGTTGTTGGAAAAGGCGTGTATTCCACAGAACAAATAAGTGCGGTCGATTTTTCTATGTTTTATCTCTAAGTTTCTAGTTGCGCCTTTTATGTTAATTTACGTCGTATCGAACTTGTGGACAAATACTTACTTACTCAAAAATATCTTTATTCAAGGTAACATAGTTACACATTGAATCGTCAATTTTACATAACGAACGTCTCATCCGCCTAAAACTACTGCACTAAAACTACTTACAAATTGATTGTCAATCAACAAAGGGATGACCGAGTAAAAAAGGCAAACTAAAGCAATTCCCGACCTCCCAACGCGCGTCTTCATCCTGATGATGCAGCGAGTGCGAGGAAGGCGTGGTGTCGCGCGGCAGAGCGCTCAAGCTGTACAGGTGTTGTAGTTCCTGCAGAAAGTGCGCCTGCGCCACTCCTGGCCCGAGCCGCGCGCCGCACACTCCGCACGATGACTTGCGTTCGCCGTCCGCTGGGAGCAAATAATTATAAATATAAAGATTGCGATTTTGAAACTTGATTGACATAATTTTGCACCCTAAGAATTTGTTCGCATTTTTATTACACCACATGACATGGACATCGCCTGCATTAACGATATGACCAAACGTTGATTGAAATATCACTAAACGTTGACGTTTCAACGGTCAACTTAAGTTGGCTATTTCATGAAATATGACCATTTCATGAAATGGTCGAACACATCATGAAATGATCAATTCTACGATCTGGTAACGACATATATACGCCTTAGGAAAGATCTTTGGAGGAATTTTGCCTGTTTACTTTATTTCCGCACTATCGGCCGCTTTCAAAGACGGTTTAGGGGTACAGAGCGGCAACATCAGGTGCTAAAATATAATTAAATGCAGATTAATACCGCATCGCCAAGAAGCGCCCTGGGTAAATAAAGAGAAGCCCGTGAACAAGTTCCGTGAATCTATCAATTACAAAGGCGCATACTAAGGTAAACGCTCCTATTAACGCCACCCAAAAATCGACATCGTTTACCGCCACCTTTTTTAAATTGCGGATATTTTGAATTGCGTCTGAGATAGAAAATTAATTCAAATGTCAAAAGATACATGTATTAATTGACCATGAAACGAACATACCCCTGAGCGTGGGCAACAACAGTCTAATTTGTGATTGGTCTGTAAGTGTGCAGTGTCCGCGCAAGCAACGCGCTCCATACAAGCCACTACTGAAATGCATAAGCATACAACATTTTTTTCTTAAGGTTTTGTGTCCGATGAAACATATTTTTCTTCACTTTAGTAATTATAACTACTTGTTAATACGTTTAAGAACTGAGAAAGCATGCTATATTTGACATTTGTGTTAGTTTTAACTGATTAATTTGAGTTTTAAAATGTGGCGGTGATAGAAGCATACATTTGCAGTTTGGTTACTATTACCGCCACCTATGGCGGCGATCGATATTTGTATGATATTTGTATTTTTTAGTTATTTAAGGTAACATGCCCAATCATTCATAATGTTATCATCTTATTTTATAGTATGGTTCATGAACTATATTAAAATCTATTAACGCCACACATTTGGTGGAATTCAAGTATCCTGTGCTGCATATAAGTTAATGTATTTTTTTAAGAAATGTATGAACAAGTAGTTGAAGTAATTATGAATTTCTAATTTAAATACTTTATATATTTATTAAAATATGCTTTGAAACTGGTTATTACATACGTAGCTCTCATTTTGAATATTTATTTGTTTTCTTAAGGCTAATTTTTATGTGGCGGAAATTGAAACACAGAAATTACATACATGTTTCTATTACCGCCACCATAGATTCCCTCTTATGATTTACGTATAGACAGGGTGATGCATTATTCTTCGGACTGACAGAGACGGACGGACAGACCGAAACGGACGGACAGATAGAGACAGACGGACGGACAGGGACAGACGGACGGACAGAGACAGAAGAACATACAGAGACAGAAGGACAGGCAGAGACAGACGGACGGACAGAGACAGAAGGACAGACAGAGACAGACGGATGGACAGAGACAGATGGACGGACAGAGACAGACGGATGGACAGACGGACGGACAGAGACAGACGGATAGACAGAGACAGACGGACCGGCAGAGACAGACGGATAGACAGAGACAGACGGATGGACAGACGGACGGACAGAGACAGACGGATGGACAGAGACAGACGTCAATTATGTATATAAATTTATGAAACCAAAAGATTTTTCTGTAGTTTATGTCATAATTCATTTAATAAAAAAATAACAATAATAATAAAGTTTATTGAAAACTCCTCATACAGAATCATTTCGTCAACTCCCGAAATCCTGAGGGAGATTGAGAGTTTCTATAGACAGCTATATTCCACGAAAACATCAGGCGAAAGCATGGCTCGAGACCCTCGAGCGAAGCTTACCCGACACTACACTGAAGATATCCCGGACGTCAGCCTGTACGAGATTAGGATGGCCCTCAAACAGCTCAAAAACAGCAAAGCGGCAGGAGATGACGGAATCACAGCGGAACTTCTGAGAGCGGGCGGAACGCCAATACTCAAAGCCCTCCAGAGGCTCTTCAATTCCGTCATATTTCAGGGCAAAACGCCGAGGGCATAGAGCGGAAGCGAGGTGATCCTGTTCTTCAAGAAAGGTGATAAAGCCCTACTGAAGAACTACAGACCTATCTCGCTTCTGAGCCATGTCTACAAGTTGTTTTCGAGGGTCATTACGAATCGTCTCGCTTGCAGGTTTGACGACTTCCAGCCTCCCGAACAAGCCGGTTTCCGAAAAGGCTTTAGCACCATAGACCACATCCATACGCTGCGGCAGGTTATACAGAAGACCGAAGAGTATAATCTGCCACTTTGCTTGGCGTTTGTGGACTATGAGAAAGGGAGACCTGAGCGGTGTTGCAGTCTCTTCAGAGGTGCCAAGTGGACCATAGGTACATCGAAAAGCTAAGGGACCTCTACCAAAATGCCACTATGTCAGTTCGAGTAAAGAACCAGAGCTCTAATCCGATCCAACTGCAGCGAGGAGTGAGACAGGGAGATGTCATCTCTCCGAAACTGTTCACTGCTGCATTGGAGGATATTTTTAAGCTTCTGGACTGGAAAGGATTTGGCATCAACATCAACGGTGAGTACCTGACGCACCTTCGATTTGCCGATGATATAGTCCTAATGGCTGAGACTCTGGAAGACCTGAACACCATGCTCGAGCATCTCAGTAACGCATCCCAACGAGTGGGTCTTAGCATGAACATGGCAAAGACAAAAATTATGTCCAACGACCATGTCGCACCCACTCCAGTTCAGGTTAGGAACGTTACACTCGAAGTTGTAGACCAGTACATTTACCTAGGACAAATAATCCAGTTAGGTAAGTCCAACTTCGAGAAAGAGATCTCTCGTCGGATCCAACTCGGATGGGCAGCGTTCGGGAAGCTGCGGAATATCTTCTCGTCCAAAATACCAGTGTCTCAAGACGAAAGTCTTTGACCAGCGCGTGTTGCCAGTGATGACCTACGGCAGTGAGACGTGGCCGCTTACTATGGGTCTCGTGAGGAGGCTCGGTGTCGCTCAGCGGGCAATGGAGAGAGCTATGCTCGGTATTTCCCTGCTTGATCGAATCAGAAATGAGGAGATCCGCAAGAGAACTAAAGTCACCGACATAGCTCGGAGAATTGCAAAACTGAAGTGGCAGTGGGCAGGACACATAGCGAGGAGAACCGATGGCCGCTGGGGCGGAAAGGTTCTGGAGTGGCGACCACGTGTCGGACGACGCTCAGTGGGTAGGCCTGCTACAAGGTGGACCGACGATCTGGTGAAGGTGGCGGGAAGCCGCTGGATGCGGGCAGCGCAGGACCGATCGTTGTGGAGATCCTTGGGGGAGGCCTTTGCCCAGCAGTGGGCGTCATACGGCTGTTGATGATGATGATTATTGAAAACAGTTCGTTTACAGTTTTTGTTGGAACGCTGTCTTTTAAACTAGGTGAACCTGTATTTTGAGAGACAGTGCCTTCCCAATTTATGTATCTATTAACTACATTAACCGTGGTAAAAATACGGTATTAAAACAACCTTTTTTTAAATAAAGTATTTTATTGTATCTGAATAGTTGGTTAGATATCTCGTTGGCGGTATTCGATGCAGCAAAGGCGGTAATAGAAAAAACCGCAATTCATGTGGCGGTAATAGAGGAAAGTGAGTTTTCGGACATAAAATTATTTTTTATCCAAAATATTCACTCAAAATTAAAAATTCTTGATGTATTTAGCAGAAGACAGTCATAACAATACAAATAAAATAAATAAGCTGCACTAGCAAATACAGAAGTACTTAATTTCTGAGGGGTAATCAGAGCATAGCTTAACCTGGCGGTAATAGGAGCGTTTACCTTACACAAAAGTAGACCAATAATTAATTTTAACGGCATGATTATAGCTCGCTTGGCCCATAGGCATCGAGTCCGCTCACACTGAAATTCACCGCTTAAAATCCTGCTTCCGGCCCGCAACCCTCCCAGGACCGTGTTTATAAGCATGGGGCTTAAGCTTTACCTCATCATCAGCCCATTTACGTCCCCACTGCTGGGGCACGGGCCTTCCCTATGGATGGATAGGGAGATCGGGCCTTAAACCATCACGCGGGTCCAGTGCGGATTGATGGTTATTAACGACTGTTAATGCAGCCGGGACCAACGGCTTAACGTGCCTTCCGAAGCACGGAGGAGCTCGAGATGAAAACTTTTTTTTTGTGGTGACCCATCCTATGACCGGTCTTTGCGAAAGTCGCAGACCGAGCGCGTTTACCGCTGCGCCACCGAGCTCCTCACAAGCTTCACCTAAAAAGCTATAATAGGGTATTTAACTTGGTCAAAGAGAAATTATAAAATGCCAAACTAGAAATAAAAGCCAGTCTAAGAAGATCAAAAATCTCATTTTACTTTTCGATTTATTTACGAATTTTATTTATAAATTAAGTAACAATGAGTACGTGGTTTGATCCCTTTTATTGATGACGTCACAGCACTGTATTTCAATACAAACTCCAAAGTAAACTTTCCTTTTGACGTTACCACAGCGATAATACAAATACGTTACGTAAAAAGCAAGTAAAAACTCTCTCATTTCTGAGGTCTCATTTTCTCATTTGAATAGGTTCATATAAACTCCCGTGAAATGAAAAGTTATTATAGTACCTACTTTGAAAAACTTTACACGGGTTATACAAGTAGGTACCTACTTACTATGTTTATGTTTCTTGACTTTCAAGAATTTTTGTGTGTATTGACAACCAGAAAGGGTAATCTGAAAAACGTTAAACTCACGAGTGAAGAAGTCGTGTGAGTCCGTGCAGGTTGCGGCCGCGGGGGGGTCGTCGTCCTTGCAGGGGCGCGGGGAGGCGGACGCGGCGGACCCTGGCGAGCTGGTGTCATCCCGGGCCCCGTACCCGTGCCGGTACAGCGGGGGGGTGTTACTCTCATCCCGCACGCTCTGCTGTTGTACACAACACATCTGGTACATTCGTCTTATGCTGTTCTAGAGATTTTCCTTTTTAAGGATATATTTTAGATAGCTTAGGTTAGACTAGTTGCTGACTTAGCCCACAAATGCCGGATAATATACTGATTTATACCTATACCTGCGTCCCACTGGTGGACACAGGCCTCCCCTCAATGTTCCCGAGGGAATATCTGTCGCGGGTATGGGTGGCTTGTTATAACTCTTTTAAATTACTTATTTTTTACTCTGATTAAAACTTTGTGACTAATAAAATAATCCCTGATACCTTGACTGATGAGGTTGGTAATCCGCCTCACAACCCACACGATAGAAGAATAAAATAATAAAACAATGAAGTAAAAATAACTCCACACTTAGAATACCCTCCGGCAGTGTCATAACATAAGGTCAACTTCAATCATCACTTTACATAACAAATATTTCAAAATACATACCCTTAGAGCCTGGCCTACGCTTTGCCCAAGCGCATACTGTTCGCCTAGATGCCTAGCGAATGCTTTTCCCGGGTATAGTGGATGAAATGCGCCACCTATCGGCCGAAACGCTCCACATCCGAAGCTTTGCAATGCTGGATGGAGAAACTGAGGTGCCATGTGGTGCAGGAACCCTTCCATGATGATTGATGAACTCTACAAATGATGAGAAGGTCAGTATCGAGTATTGAACCTAACAATCGCCAGCGTGTAACACATTTTGGTAAGTAGCGTGTCAGTGTGACGTTAAAACTTGATGTACACAGAGGCGACCCCGAGCGCGTCTTAGGCCGCACGCGTTTTTACCACAGCGGCGCGACTCGTCATATAAACTTACCCTCTCGTCCCGGTACCACCTCTGTGTATGGAAAGCTTCAATATCTTTCTAGTCTAGGCCACGTATTTCAAGAAGTTTAGCTACCTTTTCTTTATTGCGGCGCTCTGAACAACCCAGGACTCTAGGACTTTCTGCAAAATATGACGTCCCTAGGTAACTAGGTACATCTTTATAAATTCTAAGAGCCTTATCTGATGGCAATCATCCACGTTGTCATCTACTGCCTACATAGGTCTATTCTACAGACCGATATTTATGAATTATTTTGCCTGAGTAATTCTTCTACGTAATATACTCGAATAACTATGTATACTTAACACTTGACAGGCGCGAATAACGCGAGTCATGCGGCAAATTACCGGTTAACCGCGGAGTCTAAAGATATTAATAGTAAAATAAATCGGTTTTGCCAGATAACATGACATTACCCATACAAACTCATATTTAATATTGATAAGGAATTCCTTCTTGTCATTTAAAGAATATCCATAGTAGATGTCTTTCCTATAAACAAAAAATAATTCTCCAAAATAACATAACAAAATCTACTTTCGGTGAAGACCGTCGGAATAAACTGACCCGTTCAAACAAACAAAAAATGAGGATAATAGCCACTAAACTATCACTGTTTGTTTTGAAAGTATTGTCCGTTACACTTTGGTAGAGTGGGCATCGTTGGAACAATAAACCAAAGCTTCTGGTGATCGCCACCGGTGGTCATCCACATACTTCCACAAACATTGTGCAACAATCTGTTCCTTAAATAGTATTTAAACGCAAACAAATGAAGCACTTTTTAAAGGGTACAAGAAGAAACAATCTTATAGTAAACTGAATAAACTAGTTAAAAGGACTTTCTGCTAAGTAACATTTTGTTCTCTAATATTACCTTGCTTGTTTATTAGACATATTTTTATATGACCTAAGTATATAATAAGTTCAACTAGTAAACTAAACCAAGGTTTTATTTACATTGAGTAAGGAAATCTTTAAGGATAAAACGGTTATTTATATTAATTATAAGACTTTTAATTTACATTATAAAACCGTATCGCGTTACATGCCTAAACGGAACACCGATGAGCACCTTGTAATTCCAATGCACAGACAGCCTCCACTCTACATTTCCAAAATAACTAACTACTTATCCCCGTGACATACATCAATTGTCTAATTACTCATTAGTCATCTGTCGTTCTCGAATTCCATAAACGGTGGTTGGCTGCCGATAATTGTGCAAACGTATCTGATTATCGCTGAGATATCAATGACCATTATCCCAATCAGCGGATGGTGTAATTAACAGGCTCACAAATGTATAGCTAAAGGTATGTTTGGGGTTCCAATTAGTCCTTACAAGAGGCCAAGTGCGCTTGTTGCAATCAGTCGAGAAGCAAACAGCCTTTGATCCGGAGTGTCGAGACAAACGGTGCGACCACAACCGCTGGACTATCTTATCTCGATAGTGTTCGAGTTTAGAGACAATGTCTTATTGCACTGATTGCTTCTTATCTCTAACACTAACAAAGTTGACACTAATTAATTATTACAAAGTACGAGAGCTTTATCAGGGAGTAGAGGTTTCTCTATTTTACATAACATTCTGGGCACAATTGGGCTGGCCAGTACCCGACATGTCTGATCCATTAAAAGATGAACTAAAATGCCTACCCACTCTACATATTTTATATAGTTACCTAGGTAGGTAATTGTCTCCGGCTAAGTAGTTACTTAATGCAATATGTGGTGCATCTACAAAAGTGACGTAGGTAGGTAGTAAGTAAATTTCATGCAGTGTCCTCAATTTTTATGTTCCGGCACAGGAAACAGCTACGCATTTTTGACGTGACTTTTGTAGATGCACCGCATATTGCATTAACTACTTAGCAGGAGACAATTTAAGACAAAGAACGTGTGCCTCGGAGTGAAAGACTGAGGGCATCGTCTGAATTAATCGACTCTAGTGGACCGATAGCGCTGAAAACTACGCGTGTATCTGTTGGTAGCCATGTACTTTATCAAATCTCATAGTTCCAATTTTAAATACTTATGATTTAAATTTTAGTTTCATTGTATTAAACATAAAAAATAGTTAAATTCTATTTTTTGATGTTACAACATTGGGTAGCGTGGCGCCGCGTGTCCCTTCTCACTATGTTTACGTGAGCGTACTTGCCGACTCTCCATTGTTTACACGAGCTACAATAGAACGATAGCGCAAGTAACAAGCTCCAACTGGCTGCATAAGTGGGTGGTTCAATTCCGGACTAAGGCTAATAGCTATTGTACATGAATAATGTTTGTTTACTCGTAAATCTTATAAATCTAGAAAAATGCTGTATTTTTATTTAGAAACAACAGTTGTTTTTACTTTGTAGCTTATTACTCTATCGAGTTTTCCCACGGAATAGAAGAGTGACTTTTCCCCCTCAATAGCTGAACCAAAGTAAAAATATCGCGTTCAATCGGGAAAAATCTGGTACTAATATATCAGATCGTAATAGGCCAATAAGCGGGTAATAAAAAAAGAGCGGCGGTCGAAAGAAGTACGGGCGTGATTTATAAGCGATAGGAATTCCTACCACCCGCCCCTTTTTCAATAAATGTGCGATAAGAATCATTGCCTATCGCCGCATGAACGAGGTATGCAATTAAATGCATGAATTTCGATTCTTTCTTCTTTTACAAAGACTTTTTATAGGTATAATTAGGTAGATATATCCAAGCGGAACATAATGTGTCAAATTAAAATGTTTCCTTAATATTTAGTTCTTATGAAGTTAACGAAACTGATTGGAAATTAAGTAGCTCGGTAGTCATCGGTTAAGTAGCTAGCTGTAACTAACCTTGTGCCTGAAGTGATAGTTATTGTCAACTTTTTACATAAAACATAGGGAAACATTATTTAGATAAAGCCTTTGATATTTTATGTACTTAAGTAGGTCGAAATCCTACCAAAAACATACCCACATTTTATTATGTTCAAGTCTTGATGAGGTATTTAGAAAAATGCTTGTGATCAAAAGCAGTTCAATAGATTTTTTACGTAAACCAAATTTAAAAATAATGGTTATAAAAATAGGTAGTACTTACTTACAACTAAATTCTAAAATGATGCGCTACCTTGCTTACGGAACGCACACACATAAAAGTGATTCATACAATTGAAATGGCGAGAATTAGATTTGAAAAGTTTAATTCTTCCTTTAATTAACTACTTTTGAGAAGCCGTAAATCCAGGACGAAAGCTGCTGTAAATATACGTAGTAGCGTCTCCATAGAAATAGAGTAATTTTAAGTTATGCCTACGTTCCATCGCGTAGCTTTTCTTTCGTACCACTTAGGTATAAGTGCATCTGTATTGCTTTTATGTTATGACTAGTGGAGCCGTCAGATGTTCTCCTGCCAGATCACAGCGCTACAAAACAAAAAAAAAACAATAAGTACTGTTCATTATTGTTACGAAGACAACTTTAAAAAATCAAAGATCATGGGAGCCGGCTCAGCCATACCTGAGTTAACTTTAAATAAGTAACACGACCTTGTTTTATAAAATATACTTATTAATGGAAACAAATAAATAATAATTGATCAAGTTGCGCGCACATTCTCTAGAAAAACGCGACATATGCGGGAACACCTGTTCTTCATTACAGGAATGAAGCTTATTGGATCTACATTTTATTTTTTCTAAATAAGTACGGCATCTTTTCAGCTGTGAAGCTTAAAACATGTTTATTCGATGGAAAACACCTTGCTATGCTACAAAAGAAGACATAGTTTTAAATAATAAATTTAGAATAGAATAGACCTTCGCATTGCAATATAGCTTGCTACACACAAATCCGAAAATACGAGACAAGCTGGCCGGGGCGCGTGACTATAAGAACAAGTAACAAAATCCCGCGCGCCGGTCGGTCTGTCCCTTCTCCCCGGCTCTGTGTGGATCAAGCTTAATGAATTTAAATGTGTTACCATTTATTTATTCACGATTTTTTTGGTTAATTCCATCTCTATCGAGCTCGAAGTTACATCCAAAGCGCTCTGTAAGAATTTTAAAGTGTTTTAAATTAGTAAATTAAATTATAAAGAAAATGAGGTAGTAAGTGTCATTTTATATATTTTTTTTAAGGTTTTTTTGAATGTATACTTTTTTCTTGATGAAATATGGAGTTTATGCATTATTCATAGTCCACCAATGGTACAGGCTAGATTTTCTGTCTAAGAAAGCTATTAAGTAACAAAAATTATAATATTAACCAAAACTCATTAACGTTACTACTAAAATGACTATTTCCGAAATACTGTGAAATATTCACCAATGTATTTAAATCCCAGTAACCCCTTACCTACAAAAAAAACAGGCACTTACTTGAAAGCATACACATAACATAAACTGCCTATATACGTCCCACTGCTGGGCACAGGCCTCCCCTCAATCAACCGGAGGGGGTATGGAGCATACTCCACCACGCTGCTCCAATGCGGGACTTGAAAGCATATTTTTAATAAATTTCCACTTTTTTCTCAGTTTTTACTTTTTCCCAATGTAACTTAATCATTCGTCCATTCTGAAGTTAGTATTTTTATAGAGCACCGTTTCCGTATAAAACTGAACTACTTACATTTGATAATAAAATGTTATTATATCGATTGTCAATACTAAAGTGTAAATAAACAAAAATTGGCAAAAGTAACAAAATGTTATTCCACAAAAGTAAATTCAGCTTGGACACTATTAGAAAAATCCGCCCGCCCATGCTAAACACGAAGTAAGTAAGTACCTATTAAGTTAACACGTGAGAATAATTTGATATTGCAACGCAATAATTAAAATCCTTATCACTCGTTTTTCTGATTAGCTTTTTCAACACAGCTCATTTTATTTATTTTAATTAATAATAATTAAATTAAAAATTAATAATTATTTTAATAATAATATTTATTGAATAATGAGGTACTTACTTAACAATATTACAAAAAGGACTAGGCATCTACCACAGACTTCGATCTTGTATTGAAAGTAATTTGATTAGTCACATAGACACTTTCTTACTGATCAGATAATCTAATAAATTGTTTTTATTTGTTGTTTTATTAGTACTCAATTGAGTATATTTTGTAATCATTTTTTATTATTTTAAAAACCGGATAAATGAATCTATTTTTCTTTCCGACACTTCTAATCTATTTAATATGCAGTGCCGCTTAAATCAGATATTCAAATTACCTAAGTAATAAAACTTAATAGCGTAATAATAATTTATAAAAAAATCTAAGCGCTTACTTAATAGACAACAAATGGATCTTGTTATCTTAAATAAATAATAAGAATAGTCACTTTTAATTTTACTTCTATATCATTAAACTTAGGGTAATGACTAAGCCGTCGATGTTTAATATGTTATCTAAGCACTAATAATATTATAAGGTACCTGTATGTACATTTAGTTTCAATACCCACAACTATTTAACTTTTTTATAATAAAAACAAACGAAATATCTACTTTTTTTAATAATAAAAACATATGAAACGCGTACTCACCAAACTCGCGAAGTGTAAGATCCCACCGGGTACGTGCTTGTCACGCGATTTTACGTGTTCACTACGCGACGGTCGACGGGAGACTGGCGCAGCGCCAGGCCCGCTGGGCGGAGCCCCGCCACGCCCGCCGTCACCTCCCGCCCACCATCACGGAAAAATCACCTTCTAGAACATTCCCAAATCCTAGGCCAGCTTAGCTTACCTGTCACGGAAAATAGACGCTCCATGACTTATACCTTATTTATTCATGAAACGTTTCAACTTTGTTTTGCATTTTGAATTGGATATCCTTTTTGAATTGTAAAATATGTTATAGTAATATCTGTCATTGTGCAGTTATACATATACCTACTTATAAAGCCATAAATGGCTAAGCACACCTCACCTAGTAAACTAAGTGCGATTTCTTTTCGGACCAATTATAGCCAAGGAACTTTTATAAATTCTCCAGCCACCCTATCTCGAGCCAGTATATTGTAGTGAATAGTATTTAAACCGAGCTAAATACCGAACATAACATTTTATATCCTCAGATAAAGGTAAAACAGAATGCAAACCCACAATGCTGAATGGTACGCTGCGCGCCGTGGCTGGTACGTAAGCATTCTCTTGCAATATTAATTTGGTAAGTATCAATTTCTTCTTCTAAAGTTTATTGTCACACAGTGTTGAGTAAAGCGCTTCTTTACTCACGCACGCCTCAACCTGTGGTTTTGCCTATACTTACAACGCAGAGCACAAGTAGTCAAATTGCAGACATTATTATTTGGCATTAAACTCATTATTATTATGATACATGTAGGTCTTCCTAGGCTCAGGATGATAAGTAAATGAATACATTCTTGTTGTCTTTAAGTGATCCCAGTCAGACAGTTCAAATAAAATACTTTTTAAATGTCAGTCGCTACAAAAAACCAATCCAAATATATCTAAAGCAACTTACAAACAAAAAACAAATAAATCAATGCCCTTAAAATACAGCAATTCGAAACCCTCTAATTATGTTTTGAAGGTTTAATAACGTGATTACATGATGACCACTTAGGTATGCAACACGGAGAAAATAGGCAACACCACGTGCTCCTAGTGTTACTAACATAAAAATCATTCACTGGCGACATAAATTTATATCTAGTGTAACAACAATATCATGCTCATCTATTACGGCAGGACTACACATAGAGTAGGGCAATAAAAATGAGAAATTATTTTTAATAACATTGCAAGGGTGCGGTGGCACCACAATATTTTGATAACGCACCCTTATTACTGGGCATTCCTTGTCGGGCCGCAATAAGAGTAACCCCGCCACTAACTTTATGACCTTAGATCAGAGGTTTATGTGGGAATAAACTTGTCCACACACTTGGAAAGTGCTAGTGTACATAGATGGTGTTGTAGACATAGCTAGGTACACTAAAACGCATCATTAAGCACTTCGTTCAGTTCAGTTTTATCCTATCTTAGACATAGAATAATGCTACATTTAATGCTAAGATTAAGCTTTACCATTGCGACTAATAAAACGAAGTATTCTCTATTTCTTTTTAAGTTGATATTATCGATTAAAGGACATTCAATAAATGAATAACTAAATGAATTAACTATTTACGAGTAATATAAATTTATCACATTATATTGTATACTTACTGGAAATATTATTCATTAGTTATCTAATTAGTCTGTCTTTGATTTCGTACAACTAATTAGTTATATAACTAATTTAATATCATTGTTAAACTCTAACATAACAATTCAGCAACATAACTTGATACCTACTTGATAATTAAACTCATTAATATTTTATAGTCAATCAAATCAATTTTAACTCCGACTAGTGGGTAAGGTATACACTCAGGGAACCTCCTGAACACATAAGTATTCCTTCACGAGCATTTTCACACTAGAATTACATACTATTATAGTAATTTCAGACAAGAGACATATTTCCGTAGGGAGAGCAAAAACGTCCCGGTGACGAGGCCTGGAATGCGGCGCGATTATGAAACACCATTTGTCAAGTTTTTATTGGGCACCCCAAAGTAGCGGCTATTGTACTCCCCCGGCCCTCGGGTTGACGTCATTCATAATTTTTATAACTTGTTAACATTTCGCGGATTACCCGCACCAGAGGCGGTTCGCCTCGGATTGCCGTTTAATTAAATTTTATCCTCCTTACGCCTATTTACGCTTCTTTCGATTGGGGATTACAACATCAAGTTTTCGCGAATTTGTAGCCGTGAAACCTAGACTGAAAATAATGCTGTGCTAACCATTATAACTGCAACGTGGAACTTGAACTCCGAGAGTAAAATACTGTAAAAACATTATTCTTTGAGTACTTAAATTGTAGCGGTAGGCCGAGACCGTGGAATTCCACCTTCTACGGGCCTGATAGCACTTTCACTTCTTCCACTATCACCAAAATCTTTATACACGCTCGCTGGTATAAAGTTAGATACCTACTTACATATTGTTCTCTTATACGTAAACCATCATAACAAAAACAATGTTCAATTAGATAGAAAGTGATTACAATAAGGTGGAGTACACGGTATCGATATTAAATCGCGGTGCGGGTTCAGTGCGCGGTGCAGTGCAGCCATATTTCGCGCTTGGCTGGTCAAAGCGCCCCGGGACGCCAAACACCCACACTTTAACATCCAACACACGCCGATATTAACGGAGGTTTTCATTAATTTTCATATACATTGTAATAAGTTGTTACTTTTTTTTATCAAACATGTATTATAGGTACAGAATGTGCTCATAGGCCTCCCCTTTTTCAACTTTGTGGTACCTAGGCATTCAGTGAAATTTATTTTGAGTGTCTTCTTTGTGTGGAGACCTTTGCTGGAGACATTTATTATGAAAAGCAATGTTAAGGTGATACATAGTAGATCATATAATAAGTACTATCATTTACGTGACAATGTATGTGATTTAGTAAGAAATCTAGATTATGGTATTATAATTATATTCTGTTTCTAATGTTTTTACTTACTAATTAATAAAAAGAAACATCCATTAAATGAAGTTATCATCCAGTCTTTATTAAATCTTAAGAAGTAACAAAACTTAGTACGTAGTACAACGTTATAGGTAATTAAATCGTATCCACCATCAAGATATGTATCGCAAATAGTCAAAGTCTGACCAGGAACACAAAAAACCTGTTTCAATAGCATCATGAAATTGCGTTCGTACTTAATACTTAATGTGTTAACATGGCCACAACTGTGGGATTAAAATGGTCATATCGAAGCAATTCATCTAAGAAAACAATATTGCTATTTGACATTTGTTTGCATTGCGAACTTTTATATGCGCAAATGTCAAATAGCAATATTGCTTTCTTAGATAAATTGCTTCGATGTGGACACCGTCCTGATTAGAATACTTGCAGCTAAGTACTTACGAAGTCCTCAGGCCAAGAAGACCACTCTTCTTCTATCGTGTGGGTTGTGAGGTGGATTACATACAGTTGACCACTTTTGAACAGGAATATGACCAAATGTATGTTTAATTTTAACAGGTTCACTGTGTAACTGAAAATTATACATCAACCCCTCATGTGCAATGTTATTTATCGATAAACTCATTGGAATTTATGTACACACTATGGCAAGAAAAAAATGTGCCCCACATATGGGACATGCACGTATGTGGTGCATACACAGTGAACGTGTTAGTTTACTTATTGTCAAAATTAGAATCTCTGAAGTCGACCCTTCTATACGAATTGTATTTTACGTTTAATTGCACAACGATCGTTTAGATTGTTTCCTTTTAAGTTTTGATTAAGTAAGCAAATAAAATATAGCCGCCGCGGCCGTTTTTCTTTCTCTTTGAAACTTTATTACGACGGACTTTAGGTCCACATTCAAGTAGATACTTTCTCTAAAAATCAAATTAAGCATATATTAATAAGTAATTAGCCAACTTCCTTTGCTCTTACTAAGGCATACAGTCATGTTGACATTTGTGTCGGCGATAATTTATTCTTTCGGAATTCTTCTCCGGACCTCTTAAATCTTCAAGTTAGGTAAGCGGACCCTGTGGAAAACGGGATAATGCCGGGGAGATGATGAATTAATTCTTCTCCGACAAATATTTTAATGTAAGTATTGTGAATTATTTTTCTTCCACGGCATAGTTTTTGCACAAGAAAATCGTTATATCGGTTTTCCGTAACGTTACGGTATATTTTATAATCCTGGCCTGGCGTGTATAAATTACACTAAGAAATTACTTTATGTACATTGTATATTTTTGCCGTAAATAAAATTAATATTTCTAGATATTTTAGCTTTTAAATTGTGTTATGATTTAGTTGATATGAAAGTAAGTACCTCTTACACTATGTCGAAAATATTTATTTCAGTCTAGTCAGAATATATTCGACCTGCTTGCTGGTCTTTAGATGATTCTAAAATCGCTAAAACATATATTTCCTTATAACTCGTATCTTGTAAGTATAGTAGGTATGGTATCTACACTTACCTCAAATGTATCATGGGCCCCATATTCAGGACTTAATGTATTAAGTACACAAAATGTAATTGCGATAGACGATATGATTTCATTCAACTACTGCTTACGTTAATTAGATAACAATATTGTCACTTGATCAATATTAAATCAGTAATCAAATGAGACGTAATCCCATTTTGTATTTATTATTTTTTTTGTAAAAATATATCCTGTAATAAATCACTTCCTAGCATCCAACTATCAAGCTTTTCCAACTAAGTAAGTAAGTACTAGTAGGTGTATTACAGACAATATTATAGTTAAATTATAGTACCTACTTAAGAAATGTAGAGCACATTGATTGATCTACAACTAAAAGTTAGACATTTGTGGTAACCTTGTGCAGAAAACATCAGTAGACCAGAAAAAAGAAACTAATGAGTTCTCTTTCTCTTGCGCGGCTGGCCGGTCCTCTCGCCGACGTCAGTGTCGTCGACGAGGACGTCGGCAAGGATGACGTCACAGACGCATTTGACGTAGCAGGGAGGGGCGCGGGTGAGTTCCGCCAACCTGGGCACGGGGTCAGCGACCTCGCAGGCCAGGTACCTCGCACTGGCCGCGACAGCTCCCGCCGCCAAGTGCAGCGTGCCCAGCGAACTAGCGTCTGTATACCGAACAGAAGAAGAAGTAAAGGAATTGCTAGAAGCCCACTTAACTTCCATCAATAGGTGTCAAACGTAATGGAGCAAGTGGCGGAGTGTGCTAACATCCTCTGGTTGATTAAGGGGAGTTGCACAAACGACGTATTGCATTTATAATCATTATTATTTTAAAAAGCAGCAATTATTAAACAACTTCAGTACTGTGTCGGCCTACCAATATGTTGTATGATCTTCCGAATGTAAGAAGTTTATCGAGACTAGGTACGACTATCTAGTTTGGTTGCGTTATAAACTTGGTCACGAGCAGCAAGAATGATCTAGAAAGATTCTGCAAAAGCACGCTCTGGCTATTGCTGGACTTCGCCCCAAAAACGTTTAGTAGCTCAGAAAGTTCATGTAGTACTTACCTACTAACTCTATTTAAAGAAAATAAACAATTTTGATACTAACTGAAGTTAGTTGAAGGCGACACGTTGGCGATGTTTCGGATACTGGTAGTGAGACGGTCGCGTCGGTACTCGGCGATGTTGACCACCAGGGCTACTCCCTCCATCGCAGTAGATGGGAGTCCCACTTCCACCGCCAGCATCTGCGCCGCCTCCAGGCTTGTCCACAGAGGCACGCGGAACCCTAGATGGTAACACCATGTAACTATTTGACGTAACTGATGGAGAAATCGCATGGACAGAATTAGGATTGACGGTGTACCGGTTAACAGGCTCACCCCGGCTTAACAAGAGCTGTGGATTGAAATTCCGCTCTAATGAGTTTTTATCACTGTTCTCTCTGCGACTTCATGCTTTTTAAATTTATTTTTCATTAAACAATTCTATGGCACGGTTCCTTAACCTAGGGGTTGGATTAAATGGTGCTCATGAATATCGGCTTGCAATGGAATCGAATCAAGTAAAAATTGCAATGGTTACTTTCAGGAAGTGAGTTTGTTTTTTTAAATTATTTATTAAATCTTGATACTTACTTACTAAATATACAATTTGGGAATGGCCAGCAAAACTGTTTAACAGTTTGTCTGCGGCAAAAGAGTCTCTAGTAATAACATACTTATGTACCTGTATCACAATATAGTGTATCACAGTAATTAATTAAATTAACAATTAGTAGCAACCATTAGTCAGGTAATATTTTAATAAGTTAAATTAGTTGTATTTATAATTCAGCAACTGCAATTTTCATCCTAACCTAACCTAAAATGAGCCATACAAAAGTTCATCTCGACGCTCTCACCTAGGGTACTGAAGACTTGAAACTCAGAGTGAATGATATCCGCGACGGAGAAGACCACGCCCTTGCAGAGCAGGCAGGAGCGGACCAGGGTAGCACTCACTTGGACCCCGGAGCTGCTCATCTTGGCAGCCAGTTGCACACATGACGCTATAAGGAGAGGTATCCTTGATGCCAGCGTCCTCTTGAAACCCTGCCACTCTTCCTCATCTGCTGTGACGGGAAAAAATATGGTGGGGTACTTTGATAGATATTTTTTTTGCTGGGAATCCCTGTACTGATTCTATGCTGACCTGAGAGCTAATTAAAAACATCAGCTGTATCTTCCAAGGCACGACGTAAATACCGACAGGGACTCAGCAACCTGTCACCACATTGTTTATCAATGTCTACCTTAGGTCTTGGTATTAAGAAGTGGCTGCAAGTTGGCGTCTAATTCCTACTTATATAAGCTCTGTCCACCCATTATGGATTTCAGTGTGAGTTTACTCTGTATAGTCATGTACGTACGCTTACAAAGTCCAAAGATAATTTTACTTACTTACAGAAAAAACTTAACACTGAAGTAGTATTTGTGAAATTTGTATGAAATGGGAATAGAAATAATTGAAAAGAAAGCGCATTATTTATCGAAAGAAAGTTTAATAGGTATTTAGTTAGGAAATAGTGACTGACCAACTTCAAGACTGGCGAACTCGTGCATGTGGTTAAAGAGATATATCTCGAGCAAGCGACAAGCCTGGCCGGGCACTCCGTTGGTGTCCACGCCGAGCACGCTGCACATGTTCCACACTGCCTTCCGGCCCACCTCCTCCAACAGCTTCAGAGACCACGATTTCGCTCTTTCTGCTAAATAATCAAGATAAAATAATTAATATTTGAATACTTGGCTCTGCATTCCCTGTTACGGATCATGGGCGTATGTTTACGTGAAATGTCCCCAAAAAATTAAAAAAACAAAATTTGTATTTACCTTCATATTCGTAATCTTCTATCATTCTCATGATCCACTCTGGCACTAAATACAAAGATGAAATCAGAGAAGCGTCCATATTGAAATACTATAAGTATTCTTTTAAATACAAATTTTTAAATTCTATTCAGTTTTTAATACATTTATGTCAGTAATTCCTAAAATTACTTATTTATTATTAAACAATAATCGTTATTTACAACAACTGTCAAAAATTGACAAACTTTCTGACTGATAAAAAAGATTTTATTGTGCTGTTAAAATCAGTTAAAATCATTAAGTAATAAGTACTTACTGGTAAAAAAACGCTTCCCCATCACAAAAAAATACTTAGCTATTAGATTATTTTCAGCGGTAGGATAACGCAGTTTACTCGGAAAAAGCATTTTTTATTGAAATGAAAACTTATTTAAGAAAAACCACGTTACGCTATCTCAAAAAGATCAAACGTGCTATATTATTTAAAAATTTAAAAATATTTTTTTAGAAATAAGTATGTAATTATTTCTGAACCTGGCACACACTCTATAAAAAGAACACTTTGTTAGCCAATAAGTTTAAAAATAATATATTTTAATTTCTTTTTCTTTTTTTGCCTTTCGCAAATATTTTTATAACTTTTTATGCCGTGTTATCGTAAATCGTACCACCAAAGAGTCTTCACAATGTAGTTTTACATTGAAGTTTAGAAAAAAGATACCGATCTTTTTGGTGCGTAACGCAATAAGCAAGAAGATTTTATTTAATATTTAAATAAGTACTTAATGTATTTTACATAGACAATATTAGAAAGATTTTATTGTTAATTTAATAGCAAACAGTGTACTTATAAGACTTTTATCGAATATTTTTAAGTCAATTTAACTCATTCAGAGCGTTTCCGTCACGTTTCAGTATTCAAGTCAACCGTGAACACTCATTACAGATGCAACCGCAATGGAAGCTCAGCGACCTTATAATAAGTCTGGCTTTACCTTGTCGGTGTGTGGTCGATATTAAACCTATGTGTGGAACTCATACGTAGGTTCAAAATAAGTAAAATGGAAAAGCCGTTGTGGGCGTGGCGCCAGTAAGGCGGTGCATTTTTCTCTGCAACTCCGCCCAGTGAAAACATTGGCACCGCCCCCGCGCCATTTCGGTTCCACAAAGAGCAAAAACGACAACTCTCCACTTAAGTTAGACATTTAAAAATGTTTGATACTCTGCTATTTGTCTACAGATAACATGGCTATCTCGGCTTAGGGGTGCCGTATTTTTTGTATTATGCGTCATGAAAATTTAATAAACAAACAAAGGCTATAATTAGATATTTCCACTGTATTGGTTCTATGTACATACATTATATTCACACTTGTAATCCCTATTCCATGTACAGTGTAGTGTAATCCCTGGAAGAGGTACGAAGCCGCTTATGACGATACAAGAAACTACGCTAAGCTGTGACGCATATTAATAATGTTAACATAGTAACACATGAAGTGCGCCATACCAAATGTCGCAGTTCCAGCGCAGGCCTGCCCGGTGGCAGCGCAGTTCAGCATGCGTATACGTATGGATTTAAGCACTAAAAAATGTTTAATATAAATTCAAAGATAATTACAACGTTATTGGAGAATATTACATGCACAATATACATGGAAAGTAAATATGACAACTGAACGTGGTTGTATTGCGGACCAGCGTTGAGACTGCTTCAGACCTACTCTTCTATTGATCTGCTTTTGGTGTTCCGATGCCATTAGACGGATTATGATGATAGTTCACGGCGTTAAAAAGAACAAAGTCAAAAATAACTTGAGCAATACCTACTGAACATTAATTAAATACAACAATATATCCATTAGAATTTTAAAAAGGGCATTAAGGTCAGTGTGGGGAAGACCGTCTGGGCTAAAAGACCGTCTAGTGCCAGTAACTTCTTATTTTGAATAACTAGCGCCTTACGTCTCTGTATCTGTATATTAAAACATTATGGCGCTTTCTCTTATATTTACACTTATAAACAAACATACATAAACTGCCTATATACGTACCACAGCTGGGCACAGGCCTCCCCTCAATCAACCGGAGGGGGTATGGAGCATACTCCACCACGCTGCTCAACTGCGGGTTGGTGGAGGTGTTTTTACGGCTAATAGCCGGGACCAACGGCTTAACGTGCCCTCCGAAGCACGGAATCATCTTACTTTCTCGGACAATCAGGTGATTCAAGCCTGAAAAGTCCTTACCAAACAAAGGACAGTCTCACAAAGTGATTTCGACAATGTCCCCATCGGGAATCGAACCCATACCTCCAGATCGTGAGCCTAACGCTCTAACCACTAGACCACGGAGGCTGTTAATATGGCTGGCTGCCTTATAAACATAGCGAAGTATATTATCTACCATACCCGATCATATGACTTGGTCTACAAATAATATATTTTTAAATAAATCCAATCAAACTCAAATTTTTGAACAGTATGCCTGTCTTCCCCACATTGACCTTAGGTCTATTGTGACGATAGAGTACGAGGGCTTTTTCACTAGGTAAAACTAGCCTTGAAATGTCGAAAATTTTGGCATGTGGTATTACAAAATGTTAACACTCCTTCTGAAAAACTTCTTCCAAAGAGTACTCTATCCGTGTCCTGAATTGAAGTGACTCTAATCTAATATTATCTACAATATCAGTGATGGACAAGTGTTATCTCCAGCTATAAATCCATAGAGAGGGTTGTGTCGACCCCGTCACCTCACCCCCGGCAAATTAGCCGGACATCCATCACCCGATCGACCCCGCGCTGCCCTGCGGCTTTCCTCGCCTTCCCAACAGACGGCTGTATTTCACCCGTTGACACATCTGTTTTACATCTCAACATAAAACGTTTCTCTACCGCAAGTATAATGCTATGTGTCTCTAAGACCCCTAATAATAATAAATATAATAATAGGCTACTAGTCAAATGAGATACTTTTTACGAAACGTGAAAAAGAAAGTTTTCCATGGAGTTTGTATGGAAATACTGTCTTGTGACGTCATAAATAAAAGCGGTCAAACGTTGTACTCATTGTTACTTAATTCATAACCAAAATTAGAAAAGTCGAAAGTAAAATGAGATTGATTTTTGATCATCTTAGACTAGATTAGCATTTTATAATTTATCTTAGACCCAGTCAAATACCCTATTAGACACTAATTATACCTCTACTTTCCTAGAATTATAGGTCAAATGTTTTCGTTGTAGCACCATAATGCAGAAGGAGATGTCTGCCTGGATAGTCAAAAGAGGGCAATGTTGAGTAACTCTTGTATAAGTAGTTAAAACTGTTAACAGTTCCCAATGATAATACTTTCATTAATAACATCATCATTCATTTACTTTAGTTTATTTATTTATTTCGCCTGTTAATTTTATAATTGTAATTTTTAATGTTTTTCATGTTTTTGTTTCTTTTTTAATTCATAGTTTATTTTGTATATTAGTTTTTTAAATGGTTTTCTCGTCATACAGCACATTAGGCCGCAGTGTAATATTGTATGTACCTTTATTAATAAATAATTATAATAAAAATCAATTAAGTACTTAAAAACTGATAAAAATACTTCTCAATTTCAAAAACCTCAAATTGGTACATTGAACCAGACACACAAAACGTTGTATGTCGCCCAGACAAGTATATATCTTCCCCTGAACCCGTATTAACTTGTGCTGGGGATTGCTCTGTCAACAACTGATATGTAAATCCCGACTTAAGGCTTCGGGAAATACTCATATTTATATTATCGTTGTTATTTATTTTCTCCTGTGAGCCGTAAAGAACGGCCGTATGGAAATCGTGGGGATTCCGCGCGTTGTAGTTTGACAAGATGACAGTTATAGCAATGGGTTGAAGGTGCGGGCGAGGGTGGGGAGCAGGGTTGCAACTGATGCCCGACGGGTTGTTTATTGCCATTTCTTTCTTTATGTTGCGCACCCATTTCAATATCTACGCCTTATTGAATTATAAGTCGATATCGCCGTTTTATGCTGCCGTTTGCACATCGCTTTGGGAAATACTAAATTGCACGTGAAAATATTTTTTATAGAAACTACTTAGACATCGAATCCCTTTATTCTTATTTTTGAACGCGATAAACAGCCCATCTTTGTTGTCTACCTAGTTATGTATTCCGGACCTACCGCGGGTACCGTAAGAGTCCCGACGTAAGCTTTCTAAGTATTGTATGAAGCGCATTCCCAGACCTCCGGCGCAGACGAACAACATCCGTCCTGCGCATTCAGCTTTAGATAAGCCCGAACTACCGGGAGGTATTGTTGTTTTCATAGCTTTCTTAGATCATAGAACTAGCTCATAAGTTTAGTCTTAAGTTGACCACTGTAAAGTACGCATTAAAAGTTTAAATTCAAAATTCAATTTTTGCTTTTTAAAAAGAGTCCCTCGCTCCGCGGCAACTTAAGTGGCGCAGCCGGTAGGATATCCGCTATTGGAAGAAGCTGTACCCAGAAGACCTGCAACTCGGTTATCACGGGTTACAGTACGGTGGATATTCTACGAACCAAATAAATAACTTTTGGACAAGCGGCGTGAGACAAAGGACGAGTACTCTCTCGGTGGCAACGCACAACTCTAGTAGGAGGAAATGGGATCGAGCGGTCTGTGAGTAGACTTTTTCACTATCCTGTCTTATCCCTTTCTATTCCAGCTAATTGTGAGACTCATTTAGGTAGGGTCTGACAATCGGACATAAATTGCCGAATGTTTTAGACAGCTAGCATAGTTTAGATAGGATCTGACATTTGGTCACAATCGCCGAATGTTTTAGATAATTAGCATAACGTAGTTAAGTGATCTGATTTTCTAAAGAAAAATAATGAAATATAATTGAACAGAAATAATTGAAGTGATTTATATTATTGTCTTATTTTGTGTCATTTACTTGTGTATTTTTATTGTGTTTTTTTTGTGCTTCTATTGTATTTTGTGTCTTGTGTTATATTTTAAGTACTTAGATAAAAATGACGCAACAAATTTCTCTTGTTCCAAACGAAATGCTAAGCCTTATTCCAAAATTCAGTGGCGAACCACAGTTGCTAAATTTATTCATTAATAAAGCTGAGTATGTATTATCGGCATATGCCCAGCAACAAGACAATCCACACCAAACGCAATATGTATTTCATGCTATCTCAAGCAGACTAATAGACAAAGCAGCACATTTACTAAGCGAAAGACAAGATGTGAACACTTGGTCTTCCTTAAAAGATTTATTAATCCTACATTTCGGTGACCCAAGGTCGGAAGAATGTATAGCTATCGAATTGGAATCAATGAAAATTAAATCTGGCGAATCGTATCACGATTTTTGTTGTCGAATCCAACAAGTGCGAAGCACTCTGTTTGCGAAAGTGAATCTATTACAGGATGAAGGCGTTAAGGCCGCGAAAATGATAATTTACAATAACACTTGCCTTAATGTGTTCATGTATAATCTGCCCGAGAACCTCATTAGGACGGTGCGACTTAAGGGTTCTAACACGCTCGAGAACGCCTTAAGCGTAGTTACGGAAGAAGTAAATTTCCAATTTCAATACGACGCGAAAAATAAGAACAAAACTCAACCCGCACAAGTTTCACAAACACCATTTACGAGAACAGCTCAAAATTTCAGATTCATTCCATCCGGTGCTGGATTTGGACCGTTTCCACAACAGTTCCGTAATCCTTTCATACAACAATTCCAACCTAATAAATTCGGATTCACACCAAAACCCCAGTTCGGATATCGACCCCCGAACCAAAATCAAGGATTTAGATTTGGTATCCCCAACCAAAATAACTTTAAATTTGGAATACCTAATAACCAAAATTTTAAATTCGGTATCCCTAATCAACAAAATTTCAGATTTGGAATCCCAAACCAAAACGCACGATTTAATTTCCCAATGAATCATCCGTGGTATAGGCAAAACTTTAATAACCCGCAACAAACACGACCTTTGTATCAAATTATGCCTGAAGCCGAACCTCAGAAACCGCATGCATGTGCATTACCCGAGCCTGACGTGTCGATGCGGACTGCTACAGCGCAATTCATGATCGACTCCCCTGACGAATATAATAATATCTACTATACCGATGATTGCTTTGTCCCATACGATTACAACTATGAGGAAAACTATTTCACCGCGCAAGACGATTTTTCTGAGAACTGCGAGGGCGTTCCTCTCCCTGAATCTGAGCAACAAGCTGAGGAAAGTGAATTGACTCCAACGGACTTGCCAGCCGAAAATTTTCAATTAAAGGCCTCAATAAAACCCCGTCTCAAATAATCCGAATAAATTGCGTAAACGCATTAAAATTACCCCATATTAGAATACCTGAAATTAACGCTACATTTATGATCGATACCGGAAGCTCTAGGTCATTCATAAGTCCCAAAAAGGCAAACGAATTTTTTGCAAAATTCAAAATTCTGGAACCATTCGAGGTTATCAGCACACATGCCCGTAGTTGCCATAATGAAGTAATACAAATTCCCCTTTTAAAGACATTTAAAAGTAAGTTACAACAAAAATTTTATGTCTACGATGTTGATAGTCGCTATGACGGACTAATCGGCTCAGACTTATTAAAAAAACTTGACGCATCCATAGATATGAAACACCAAGTACTGCGGACCCGTGACACCGAAATACCCATACTATACGAAGCACCACACGAGTTGATTTTAGGACCTCGTACCGAAACTAGAGTTCGCATCCCAACTGATCTACAAAACGGACATGCAATTTTGGACTTTATAGAGTTCACCAAAGGTGTCCGCATGCCAACCGCAATGGTAAACTGTGTAGACTTTATGGCTACGTCAGTTATACAAAACGCTACTGACGACACCATAGCAGTGACGTTTAATAAACCTCTGCCTGTAACACCATTCCAAGAGAATGAAATCATAGTAAATTTTACCGATCATAGTTACGACGTTGACGACCTATTGAAACAAAATTTACAGAGACTAAGACTGGACCATATGAACCAAGAAGAGAGAGACAAAATATCAAAATTATGCTACGAGTTTCGAGATATATTCTACAGTGAAGACATCCCGTTAACCTTTACAAATCAAGTAAAACACGAAATTCGCACGACAAATGAAGATCCAATTTATATCAGACCTTATCGTCACCCACCTGCACAAAATTTTGAAATTCAAAATCAGGTTGAAAAGTTATTGAAAGATAACGTTATTCGAGAGTCGCACTCTCCATGGAGTGCGCCAGTGCACTTGGTCCCCAAAAAACAAGACGCTTCTGGAAAAACCAAATTCCGTATGGTAATTGATTACCGTCGCCTCAACGACATCACAGTCGACGATAAGTATCCACTTCCAAACATCAACGACTTGTTTGACAAACTAGGCAAATCTACATACTTCAGTACCATCGACCTAGCGAGTGGATACCACCAAATAGAAGTAGCCGAGAAGGATCGACACAAAACTGCGTTCTCTACGCAAGCCGGTCATTTCGAATTTACCCGTATGCCTTTCGGTCTTAAAACCGCACCCGCGACGTTCCAGCGAGCAATGGACAATGTCCTCCGCGGCTTGCAAGGATTACATTGCTTGGTATATCTCGACGATATAATCGTCTATTCATCCAGCCTACAAGAACACCTAGAAAAGCTAAAAAAGGTACACACACTTGATAAATGCGAGTTTCTTCGTAAAGAAGTACTCTATTTAGGCCATGTAATAACTAAGGAAGGTTTGAAACCAAACGATGACAAAATTAAAGCCGTTTTGAAATTCCCTTTGCCAAAAACAACTACGGAAATTAAAAGCTTTCTTGGTTTAGTCGGATATTATCGAAAGTTTATAAAAGATTTTTCCAAATTAACACGCCCACTTATTAACTGTTTAAAGAAAAGAAATCGGATTCAGATCAATCAAGAATACATTAACGCATTTGAAAAGTGTAAGGAGCTTTTGGTAAATGCCCCTTTGCTACAATTTCCGGATTTCACAAAACCCTTTGTACTTACCACTGATGCCTCAGACTATGCGATAGGTGCAGTCCTATCTCAAGGACCAATCGGTTCGGATAAACCAATCGCATACGCTAGTCGTACTTTAAACGATGCAGAAACCCGGTATAGCACAACTGAAAAGGAACTTCTTGCCATTGTATGGGCTACTAAATACTTCCGCCCATACCTATATGGGAATAAGTTCACCATATATACAGATCATCGCCCACTAACATGGTTAAAGTCCATGAAAGAAACCAATAGTAAATTAACTCGTTGGAAACTACGTTTGGCAGAGTTTGACTACGATGTCGTATATAAAGCAGGAAAACAGAATAACAATGCTGATGCATTATCCAGAATAAGGGTAAACGCAGTAGGTAACGATTCGGAATCCATGCGAGTCAATGTTGACGAAAGTGAACATAGACTCAGATCCTACTTGGATGACGTGGTAAACGAAGTAGTCAGACTAGGAAGCCGACCCCAAAATCGACGTAATGAGCAAGTAAACACAGATGATGTAATAGAACTCTCATCGGACGATGGAAGCGAGACCCCAAGGGCGGGACACAACGAATTGGAGTCCCAATTCCCAATCGTCTCACCATCGGAAAGTACCATTACAATCCCTGAAAACACTAATAGTAACACCGATACGATCCATTCCGCACGCGATATTGATACCAATGGAATCCCCATCTTGAACGAAGCAATCGACAGCAAACCCAATCAAATACTGGTTTATACCTGGAACAGAAATGAAACATCAATTAATAATTTGTCCAATTCAAAGCAAAGAATAATTGAAGTAACCTTACCTTTGAATAGACCGGATCTAGTAAAAGAATTCCTGAAAGGTTATGTAAGACCCAAAATAAAACAATTCATTTACTTCGAGAGTGAAATTCATCGCAAACAGTTTGTACAGGCATTTATATCCCTATTCAAGAAGGGCGCTGTACATCTCATGGAATGTACCAAAAGAGTAATAACCGTTGAAAATGAAGAAGAACAGAGACAGATAGTGCTGAAATATCACGAGGGCACTACATGTCATCGTGGTATAAAAGAAACTTTAATGAAATTAAAACGTGTCTATTATTGGAACAATATGGACATTACAGTAACCGCTATTATCAATTACTGTGAAACATGCAAAAAACTTAAATACGATCGGAAACCCTTCAAACCGGAATTACAGTTAACGCAAACTCAGAATAAACCGTTTCAAGAACTTTTTATGGATGTATTCTCTATAGAAGGACAATACTTCCTCACAATAGTAGATGCTTTCAGCAAACTGGGACAAGCTATCCCTATCCCAAGCAAAAACACCCCTGAAATAGTACGCGCATTAATTTCGTACTTTTCTTATTACGGTACCCCTAGAATTATAAATGTAGACCCCGGCACAGAGTTTAACAATACCCTTTTGAAAGAAACCTTATGTTTCTACAAAATAAACCTTCATATCGGAACTCCGCACAACCCAAATTCCATGGGAATAGTAGAGAGGTTTCACTCTACCATTTTAGAAATTTATCGTATCGCAAAGTATGAGCGAAAACTTACCGATGCAGCTTCCGTCATGACGTATGCTATCATGGCATACAACCATACAATACACTCTACTACTGGATTAACCCCATTCGAAGTAGTATTAGGACACACGGATTCCTCAAACGCGTTTGATGTAGACTTTAATAAACATTACACCCAAAAACTAATCAACGATCATGCGAACCGAACAAAATTCTTATATAAGTACCTAACAGAGAAAATGATAGACCACAAGGAAAATATTAGGGAAAAGCGAGGAGGTGAGAAAAACATTAACTTAGACGAAGGAGAGACAGTTTACATCAAAGGAGTGAACACTAGACGTAGCAAAGACAAACCACGTTTTGAAAGGGCAATAGTATCTGGAAATATAGTTAGGAACACTGTACCCATCCACGTTAGGAACCGCGAAACTAAGGTAACTATTAAGGATATTCGACGGCCCCCACAGGTTCGTGACCGTGCTGCTGGTAATGAGCATCCAGAGCCAGAGCCAGGCCCTTCAACTGCAGAAGATTGAACGGAACCCTGGAATACTTCCTGTGAGAAAGGGACGCGCCATTATTACCTACGACAAATGGTTAATTTTTAAGACATTAGATTTAAACCTTGTATATGAAGATTTAGAGCTCAATGTTAATCGACTTGCGGATCTAAACGAACATGTGCTACATTACTTTAAACAAAACATTACCTCCGAATGCACTGATATTAAAGTACAAACTGAACATATAAAGAACATAACCATACAAAAGTTTAGACAACTTATTCCTTCTGTCAGACAAAAACGAGGACTGTTAAACCCAATAGGTTCACTAATTAAAGTTTTAACGGGGAACTTAGACAGCGAAGACGCAATAAGGTACGATAGTCAGATCAGTAAATTACAACAACAACAACATAGTGTCTCTATGAAAATCGCCTTGATAACCGAAATTATGGGATCTGTTGCAAATGTAACAAATGCTACGAAGAACAATTTTATCCAGCTCGATAAAGAAATATACGATTTGAAAATATTACTAAATGAATCAATCCAGACAAGCCAAAGTATAAATAAAGTTATCCATGTCTATAGTCTTTTCTTACATAACTTCCAAATGCTCTACATAAAGCTGGACGAAATTGAAACTGCCGTTGCATTTAGTAAGGTAGGAACTTTACATCAATCGATTATTGATACCGATGAATTTATGACTGTACTTAGGAAAATAGAATTAACTGATAAATTGGTTTATCCCGTAGAGTTAAATAATTTGATAAGAATTGAACAATGTGTAGAGTTAAAAGCGTTTTCTAAAGAAAATCAGATTACCTTTATTATTGAAGTTCCGTTAGTCAGATCCGAGAGTTATCATTATTATCGAGTCTTGTCATTACCTGTAACAGATAACCTAAATCTAACTACCCTAATAATTCCTAAATACCCTTACCTTATTGTGAATCAGTCGAAAGCTCTGTCGCTCTCCCACTCTTGCCTGGAAATAGAAAGAAGCATCTTCATGTGTCATGAAGACTCCATTGTTCCGCCGACTATGGAAGATGTCTGCATTACCGATCTACTGAAGTTCGTCATTAATACCACCATGTGTTCCCCTATTCACGTGGATATAACAAAATTCAAGTTACAGCCAATAGAGTCAAATCGTTGGATATTCTACTGCAAAACCGCTACTCTAATGACGTCACAATGTGGAGAGGATGTCACTAGAACATATGTTGAAGGAACCTATATACTTACCATTGAAGACGCCTGCGAAATAACAATCCAAAATGTAACTCTGAAACAACACCGATCGAAGGCGGGCAACGTTTTATATGAGAAACGACGTCAAAGCCAGTCGTCTCGAAGAAACCACTTAACCTGGATGAAATAGATTTACAGACCCTACAAAGCCTGTCCCATGTCCTGAAAAATAGTGAAAGTGAATTAGTTAGTGAAGTGAGCACATATGGAAGTGTAGTGAACGCAAGAAACATTAGTATAGGGACTCTACTTCTCTATGTAATCATAATTTTAAGTATTTTCATATATTCATTTAAACGTTTTAAGAATTTCATATTATCAGATCGGAATCATCAAAGGGCTGAAAACCACCCCTCCGATAATTCCAATCTTATGGAGGGAGGAGTTATGTATTCCGGACCTACCGCGGGTACCGTAAGAGTCCCGACGTAAGCTTTCTAAGTATTGTATGAAGCGCATTCCCAGACCTCCGGCGCAGACGAACAACATCCGTCCTGCGCATTCAGCTTTAGATAAGCCCGAACTACCGGGAGGTATTGTTGTTTTCATAGCTTTCTTAGATCATAGAACTAGCTCATAAGTTTAGTCTTAAGTTGACCACTGTAAAGTACGCATTAAAAGTTTAAATTCAAAATTCAATTTTTGCTTTTTAAAAAGAGTCCCTCGCTCCGCGGCAACTTAAGTACCTATAATAGCATGTTGATGTTTCCTTTACCTTTCAGATCATGGATCTCAGACGCAATATCCGGCGTGGAATGCAGGGGATCAGACCATCAAGATAGTTTTCTTTGCTCAGTCGAGCGTGTAATCACATGCAAATCCAATTGAGCGAGCAAACAAATAAAAATAATAGTTAAGTACCTTCTGTTTTTGGCTTGAAGATTTAAGTTTACACGGCATTCATTAACTTTCCGGAGAGTACTTGGCTTGAAAGTTACCTGAAGTGATAAAAACGATCACCTGCATAAAGATATATGAAACAGCCGCTAAGTACCTGTCGCCAAATTCCCATCGAGAAAGAACGATGTCGCAGTTTTGTCCAACATCTGATAACACCATTGACATATGCTAAACAATACAACACGTTTCAAATTCATCCTTGCCCCACTAAATTTAGGGAGGATATTCGCGGGCGCGTCCACACAGATTTACACGTATGAATTGCACATTTAGTTGCGAGGGTGCGAAAACTTGTTGTTATCTCGAACGAGGCCAATTTCGGCAAATGGATACTAAGTCCTAGCTCTCGTATCTCTTTTATGTCGTGTGAAGCGCGTTCTTTTAAAATATCGACATACGTGCGAACACCGAACATGCAATTTAGAAGGGATTTGTTTTACGGCGCAGGGTTACCGCCGCGAGTGGATGCCACGGTTTAAATGGTCGTTTACTTTAATAGCTAATATGGTCCAATGACACGTGACGGATTTTATGACATCTTAAATGTGATTTTGAAATACTTATGATAGCCTAATTTACGACTTATTTGTTTTCGAATGCATGTTTGGACCATAAATGATTATCACGTGCTCAGCTATGAAAGAAAATATCGTGCATTTTCGGAGGTATGTGACCTAACCTGTATTGAGCTGGTTTTCTGTTCGCGGGTTAGAAGGTCAGACAGGCATTCGCTTCTGTAAAAAATCGGTCCTGTCAAATGTTCAGGTTAGGTAAGCGGATCTTGTGAAAAAACGGGACAATGCTGATGATGGTGATGACATAAACTTAGACCATCCCTAGAAGAACTAATACGAGTTATTAAAGAAGCCAATTTGGTATGTTATAGTTAAATAGAGCTCAGTGGGTAGGCCCGCTACAAGGTGGACCGACGATCTGGTGAAGGTCGCGGGAAGCCGCTGGATGCGGGCAGCGCAGGACCGATCGTCGTGGAGATCCTTGGGGGAGGCCTATGCCCAGCAGTGTGCGTCGTACGGCTGATGATGATGAGTTAAATAGATCCGTAGACTTCGAAACAAATCGTGAATTGTATGAGTTACACACAGGTATTACTCAGGTTTGTGTTCGATTCTGCCCATTAGTAGATATATTTTTGAACTTATATGTAGACCCATAAACCAAAATTATTAATTGAAATAATCAGGGTGTATCGTATTGATACTGTTGCCCGTGCGGGGGTTGATTCGTTGGTGTGACGTCATGTGTCCGCGCGGCCGCTCGCGCCTGGCTGCCCGCCCTTTGACGGCAAACCATGCGAGAAGTCATCCACTTATCGTCAGCACGATCTAAAGCCGACATTTTTCCGTTTTTCCCTTCTTTTCGCCCGGCCGACTGTACTCCAAACGTGACATAATTGAATCAGCGACCCGGCCCGCTTTCAGATCGCTGCAAATTAATTCCGACAGTAGCCAATAAAAACACATCACATTTATGTGATGCTCACTAATAATATATCGCTTTTATCAAACTCAAAGTACTTACTTATCTTTTGAATAAAAATAAGCATTTACGGTTTTATGTTCATCAAAATACTTTGGAAAATGCTAACATAGGTAAGTACTTTATATTTGTTTGTATTTTGCATCCTCGTTTTGTAAAGCAAGTTGTTCGACAGATTATAAAGCCGGGCAAGTGTAAGTGCGACTCCAACACCGAGAGTTTCGTACAAACTGCCGTAAATTACCAAAGATGATCTAAGGGAGGCTTTTTGCCCTTAAAGCACTATTGTCTCCATACATTGACATTACTTTACCAACTGCAAGTAAGTTTGTAATTGCAAAAACATTTATTTTTTGTGATGGAACCAAATTTACAATTTTCGGATTTTATCCTTTACTTGTAAGTGACGTAAGTCCTCCCCTTTCCTAATTTCATGATTCTAGATCGAAGGGAAAGTACTCTATAAGTTGTGATTCCCCTACGAAATGAATGAAAAAATGGCTGTATCTTTAGACTAAGTACGTTGATTTAGAAGTTTGATTTTTTACCGTTTCGCAAACAAAGTATCAGATGTTAATTTCAACTTGATACTTCTACGAGTTCCCGAGTGTTTATCCGGACAGCGACTGGTTCCATTTGTCCTTTTGAGGTTCTGAACCCTAAAAACACCCCTCTAAGTACCTCTTGGATAACGAGATGAGTAAAACACTGCAGACATCTAGACTCAAATGCAATTACCTTCGTACAAGTACTACTTTGGTATCAAATAAAAAAGACAGTTTCATCGAGCAAAGGAAACGCTTTGAAGCGGTCGTTTCACGCCGAGTGTAATGCAATATAAAATGAGAATCAAAGCGAGACACGACGTTGCTACCAGCACCCCATACTGCCAAACACTAATGTTAACCGCTTTGATACTTACCTACCTACTATTAACTAGACTCTCAGAGGCAAATCTTTGTAATTCAGCATTGCTAAATGAGTTTCTCATTATCATCAACAAAAATTGAAAACAGTTGCAAAGCTGTTTAAATAATTCTAATCCAAATCCAATTAAAAAAATCAAGACACAGTCACTTGGAAATTTTTATAATTGAATTTGAATAGTTGAATAATACAATACATTCAATGACATAAATAACCCAAAGGTAATTAAAACGATTTAGTACTCGCTTTCCCAGGCTTCTCTCTCCTCGCGTTCTCTTCTTACTTGATCGACTATAGGGGTCAGGTAGAGAGTATCCTCTTCGTACTTGGTCCACTGGTCCTTGGGCAGAGTGTCTTTTTGGATGCTCAGTTGGAGGGCTCGCAGCTGCCGGTAGGTGCGCTCGTCGAGCACGTGCTTCGGTAAGCGGCGCAGTGCTACCTTCACGTCTTGGTCTTCGTCGTATAGTGTATCATCCCGGCGGAGACCTGCAACGAAATATGAATTAAGGTTTCGGCATGCTGCGGGGCATGTTACAATACAAGGAATTATACGAAGTGCGCCACACGAAAAGCAGCAGTAGTGCAGGCGCGGCGTGAGCACAGTTTGCGCGCCAGCCTTCGCGATGGCTGCGTAGTTCAGCGTGCGCCATGGTACAAGCGCACTGACATAAAAATCAAGGACAAATTTCACAGAAACATAATTTTGTAGCAGGATATCGCATGGGAAGTAAATGTGACAACTGATTGCGGTTATACCGCTGACGCGCGTTGAAACTGTTCCCTTCCGCGCTGCTCTTGGCCTGCACCTGCCTGTGGTGAAGGAAATAAAAGAGAAAGGAAAACTGTCTATATAAGGAGAAGGAGCCGGGATTTTGTAATATGCAAGAACACACACAATCCTAGTTTAACACAAAATCCTAGCCCGCTTGCGGTACTACCTCTACGTGCATCGGGCTTAGTAACTAGTTTCCACCGCTAGGCACCTTGTCTACAGAATTACGGCGGTATATCCGTTCCCGATAGCTACTCTAGTGCGGTCCAGGAAGCTATTTTGTTCATTCTTGGATTGCGATCTATCTAGGTATCCAATTGAGACAATTTTCATCAAATCAATCAAAAGATGTAAGTAAATAAAAAAAATACTTACCATAACGATTAAATCCCGCTAAGTTGTACGCCCATTTCCTCATAGCGGCTGAAAGAAGGTTATAAAAATGTTTGATTAAGTAATTACAAACGCAAATCCAAACAAGTAAAAGAAAAATATGTCGGTAAGTGGCTGAAACCCTACTGTTACCACCACCACGCCAACAGTTTAATGGAACACCGTGGAGAAGTAGTATAACCTTCCAGATAAGTAATGTTAACTTACACCGAACTACAGGGGTAGCTCTAAACGCCATTATTGGCAGACATATATAGCCAAAAAAATCACAATTTCGTATCTAACCAATTTTTTAAATGACAAAAGAGTGACAAACTGACGAACAATAACATTCATAGATTAACAAGATTTTAAAGTGACAAGAAACAACAAAGGTTGTCTCAAAAAACTTTGCAGACGTGTTTGAGCGCCGATTAATAGAGCATCACTACATAGTATAAAACAAAGTCGTTTTTTCTGTCACTATATCCCTATGTGCGCTTAAATCTTTAAAACTACGCAACGTATTTTGATGCGGTTTTTTAATAGATAGAGTGATTCAAGAGGATGGTTTATATGTATAATAACATCCATTAAATAGTGGAAAAATACTGTTATTTTTGAGGTTTTTAATGTGATGTCGTAAATAATTTATTTTTATCCTCAGCAACGCACCCGAGCGAAGCCGGGGCGGGTCGCTAGTGATGTATAATTGTATAATTGTTCTTTGATTGATATAAGTAGAGCTATAACATTTTTAGTTGTCTTTACTTCAACATTCTGTCAATTTTTTATCTATTTTTTACCTGATCCCGATCCCATTGCACTGTCTAGAGAAGCACATTATCCTGGGCCAGATTGAGGGTAAGCGTGCCAGAGGAAGAGCGCCGATCAGATGGGTTGACCAGCTCAAGCAGGTAGCTGGGGGCCCACACAAAGAGCTGTATACTTATATGTTATGTTATATGGCACAGAACCGAACCCAGTGGAGGAAGATCACATACAATCACGATCCTCAGCAGTGAGGGAACAACAAGAAAAAAAGACCTACCTGAACCACAGCGGTTGGTGGTGCGGAATTTTAACGTAATAGCCAACCAGTTTGAAATACTTACCTTTGAAATCATCGGAAGAACTCCGACTTGACATAAGTAGTAAATAGTAGATATGTACTGTCCTCACCTAATATAAACTAGTTATAGTTATAAATGATAGCGGCTGTGCATACGAGGCGTCGGTCGCATGCAGTTTGCGGTGTAGTTGCGCGGGTGAACGCGCGTTTTGCCGACGTTTTTGTTGCGGCTGACACAATATCAGTGCCCACTGCGGACACGCTGCCCTGACCGCGCCCAGGGATGGGCCGCTACCGACGGCATCGATAATTAAGTAAATTGCGTCTAAGCAATCATAGCACTATTGGGTCGTGTACTAAATAAAGACAGATCTAAAACTAACGAAAAACTTTTTCTTTTTCTCTTTTTAACTTAAGTACTTAGTTAATGAATGAATTTGAATCAAGAAAATAATATAACTCCGACATGTTATCACGTTTTCTATGTCACAGTGTGCTTTTTCATACCATAGTAATTTCATGTTTTGACGTTTAGTAAAAAGTAACTGATTTGACTAGTTGGTAGGTAAGTACTGTAGCTATAATAGATATTGTGAGAAGCAGCATTCAAAAAATATTTATGTAAAAATTGACGATCCAAACTGTAACTCTATGTTATTGAAAAAATATATTTTGAGTTCATTTTTCTTTGCGTAAGAACCTTCTACGCTTCATTTATAGTGTCACTTTAGTACCTATTTAAAACGGAGTTTATTCGCCATTTTCTTTTTTCCAGGATGCGATGACAAGATACAAACAGCAACCATTTCTTTCTTAATTTCTCTGACTGTAGAATTAATGGCCATTTCACCTCATAATGGCCTATTCTACGCTTAAACGAACTGAAAAATTATTGTTAAGTGTCTAAGTATTTAAATACACACAGCGCAACCTGTTCCAAACTTGAAAAGATAGAAAAAAGGCAGAGGTTTCCGATGGTGGTGGATTTTGTAATAATTACCTAGGTAATAAGTGTGTATATATATATGCTCACACAGAAATACAGTCGTAGATGACGCAGCGCAGTTCCTAAAAACTCCTGAATGCATTAAACGCAAATCCTGATTTATATTTTCAGACTGTAAAGAATACAGGATACCTTCTCTAGAACACGACTAGAAAATTAGGGCGCTGCTTTGGCTAACTCAAATCTTGTCCAGAATATTTTGTGTAGCAATTCCAAAACATCGATATATGCAAGTCATCGATAAAGGTGGGGTCACACAAGGTCCGGCAATACCGTGTTTTGCGCCGCGCCGCCACCTGCCGCCGTAATTAGTGCAGCGCACCGCGCCTGTCAGCGACGTATTTACACCACTATCCCATTTGCACTATTTGCATCACGATATTAGAAAACTAATTTGACTGTCAACGTCATTTAGAATGACCCGCACGTAATAAGATCTTGAGTAATATGAGCTCCCATAGGTAATAAGTAGAGTGTAGTTTTCCTGAGCTAGGGCTACTTTCTGCTAGACTAGAAGTAAAGGAAAGATATAGGTACCCGGAGCGATCCTCAACCCGTCGGTTTGCTACACCTTCAAGGTGTTACCACTCTTCTTCTTAAAACATAATTATGGTACGGAATGGGTTTTTGATCACAAATAAACAGCAAAAACATTAACACGAATAGGACTTTATTTATTTAGGCCAGTGATTCGTGTAATGATTTGATAGTGTCTATAAACAAAAGCTTCCTGATGAAAAAGCCAAAGATCATTTAGAATTTTATTATGATTTGAATTTAGAACAGGGAGGTTAAAATGGCCACATCGAAGCAATTCATCTTAGAAAGCAATGTTGCAATTTGACATTTGCGCATATAAAAGTAAGTGCACAATGGCCCCGATTCCTGCAGACACCTCCTAAATTTACTTTAAGTTATACCTGTCATTTTCTTATCGGCCGAAAACGAAAGGGACGGATGATTGACAGCTCTTAATTTTAGGAAGAATGAGTAAATGAATGAATAACCCGGGCGAATCAAAAAGGTATCTCGCTGGTATGCAAACCGCTGGTGTGCTGTCAACTTAATTCTGTCGGGTTATTGACCAATGTAAAATTTATAGACGGTTGTTTTAGAATGTGCTTAAAATTGACGTGTGTTCCATAAATTTTATGCTTGTCGATTACCCGTCCCTTTCCTTTTCGGCGGATAAGAAAATGACAGGTATAACTTAAAATAAAATTAGATGGCGTCTGCAGGAATTAACACCAATGCAAACAAATGTCAAATAGAAATATTGCTTTCTTAGATGAATTACTTCGATGTGGCCATTTTGACCCCGCTGATCATTAATTTACAAAGAGAAAAAGCAACAAGACAAACAACACACGCTTGACAAGAGCTGCGGGTTCAAATCCTGTACAAATCAGATTTTTTTTTTCGATTTAAGTTTTCTCTTTGTGAGTTTTCCTAAGCACGGGTAAGTGCTATAAAGAACATTTAAATCATTAATTTGTCAATGAAAGATGTCAACTGATAAGGATAAAATCAGAGAGATAAGGTATTCGTCTCAAACATAAAGGACTGTCAGTTTGATTATTTGTAGGTACCCCTACTTTTACTATTATTTTCACACCCCTTAACCAGACTATTGTTCCTTTCTAGTATCAACAGTTTGGGAAAAAGTAACAGTTTTCTAGTACCGCACAAAACACCGGACTGTGAAACTAGAGAAACAAATATTAAATAAAATAAGATACTCAGTCTTTAAGTGATGACTGTGTATGTGCATTAAATGAAATAAACTGCAATTCGTAGGAGAGTACTTGAACAGTGAGTACTCAATGAGCCATCATCGCTCCACATTTGTCCGCCCCAGTAGTTAATGCCATCTAGCAAACCTACACGTCAAAAAAGTGGGTATTCACCAGGCGGTGAGCAGCTTCCACCCAACCGATGTTAGATGTGCCGCACAATCAATCCGCGGTAAATTATATAAAAAATACATTTCAAGCTTCAGCTGGCGACGAGATGGTTTCGTTATTAGTTTTCCCGAAGGCGGGCCCCCCAGCCCGCATCCCGGAACGTGTGAAAAAATCTCTCCGAGATTAAGCGCCCGTTTATCGGCCTCCGAGGCGGACTTATTGCCGTAATGCAATCTCTGTTATGTCGCTCTCGGATTATCCGTATCAGCGTGTTTTACAGGGCCCCGTTTGCAGCCATACGTGTCTTAATATACCACCGTCGGTACCGTTTTTGTAGATTGCTTCGTAAAATAAACAGTTTGATTGACGCTTTGTGTAAAGTTCCTTTTTGAGTTTGTAAATTCCAATTTATATTCGTCACGTATAAAAGCGCTTAAATTTCAATTACTTAAATGAATCATACAATTTTGTTTAAGTACATCACAATAATTGGGTGAAATGGAAGTATGCATTTGCATGTATCACCCAACCTAACACGATAGTAGCAAAAAAAAAACAATTACAAGATACCACAAAAGACGGACATAAAATAAATCCCTGGTTTATTCATGTAAATATCTGAAGAGCTCAACTTGCAAATCCGTGCAAATTGAAAACGCCATTATCAAGTCTAAGCAATTTGAACACAGATGGTGCTACGGGCTACGCGCTACGGCTACGCGTTCAAGCTACGATGCTACGCACTTTTAAATCAGAAAGCTTTTAATAGATTTTTATTTTATTTGCAGTTGGTAGGTTTATACATAATTTATAAATGATTCAATCACTTACATTATTAATAATTATTGGTAGGTTGGTACCTAAAAAAGAAAGACACAGTCACAACTTTTATATAATAATAATAACAGCTAATTTACTTACCTAGACGAATCAAACTAATTTTCGCTGTAAAGTAAAAACAACTTTTAAATTAAATACCCAAGGTTGCCTGGAAGAAATTGCTGCATGAGCAATAAGGCAACCTGTTGTGCCTTTCTGTATCTGTTATCCTTATCTCTGTGTCTTGTGTCGATAAAGTATTTTATCTATCTATCTAAGCTGATGAAAAGCCGTTGTTTCAAAAAATCTTGTATTTTTTAAAAAGAGATATTATTTTTTCTCTTCTCACCATCACAGCTGCGTCGTTAGGGGGTGAACTCGTAAATAAGTGAGGTGTTGACGAGCAGCCGCGGGTAGAATTGAAAGCAGCCTCCGAGGCCCTGCAATATACGACGCACTAGTTTTTCACTTATCTTTCTTATCACTCTACAACATATTTAAACAACGCATCTCTACGGTGGATATCACATATTTTTTATTATTATTAAGGATTACAACTATAAACAATTAGAAAGAGTACAATATATGTTCGTCAATCACAGATTTCCACAGATTAAATAGAAAGTAAAACTTTATGAAAACGACGTTAGGCTATGAATTATGAATTATTTAAATGATTCCATTATTTATAATAATAACGATTGGCGTATAATGGTGCTACTTCCTGTACACACCATGTAATTTCATTTTAAAATGTACCTGTCATTTTCTTATCCGCTGAAAAAGAAAGGGACGGGTAATCGACAGGCATACAATTTATGGAACACACGCCAATTTTAAGCAGAAATCTACAACAACCGTCTATAAATTTTACATCAGCCAATAACGCGAAAGAATTAAGTTGACAGCACATGTTAAACGGGTTGCATGCCAGCGAGATACCGTTATTCATTCAATAACTAATATATAATTAAAAATTAACACAACAGTTGTCAATCATCCGTCGCTTTCCTTTTCGGCGGATAAGAAAATGATGAGTACTTATAACTAAAAATAAAATTAGGAAAAATAAAATTTGCTTCTATGCTGTTCTGGGAGCATATAAAAAACATAGAACACGTTCAGCTGCTTCTCTTCCCGGGCATGTCGTAAAAACCGACAGAGGGATTGTGTCCTCTAACATGATGGGCTAATGTTATGGGCGATAGGCTGATCCCTTATCACCATAAGGTTCATCATATCCATCTTTGGACTTCGTATCAACAGTGGCTGCAAGTTGTCTTTGATTACTTGTGGCTCTGCCCACCCCATTAGGGATTACGGGCGTGAGTTTATGTATGTATGTATGTAAAATTAGGAGGTGTCTGCAGGAATCGGGGCCAATATGTTACTAGGTTACTATATAATAAAAAACCATTTATTTACATTTCACGACTTTACAGTGCAGAAGCGCCAATGTGCCGCGAAACTTGCAATATAAACTTTCATGGTAAATAATAATATAATTAGACATATGAAACTTAAGTGTAAACAGTATAAAAACATATTTAATTTTCACACATCATTCACCATCTCGCAGAATCTCAGACACTCGCGACACACATACGTCCACTCACTCACAAACAGATCACACTCTGGTGCTGATGTAAGGAGTGCATTAAGCATGTGCACGGTATTGTATTTTCCTGCGGTAAGTCACTTCATAGGAGTCTCAGACCGTACAAACTTAGTCGTAAGATTAATTGTTACTGACAAAATATGTTTTTTTTACCGCAATAAAAAGCTTATTATTATTGTTCACCCGCAGTGGTGCAGCGTGATGGAGTATGTTCCATGCCCACTCCGGTTCATTGAAGGGAGGCCTGTGCCCGGCAGTGGGACGTATATAGGCTGTTTAAAATGTTATGTTATTATTATCGAGAATCACAATAAACCACGAAGGTTGATGAGTCCTGGTCGAAGTCCTAAAATGAATGTTTTTTTTCTTAGTTTAAAGCGTCCCAATACTGGACAAATGTTCCGGCCAAAAAATGTCCTGCTACTCTTCTTGCATTCTCCTTAAAAGCATCCAGATCGTCCCTCCAACCCATCCAAAAGTACTTAATTCCTATCTAAATAAATATAATTTCTTTCCCCTTAAAACTTCGGCGAGTAATGCAACAAAATGAATGATGAAATCACGTAATTGCCATTTGTAGGCAAATCGTTTATCATTCATCACAAATCGGGGTTCGGCGTCAGGCCGCAATTAATTTGTCGTGATACCTCCCAACTGTATTCAAACGGCAAAGGGTTGATTCAAACCACACTGATTAGCTAATGCCAAAAACTAACATTTTTTAACTGTAATTTTCTTTTTTAAATAATTATTATTTATTGTGATGTTTTCTCAATAATATTAAAAAAAATATATACTTAAGTAAATATTTTCCTTTTTCCATCAATCGTCCAAGTCCACCTATTATAGCATAATAGATAGCACTCAAAAACCTTTGCCTGGCACGAGGATTTGTACGTAAAGTGTGTCTATACGTGTAGGTGTCGCTCGTCTCGGTTAATATCAGGATAACATCTGTAAAACGAGCAGATTTACTTAATGGTGTTTGCAAAGTTCTGCGGAGAGAAAATTTTAGTTCGCGGCGAGCCGACTAATGCCAGGGGTGCGGGCGCGGGCGGGGGCGATTAGCGCCAGATGTCATACCTCGCGAATATGTTATTTATCGACGACATGGACGTAGGAAACCTACGCACATTTGGTTAGCTTGTCATATCATATTACAGGTACTGTGACAAGTGCCGCCTAAGTATAAATGAATTAGCAAGATTATAAACTTTGCCTTCAGACTAAAATGTGTGTGAATAATTTTGCATGGCAAGGTTGTAGGGAAGGCTCGTCTACTCCGTGCATAGTGGCTCCGTGGCGCCACCGCGAGCGCGCGGCAAGCGACCGCACCTGTCAGAATATTAGATTGTCCACATTAGTCCGCGGCCGCAGCCGTCGCCGAGCCGCCGCCGCTACTGCGCTCAGCAAACAATCCAAAAGCGTATTCTGAACCAAAAGTTGTGGTTCACCGACGATTTCGTTCCCGATGTCCGGCGGCTGACGGATACTACTTCCGGTGGGAACACGTCGGCAGCCAATTCCCGGATTAACCCGAGTCATTTCGTTCGTAGATGCAACAGAACATCCGATACAGACATACTCACCGTAGCGTTACACGCCACATTTATCGCCGATAAACAATAACTTTTGACGTCTGACATCAAACAAGACCTTTATATTTTATTGTGAATGTAATATTCTGAACGACAGTAAGCTGCAGTGTTTATTGTTATGGGAGAAAGGAAAGAATTTTGCAAATGCCCTTATAAAACGCGTAACGCGCAATATATGGCTTCTTTGTTATTTTGTGGGGGCGAAACTTATTCATCCCGCAAATCCGCTCATGTATGAACCAAATCCCGCTCGGTCACCGCTGATTGCATTGTCATGTCGGCCGGACCGTGCTTCGACATAAGATTTACAACCTTTCGGTAATAGATCTAAGCGTTACAATTGTACAACGAATGCTGGAATTCACGGGAACCCACGTCATATCGGTTTGTAAAACAAGCGAGCCAACGTGATTGGAATGTTTTATTCGACCCTTGGAACATATGAGACCAATATGATATATGTCCTTCCTTTTGACGTAGAATTTATCGGCTAGCGACAATGTGATTAAACAGATCTGATCTAGTCTTGTTATAACAAATGAGGGTATGAGTAGTACATAGGTGTGAAGGACAGGCAGGTACCACCAGGATCCTACTTGCTACGAATAATGCGCACGTAACACGCCACTTTAGCTTGGAGAATTGGTTAATTCTCATGAAAGTTTTCAGTATCGCCGCTGTAAAGCACTCCTTCACATAAACAACAGCCCTTTACATAAATGTGATTGGTCTCTTCCAACTTAGCCTCATAAATATTTACATCCTTTTCGTTAAAATATCAGAGCATACCTGCTTTTTAAAATTTTAGGTAGGCACATGTCTTGATTGCAGATTGGCCGCTTAGGTTTTCTGATTTTTGCCGATCACTGGCTGGACGCGGGTAATGTGGGGACAAACTTGTGCAATATAGCAACTAGTGGAACTCTTCTTGTCACGCTCCGTCACGCGACAGCTGTTGTACTTGTCACGATTGTTAAGCAACATCTCTTCACTTCCGAACTAAACAATACATTGCTTGAGTTTCAGCATGTATCAACTGAATGGATTTTAGTTCGCTATGAATAAATTTATAGTCTTACAAACAGAACTCAAGACATACTTTTAAAGAAACAAAAGTTAAGTAAAACGTTTCAATTAGTAATCGTGATGACTGAATTACGCCTCCAACGTAGATTAATTATAATACAATAACTTCTACATTCGTTTTTTATAATGAAATAGGATGTGCACACTGGCCATCATCGCAAAGAAAGTGCGGGTAGAAATTTAAAAATGATCTTATTTTTTACATCATCCTTTGTCGAGAAGGGCAGTAGACCGCTCTAAATCATATTCCTAGGTTCACCTGTTCAAATACTCGGACTTTTACGTATTTGGTTAGGTAAGATAAGATATTTATTTGTGTATTTTTTTTAACTTTTCCAAGCAAATTTCAAACTGAACAAGAATATATTAATCTCATTGCAAAGCGCGCGGCTAATAGCCGTGGCGTGTAACAAACAAACAAAAGGGAGCAAGAGTTTTAAGTCGCTGTGGACGTGATAACCCTATTATCACCGGAGGCTTACCCGCTAAGCCGGCCCGACAGCCCGATTTATGCTGAACGCTGCAATTTGCGATCCCAATACCTATTGACCACTAGCCTTTACGCACCGACCTTTAGTAATTAATCTCGAGAGTTTATACTATTAGCTTACGTTTTGCTAAGCTTGCTTGGATTATGTGTTACGCTTGTAGTTTTTAGAAAAATATCTCTAAGTAAGTTCTTTTCGATATAATGTTTAGCGGGATTGAGTTTATAAGTTAAGAAATGATTATTAGAATGTAAACATTATTATAATGGACTAAGTGGACTAAGGAAAAATTTGAAATATTTTTTTATGTAGCTAAACCGCTACGCATTGCTACGGCCCGTAGCCGCTACGATCTATACGCCGCTACGCTAATCCCGAAATCCAAAAAGCCGTGTATTTCACGCCTCTTTATTACATTAATTTAAATGTTTGCGCCGCGGATCCTCTCGATCCTCTCCCTCTGCGCCGTAAATAAATCCTGACGATCGCAATACCTACCTACCAATGTTACATATACTTTGACAGTCGAGAAATCCATGTTATCAACTTATAAAATACAAGTAACAAGGTCTGAAAAAAAACATCAGATATGATATGTTGAAATAACTAATTTATTTTACCCGGTGTAAAGTTCAAAAAGAGCATCAAAAAGCTAGTGTTTCATTGTAACTGTACCGTGCATGAGATAGGACGAAAAATGTGAAACACTTTGTTTTCCTAGCATTGTTCTCAAGATAAGTACCAGAACTATTTATACTTGACTTCGTACTGTACCTCGCAGTTATAAGTTCCAACGTTGTGTCGTCGGTGTGTTTGTGTACCGCTCGTCGACGCGGGGATTAACCTGCTGTCAACACACCTGGATCACGACAAATGACCGTAATTACTCACGCTTAGCTATCCGATGCAAGCCAAAATATTTACTGGAGTCGACAGTATAAGTTATATCTTCATAATCTGATCAAGAGAATCGCGCTCGAAAATTGCGTTATCGCCTGCGAAGCGCTCACAAGTCGCCACTTTACGAGGGCAGGCGCCGGGACATGCAAACATAAAAATTCTCTATCGGGACTAATAGGAGCGAAACAAATAAAACGATACGTAAATAGAAGCGTCGGATAAATTCCAGTGGGGCTCGAGTGCGCGTAAATCCGCGCGATTTGTATCTGTGACAGGGTGCGGGCACCCGCTCCCCTCCCTGCCCCCGGCCCCCCGGCCCAACGCCCCGCGCCCGACACTCGCTGACAATTAATTTGACAGATAGTATTTTTGTAACCCGCACTAATGTCCCCTTACTACGATTAGAATTAGACCCACAACTCACGGTCTAAAAGTTTACCAGTTATTTCTGTAGCTTTACAGACTTTGATCTCCAAAAACGCAAGTGGAAAGTAAATGCGAGCGTGATCGGTAGACTCACATTAAGCGCTGGGTGTTCGTCCCGCAGGTCACGTCTATGCAAATGATATTAAATTAGAAACGCTTCATAACAACTGTGGCAGCGCACGCCACGCCGCACCACGCCGCCGCCGCGGACTCCTGTAAAGAGGTGCAATTACACCAATCAAATTGAAATTTCGGAACACTAATTGCACTAGAGATATTTTATAGCCCCAGCTTTAATCCTCTTGAATACAGTGACATTTGCGTGACGAAGCAAACATTTAATTACATAAATGCAACTTTGATTAGTTTTTATATAGCAGAATAAGTTCTGGTTGAATAAGTAAGATTAGTAGGTAGGTATCTACTTAATAATTGTTAAGTACTTATATAATAATCTATAGCAACCGAGTAGCCACCGGAAACAAAACAACAATTTTATACTTTGGCGGAGTAAAATCGCTGTTGACGTGTTTTTTCCATTCAATGTAGGTACTTAAATTAACTTTAATTGTGAACTTCAGGAGGTGAGACACGTGTTATGTGCCTAGTACTATTTAGTAATAATAACAGTAAGTTATAACAATATTTGTGCGGGCATTATACCGTGGTATTGGTAAGTATGACACGGTGTAACGATCATCGTCGATCGGATCCGGGTAAGCCGCGTCGCACCTGCTACCACAGACGGGGGCGGCCGCAACTTAGCGCCCCTCGCTCTATAGGGATGGCACTCAGATAAAAACATACCATGACATTTAAAATTACTTTTTTACTATACTACAATACTAGGCGCTATTATTTTGCTACTATAGAATTGGGAAACACAATGCAAAGAACTTCAATTCAAAGAAGGAAGACCTAATTAGGAAGATAATTATAGAAAAAAACATTCTTGAGAATCCGGATAAGCGCGAATCTAAGCCTAAGTAACTAGAACTCTGATATCTACTAATTCTATAAATAGTTAAATAAAAAAAACATTACTAATATCTTCAAAAGCATTTTTTTATGTTATTAACATTTTACTATTGGTTATTGAATTATTTGTGAATATCTCCTACTGTTTGGCAGCCCTATTTGAAACTACTTGTGAATGTAAACATGGCCACACTAGTTGAATACGTCATATTATCAGTATTACTTGCATTACTGCACATAATAATAACGGGATATACTTACCTAATAACGGGAATCAGCTTTTAATGTAATATTGTATGTAGCGTGATTAAACGTGATCAAACGTGTTTGCGTTACCGCGAAGGCAATGTTTGTTAGCAGTAAAATTAAAGGTAGCTCAGATATTATTTTTTTTTTTTTTTTTTTTTTTTTTTTTTTTTTCCTAGTACCCCTGCCGCACAGGATAGGCAGGGACGTTTTTACAGTTACATAACATATCTCTTCTTCTACTTGTATTCTCTATAATGCCCGCAACAGGGCCCTACTCTCCGAACACATCCATTCCAGTCCTCTATTACCATACCAGTTCTCGCATTTATGCCTCTCGCACTTTCATTCGTCATCTTTCATTCTTTGCATTCCTAGTCCCTACTCTACTTCTTATTTCTACTAGGATGTACACAGGGGGGGTTATCTTTATTGTGTTACTTTTATTTTATTTTTATTGATTACAATATTACTTATGCTACCATTATTTGATAATTTTGCAACTTATATCTATTTACTTATGTCTATTTCTTTCTTATGACTACGATAGGTATATTCAATATACAATCTAGTCATTTTACTTATTAACTATTTTTCTTATTTACTAACCTTACTATATTAATTATATATCTAACAAATGTTTCGCGATGTTTCTTATTAGTTACAAGCTGACTTAAATTACTAATTTCTATCTTGTAACCAGTTCTCTGTTCCAGGTCATACCTCTCCCTGCCATATATGGGGCAATCCACAAGAAGGTGGGGAACCGTTTCTGCAGTGTCCGGGTCGCAGGCGCACGCTGGGTTGTCCTTGCATTTGAAGCGAGTCAAATACTCGGAGAACCCACCGTGCCCCGTTAGAGCCTGGGTCAGCTCCTTGGTGATGCCCAGCTTGCGTATCGTCTTGTACGCCTCAACCGCACTCGGGAAGAACAGCTTGGTGGTGGACGCTGTGTGCCCCGTGCTGTATCTCCGGTTCCACTCGTCGAGTGTATCCATTCGGATAGAACGCTTGACGAATGATACCGGACACACATCGTAGTCCGGCTTGCGTTTGGACTTTAGGGCAGCCTCCTTTGCGAGCGAGTCGGCTCTCTCGTTACCCTCCAACCCCGCGTGAGCTTTTATCCAGAACAAGGAGACGCTCTTGTTCTGGATGCTACAGCAGTGAATGGCGTCTCTTGTTTCCACGGCAAGTGGGTGGAGGGCTCCGGGGTTCACGACTGTGAGGAGGGCTGCCATAGAGTCACAGTAAATGGCATAGCTGGTCTCTCTACGCTTCAGGGTCTCCCGAGTGGCTTCACAGAGAGCGAGAAGCTCGGCCTGGTAGACGGTGCAATAGGATGGCAGAGCAAGCTTTCGGGTTTTCGTCTCCGCCGCACCAGTCCATATGGATAGTGCGGCTCCGACCTTTCCCTCAATCTTGCTGCCATCCGTGAAGATGCGAACTTGAAAGTCGCAGTTGTCGCGGTATTGTTCCTCGTCCACCAGGTGACGCAGCTCTATGGCTCTCTGCTCCGCCGGATGCGGCATCTGGAGTGCCGATGCAACACGCTCGATCTCCCTACCCGCCAGCGCTGGATGGCCTACTCCCCTTCGGGCCTCATATAACGATGCAGCCTCCTGTATACGCAGGTCCAAGGGGAGTATCCCAGCCAGCACCAGTGCCGAGTTCAGGGACACCGTGCGATATGCACGGCACATCTTCTGGGCGAAGCCTCGCTGAACACTTTTCAGCTTAGCTTGCACTCCCAGTTTGTTGGACGCCGGCACCCACGCGCTTGCCGCGTACAAGACGATAGGCTCGACCACCGCAGTGTATATGCTGCGTATCACTTCCGGATGCAGACCCCAACTCACCCTTGCGGCCCTAGACAACTGCTTGTAGATTCCTACAGCTTTAGAACAGACGTTGGCGACGTGTGTGTTAAATGTTAATTTTTCGTCAATGGTCAGGCCTAAAAGTTTTATCTGTTTGGACATGCCAATGTCGATCCCACCCATGGTCAGGTGTGGGGTGTCATGCTTAAGCTTTCGCGTCACCAGCATTGCGCTGGTCTTATGCGGTGCGAATCTAAGCTTATTCATGACCCCCCACACCCGAACATACTCGAGAGCGGCATTGGCTTGCCCTTGTATCTCTTGTGCAGTGTGTGCGTCAAATACGAGTACCACGTCATCCGCAAATGCTTGGCACGTATGCCCACGTTCCTCTAATCCCTTCAATAGAGGGTCCAGCAGAAGGTTCCATAGTATGGGACCACCGATTGAACCCTGGACGCATCCCTTCTCGGTTGTGGTCTCGTACTCCGCACCCCCGTACCTTACTCTCACCATTCTTTCGCTCAAGTAACTTTCAAGGACCCTTCTCAAGTTTACCGGGCACCTTTCCTCAGCCAGTCGTACTTTGATTTTCGGCCACCATGCGCTGTCGAAGGCTCCCTCTATATCCAGAGACACGAGGGTTATGATTTTCTTCTCCTCGAGCTTGGATCTTATGTGCTTGATAAGCGTATAGAGGGAGTCCTCAGTGCTTTTTTGGGGCATAAAGCCGTACTGGCGAGTACTCATCCTCGGCAATAAGTGGAACTTGAGTCGGGCCACGATCATCTTTTCATAGATTTTCCCCAACACAGGCAAAAGCCCAATCGGCCTGTAGGATTTGGGGGAATCGTACCTTTCTTTCCCGGGCTTACGGAGCACGATGACCGTCGCCTCCTTCCACTGTCTTGGGAAGTATCGATACTCCAGGCATTTATTCATTAAATGCAAGACGATTTTCGGGTCATGGCCAATCAGGTGGTCCCATATATCTGCCGTCAACCCATCGGAACCCGGAGCCTTTTTCGGGTTGAATGATTTCGTGGCTCTGATCAATTCGTCCATTGTAAATGGAGGATCGCAAGACTCAACTTGCTCTCCCTCATTTGACGTCCTTGCCCTAGCCCTTATTACCCTGTGCTCCTCACTGTCCTCCTCAGTACTGTCTCGGGGGTAGAAGACCTCTGCTAGATACTTCGCCGAGCTTTCGGCATCCAGCACTATTCCGTCCCTGACCATCGGCACGTCTTCCTCTCTTTTCGTCGTTCTACCTATTACCCTGTAGATGCCCTCCCACATCCCTTCCCTATTCTGCTTTCCGCAGAAACCCTTCCAGCTCTCGACCTGTGCTTTGACCACTTCTAACTCATACTTCTCTTTGTGTTTCAGGTACTCTTCGACAACCTTCGGTTTCCTGATTGGCGCTGCACAACGGATCCTCCTCTTCTTCGTGGCGACTTCCCTCTTCAAGTTCGCGAGTTCTTCGGACCACCACGGCAAGGTAAGTTTTTCTACATTTCTTTTCTTAGGTATTGCGTGCGTGCTTGCTTCTATGGCTGTTGATGTTGTTTTGTCCACTATATTGTCAATTTCGTTTGTGTTTGTAATTTTGTCTATTGTCTCTATTGTTAAATTATTTTGTTGCATAATTTGGGCCAGCTTCGCATGAAACTGGCCCCAATCAGCCTTTTTTGTGTTGAATATTCTGGTTGTCCTGCAAACACGCACACCTCTAGATTTTTGTAGATTCACTCGGAACTCCAGGCCGTTGTGGTCCGACCCCGTCAGGTCCTCGACCACTCTCCAGCCGTCAATGACTGCCAATATGTCCGATGTGCAGGCCGTTATGTCGACGCAGCTGGTATAACGTCTTTCCCCTCTGATGACGTCGAAGGTTGGAGTTTCCCCTGTGTTGAGTATCTGTAGTCCAAGCTGGTCGAGAGCTCCAAGCACCTCCTCGCCTCTCTCGTTGGTGGTGCTACTCCCCCACCAGATACTCCAGGCGTTGGCGTCTCCTCCCACTATAAGCCTGTTAGGTCCCGTCTTGTTTTCAACCTTTTTGAGGACATCCAGGTAGGGCCCTAGTGGCTGGTCTGGCTCGAAGTAGAACGAGACTAACGTGAGTTTCCAGGCACTGGTTTGGATCCCCACCACGACGATGTTGGAAAAAAAGCTCAGATATTATTAAAATGACTTGGAAAGTTATAAATAGCGAAAATGGGAAAGTCAAAGCACGCGATCTCGAGTATCAATTACAAATTGACGGTAAACTACTCACAAATGATAAGCAAGTTGCTGAAGCTTTTGAAAAATTCTTTACTGACATTCCATTTTCGACTACCAAGGACTTGAAGTCATCTCCTGCACTCGCTCAATCACTTGTAAAGGAGCACATAGATACGTCCAAAGTAGATAAACTAACATTTACACACGTGAGTCCTAGGGACGTCTTAAGAGCTTTTAAATCTTTAGAAATGAAAAAGACTGCAGATCTTCATGGTCTCTCTGTTAAAGTCATTAACTCCGTGATTGATTGCATAGCTCCCTATCTATCATGTATATTTAATAAATGTGTAGACAATGGTGTGTTTCCAGATTTAATGAAGCACAGTAAAGTCATTCCATTGTTTAAAGCTTGTAGTACTTCTGACCCTACTAATTTTAGACCAATATCTATACTACCCACGCTTAGTAAAATATTTGAAAAAAATTTATTACTGCAATTACTTCAACATTTCAATTTAAACAATTTAATGTCTAATAAACAATTTGGTTTCACAAAGGGTCGCTCAACAACCGATGCTGGTGTTGAGTTAATAAATCATGTTTTTCAGGCTTGGGAGGAGTCCAAAGATGCTATTGGTGTCTTTTGTGACCTTTCCAAAGCCTTCGATTGCGTTTGTCATGATATATTGATCGCGAAACTTCGTCACTATGGAATAACAGATAATGCCATCGCTCTTTTGGAGTCGTACCTTAGTGGCCGCGTTCAGAGGGTTGATGTGCATGGCTCCAGATCGTGTGGATCTAACGTCACTATAGGCGTCCCGCAGGGCTCAATTCTAGGTCCATTTCTATTCCTAGTTTACATAAACGACCTACCTAGTCTTGTAAAACATGAAGTGGTGCTATTTGCAGATGATACCTCCTTACTTTTTAAAGTAAAGAGACGACAAGATTCCTTTGACGATGTAAACAACGCCATTTCAGAGGTAGTGGATTGGTTTACTGTAAACAACCTGCTACTTAATGAAAATAAAACAAAATATGTTTATTTTACGTTATCGAATGTTAGTAGGCCGCTCGATTCTATTATTGTAAAAAATAAGGAATTGGACCTCACGGATACTGCTGTATTTTTGGGAATTACTTTGGACGCTAAGTTGCAATGGAGTCCTCATATTGATAAGTTGTCCAAAAGGCTCAGCTCAGCAGCATTCGCGGTCAAAAAAATTCGTTTAATAACCGCGATTAGTTTATTTTGCCTACTTCCACAGTCTAATGTCGTACGGCATCTTGCTGTGGGGTCATGCTGCAGATGTGAACAGCATTTTTGTTCTGCAAAAGCGGGCCATTCGGGCGATTTACAAATTGGGACCCAAGATGTCACTTAGAAATAAATTTAAAGAAATTAATATTTTAACTATGGCATCACAATATATCTTTGAAAACTTAATATATGTAAAAAAACATATAGGATTATTTGCAAAAAATAGCGATCGGCACATTGTTAATACCCGGAATAAAAATAAACTTGCTTTACAAGTCAGTCGATTACATAAGATTACTAAATCTTTTAAGGGGCAATGTATACGTTTTTACAATAAGATTCCCATTGACATTCAGAATTTGCCTTTCAACTGCTTTAAGAAAGTAGTTAAACAAAAACTTTACAAAAAAGGTTATTATAAAGTTAGTGATTATTTAGAAGATATGAATGCATGGGATTAACTGTCTGAGAACTGATATTAGGCAGCTAAATTACTCAATTGTATATCAATATTTTATGTTTATTTTTATTTTTTTTAAAAAGAACGTCTAGGGCCCTGTGCCGAGGTTTTTCTTGCAGCTTCTTTTCCCCGGCTATACAGGTTGTGAGAAGCTGCAGTAGTTTTAGGCGGATGAGACGTTCGTTATGTAAAAATTGACGATTCAAAGTGTAACTATGTTACCTACTGAATAAAGATATTTTTGAATTTTGAATTTGAATTTGAATTTTTGAATTTGAATTACAATTGTGTTTTGAACTGTACAAGCAAATGACAGACACGATGAGGCTCGCCGTAGCGGGAATCACCGTTCGGGAAGTCGCTCTCAGCGCCATACAATTAACATTTATTTATTTATTATTTATTTATTTTATATTTGGGAGACCAACAGCTCTTAACAACTATAGCAAAAAGAAAATCATACTTAAAAACTAAGCCAATAACAGGTTTCCACCTATATTAAAGACTTGTTGACTTTTTCACATGACATACCTATAGGTACCTACCGGACTACCCAAAAACAAAACGCACCATTCTAATTAATTATCTATCACGTTTTAACAACAGTTTCCCCACGTTAGGTATGTACTTTTATGACACAGGTATTCAAAGCCAAAAAGTTAATTATTTTTATCAAACTCGGAACAGAGTCTACGGGACATTCAACGGGCATTAATTTATTTCTTCTATCTTCTGTGAATACTAAAAAAGTATAATTACTTTTAAAAACAAAGCGGACAGCGACCCCAGCGATGTGAACCCACCAATTTAAAACCCAAATAAGCTGCGTATCACCTCGTTTTTCTTAAAGGAGTCTCCTTGCAAACTACGTTAAAATGATTTAGCTCCCCCTGATAGCGTTACGGCGCGCTGTTATTGAGATCGCCGGCCCGGGGCCGCCGGCTAATAAACGCTTATCAACGCCCTCATTATCACACCCTTAACATCGCTTTAATGTCTTGCTCTTGAACAAAACATATTTAATCACATTTTTCCCCGCGCCGAGAGAACTTTTTAAATTTCATAAATTCGCAGCGACGGCGACGGCGGCGCGGCGTTGTGTTCGGCCTCTACCGACGACCGGCGACAGTGACTAAGGGCTTCTCTCTACATAAAAGTTACAAAGTTACTCTTTTACAGGGTCGCTTTATGATTTTAAATCTCTTTTTATTTGAAGATCGTCTAAGTTTTGAACGTTATTAAAGTATGTAATATAAATTTGCAATTTCGCACGGGATACAAATAAGCTCTTTAAATTTTATGATTGGTACTTATGAAGATTGAGCTGCAAGTCTTTGAAAACCAATATTTGTGAATATAGCAGCGATCGTCAGCCAGCGGCTACCGCGTCGCCGCCACGCCGCCGCCGCCCCGCTGCTCTCCGTCGCCAGTTCGAGTACCCGCTCTGATCTTTTAAGCCCGACTTTACGGCAGCTTCGCGATACTAAATTATAATATAACACATCGTAAATTTCAGAAACTATCCCAACGTGACACGCGTGAATTAACTGCCTTTATTCAGGGTTTAATAACGCACTACACCACATTACCGAAAGTTTACTCTTGTCTAATAAACAAAGATCAGAACGACAAAAAATACAAATAAATACTTTTTTATTCATAATGGATACACGAGTTAAATCCAATCTCAGGTGCACCGATGTGTTTAGCCTAGGATTTGTCGAGTGCTCTTTTGAGCGGATCTCTCCCCTATATTTAAACTCAAAATTAAGAGGCAGTAAGCAAACAGTATCGTTGCTGTAGGAAAAAATAAAAAGGGTGTCGCGACGCCGCTCCGCCAGCAAAGCATCTCGTTACGTACCTCAGAGTTGGAAAGAACGGAATTGAATATTAAATGAAATAATTTATGCCATATTTATCATTTTGCAAATGAACAGTCTCACCTTAATGAAAACGTTGAATTCATTTTTTTACTTTCCTAAGGACCTGTGGTTAGAGTCCGAAAAATATTAATAACCATAGACCGCTTATTTATAAATACTATATCTACTTACTTAAATAATAAGGCAGACTGAGGAAGAGGTGTTCTCTTTTCAACATCATTTGTTTTATATTCTTACATAAGTACTTCTAATAATATAAACAACCATACCCTGATTTCACGCTGTGTATGCCATGGTCCTGATATATAATTACATTACATAACAAAATCCTCCAGACAACCGTGAGTATAGCAGATATTTAATATTATATAACAGGTTAGTGTAACGTAGAAATACGTGTACTTACATACTTACTACTTATTTTTTATTTTATTTTATTTATTTATGGCATACATAACTAGTTACAGTCGTTAAATTAGATAATTAAGTGTAACGTAAAACTAGACTATAACATTAAAACATGCATGCACATTCAGCCACTTATGTTATAATTATGATAAACATAGGGGGTAGGTTGCAGTAAACATATCAAAAAGAAGCTCAAACCTAAAACTAGTAATGACGATTTTATTTTGAAACGAGATAGCACATTCAACAATAGTCAGATGAGAAAGACTTCCATTTCTGGATTAGCATCGTATATTTTATCTATGACCCAGATAAATACGCCATCAAGTCCTCACGAGGAGTAAAAGTTGCTCGAATGCCATTTTTAAATTTATAAAGTTTAGGTGTAAGTAAATATATCCAGAGTACTATCACTGAGGGTGTCATTATAAAGTCGACACATTCTGGTGATTGGATTATAATAAGAGGTGTTACTTGTACTTTTCATATGAGTTCGCATCAGATCTTCGCATAGTCACTGTGGTCCCGGGCAGCGCCAGTTCGAACCCCGGTACCGAACTTACACTGATGAGTCTTCTTAAGTGCAGTTTTCACTAACAAAGTTGGCTTGACCATTATACACAGCGATACGGCTCATCTGAGCTCGGTGAGGTGTGGATACTTGGTTCGTCTTGCGACGGATGTATCTCTGAGTAACCCAATTGGGATACAGTCGTGCGCTTAACAGCCTCCGTGGTCTAGTGGTTAGAGCGTTAGGCTCACGATCTGGAGGTCCGGGTTCGATTCCCGATGGGGACATTGTCGAAATCACTTTGTGAGACTGTCCTTTTTTTTGGTAAGGACTTTTCAGGCTTGAATCACCTGATTGTCCGAAAAAGTAAGATGATTCCGTGCTTCCGAGGGCACGTTAAGCCGTTGGTCCCGGCTATTAGCCGTAAAAAACACCTCCACCAACCCGCAGTGGAGCAGCGTGGTGGAGTATGCTCCATACCCCCTCCGGTTGATTGAGGGGAGGCCTGTGCCCAGCAGTGGGACGTATATAGGCAGTTTATGATGTGCGCTTAGGTTAGGTTAGCCGAGAGTACCCTGATTGTTTGTGGCCAGTCTACGGCATGGGTGTTTACGTAATAGGTATGTGCAACAAGAAAAATAACAAGCTTTTAGTAGTTAAGCGCTGAGGGGGGCGAGGGGTAGATGACGGGGGTTAAGAGGTGGTTTCACATAAATCACCTGGGATCTGGACTATCTCGCGGACCCGTGTCACTCGATAAGATGGCTCTTGCACAAACCACCGTTTAGATGCCAACTGACTGCAAATGGTGATATATGCTGTTGACAGTATAAAAAAAATCATACTTACATGTACAACTTCCCTCTTGTTGGACGTAATGTTATCTACAATTCTACAACTTCTATTAAATTCTATTGTGGATGATTATCGGTTTGTGGATTGAGCCAAAGAACAGGGGGGTTAAAATGGCCACAATGAAGCCATTCATCTAAGAAAGCAATATTGTAATTTGACATTTACGCATATAAAAGTAAGTGCGCAATGCAAACAAATGTCAAATAGCAGTATTGCTTTCTTAGATGAATTGCTTCGATGTGGCCATTTTAACCCCCCAAGTCACGTCGATTTAGATAGAGCTAACTTTTTTCAATAAGCACATTATTTATCTTTTCATAGCTTATCATTGAGAAAAGATTATCGAGAAGTAGGTAGAGTGAAATGAAAACAGATTGAAAAATTAAATGAAGGGCAGGTGTGCGGGAGGCACGGGCGCAGAGGTGAGGGGGAGGGGTAGATCTTCGTTAAGGTTTAATTAAATCGTCCTCGGCGGCCTCTCGCGCCTTAATTCCACCGTTATTAACGCTGTTAAAAAGTGAGTAGCCGCCACGTGGAAAGGTGTGGAGATCACCTCTGTTTACAAAAATCCATAGGCTTACTTCGCTCTGGTCAGACTCTACGTTTTGGTATTTTCCTACTCATCATCACCAGCCCATTAACGTCCCCACTCCTGGGGCACGGGCCTTCCCTATGGATGGATAGGGAGATCGGGCCTTAAACCACCACGCGGGCCCAGTGCGGATTGGTGGTTATATATTTTCCTACTACTAGGTAGGTATTGTAGAAAAAGTGCGTTACATACGTACTTATCTATGTCTTCCAAAGCTCAAAAGCTCTTTCAGAGTCATTTTAGTACCAACCGAAGATGAAGACTACAGTAAAAACTGACGCGATATCAGAATGAACTTACTTTAGTAAGTTTTGATTTGAAAATATGTTAACAAGCATTAATACATAGTCATCGACTGATATTGTTCTAAATCTACTTATATCATTCTTGTAGGCGATTTTGAGATGCGAATGTCGCCTCCACAGTTTCCCTGCGCCCGCGGCCGCGAGGACGAGTGGCCGCGGAGTTTCCGCAGAGCAACACGCGATAAGACTGTCTCTGCTCGCCCCCATCCCCACCCCCGCCATCATCCCGACTGTTTACATTTTAATATCACGCTTAAGTGTTGTTCTAAAGACGTCCCGGCTAAGTACTAATTTGTCCCATCCAGTGGGAATGATTGAGCCATTTGAACGTCTCTCCGCCGTTTCATTAATTCGCTAATATTTTACCTCGCCGCTCTCCACTTCTGTATTTAGATTGCTTAAGTACTTAGTTCTGTAAACGCTGGGAATTATATTAAAAGTTAAATTAATACGTAGAACAAAATGGTAGTTTATAAATAAATATTTTTGTAAGTAATCTATTGCATGTTCTCAAATTACATCACCGTCCCCACTGCTGGGGCACGGGCCTTCCCTATGGATGGATAGGGAGATCGGGCCTTAAACCACCACGCGGGCCCACTGCGGATTGGTGGTTATTAACGACTGCTAATGCAGCCGGGACCAACGGCTTTACGTGCCTTCCGAAGCACGGAGGAGCTCGAGATGAAAACTTTTTTTGTGGTCACCCATCCTATGACCGACCTTTGCGAAAGTTGCTTAACTTCAACAATCGCAGACCGAGCACGTTTACCGCTGCGCCACCGAGCTCCTCAAATGCCGTATTGTATTACCTACTAAACTTTAAGTTCGTGGATTTGTCTGAACTGAAGACTTTGACGCTAGCTATGAAAACGTAAACTGCGCGTATCGAGCCTAAAATTAAATGAGCCAAATGTGAAGTGTGGCATCGTGATAGTATAGTTGCAACATTTGTCCTGCGTGTGTGGTGACGTGTTGGCGGAGTGTCGCAGACAGGTGCGTCGACCGCAGCTGAAATTGCCCACTCTACGCTCTCCGACCCCTACGGACACTAGCGCGTTTTGACAGCCTCTATTACATTCTGTCTGTCACAACAACCTTTCATTAGGCTTAGATCGACTATTTACATTAATAAAAAGTATAGGTACCTTACTTATGTTCAGCTGTTTTCTTTCTGTAAAAGTCGTGTACCCGGGCAGAGGGATTGTGTCTTGCTGAGATCACCTAAACTGTCACCATGCGATTCATCATACTTATCTTATTACTTCGTATCTACAGAGCTGCGAGTTGTCGTTTGATTATTTGTGGATCCGCCGACCCCCTTAGGAACTAGTGTCGTGATATAATACAGGCATACCTTATCTAATAATAATGATTTTGCCATTATTTTTATTGCGCTGGCAACTCGGCCCGGTGTCGTTTAATTTTTAGAAAAACGCAGGTCATATAAGTACACAACAGTAAACCCCATATAAATTAATGCTGTTGTTCTTGAGAATAATATTCTTTTATGATTCTTCCTCTTATGATTGATAACAAACGACTTAGTACTACTTATATGAAGCCACTTTTGGTAACCTCAGCCTATAACATAAAATAAACAACTTAAACTTAATAGGTAAGTATATCTACCTGCCAATTACATCCCACTAGGTACGGTCACGAGCATTAATATGTATACACTTTGGTACCATGTCACATTAACTTTTTTGACAAATTAAACTGCAAGTCTCACTAAATGTCAAATAAAGAGTCCTAAAGTGGGTACATTATATTGCTCATGACTGTACTGCCAGGCACAGACCTCCCCCCTCTCACCATATCTGAGTTTGATGAAAACACACGTAAGGTGATCACCCGGTCACCATACGTGTGTTTGCAGGCGATAAACCCATCACGCAAATATCCATATAGCATTTTCCATGAACCCGTTATTATGTATTTTAATTATTTTCCATGAAGTTTCCATTCTTCAAGAATGATTGTGGTCAAACGCGAACCATGCGCGAGCCTACATTATTTTAAAAAAATATGGATGAATTTTAACTCAGCGCCATCTAGAATAAAAACGGTATAAATAAACTACAACCTCAGTCCAGCTCTTGCAGACTGGCGGGACGGCGGGACGGACAGTTTCCACCAATAAACACTAGATAGCGCTTTTATCACACTAACACCTTTTTACGCGTTCATTACACATATCAGTTATTTATTCCTAATTAAATTTCTTCATACTTGATAAGTGTAGTAGTTATGAAATTATAAAGATGAAAAATGGGATAATAATTAAAAAATAAACATTGGCATTTCTTTTAACTGTAACCAGGCCAAAAATTTCAATAATAAAATATTAAAAAATAAAATGTCAATGTCAAATAATTGCATCAGTGTGGTTGTCAATATTGCGTGGTTAGATGGTTGATCAAAGAGTACTTTTATAATAGGTACCGGTGGTTGATGTAATAGCGTACAGTGAATAGCGGCATGCCCGTGAATGATGCAAAACATCCCAATAGTCGTTTGTATTACCGCGAGTCATGCGATCAGTCGTAATAACTTCAGTTCTACTCACGTAGTAACGCGGATACATGCCATGGTATCGTGAATCTTCGTTTCCACGCATTTCCTTGGACTATTGAGCAGTAGAATATAATGGCTGGGTCCACGCTACCCGAAAGGGTAGCACAGATATATTATACGTATGGTTTGTTTTGCTCTTCCTATCCTGTGGTCGCGATCACATTGGCTCTCTCCGTCGTACTATTGTGTTGGTAAGTGATACTTTCTTATTGGTACACAATACCATTCGTGCGGCATTGTACAGATAATATTATGTTGTTGCAGCTACCCGTTATTGAATGTTCCTCTGCCGGGCAACATACCAATAGTGGTGAACGTACCACTGGATGTAAACAGAGCTCAGCTCTTCACTAACGCAGATTGCGGAACAAACAATTGTCAGCAAACAGGTCAGTGGCTGAGCAAACATATTAAATTACCTGTGTATTTTTAAATTTGTATGAAATATTTGTGAGGATTAAATCTCACATCACTGACGGCATTTACAATTTCTCTTCAAAATCTAAAACTATAAATTTATTTACTGCATTTAATTATTTATCAAATTGATTTGGTTTTAGAATCTACACCACAGGATCTGTACTTCAATGAAACACAAAAACTTCCCTATGTCTGGGCTAAAGAAAAACCATTGCTTTATGTTCAGCAGGTTATATTAAAAATAGGTAAGTTCAGATATCAACTAAATCCACATAAATTGACTTTTTGAATTTACTTGTATGTATTTACTTGATAATCAAGAGATCTTTATTTTGAGGGTAGTTCATTTATTTTAAGTAACTCATGCGTTTAACTTCCAAAAGTCTGAGCATTAATGTAATGATTATGTTATTTGTATGGTCAACATCAAATACAAGAATAGATATTTTTATTTGATGTTGATCATACAAATAACATATCATTACATTAACGCTTAGACTTTAGACAAGATTATTATTATATGTATATATATATATATATATTTATTTGTTAATAATTGTTTGATTTTTGTTAAATCTTACACATAATATAATTTACCTTTTTTATGTTTGTGTTGGCACTGGTTAAGTGAAGGTACTCTTAAGAAAAGAGTCTGGCATTATGCGGTCCCATACTGCTGCTGCTGTATGCTATACTTTGCATAATTCTATTTCACAATCAAACTTTAAACAACATATTCACACTCAGGGGTGTCACCATGGACAAATAATCTGAAAATATGGGATGCATTCAGAGCACCACTCCAAGAAGTGTTCAGGCTGCTGGAGACTGTGCGAAACCATGAAGACCCTGAAACGTAAGTCTGATACTGAAACACTATAGTATTATAATATGGTTTAAATCTTAGAATCTGATAAAAAGCATAGGTGTACCATAAAATAAAAGCCTACATTTGAAGTGCATCACTATTTTCTGGGCTGCTTTTGGTTTCCTAACCCAATTAATTGTTGAATTATTTATTAAAGCCTACAATATACATTAAAATCTGTGACTTAACAATATCAAGTAAGCAATAAATCAACACGAAAGTTACTTATTTTGCTTCTCATTTTTGACTAAAGATAATTAATTTCAAACAGCACATAAATAAAGATTGTGCTAAAAATGAAAGAAAGAAGGAATTAAGCACAGTATAGTGTGAAACTATTATTCTTATAATCACTTGTTGTAATAATAATAATGCAAGAATAAGGTTAGATATACAATGAGTATGACTAAACACAGTAGGTATAGGAAAATTATAAACTATACTCTTGTGCAATCTTAAGCTGACGAATGACTTGAATATTCACTTGATATGAGCATGTTACAAATTGAGTATTTAGCGAGCTAAGTAGCTTCATGGTAAAGATTGATATATAATGCTGCAAATAATGCAATTGACAACATTTCATTTTTACTAAGGTGCCTTAAATCGAAAACCATTTCGAGATATTTCTATGATTTACACAAAACACATTTTTTCAGATTTTTTAACTCAGTAATAATAGAAATATATTGAAAAATCCACGAGGTCAGAAGAGGAAGGCATAATAAGTTCAGACCTTTACATAAAAATTATAAAAAAAGTAAATGTCATACATAACATGACACTTTGTTTGCGACTTGTTTTAAATACGCATGCAAAGGTATATTACATTATACTGCCTTCATTCTATCAATGGCAGAATCCAATTTTCAAAAAATATTTTTTGTAACTTCTAGTGGAAAAATCTTGAAAAGAAAAAATACGTGTCTTCTATTTAAACAAGTACTTTCGAAATAGCACAAAAAAACCACGGCTTAAAAATTTGAAATGTTGTCAATTATTGGTGCAAATATTCAAAAGCAAATATTAATTTCAGAAACTACCTTTACGTAAATGAATGACGAAACAAACTCGTATTAATTTTAGCATGTGATAAAAATCTTGATTTACGGAATGTGCTTGACAATTAATTGTTTTTAATAATTATACAGTAGATAAGAGATCAATTTAGAAGTTTTAGAATTTTGCTTAGTTTTCTTGTTGTGTACCCAACTTCTGTATTCTATACAGTAAAAAAATACGAAATAGAGTTACCTACATGGACTTTTAATGTCGCTTGTAGATATACCCGACGCGAAGGTTACATTAGTTGTAGGAAACCATAAGTATCATTTTTCTGTGTGTCATATGCGCGCATGGGCGTTGATTTGCATACACCGAGCTACGATTATCCAAACAAGACGAATATAATTACATTGCTACCCACAAAAGCAGCAATAAAAAATGAGATGGGTAACAATAATCGTATAGTTCCCACGGTTCATAGTCGTAATTTGCGTAATAAATTAATTTAAATTTATTAATGTCGCTTATGGTAGAAATCTGGAACATATATCACATTTTAAGTATAACATTACACAGGTGCCGATTCCGGCAGACATGTCTCATAATGAGTGACACTCCAATCGACGTTCCCCAAACAACGATAGATGACGTTGTTCATTTTTAAAGTGATAATTTATTATCTATTTTCTCATTGCTGGGGTACATAGTTATTCAAAAATGTTATGTAATGGCAGAAGCATATATAAAACTAATTGTTGCTTGATATTTGGATCACATTATGTATAAAATGATGTTGCTACCTACATTGCATCTCTTTATTTATTAAATTAGAAGTTAGAAGAAGAAAAAAAACATAACAAAATCAGTTTATGTGAAGAAAAAACTTCCATCTATCATGTTTTTGGGGAACGCCGATTGCAAAGTCCCTCATTAAATTTCAAGTTATATATATCCTACCTGTAATTTTCTTATCCTCGCTAAAACATTAATTACCTTGATCTAATCTGAATAACCTATAATAACTATAACTACTTATAATACTATTAGGCATAAGGATTTTTTTACTGTTGTCTGCTTTAAAATGTCGTCTTAGGGTGGTATTAATAATGCCCTCAAGATCATGCTCAAGTCCCTGTTTTTATATAAGAACTGTAACATTGACAGTTTAGAATACCACCCTTAATCTTCTATATGCGCATAGTTACGTTACAAAAAGTTTGCTATAACCTCGCGACGTAATATTGCAGGAAAACTACGTTACTGCAGCACTGCTATCAGATAGAGGGCATCAAGCGACGAGACAGCCGCGCGAGCTTGGAGCGCGTGCTCCCCGAGTACGGCTGCCTCCTACTCTCCCCAGCCAGTCTCTGGCAACAGAGTCTCCAGACATTCTCCCTCGATGCTAACATCATCAGCACCGTCTATAATTATCAGGTTAGTTGTAATATTGCAGATATCTTAATCAGCTTCGTAATAAAAACAAACATCTATAAACGAAAGATGTGACTTTTTTGGTGTAAATTATTTTGATATCATACTTCTCTTGCGAATGTTGCTTATAATTATATGTAATCTTCTCATCTTCCTATCGTGTGGGTTATGAGGTGGTATTACCAACTTCATCATCCCTGGTGTCAGGGTTGTTATTGAGCCGCCAAAGGGCCCTGATATCGCTTATGTAACGACTACATACTTACATCAGTAAGTAGTGAGTAATTATTATATAATTAAAAGCATATTTATTATATGCCAGCGACTACTTGAGTTCGTTAATTTTGTCCTTTGACACCAGTTGTTTACTCTGGGTCATGATTAGGTATTGTTTAGAACTGCCATAAAACAAATATGTGAGGAAAGTATAAATTACCTTTAGATTACGTTTTATTTGTCGTTTTGTTGGCGATAAAATTTGCAGCCAATGTACCAATATATATATTTTTAGCATTTTACTTGAAACTGCTCAGTGAAGGTCTTTTTAAAATGTACACATACTTAAATGCTTCTGAATTGTTATGCATAACGATATTGTCCTGGTTTATGCAATGTGTTTATCACAATCTAACCTGTAACTGTAATAATCTTGTGACAGTGACGATGTCGCTTAAGGTGGGACACACTTGCCTAACAAATGCCTATTCATTCTAGCCTAGTTAATGTACAATATAAAAAAATAATTAAATTTAAAATTAAAATAATAATAATATATTAAAATATAATATATATAAACATATAATAGTAATACAATTTATTCAAACAATTAAAAACAAAACAAACACATCTTATAAATAAAACACCTCCTCCAATGCGTCACATCGAGGCAAGGTGCCCAAGAGGCTGGCAGCATTTCCCCCTCTGAATCGCCAGACTAATTCTCTGACAGAAAAAACTACCAGCCCTAGCATCCCCCGAAGCCCCGATAAGACACATTGAGAGATCTTTAACAAACATTTTTGCTTCTGGACCCCAAGGACCCATCGTTTGAACTGCAAATAATAATAAATTATATTAATATTATATTATTAATTATTTAAAAAAATATATTTTTTTTTAATTTTATTTTTTATTTATTTTCATTAATTTGTAATGTGTATTTGGGAACACAGACAGACTGTTCTCGCTGTCCGCAATAAAAAGAGGAAGTGGGTGAATTTCAAAATGTGTCAAGTTTGGTGGCGACTGTCATATAATTTTTTCGTGAAAAATTGGGAAAATTGGGAATTGAAAAATTCCTTTTTCATGTCGGAACCGAGAATCCTTTTGGATCCTTTTCATGTGGGAACCCAATTTTTCACGAAAACATAATATGAAATTTCGCCACCAAACTTGAAATTTTGAGATTCACCCAAGTGATAAGTTTGTTTAATGAAAATTCAATAACTAGGGATCTTATTATTTATCACCCATACTTTATATACAATTAGGATTTCAGATAATTTTCTCAAAAGGTAAAAAAAGAAGACTACGTATTACCAACCACTAATACACTCACTAGAATGTTATTACTCTGCTCTTCATAAATAAAAAAGTACTTATCATAAGTGGTTACAAGTTGTTTTGTAGCTGTTATAACAGTGAGATTATGTATGTTTCTGTTTTTTGCATTCCGATGTGAATCTACGCTAAGTCCAGTACACACAGAAGCGGCACCTGGACCGTTCCAGACAGGGATTTTATTTTAATGTTGGAATTTGTTAGCACGTGTTCACACAGGGAGCGATGCGGTTTCACACAAAACCCCGCTTCAGTCCGCAACAGTCGCCGTACCGCATCTATGCGCATTCGGCTTTACTCGTCAATAAGCAATGAAAAGTACCCGCACCCGTGATATGCATCGATACACTCGAAGGCGCCCGGACATTTTCCTTTTCTACTAAGCGTTACTGATTCATTATAATTGCAAAAATGAGAGACTGCTCGCGATTTCGTTAATGTAGTGTATTATTTATTGGTGAGCTTTGTCCATTATTTGTTTTCATCATCTAGACCTTAGATATTTTTACAACTTTATTTTATTATCTCACCTGATGGTAAGCGACGATATGGTCGTCTAGGGTGGATCACGCTTACCTACCAAATGCATATTCACTCTAGCCCTGAAGACTCCCAGATTATAACGAATTGGACAAACATTTTGTCATTTGTTATCTCTTTCATTCTATTGTTGTGTTTTTCTAATAAATTATTTGAATAATAATTTGAATGAGGAGTGGAAGAAGGGAAGAGAGGCCTTTGCCCTGCAGTGGGACATTGAGGGCTATTTTTTTTTTTTTTGGTTTGGTTTTCCCCGAAGGGTAAGGCAAAGGGAACTATGCCCATACAGCCATGTCTGACGTACATTGAGGGCTATTAATAATTAATAAAAATAATAATTTGAATGTCGTGGAATGTTCTGTTGGTGATTCATAATATTGGATACTAAAATAAAATCTGTCTTTGAGCACCTTTAACAACGTTAGAAAGTAGCAGCTACATCGTATGAGAATGTCAAATTTTCCTTCAAATCTGTCTGTCTTGCAATCTTTGAGGGCTAAATACTTAGTTTTTTGCCTGTATTAAGGGTACTTTTTTTGAATGTTTCTAAAAGTCTATTGCATATTCACTCTAGCCCTGAAGACTCCCAGATTATAACGAATTGGAAAAACATTTTGTCATTTGTTATCTCTTTCATTCTATTGTTGTGTATTTTCTAAAAAAATATTTGAATAATAATTTGAATGAGGAGTGGAAGAAGGGAAGAGAGGCCTTTGCCCTGCAGTGGGACATTGAGGGCTAGTAATAATTAATAAAAATAATAATTTGAATGTCGTGGAATGTTCCAGAACCTTCAACGCGGGAAGGCGTCCATCGCTGAGATGGCGTTCGGCATGCAGCTGCGCGACTCTGGCGTCAAGCGGTATCCGCTGCGCTCGCGCCCGCGTGTTCTGCAATACGCCGTCACCATCTTCTATCGGCAAGCTGACCAGCGGTAACTGTTCACCACTCTTCACATACAGGGTGTTAGTGACGTCGTAACGAAAACTTTGAGGGATGATTGAGACCATGATTCTGAGATGATATGAAGTGGAATTTTCCGTCGCAAAAGTATGGAACGGAAAATAATTTAAATAATCTCTAAAATTTACATGACTTCTCCAACAGGAAATTCCACTTGATATCGACTCAGAATCATGGTCTGAATCATCCCCTTCAGTATTCGTTACAGTGTCACTAACACCCATACCTAGATGTATGGCTACTGTATGTACTTGTATGGGGTGTAAGTGACATCGTAACGAATACTGAGAGGGATGATTCAGTTGATTATTCTGAGTTAATATCAAGTGGAATTTTTCATCGCAAATGTATAGAATTGAAAATAATTTAAAAAAACTAAAAAAATAACACGAATTTTGCGACGGAAAATTCCACTTGATATTAACTCAGAATCATGGTCTGAATCATTCCTCTGAGTATTCGTTACGATGTCACTAACACCCTGTATATACCTACACAACTCAGCAACTGACTCATGCTCATAATCCTAGGATGATGTGGATTGAGCTACAAGTAAAAGGATGATAACTTGCAGCTACTTTTGATATTAAATTTTAAGGTGATATAGCTGATCAGCCCGTCGCCCAACTTGTTATTTCTTTGTCGCTTTTATTTATTAAATCTTAATTCTAAATATACAATTTAGCATTGCCCAGCATAACTGTTTAAACAGTTTTCTGTAGAAAAGAGTCTCTAATTATATCTAATAGTAATATATGTAAGTATATCACAATATAGTGTATCACAATAATTATCTAAATTAACAATTACGAGAGCTGATTGATAAGTATCGGAAATGAAAAACTTTTTAAAACTAAAATGGATTAAAATATATACCGTCCTATTTTTAAATCTTTAGTAAGCTTACATGCAAAATTTTATTTCATTGGCGCCAAAAAGTCTACCTTTATGCGATGATTGATTTTTATTTGCTAATTACGTTTGAAAAATGGAAAAAAACTGAAGTTCGAGCCGTTATTAGTTTCTACGTTTTGAAGGGGAAAATAGCAAGTCAGATTATAGCCAAGCTGGATGCCGTATTGGGTGACTCTTCTCCTGCGATGAGTACAGTTCACACCTGGGTAACCGATTTTAAACGGGGCAGAAAGAGCTGTGAAGATGCCCATAGAGCTGGACGTCCAAATGAGGTCACAAATGAAGTAATGATACGAAAAAATTAAAAAATTGTTCTAAACGATCGACGATTGAAATTACGAGAGATAGCCATAATGTTTTAATATTTTACATGAACATTTGAATATTAAAAAGCTTTGCGCGCAATGGGTGCCGCGTTTGCTGACTGCAGACCAAAGACAGCGGAGAGTGGATGATTCCTTAAAGTGTCTAGAGCTGTATAAACATTATCCTGTTGAATTTCTGCGGCGATATACCTTTGATGAAACATGGATTCTAAGAGCGGTGAACCTACGCCTAAGAAGGCAAAATCAACATTATCGGCTGGAAAGGTGATGGCTACTGTCTTTTGGGATGCGCGAGGTGTGATTCACGTGGATTATGTTGAAAAGGGTAGGACAATTAATGGACAATACTACGCAAACTTGCTGCAAAGATTGAATGAAGAAATTTAAAGGAAGCGACCTCATTTAGCGAAGAAAAAATACTGCTTTACCAAGACAACGCACCTGTTCACACCTGCGCTGTAGCAAACGCTTAAATCGAATAATTAAGATATGAATTGCTGCCGCATCCACCTTACTCGCCAGACCTGGCTCCGTGCGACTACCATCTATTCCCAAATTTAAAAAAATGGCTAGATGGCAGATTTTCTTCAAATAAAGAAGTCATTGGCCCCGATTCCTGCAGACACCACCTAATTTTATTTTAGGTTATATCCGTCATTTTCGTATCCGTCGAAAAGGAAAGGGACGGATGATTCACAGCTCTTAATTTTAGGAAGAATGAGTAAATTAATGTGTCGGGTTATTGACTGACGTAAAATTTTTAGACGGTTGGTTTAGATTTGTGCTTAAAATTGACGTGTGTTCCATAAATTTTATGCTTGTCGATTACCCGTCCCTTTCCTTTTCGGCGGATAAGAAAAGGACAGATATAACTTAAAATAAAATTAGATGGTATTTACAGGAATTAGCACCATTGCCACCGTAGACGGCTATTTTGAGGGCAAGACAAGACAAGACAAAGACAAAGACAACAAGACAAGATCTTCTACCGAAATGCTATAAAAGCTTTAGAGAAGCGCTGGATTAAGTGTGTAGAGGTAGAAGGAAGCTATGTTGAAAAATAAATCATTTTTGTGTATAATATTAGCAGCTATCATTTTCATTTCGGATACTTATCAATCAGCCCTCGTAGTTCCAAGAACTAGCCAGGGCACGAATCTAAAAGATATGGAATAAGTATTTTTAAATTAACTTTTGTTTGGTTCAAGACGGATGTCTTTTTAAACTATTCACTATACAGGGTAGTTCTTTTTTAAAGTTCTACCGCCATAAAAATGATTTGCCCCAGGTAATTCGAATTAGCCTGCGCACGTTTACCTTTTACAACATTTCCCGGGAAGAAAAGCAGTTGAACGCGTTCCATGTTTATCTATCTTTCAATATACAGGGTGTTAGTGACATCGTAACGAATATGACTCTGAGTTAATATCAAGTGGAATTTCCTGTCGGAAAATTCATGATTTTTTTGTTCTTTTTTAATTATTTTAATTTCTATAGTAAAACTTTTGCGACGGAAATACCCATTTGATATCATCTGAGAATCATGGTCCGAATCAACGCTCAAAGTTTTCGTTACGATGTCACTAACACCCTGTATTATATTATAACGTTGTTGCTCGGGACTTAGCCAGCGTAGACTTCGGTTATAGCAAAATGTATTTAATGATTAGTACCTTACGTATGTCCCTAAGTTTTAATCAATCTATACGCCAATGTCATGCACATGGCTCGAGCGGTTTAAGCCAAAAAACGTAACAGGCAGACATACATACCCAGCAGCAGCAGACTTACAAAACCCAGTTTCAGCCCACCTCTATATAGATTAAAGGCGTGAGTTATGTCTGTATTTAATCCACAGCTCAAACTGATGTAATACCATGTGATATATTTCACATAATCTTCAATGACAGACGTGTTTGCGCTCCGTTATCTTATCGTTGTTATTAGTAACTATCCCGTATCAGGTAACCATCTTAATGACTAGCTTATCGCAATCAAATCAAAGTATGTATCATGTCATGTCTTCTATTGCAGATTTATTCAATCGCTGACGAAAAAGTTGAAGGAAATGTATCCCCTGTACCAAGACAAGCCGTACACTCACGTGGAGGAGGTCACACTAATCTACTACCCGGGACAGTTCAACTACCACGAGCTCGTGCCCTTGATGATAACCTTCATAGGCCTCTTCCTATACGTGTATTTTTCCGTTAGAAAAATTGAGTTCATAAAGTCGAAATTTGGTTTAGCAGCGTGCGCAGTACTCACCATAGCTGGGAGCCTTTCTATGTCCATGGGCATCTGTTACTACTTCGGATTCTCTTTAAGCCTTCAAGGTAAAGAAATTTTCCCATACCTAGTGATCATTGTGGGGTTAGAAAACGTGTTGGTGCTCACGAAGAGCGTGACATCCACGGATTCCCGGCTAGACGTCAAGATCCGCTTGGCGCAGGGTCTCAGCAAGGAGGGCTGGTCCATTACTAAGAATTTGCTCACTGAAATAACAATATTCACCGTAAGTTTCTTCACATTCGTCCCCTTCATCCAAGAGTTTTCCATATTTATGATAGTAAGCTTATTATCAGATTACTTCAGTCAAATGGTCTTTTTCGCTACAATACTCGGTATAGACGTACGGCGAATGGAACTGTTTCAAGAGCGGAATAGTAAATTGCATCTGAAGGAATATTTTAATGCGAACAATGCGTTGAACTGGCGTTACAACAAGGGTTACGGGGATGAGAGCAGCGTGTCGCCACATCGAATGACTAAGTCGAAGTCGCATCCTCGACTGAACGGATTGGCGCAGAACAGTCCGACGGACGTGGTGGCGAAGCGGAACAGTAGCCCGGGCGGGCCCGACCACCGCGTGCCCAAGAGGATCCGCCTGGTGAACATGTGGGCGCGCACGCGGTTCTTCCAGCGCGCGTTCATGCTGTGGATGCTCGTGTGGATATCCATGATAGTGTACAACTCGGGCGTGGTGGACTACTTTATTACCAATGTGGAGAAGAGCGATACTCCGGAATCTAGCAAGCGGGACGGGGATACGAACGGGCCGAAGCAGTCTATGTCGAGCTACTACAACAGCAGCGGACGCAACCCGCTGGTGTTCCCTCCGCTCCTCGAGCTGGAGCCGGACACGTCCACGGTGGCCGCCAACGATACTATCTTCTTGAAGCACTCGCCACACTCACACCCCTGCTCTAGGTAACTATCTACTAGATAATTATTGATAAACTGTTACTTATAATTAATAGATTACGTTATCTACAACAAACAAAAACTGCGTTTGGTATTAATTTAAAATAATAGACGTTTGTTTTCGACATAAACTTATTTATAACTCACTACGAGACTAGAGTAATTAATTTATTATGAAGTAATTCGGAAGCGTTAGAATTTCTATTAACTTAATTACACATTTTGGTCGTGTTTTGATTGAGAGGTAGCTTTTGGCCAGCAGAAACTATAACATAGGTTCTGTTGACGTATTATTGTTGAACCTTTAAAACTAATATTTGTTGTATATTTACAGATTATCCCCGTACCACTGGTCAGCGATTCTGTCTCAGTACAACGAGTCTGTAGCGGGCCGACTAGTGACTCTGCTACCGCCGGTGCTGTTGAGCCAGCGCGTTAGCCCCGAACTAGCGGCCGGCGTGCGCAACCCTGAAGAGCGCGAGCCTCTGCTGCGGTGGCAAGCGCTCGCCGCTGCGCTCGACCCTATCGACACTAGGCCTGGTAACTTACATCTTATAACTTGCTAAAATATGAGCAACGACTTATCATTTAATTACGACGCGACGCGAGGAATCTCGAATACACTCAAGCGCGGCAGATGAACGTAAGGGTCTGTTCCTGTTGGCTACACACATATTTTTTATGTTGAATGGTTGTGTCTAGATTACAGCAGCCGATGAAACACTAAATGAAACATTTAAAGAAATACTACCGAGACAATAAATGTGTTTACTTATACTTACCAGAATTTATTGGCGCGTCGCAGACCGCTGAGAGCTGGGATTAACAACTTAGTGAATATATATTTATTAAAACTAAAAAATAAAATAACAATTGTATGTAAGAAGTAATTTAAAAAAAACTATATGAGAAATTGATGCACAACAGCTTTATAGTTATTTTTTGCATCTTTTTCGCGCTGGTAGAGAGTCCAGTGTTGCATGATAGCACTGGCGGCATCCAGTCTCGCCGCTGCTATCTGATGCAGGCTGTCAGAGGACACGGCCCATCAGAGGTTATTATTGCAATTTGTGAATAACGACGTAGACATTTCTATTGTGTGTTTCAGAGCAGTACCCGATGTGTCACAAATAAACATAAATAGCCTATATACGTCCCACTGCTGGGCACAGGACCCGATGCGTCATTAAATAAATATTCTTGTTTCGCCATTGGCCTCATATATAAACAAAATAGACTACCAATCTCTGTAAAAAAGTGTCATGTAATGACGACACTCTACAACCGATATTATTCTTTATTTTAACAACCATAACATCTTAATTTGAGGGAACGTACGTGGTATTGAATGTGTTCCTCTAGTTATTAAATAACTTGTAATGTACCCTCATTGATTTAAAAGATGTGTTGCTGTTGCAGTTTCTTGTCATTTCTTCTCCTCAGCCATAACACCTTGCGAAATGACGTAAATTCAAAAATGTTACATTGACGTTCAACAAGTTTATCCATGATAATTACGTTGAATAAATGATTCTGATTCGTACTTATAGTACCTACATGATTTAATGTACACGTATTTACAACACGTACTGGGCGCTTATTTGAAATAAAAAAAAAAACCTTAGCGTTTGTGAGTCTATTTTATTATAGTACGTCAGTGGGTATTGCGTCAATAATATTGTCAACTGGTCTCTATGATGACGGTTCAATAGGGATTAAGTACAGCTCGTTACCTATTAAAAACTCGAACACACATGTGTTGTTACAAGCATGACCACGCCACCAAAAGCACCTTATCGACAAATGTTTCATCTATCCACGGAACATATTTAGGAAACAAATAAAATAATTAATTTTAATTCACACAATGTAGCGCCTGAGTCTATTAAATCATTAATATCTTGTATTAAACATAACAATTGTTATCCTAAAGTGACAAACACGTTTTCCTGTCTAGCTAAGTTGTTTATCTTGATACTGTTAGGATTCAAACTAAATGCACTTGGAGACATCATAGCTGACTTGATTTAGTTCGTTTTTATCACTGTCATGCTTTAACAGTTACAGTTAAACTTCCGCGTGGAAACACTAAAAACGAGTAGATTTCATTCATTATCTAGCATTATTGCATTTTTCACAGGGTCCGCTTACCTAACCTGAACATTTGACAGGTTTTTTACAGAAGCGACTGCCTGTCTGACCTTCTAACCCGTGAAGGGAAAACCAGCCCAATACAGGTTAGGTCATATATGTCCAAAAATGCATTTCTCGGGAATGTGGGTTTCCTTTCGATGATTTCCTTCATCGCTGAGCACGTGATAATCATTTATGATCCAAACATGAATTCGAAAACAAATTCGACAATTATTGGTCTAGTCCTGTGCTGGATTCGAACCTGCGACCTCAAAGTGAGAGGCAAGCGTTCTACCAACTGAGTAATCACGGCTACTCTTTAACAAATCTGAAGCTAAAATACATAACATTGGTTAATTCATATTAAAAGTGTTGGTCCAGAATACTTAACAGCTCTGCTACATTACGGGTTACGGACATGAAATTATGTAAAGTATTAAAATCCTTCTTTTTCTGGAGACGGTTAATGAACTATTATTTTTTTAATATTCATTACCTTACATAACAAACTATAGGCTAAGGCTGGGCCTTATGCATGATACATGAGACTGGAGATGAGAATATTATTATATAGAAAATTTAAATATAATATATATATAACAATTTTGGTTTTTAAATATTTCTGTACCTTTTCCAATCAGAGTTCGAGCCGTTGGACAGCAAGGGGGCAGCCCCCCAGTGGGGCAAGGCGGCCGAGCTGCCGATCTACCCCACAACTCCCATGGAGATCTTGCTGTTGGCAATCCTCTGCACCATCAGCGTCGCTGTCATCGCGTACATGATGGTGGTTCTCTACAGGTACACTCTTATAACTTGTTTCATTACTTGCTTATAAAATGTTTGATAACAAAACCGCTGGATTCATTCCGGATACAGAACTTCTAGATCAATCAAGAAAGTGACCTACCTAATTTTCCTGCTTTTACGAGTGCACTGCTTCCGAAACTCTACAACCCCCACTATTTCCCCACTTTCTTGTTATTCGAATTCGATGATTTGGGTAATAATAATAACTTACTGGTACATATGATTTAATTTTCTGACATCGGCACTATACGGACTTTCTACGATTTTACTACCTTTGTTTACGTTTTTCATTTCATATTCCATTAAAATAGAGTGTATGCCCCATGTATGTTCAGCGATTATTTACGGTCTAGGAAGATGACCCATTTTGTACCTTTGTCAATAATGGCTCCGATTCCTGCAGACACCTCCTAATTTTACTTTAAGTTATACCTGTCATTTTCTTACCCGCCGAAAAAGAAAGGGACGGATGAATGACAGCTCTTAATTTTAGGAAGAATGAGTGAATGAATGAATAACCCGTGCAAATCAAAAAGGTATCTCGCTGGTATGCAAACCGTTTGACGTGTATTGTCAACATAATTCTGTTGGGTTATTGGCCAATGTATAATTTTTAGATGGTTGTTTTATATTTGTGCTTAAAATTGACGTGTGTTCTATAAATTTTATGCTTGTCGATTACCCGTTCCTTTCCTTTTCGGCAGATAAGAAAATGACAAATATAACTTAAAATTAGATGGTGTTTACAGGAATTAGCACCATTTTCTACCTTACTTCAGAAATCATTATTTTGTCGCTATCTCCTTTATAAATCTTTTATTTTACTTCATACCTTTTTCTAAGGAAGTGGACCACTAGCTGAAAACCATCCTAAATGCTTTAAGAAGCGTCCTAAAAAAAGTACCCTTAAATACGAGGGAAAAACGAACTTATTGGCCCTCAAAGATTGCAAGACAGACAGATTTGAAAGAAAATTTGTCATTCTCATACATTGTAGCTGCTTTTTTTTAACGTTCTTAAATGTGCTCAATAAAAAATAAACCACTTGATATCAATTATGGTCTGAATCATCCCTCAAAGTTTTCGTTACGATGTCACTAACACCTGTGTACATACTCTTTTCTGTAACAGGTGCGTGTGCTCACGACATTATGCGGAGTGGCGCGCGTCGTGGAATGATGACGAAGAGTATAGGAAGATCATCGCCAAGCAACCCGCGGTGCAGGTATGGAGATAACTTGTCTTCATTATTTCACGTATTGTAAGCTCAGCGCTTATTCGCCCATTCGGCGTCGGTCAAAGGGCAGATTTATAAGACGATCATAAGACCTGCAGTCGAATGCTCTACCTTCACGATCTGGTGAAAGTCGCGGGAAGCCGCTGGATGCGGGCAGCGCGGGACCGATCGTCGTGGAGATCCTTGGGGGAGGCTTATGCCCGGCAGTGGGCATCATACGGCTGATGATGATGATAAGACCTGTGGTGCTGTATGGTTCCGAGTGTTGGTTGGTGCGACAAAGGAGATGGGTGAAAGAAAAGTACATGTGGGAGAGATGCGAATGTTAAGATGAATGTGTGGTGTGACCAGAAAGGACAAGATTAGAAATGAATATACAGGGTTTTAGTGACATCGTAACGAATACCGAGGGGGATGATTCAGACCATGATTCTGAGTTAATATCAAGTGGTATTTTCCGTCGCAAAATTCACGATTTTTGTTTAGTTTTTTTAAATTATTTTCAAATCTATACTGTACGAAGCCACTAACAATGCCGTAAGCGTGGCCAATTATTGGTCAGAAAAAAATTACTTTCGATCGCCATCGACTCGCAAAGAAGAAGAAGTGGAATAACCCTCTCAACATTCGTAACGATGTCACTTACACCTCGTACAAGTACATGCAGGTGGCCATACAAGTAGGTATGGGTGTCAGTGACACCGTAACAAATACTGAGGGGGATGGTTCGGACCATGGAAAGGAAATTCCACTTGAGCTGATATCAAGTGGAATTTCCTGTCCGAAAATTAATGAAAATTTTTGTGTTTTTTCAAATTATTTTCTGTTCCATGCTCTTGCGACGGAAAATTCCACTTGATATCAACTCAAAATCATGGTCTGAAGCATCCCTCTTAGTTTTCGTTACGATATCACTAACACCCTATATAACAGAGTTAGTGATAAATTGAAAAGCAACAGGTTGGCATGATATGGAGATGTAATGAGGAAGGATGAAAGGTATATAACGAGGAAAGTTATGGGTATGAATGTGGATAAAGTGACGACTGACAGAAATGAATGGAAGAGGAATACATGTTGTGCCTACCGCACCTAGAGTGAGATAAGGGCAGGAGGCGTCAGCGATCAGTCGACGCTCAACACAACACGTCACATGACTCAGTTGATGAATTGAGATTTGCCGTCAACCTCTTTCCGCGAAGGTCGATGTGCATTATTTTCCGAGTACCTATTCGCGCACTTTTTTATTTGTATTTATAGCAGACGAAAAAGCGGAGCTATGGAAACTGACAACTGGCTGAGGCAGCCGCGCGTTTACTGTGAACGGGACTATTAACAACCAACTTGATTTTTTTATTACTGTTCCAGTTAGTAATGGAAGCGGTCCCGTTGGTGGTGGCGGGTCACAGCCAGGAAGTGGAATGTCTGGTGACGGACGGTGAGAAGGTGGTCAGCTCCTGTCTACAAGGGAACATCAAAGTATGGGACTCGCAGAACGGTGATATCATCACCAACATCGATCGTGGCGCGTAAGTTTTCTACACTTATTGTATGTATTTTATACTAGCGGCCGCCCGCGACATAAGACGATAAGGCAAAACGGTCATTATAACGTGCCACTAGTTTAGAACGTTTATTTTACGTTTAGTTCAATATGTCCACAATGTCGTGTGCATTAAACAGTACAAATAGTAACTATCAATGGATTTGTTCCAGATTTTTCAAGTTGCAAAAAGATCTCTATGAGAAGTTTAATGCCAAGAAAACAACCGCGACATACGACACGATTGAAGGTAAGTTTTTTGCTCATTTCCATCGTTACGTAAGATAGATAAGAAAGTAAGAGAGATTACTGTGAAAGGATAATGAATGAGGATTCGGTTGTTTATGGTACGAATTTAAAAAGTGTTGTCTATGATAATTGGGGTCGGAGTGTAAAGGTGCATTGGTTTTATGTAAAAAGGAGGAAATAAAAGGAGTGAAAAGAAATTAAATAAAATATCCCTTTTAATTCTCTTCATACAGAAGAAATCTAATTATTTTTAGCGATAAAACGTTAGTCAATTAGTTACTGCGCAATGGAAGTATTATTATATATTTTGTCAATCGAATCGTAGCCAACACTTGAAAATAATACAAAAAATGCGCCACCACTATTACGTAGTACTAATGTATTCAGTAGTAAAAGAATCTCACAAAAATTCACCACATAACTTGTCTAATTTTTATACCTTTTTTACAGTGCGCCCAACACCAGAACACGTTCCAAAGACCACTGAGGTGATGTATTTATATTTAATTCTATTGCTATAAAAATACTTTTCATTCACTTATTTGTAATTATTAGCGTGACTTGTAACTGCATCTGTCTGTATTATGTAGTGGGTACTCATAATGAATGTGTATTTTCAGATTGTGCCCAGGCTTCGCAAAGGTCTGAGCAGCCACCTTAGTGGTCTGCGCTTCCGGTCCGCTGTTCGCGACTCGCCCCCCCATCTTTCCGCTGCTGATATCACTAAATACAACTTTACAAGAAACTACAGGTGAGCTTGACGTGTGAAATACAATGAAAAACTCCATTAGGATATTTTATTATATTAGACTTCGTAACAAAACAAACTTTATAGTAACTATAAACAGCTTACTAAAATACCTTATATTATGTTTCAGAGATCTGTACTGCAACGATCAAACCGAAGATTTGTTTAACTTGTATGAGGCTAAAGAGAATGTGGATTCGAGTAACTTTAATATAAATAGGAAAGATTTAAGTGCAACTAGTATTAAGGACAGTGAAGTTTGTGATACAAGTGTTATGTATTTAAACTCTCGTGAGGATGATGCGAATAGTGTAAATAGTCGTAATCCTAGGCTGACTAATGGCAACTGTGGGAATGAGGATAGAGAAGACTCAGTGACTAATTTGAACTGGAAAGGGAAATCGATAAGAGAATCTCCCGTGTGGTGTATGGACTTTTGTAACGACTTAGTTATATTGGGCTGTGCTGACGGTAGACTCGAGTTCTGGGAGGCAACATCTGGGAAATTGATGGTGAGTTTTACAGCAATATTAAACTTTGTTACATACCATCTTTTTGTATTTAATTTGAAGAGACACTAGTGTGTGTTTTGCTTTCATTTCATCACTTTATGATAGACGTTTGATAGTGTATTTAAAACTTACACAGCTGATAGTGGTACCGCAATCAGTAGTTTACGCAAACTGGATGACAGCGACGGCTGCTCGCGCCATCCAGTTTGCGGCCAGTGGTGAAACATCAAATATTGTATGAATATGTTCAGTGCCTGTGGTGGAGCGTGGAGAGCCGCGGGGGCGGCGCGGGTGCGGCGGGAGTGACGCACGTGCGCGCATTAGCGGGCGCGCGGCGAGTGTGCGCAGCCTCGCTCGCCGGACACCTCACACTGGTGCGCGTCGACGCGTACAACCCCGCCTCCGGTGCACATGTCGACTGGCGATTCAGCACTGCACACCGGCGAAGTAAGATCAGTTTATTTTATTACAAGCTTTTTTTCAACTCCCCCGGTTGATTAAGAGGAGGTATGTACCTAATGCCCAGCGTAGGACGTAGCTGTTTCCGAAACTGTTCACTGCTGCATTGGAGGATATTTTTAAGCTTCTGGACTGGAAAGGATTTGGCATCAACATCAACGGCGAGTACCTGACGTACTTTCGATTTGCCGATGATATAGTCCTAATGGCTGAGACCCTGGAAGACCTGAACACCATGCTCGAGCATCTCAGTAACGCATCCCAACGAGTGGGTCGTAGCACGAACATGGCAAAGACAAAAATTATGTCCAACGACCATGTCGCACCCACTCCAGTTCAGGTCGGGAACGCTGAGCGTCGTCCGACACGTGGTCCAGTATGGCGACCACGTGTCGGACGACGCTCAGTGGGTAGGCCCGCTACAAGGTGGACCGACGATCTGGTGAAGGTCGCGAGAAGCCGCTGGATGCGGGCAGCGCGGGACCGATCGTCGTGGAGATCCTTGGGGGAGGCCTATGCCCAGCAGTGGGCGTCGTACGGCTGATGATGATGATGAGTTTGTGAGACTAAGAAGACTAAGCAACTTTCATCATGGCGCGGTTGCAAATCATGTGATTTACGATTCATGGTAAGGTTTCCAGCGTTCGACAAAAATATAACATAGTTTAGCATCACGCATGTATCCCCAGTGTAGGGGTAGGCAGAGGTGTGCGTGCCTCCGGTGTGTGGGTGGCAGACCACACATGTCGAAAAAGTTCGACTTGTAACCATTTCTTCACGACGTCATAATTTATTATTTCACAAGCTTCGTAAACTTTCAGCCATGACCATAGTTGCCCAATTGGGAGAACACTTGTCTTATGGCTTTGCGATATTATGACTTCTTAGTATGTACGTTGAAATCGAATATTCCAAAAGGTTTTCGAAATACGCGACCTTCTGTTTTATTGCTTTTTTTTTTCAAATAGCATTTTACTTACTTCGATTATATTTTATTTAATTTTAAACAACAATATTCATCTACTAATTAATCTTATTAATGAAGTTCTGTATAACCCGCCAGAATTACGTTACGTACAGCCGGATTTTATTCGCCTGGATTAATAATTTATTTTAAGATTAACAGTTGTCAATACCCGACCTGCTCTATTTCGGAGTATTAGAAAATTACCGATATGACTTAAAATAAAATTAAGAGCTGTCTGCACGAATCGGGGCCAGTATGGAGAACTGTCAAAATTTAGGAACACTCAATATTGTGTTTTTATCCTCGTTAGTTTTAAAATACATGTTCTTTTGTCGTGGCGCGTGTTACTATTTTAAACCTAGTTTATATTTAGTCTTCATTTTATAATAAAGCCGGCAATGTTTCTCTCTTTCGTATGTCATGGTGATGCGATACTTGTAGGCTCTTAACTTTATCGGTCATTACAGTTTTAGCACAACACAACATTTGTGCTGTGTTGTCATTGTAAATAATTATTGTACGTGTTACAGCTCACAAAAGAACTGGATCAGCGGGCTCCCTGCGGAGCGCACATGGCATGGATGATGAAAGTCGGGCCAGGTTGAGCTTCTCCTATGACACCGAATTAAGCGATGGAGAAGGTACGTTCTAATATTGTTTTGCGACTTTTTTTTCATGGGGGGATGCTCTCATGCATCTCTCTAGACCTATGTCCATGTCAGACTGACTCGGATAGCCTATGGACTTAAATCCTCTCACTCTCTAGGTTTCACAGCCAAGTGCCTCTCCATTCCATTCTGCTTATCATCCAAGACATGTCATAGAAATCGGCTGAGGTAGACTGTCGGTCTAGATAAGCAGCTGGACGCTTTCTATAATCTTCAATCCAGCATAGAAGCAAAATGTGCCGTCATTGGACTGAAATAATAAAGCGAAGTTAAATTAGGAGTAACAATAAGTCAATAAGACCGATGTAGTGTCTTGGCCTTAAGTGACGATAAGTAATGACCGCAAATTTATTGACAGAGGTAGTGTGCGCACGCATCGCGCAATGTCGACCACACCAGCAGCCCATCACGGAAATGCACTGTGAAGGTGGCCGTGTGCTTACTGGTGGACAGGACCATGTGCTTAAGGTAACCTCTTCTTTTATACTGTTTTTTTTTTTCATAAAAGATCTGTCTTTAATTGGAATTTATATTTTTGATACATGTCTTAATTTTGGCAGGTATTTTCAAGTTCGGATTTAAACCCTCTATTTACACTTCACGGTCACTGTGGACCCATCACCAGCTGCTTTATCGACCACGCCAACCCCACCATCGGTGGTAGCGGCTCGCAAGACGGACTGTTATGTGTCTGGGATCTACACACAGGTAAATTAGCTAACAAGACAAGCATGCAGATTACATTCCGAACACTAAAATGAAATTCAAATTAATTGGTTTTGTTATTTAATACCTCCTTAAATTAAAGCGACTAAAACATCAATAAAACAATTTCAAAATACGACAACATAGAGATAATGTACAAAAAGTTGCTTGTTAAAAATGAAATAATATATTTATTTGCATTGCCATGCTTGCGAACGGTTAATTTTTGTTTTCGTTCAATTGATACAAATGTCGTGTGCGTCAAGCTAGCGGCCTCAAAAAAAAAATGGGCACGAAAAAATAATTTGACCATACCAAAAAATAGTACTCTTATTGAAAAAAAATAGTACCTGTTGTAAAAAAATTAGTACCATCACGGTTCTGGATTTATAGCCATGTTTTATTGCACTTGCTAGCTTGACGGTGAGCGAAATTTGGCGAGAGTTAACGACAAGGTCTTTCGCTTTGATTTAAACGCCAAAAAATAGTACCGAAATAGTACTCACCCCCTGCAAAATACCGAAAGTAGTACTTCAACGGTTCCAAAGTTATAAAGGCAGTTCTTTGATCCCGCTAGCTTGACGTTTTGAAAATACCTATTATCTGGGGAACGCTTGCATACTTCAGTATGTAACTAATGTCAATAAACTCGTATGAAATAGTACTCCCTACCATCATAATTTTGATCCAATTCTCTTTGTAGAAATGTTAAAAAATCATCATAACCTATGCCATACATTTGTTGTTGATACAGTCACGTAGACAATTACATAACCTCACAATTTATTCGTAAGTATTGCCATTTTGGAGGTCTACCCTACCATTTCTTTGCACTTCAGTGCTGCTATTACAAAAAATTCCTATTGCATACACCCATATGCACTAATTTTAATAGAAAATGGCTGCATGGGTCTAGTTCTTATCGAAAACAATCTGTGATTTTAATACATCATAATACATTTTTAATCTGCTGTTTTATTTTATAATTTATACCTTCATGTTGAATTTGTTACGGATCGAAGTGTTTGTTAATAAACAATTTGTAGAATAACTCAAAAAGTTTCAACAATGATATTACTTTCATCTGACAACCCTGGCACTTCACCAATTTTTACCCAAAAATGGGGAAAAATACTAAAATCTGACAACATTCTTGACCATGTGTAATAATTTTGTTCGCGACTGTACTTGTCTTGATAAATGTATGACATAGGTTATAATGACTTTTTGACATATTTCTACAAAGAGAATCGGGTCCAAATTATGATGGTAGGGAGTACTATTTCATACGAGTTTATTGACATTAGTTACAAACTGAAGTATGCAAGCATTCCCCAGATAATAGGTATTTTCAAAACGTCAAGCTAGCGGGATCAAAGAACTGCCTTTATAACTTTGGAACCGTTGAAGTACTACTTTCGGTATTTTGCAGGGGGTGAGTACTATTTCGGTACTATTTTTTGGCGTTTAAATCAAAGCGAAAGACCTTGTCGTTAACTCTCGCCAAATTTCGCTCACCGTCAAGCTAGCAAGTGCAATAAAACATGGCTATAAATCCAGAACCGTGATGGTACTAATTTTTTTACAACAGGTACTATTTTTTTCAATAAGAGTACTATTTTTTGGTATGGTCAAATTATTTTTTCGTGCCCATTTTTTTTTTGAGGCCGCTAGCTTGACGCACACACAAATGTCTTAAAATACGATTGTACATATGTTACAGGGGCGTGTTTATATAGTATGCAAGCTCATGACGGCGCAGTCACGTCACTCGCATACACCGCTTCCTATGTTGTGTCTGCCGGTGCCGATGAAAGACTTTGCATTTGGGATCGCTTTCAAGGGCACATGCTTAACTCTATACACATAGTGAGTATTGACATTAACACATTATCAGGGATAACATTTACACAAATCATAGAGCTACAATTTATAATTAAAAACGGATAACTTTGATCAAATAAAAAGTAACCAATATTCGCTAGTCTAGCGATAAAAGCGGGCATGAAAATACAATATAAATTACGGTAAATTGCCGACTTTTATCACTGTTTAAAAGAAACTATAAGGATAATAAAAACTAGAAGCTCAAACGTAGACGGGCAGCACTGTTGAGTGTTCCTAAACTTTGACAGTTCTCCATACTGTCCAGCCAAAATTCGTGATAAATTGCTATAAACTGTGGAGTTACGTGGAGTGTATCCCGTCTGAAGGATGAGAATAACGCTGCGCATAGGGTTTATTGTGGAAATTTAACCAATATGTTTGTTTACTCAAATAGTATGAAAAACTGTCAATAAGAATACTCAACAGTAGCGACACCTGATGGGAGAAATAGGCAGATTTTATCCCCATTGCCACAAAATTGTAAAACATCCACAAACTGAAACAAGACAAGCAAGCTTTTGAAACGACACATTTCGGTAACGACATTCGTGCAAACAGTAGCAGTCAGTTGTTTGTTTAAGTTTGTTTAATTCGCATATTGTATACAGGGCTTGAACTACATGAGCCGTATGCTGCCTTTGACACACACGCTGCTGGTAATGGGGGACCGCAGTGGTCTCACCGTGTACGACCTCAGCAGCGGTGACGTTATTCGACGGGTGCTACTGGGTAAATACCACTTTATTAGACTTTGATTTTGACACTCATATAATGGGATATTTCGTTTTATTTATATTCGTTAACCGGAAAGAAAGCAAAATATAAATATAAAATTAACTTTCCAGGACAGACGGACGGCTGCATCTTCGTGAGGCAGATACTGCCTCTGAAAGACGCAATAGTGTGCGACTACGCGAACCAATTGCGTATCGTACGCTTCCCGCTTGTGTCGCGGCTCTGTGATATGAAGAGTGAATAAACATTACACCGAATATACTTATATCACAATCAGGCGTTGCCTCCTAATTATGACGGACTGGAAACGATAGACTTTAATTGTGTCTTAAATTATTCATCAAAAAAGTTATATAGTAAGCATAAAATTATATTTATAAGCGTAAAATCACTGTTGATTGTTTTTGTTATATATTTTGTTGCTCTGGTAAAGGGATCAACATTTCAGTAATACAGTTAATTGAAATAAATGTAAATTTGTTAATTCCAAGATGCACTGCTGCTATATAATTAATACATAATATAAAATAGTCCTACTACTGGCTTCCCAATCAACAGGGGGATTATAATAAAAGATATATTTGACGAACTGTGATGACTGATGAGCTGAAGAGAGGAGATTTAATAAGGCGGACGGACTTCAGTAATCAGTTTAAAACAAGAATAATATTAGAATTAACGGAAAATTGATTAATAAACCTGTGGCAAATATAGTTTACAACGGGGTATTTTTTATAAAATTTTTACTCATTTTATTTTCTAGTCTGAGCCATAATTGACAATTAAAAATTTTAACATTTACGTTGAATTCTCTTGATTATTATTATACATATATTTGGACAATCGAAGACGCTTGTAAATTTGTAGTATTTATCTCACCGTTGCTGAATTGAACGGCCGGCGTCTCAATTGCGCGAAAATAATTGGATCAATTTATCATAAACAGCCCACTTGTACTCGATTCCATTCAGGTATTGTATGGATTATATCACAATGACCCATACTCATTGTGCAAAAGAGAATCATTTCGACTTATTCATACAGGGACTCTGACGAACTACTACAAAATTATTAATGCCTATACTATTAATGCCTATAATATTAATGCCTATACAACTGGCAAACTGACTACTGAGCTCAAAACGAATACCCATGTTACCGTTAGTATGAAAATGATCGCTAATTACCCTTTTTTAGTTCGTTAACTTATTTTATTTAGTATAAAATACACTGCGGTTGAAACAATGGTATTGTTGTGAATATTATTGTTTTTAAGAATACTTGGGATTACAATCCATTAAATATTATGGTTTGATTCAGTAGCATATTCGTAAGATGTGTGTATATAGTACCTATTAACTTTATATTTTCTAAAATATATGCAATTCAAGAAAGATACTTGTCAAATCTACTTTTGTTATTATAATATCATCTTTGCCACCAGAATATGTCGGTGACCGAGAGTGCCTTCCGTATATTTATTACGAAAAGTAGTTTCAGAAAATGATCATATCATAATATATTTATTCTCAGGATATTGTTGATAACTTAACGTGCTATATACATATTCACCCGCAATCCGACTGTCACAGGTATATTTTTACAATCTGATTTAAGTTTATCCTTACTGTGTATTATACTTTCTTTGTTCCTACCTATTGTTGAATAGTTAAAAATATAGTTTCCGTCAAAGGTGTGATTCTGAAGCACGCTGCCGACGGTAGCTATGAAGGCACGTGTGTGTCAGGATGGTGTGAGAGATGTCTGAATAGTCACGAAATGTTTACGTAATAACTGTACCTGCACTGTACTAAACTGTACCTATGCTCATGAAAACTGTACCTCAAGCAATTCAATATTAAATAGATAGTGAAATATGCACGCCATCCTGACGTCAGCTTGGCGCGCATAGTCGGATATCGCCCAAACGTGTGGGAACTATGTTCTGAAACATGCTTCAATAAACTGTACCTCATAAAACTGCCAATGAAAAAAAAATATATTCGCACTTGATATCTATAAAATCAAAATATTTTTTTTTCTATTTATTTTTATCTATATATTCATAACTAGATTTCGCGTGGTTCGTATTAGTTCGAAGCTTTGTATGGCGGCCATCTTGTTTTTTGCCGGCGAAAGAATTTGACCAAGACTCGAATATGTCTCGTGAAATCCAAAAAGTTCTAGGTGCTATAGTTTTGCCAGGCCGTAGGGTGTCTCCCTGACGCGGAGCAATTTTCAAAGATGACGTTCCGATCACACCCCTATACATCATTTTTACACCCGAGACATTTTCGGGAAAAACAAAACTTTGTATGGCGGCCATCTTATTTTTTCGCCATTGTTTTTTTTTCACCGACCATTAAATTCGACCAAGATTTAAATAAGTTTCGTAAAAACAAAAAAGTTCCAGGTTCGATAGTATAGTCAGGCCGTAAGGTGTCTCCCTGATGCGGAGCAGTTTTCGAAGATCAACAAGTATTTCCATATTCAACATGACGTTTCGATCACATTCCTCTTACACATCATTTTTACCCCCGACGCATTTTCTAGAAAAATAAAATTTTGTATGGCGGCCATCTTGTTTTTCCGCCACTTTGGTTATTTTTCACCGGCGATTGGATTTGACCAAAATTTGAATAGGTTTTGCGAAAAAAAATTGATCCAGGTATAATAGTTGCGCCAGACTGTAGGGTGTCTCCCTGATGCGGAGCAGTTTTCCAAGATCTGGAAGTTTTCCCATACTCACCGGGTGGTCCCGATCACATCCCCTATACATCATTTTCATCCCCCGACGCTCCTTCTGGGAGAACAATTATGTCAGTGAGTGAGTGAGTGAGTCAGTCAGTCAGTCAGTGGGTTTGTAGCTATATATAGTTCCCACACGTTTGGGCGATATCCGACTATGCGCGCCAAGCTGACGTCAGGATGGCGTGCTTGAGGTACAGTTTTCATGAGCATAGGTACAGTTATTACGTACACATTTCGTGACTATTCAGACATCTCTCACACCATCGTGACACACATGAAGGCACTATACTATCAGTGTACAGAAGTGCGAGACCGATTTTGACAATATACGTCAGTTGATGCGCCCTCGCGACCCGTGCATGCACCCACTGGCTTCACCCTCCAGTGGGTGTATGAGTAAGTCCTGTTTACCCGTGTACCCACTGCGTCAATAAATATCGATTCTTTTAATCGATAATATTAAAATTAAAATAATATGTACGATAAGCCAATTGTTTATTAAAACTGACCAAAGGAGACTTGGATTACATTCCAACAGTTTCAACCTCTTTACATAGCATTGTACCTATTTATTCTATATAACAGTGGGTACACTGGTAAACAGGAATTACCCATACACACACCGGTGGGTGAAGCCAGTGAGTGCACGGGTCGCGAGGGAGATGATGCCGGCTGTTGCATTTGGCAATTAATGCCGATGTAGCACAGTAAATGTGCTTATATATTTACTATGCCAGTAGTGTCATCGCTGGCCATCGTACATAGATTCCGAATCCGAACTAGCCTGAAGTAAAAGTGGAAATCCGTAATATCTGCCTATTTCAGTGTGAAGTTAGCGTGATCTTATGCATGTGTTGTATTAGCGTTGCCACACTATCGATAGTTTGACATTGAGATTGATTACATGCAAGTTTTCATACTGATCATCAGTGCCGTCGTGTTCGGCAGCCGCTGCCGTCGGCCACGTACATCGCACTCGCACCTGAAGACTACTAAATAGTGCATTCGTTATTGAAATGCAATACTATCGATAGTATTGCTGTATGACAGTAGTATCGAACAACCCGAGCTATCGACAGCATTGACGTATTAATATGATCGATACTATAGAAAATATTCGAGGCTAACTATAATAGTCAAACTAACGACAGTGTGGCAACACTAATAAACTGCTGTTAAATGTATACGACGGCTTTGACACCAGGCGACATCGGTCGTCAGCGAGGTGCCGCGGAATCGCACACCACAAGTAGGAGCGGGTCAGAAGCCTTCGTTCTCACCGAGGCAGATTCAACACAGGTCCGCATTACTTTCAAAATTTGACCATCTGATTCAAAATGGCAATTTCTAATAATATCTAAGGCGCACATAGCTATACTAGCCATTTATACAATAATAGTAAATACTTGGACTAACATTAATGAATAATCTTTAAACAACTATATAAATCTACTAAGGGAACGAATAATGTCCATCATTAAATAAAGGCAAAGAAACACTGTATTTAATTACATACTTTTTTTATTACACTTTCCGTTTTACTTTATGAAATCTCCCTAGCGTTATCCCGTTTTCTCGGCAATGTGGGTTTCCTCACGATGTTTTCCTTCAATGTGTCTACACTCAGCGGGATCCCCTGTCTGGGAGACATAAGAGTGATGCAGAGAATTAAATCTGGATTTGTTCTACTGAATTATGCTGAAAATAGAATTTGTTCCATTAAAAAAACGGAAATACAAGTTTTCTAACCGACCTCCAGCCAGCGGGATATTTACCAAAGTTAAGTCTGATGAAGTATAAATTGGTATTAACTTTTAGATCTGTATTTATTCTGTTCAACAAAACAAAAAAATACTTCTGACATCCTTACTTCAGCTACAATCAAGCTGCAATGAAACCTCCAGTCAGCGGACTTTTTCTCTCAATGACATTCTTGTCATTGAGATCTTGTGTTCTAAATTAATAAAAATTTAACTATTTACGACTATAATTTCACTTAAATTACCTATTCAAACAACGAAAATAAAAAATAATAATAAATAATGCAAATGTTCTTTACGCAAATGTGATTAACACAATATCACTAACGGGATTTGTATTGCTAATAAACTACCTTACTCCTAAACAGCTTCAATTTGTACCTGATACATAGTTTTTTTTTTTATATTCTACCCACATAATGGCCCCGATTCCTGCAAACACCGCCTAATTTTATTTTAAGTTATATCCGTCATTTTCATATCCGTCGAAAAGGAAAGGGACGGATGATTCACAGCTCTTAATTTTAGGAAGAATGAGTAAATGAATGTGTCGGATTATTGACTGATGTAAAATTTTTAGACGGTTGGTTTAGATTTGTGCTTAAAATTGACGTGTGTTCCATAAATTTTATGCTTGTAAATTACCCGTCCCTTTCCTTTTCGGCGGATAAGAAAATGACAGATATAACTTAAAATAAAATTAGATGGTATTTACAGGAATTAGCACCAATATCTTTCAAATTCTATACTTTTTAATTAAGCACTAGATGTACGATTAGGTAATTTAAGTGAAATTATAGTCGTAAATAGTTCAATTTTTATTTAGTGTAAAAGTTACAAAAGAATGTCATTGAGAGAAAAAGTCCGCTGACTGGAGGTTTCATTGCAGCTTGATTGTAGCTGAAGTAAGGATATCAGAAGTATTTTTTTTTGTTTTGTTGAACAGAATACAGATCTAAAAGTTATTACCAATTTTTACTTCATCAGACTTTACTTAACTTTGATAAATATCCCGCTGGCTGGAGGTCGGTTAGAAAACTTTGTATTTCCGTTTTTTTAACGGAACAAATTCTGTTTTCAGCATAATTCAGTAAAACAAATCCAGATCTAATTCTCTGCATCACTCTTATGTCTCCCAGACAGGGGATCTCGCTGAGTGTAGACACATTTTCCTTCACTGCTGGGTACGTGACAATCATTTTTATGATCCATCAAAATACATAGAAAAATACCTTGTCCCGAATTGTTGTTAGTTAAGTTTTACGAATGAGTAAAGAACTATGCTAAGCGAAGTTGTCAAATTGTTTTGAGTTTCACCATGGAACATTCGATACTATTATCTGGATATTACGAAAAATATGTAAAATAAATTATCGAAGTGTAAATGTTAAAAGCATTAGTAGCAGTTTCTTGGGGAGCCACATCACAAGTATTGCAATTGCAAAACTACACTGTATAACACCTTCGCTAAAAGTAGTATGTACGGGTGAGATAAAATTTAGATGTTTGTATCGCCAAATGCCCAGGCAAAGACTCTTCCATCACGTAATACCTCTTATGATCACAAGAAGCGCGGAGCAATATTTTTTTTGCTTCGACGCAGTTCTGCGTTACAACCGCGTTAGTACGATGGCAATAGACAAATATTACATAACACTTGGCGGGCGAGGAAACAGGCGTGGCGCTGTTTTATTTATAAGGTAATACAGTTGGTAAGAAAAAGTTCTGCCTTAATAGGCAGGGATGTTTGAAATCGAGTTGAGACGGTAGCAAATGTCCGGGTTATAGCAAGAGCCCTTATTACTTTCATGGTATCCCCAGTAGAAAATAAAAGTACCTTGTTATAAACAAAAGTGTTAGTCTCACGTAAACACATTTTTTGCCACGGATTACCTATAAAACTGCGAGAATATTAAACTGACTGCATATCATACCCACTTGTACAACTGAAACTTAATTTTCTAACGAGGTTAACAGAAAAATCACCGATTAATTAACGATTATAGTAATAGGATTTTATTACGAATGATTGGAGTAAATAAATCAAAGAACGGACGATTGGTGTATTTCAATAAATCTTGCCGTAAGTCCTTAAACATTAAAAAAAAACAACTGCATAAACTGGCTGGGACTCCCAGTAGAACTCGGGAGACCATTTTTCCAATTCTTCTTTTATTAACAATGAATAATGTCTATTTAAAAATGTTTAAAAGTACCTAAGTATCGATTACTTATCATAATATTCGTTATTTGCATCACATTACTATTGTTATAATTATTTTATATGCTTGGAATTCATTTGTTAAAAAGGACAGAAATTGGTTTTTATATATAATTATATGCAAGGTACAATTATAATGCAGACAGTTATAATACAGTCTAAATATTTAAATGCAACAAATAAAAATTACAAAGGGTTAGTTCTCCATCAATTTCTGTCCGGTCTAACGTATTCCGTCAACATGAAAACGGCCCTAAAACGTGTGCGTCAAGCTAGCGGCCTCAAAAAAAAAATGGGCACGAAAAAATAATTTGACCATACCAAAAAATAGTACTCTTATTGAAAAAAATAGTACCTGTTGTAAAAAAATTAGTACCATCACGGTTCTGGATTTATAGCCATGTTTTATTGCACTTGCTAGCTTGACGGTGAGCGAAATTTGGCGAGAGTTAACGACAAGGTCTTTCGCTTTGATTTAAACGCCAAAAAATAGTACCGAAATAGTACTCACCCCCTGCAAAATACCGAAAGTAGTACTTCAACGGTTCCAAAGTTATAAAGGCAGTTCTTTGATCCCGCTAGCTTGACGTTTTGAAAATACCTATTATCTGGGGAACGCTTGCATACTTCAGTATGTAACTAATGTCAATAAACTCGTATGAAATAGTACTCCCTACCATCATAATTTTGATCCAATTCTCTTTGTAGAAATGTTAAAAAATCATCATAACCTATGCCATACATTTGTTGTTGATACAGTCACGTAGACAATTACATAACCTCACAATTTATTCGTAAGTATTGCCATTTTGGAGGTCTACCCTACCATTTCTTTGCACTTCAGTGCTGCTATTACAAAAAATTCCTATTGCATACACCCATATGCACTAATTTTAATAGAAAATGGCTGCATGGGTCTAGTTCTTATCGAAAACAATCTGTGATTTTAATACATCATAATACATTTTTAATCTGCTGTTTTATTTTATAATTTATACCTTCATGTTGAATTTGTTACGGATCGAAGTGTTTGTTAATAAACAATTTGTAGAATAACTCAAAAAGTTTCAACAATGATATTACTTTCATCTGACAACCCTGGCACTTCACCAATTTTTACCCAAAAATGGGGAAAAATACTAAAATCTGACAACATTCTTGACCATGTGTAATAATTTTGTTCGCGACTGTACTTGTCTTGATAAATGTATGACATAGGTTATAATGACTTTTTGACATATTTCTACAAAGAGAATCGGGTCCAAATTATGATGGTAGGGAGTACTATTTCATACGAGTTTATTGACATTAGTTACAAACTGAAGTATGCAAGCATTCCCCAGATAATAGGTATTTTCAAAACGTCAAGCTAGCGGGATCAAAGAACTGCCTTTATAACTTTGGAACCGTTGAAGTACTACTTTCGGTATTTTGCAGGGGGTGAGTACTATTTCGGTACTATTTTTTGGCGTTTAAATCAAAGCGAAAGACCTTGTCGTTAACTCTCGCCAAATTTCGCTCACCGTCAAGCTAGCAAGTGCAATAAAACATGGCTATAAATCCAGAACCGTGATGGTACTAATTTTTTTACAACAGGTACTATTTTTTTCAATAAGAGTACTATTTTTTGGTATGGTCAAATTATTTTTTCGTGCCCATTTTTTTTTTGAGGCCGCTAGCTTGACGCACACCCTAAAACTTACTTTATAAAACTGTATTTATTTGTTACGAATATTTCTAAATTTCTAAAATTATAAGTTATATTCCATAGCTTGTAAAGTAACTTGGATACATTGGCCCCGATTCCTGCAGACACCCCCTAATTTTAAGTTATACCTATCACTTTCTTATCCGCCGAAAAGGAATTTAAAGAGACGGGTAATCGACAGGCATAAAATTTATGGAACACACGTTAATTTAAGGCAGGAATTTAAAAAAAAAATCCTTCCAAATTTATATATTGGCCAGTAACCCGACTTAAGTTGATAGCACACTTCAAACAGGTTGCATACCAGCGAGACTCCTATTGTATTCGCCCGGGTTTTCATTCCTTTTAAAAATAATCTTTGTCCCTTTCCTTTTCGGTGGATAAGAAAACGACGGGTATAACTTAAAATAAAATTAGGAGTGTCTGCAGGAGTCGGGGCCATTGTATTGTTGTTCAGCAATAGTACATCCCTTAATTCCTGATTCACATTATTCCAGTAGTAAATCAAAAAGAGTTCAGCGATTGGAATGCGTTCGTTCTAGTGCAGATTCACATTATTCCAAAAACATTTCAGCGCTGGATTTAACCTTTCGAACGCCGGAACGCAGATCTCGACCAGACACCATGTAAAATCTATTGTGTCTGGTATCTCGGCATATGAGTTAATCGATGGACTGGAAGAATGTGAATCAGACATAAACGTATTATATCAGAATCACGGTCTGAATCACCCTGTTTTCAGGCGGTGTCACTAAAACCCGTACGTACCTGTACGGCTACCTATACTTACTTGCACGGGTAAGTGACCTCATTACGAACACTGAGGTCGATGATTTAGCTCACGACTCTTGAGTTAATATCAAGTGGAATTTTCCATCGCAAAAGTATGGAATAGAAAATCGTTTAAAAAACCACTTGATATTAACTCTGCATCATGAGCTAAATCATCCCTCTCAGTATTCGGTACGATGTCACTAACACCCTGTATAACTGTTTCAGTTTCAGAAGATATTGTTTTTACATATTATTGCTTTCCCTATAAAAGTGACATTTTCTGGGGAGCAACTGCAAATATTATATCCTTTTCTCTGAATTAGTGTTGAATAAAACTTCTTCCACATGTCAGGTAGCAGTTATATTTTCAGTGTGTTGATTAAACAGTGCGTATATGAAAAGGGAACTAACTACACACTCATTCATACACACGCCAGTGATACCAGCAAGATTTCATCAACGCTGCAGCACAGGTGGTACGAATACGGGTACTGCGCTGCAAGGTGTGGTTCAACCCTTAACATGATTTGAGTTAAACAGCCAACAGTCAGACAGCTGACTTAGGCTTTTTAGTGGCTATGTATAGGTACAATTTTTAATAAATGTGTGTGTAACAGGAAGTAGGAGTGGCATCCAATGAAGAAGGCTAACCAATCTTCGGTGTGCCCATAATACCTGCTTAACACAACAAGCTTTGAGGTTGGACAGGCAAAAACTCAGGTTGTTATTATAACACAAGACGTAGGGTCAAACTTGATGGGGAGGAAATACAAAATAGGATGTCCAAGAATACATGCGCTTAGGCCAGAATCTCCTTGCAAAATCGGCAAGGAAAAGAGATCGATGGTCGTTTCGAAAACGCGTGGAGGAGCTATTTCGTGAGTCTATGTTACGACGCTATGCATCAAGTCTCACCACGTTCGTAACAGTGCGACGTCGAACAGATTAGCAATATCGCCAGAGAGTACTATTTTATTAAGGACGGTGCACTTTAGACGCGTTTTTGTACGAATTAAATCAGTATTCGTAGGTACGTCTAAGAGTCGAATTCGTACAAGAATGAGTTAAAAGCTACTATTGTTCATACTTTTTATTCGTTTATGTGATATGATAACGCTAATCGATGCAACTCTGAATAGTGAGCGTCGGTCGCGTTGTCAGGTCAGGGCGCAAAGGTACAATTAATTCGATCAAGACTATAAGAATAGCTAGACAAACATTTAGGACACGTTTCGCGGTGTGAAAAAGGTCACCATGTTTTCGTAAAAGGCGCATAATCAATGTGTAAGACAAACATCTTGTTAAAAAATCTAGTCTTTTTGTACGTAATTGGTATTAGATTATAGCATACGGTTGTAAATAACATAGTTTTAAAAATATATACGTATTTGTGCGGTTGGTAGCTCGCTGGTGGTATACGAAGGTAAATAATCAACACTCTGAAATACTGAAAATAGTCGCATTAAATGCGTAAACATACTAGTATTTATGAGGATGAAATGTATCTTAATTGTTATACAAATCTATGTTACTATCATAGTGATAAAAAATAAAGACATTACAAATCTTGCAAATTCTACAACTTATCAAAACTATTAATACAATACAAATTATTTTTAAATGTTACGAATTTACAGCTTAGCTTAACACAAAGTTTATAATTTATATTATAACACATCCACCACACACACTCACTACTTGCTGTCATCCGAAAGCCATGGAACGACGGCTAGCTGCAAAGGAAATATATCATAAATTGTAGTTTACTCCAACGCCAATTACATAGTAATTTTCGCATGCTCATAGTAGCAATTAAAAGGATTATATATACAAAAGTCTACGGCATATTATCGCATATGATAAATACATAAAATAATTATATTTCCGCTTTATGGTATCTATATAAAATTATCAAATATATATATTATGCTAAGTACAAAATAATCACAATAAAAACAAATTCGCAATTTTATTATTCGCAAAGTTAACAGCATTTACTTTCGCTAAAAGGGTAGTCACTATCTAATCAATATTTTCTAAAAGTAAAACGGTTTCATTCTGTAAGATATTTTAACAGTCACATTTTAAACAAAGCTTCACTATAATTAAAGAAGTGCCGTGAAGCGGTCGCGAGAATAATGTTTTCTAATTAGATAGCAACCCCCTACTACCTTATATTGGTTGATGTAAGACTTAAGATACACAGCCAGGGGTCAAAAGTTTGACCCTCGCATACGATGCGGGAATGTAGTCGCTCAGCAGTCTGTAAAAAGTCTAACAGTTTTGATCAATTATTTCAATTACTTCACTTGCCTTCGTCTATTTGACTAGGCAGAAGTATTTTACCAAATATTGATATGGACGTACTTACTTTAATTAGGTCCTGAACAATAGTTTACATTTTACAAAATAAAATAAAAAAATAGGCTATATACTTCCCAATGCTGGGCACAGGGGCCTGCCTTCAGTCTACCGGAGGAGGTATGGAGCATATTCCACCACGCTGCGCCAGTGCGGGTCGGTAGAGACCCGCGCTAGTAGCCTGGGACACACGTCTTAACGTGCCTTCTTCCAAAGCAAGGACTATCTTACTTTTACGGACAACCAGGTGACTCGGCCTGCAATGTCCTAGCCAAACAAAGGACAGTCTCAATATGATTTTCGACAGTGTTCCCATTGAGGATCGATCCCGGACCTCCACTTACTGAGCCTAATGCTCTAAACAGTAGACCACGAAGGCTGTTTTACAATATATCGTCGCAAAAATCTCACGCCGAATCCCTAAACTTAAAGACATCTAATCCCTAGCTTTAAGACAACTTGTCATAGGTACAAAACACGAATACCTACTTAGCGTTATTTTTAGTTTGGTAGAAGTTTGGAATGATTACACTCAAATAATATCGAGATGGGAATGGATATATAGAATCCGCTTCAGCGTTTTCGAAAATACCTACATAAAGAATTCATCCGGCATTACATAAAATCAATCTCAAGATTGCAAGAGAAAGTGTTTCTAAAACTAAACCAGTGATTATATAAATTCGAACATGTGTGGATAACACAAACACGCCAAATATCAAAGACATTCAGTTGACAGCTTATCTTGCCACAGGATATTCAACTGGGTTGGACAACACATCAAAAAACAACTTGCAACCGATGCTCTTGTCGTTAAGTGTCCAAAAGATATTTAATTGTTATATAATGACAGGTAAGAAATACAGAACAAGCAAATATTGTAACAGTCACCACACATTCCGAGATGAACATAGTTGCTAGAGACGAACAGTAACAAATGACGACTGAGATACTAGCAGAACAAATAGATTAACGTGATAATGACAACATTTTAAGGTTTTATACTCTGCCACTTATTTAATCATTGTACGTAATCCCAACATGATGACATTTAATCCCGTCGTGTTTCACATTTCTCGGAATAAATTTGCATAGCTTCTTAAATAATTAAATACGTAAGACAAAAAATATTGAACGAACACTTCGTTGCAACAGTTGCAACTAAGGCAATTTACAAATGTAAGAAGGTTGCAGAAAAAGAATAAATCAAAATAATTTCCATTTATTGTCCACAAGATGATTCTTTTAACCTTATGTTTTATTTAATCTATTCCGCACACCCCTATTAAAGATCGTGTCAACGCTATAGTGCGAGACAAAATATTGAGATTCTTTTATTAATGAATTGAATACACGTTAAAGAACTGATCGCAAGATAATAGTCATGGCTTTGAAGTGTGGAAAACAGATTATTAGCGTTTTCTCAAATGCACTTAAAATATACGCAAAGCTTCAAAGCTGTGTGCTGTGTTAAGCGGGCCTGGGGGACCAGTTTGAGCGTGAGCGCTAAAGCGTCAAGTAGAATGGGACTTTGCCACGCCACACGTTGCTGTAGCTGTTACATAACACCCTGCTACAGCTTGTGTTGTACTTTTGAGCTCATGCGCTACCACGCTTAACACAACGCACGGGCTTTATAAACTCACCAATTATCAATTAATTACAAACAACTTAGGTAAAGAGAACATGCATAATTAGAATCGATTTCTTTGGTACTATTTGACAAAAATATAAATGAGAGTACAATCGTGGACCCGTACCCAGACAAAGTTAATTGCAGCACTATGAGCTACGTTGGTATTTGTTACCCTCAATGGTGCTGATTCCTGCAGACACCTCGTTATTTAATTTTAAGTTATACTTGCCATTATCTTATCTGCCGAAAAAGAAAGAGGCGGATGATTGACAGCTGTTAATTTTGTCGGGTTTTACGCTAACTTCCTGAGTGTAACATGTTATAAGATTTCTGCCTAAAATTAAAGCTTTCTATACATTTTTAGTCTATCGATTAGGAAAGGGACGGGTGTCTCTTTCCTTTTCGGCAGATAAAAAAAACAACATAACTAAATTAGGAGGCAGGAATTGGCACTATTCTCCATTACTAAACTATATTCGGCATTACTAGACCCTACTAATACACTTACGTTTATTTTTCAACCTCGATATATTTATTTTTATATCAAAATAAATGAATTTGAAATCTAGATATTTAGAATCCAATAAAAGCTAAAATATTGGTCATAGACAATTGACGCCATAGTAGTAAATGAAACTGTAGTTTACACCCTCTTTCGTTTTCTGCGTATGGATAGGTTTTATTTTTTGACAAAATTATGAATTATTGGGATTTTTAAGTGTTCATTCATATTATTTTTTTCTCCAATGGAATTGAGATATGCTGTTTTAGGATTCATTAATTAATTAAATTCCCAATGAAAGCAACAGATGAATATTAAAGTCATATTTCTACAATTATCTTTCAGTCTGGGTACGCCGTTGCCCCATATCAGTTGGTAAAGTACTAATCAAATAAGATAATATGAAGAGTATATAAAGAATGATTTCCAAGTGTGGCACTTGCTGACGAAACAATGCTAATTTACATTTAAGCTATCTTTGTTTAATACACAACAGCACTTAAAAGCAAAATAAATTTACCTATACCTTTGCATGTTTCCTTTACACTACCTAGACAAAAAGTAACAGCACAGCAGAGAACAAACAAACAACATTCTTAAATTCAAAAATATCACAAAACAATACTAAGAGTCAAATTTGTACTTGGTACAAAACATTAAAAGACTGGAAACAAATCGCTTGAATTGTATATTCTATAAGTAGCACCATGGAATGTTTAGTTTTTACTAAAAGCACCAGAATATTCATTGTAAAGGTGGGGAGCCGAGAAGAATTGAATCACGTCATTCTAAGGTAGATGATATGATGATAATGATATGATTATGAACATTTCTTTAAAATATGTTTATTTAGTTTTTATCTTTTCATCCTCGGGTCAATTGATCTCGGCAGATGGCGTCTAGTCACTGGTACCTAACATAAATTTCAACCATAGAGCAACACGAACCTCCACAGATGTCAACACGTAGGAAAAGGACGGATATTATATACTATATAACAAAAAAAGCAAAATATTATTTGAAAATAACACTTTGGAGTGCATGTCCATGTAAAAATAAGAGGCATACATCGGTATCCTACCACAAAAAAAATGCGTAAATGATAAATATTATTTAAATATTGTGCCACCGTTAAGTGTGAATACATTTTATGATTCTTCACAAAAAAACAACAGCAAACAAAGATATTGACAGTAACATAAATATTGATTATGTACGCCCTAAAGTTTCATACGGTTTAATTTACATAAGTATCTGAGGTAACTATACATCCGAAGATAAATCCGTGTTAGGCTCATTACATATTCTCTTTATTTATTTATTTTTATCATAGATACAATTAACAGTTACATTTTAAATAGTTAACACTTCATTACATATTGAGGACATTGTAAGCTAATAAAATTTTTGATGCTTAGAAATTTGGGAACATTTGTTTCAAAGAAAATAATTATCTGCCTTATGTCTTGCTTTTTTAGGCGACAGCAGTGCGTCTACCAATGAGGGACTATCCAGGCTACGTTCCCCAAAAATAATATACTTGCTGTTCAGATTTAATGTGATAATTACCAATTTTATCCTAATATCATTGAGAAGATTTTTTTCTGACGTGACTTATTGTAGATTTGCCGCAAGTGGCATTTAACTATTTGGTCGCAGACAAAAAAGTGTCACTGAACACTTCAGCAATTACAGGCTATTTATTACCAGCGAGCGCAATACAACAGTTCGCAAGCGATCATACAACGATGGTCGGCGAGGACGTGTGTCTACACTCAGCGGGATCCCCTGTCTGGGAGACATAAGAGTGATGCAGAGAATTAGATCTGAATTTGTTCTACTGAATTATCCTGAAAACAGAATTTGTTCCGTTAAAAAAACGGAAATACAAAGTTTTCTAACCGACCTCCAGCTAGCGGGATATTTCCCAAATTTAAGTCTGATGAAGTATAAATTGGTATTAACTTTTAGATCTGTATTTATTCTGTTCAACAAAACAAAAAAACTACTTCTGACGTCCTTACTTCAGCTATAATCAAGCTGCAATGAAACCTCCAGTCAGCGGACTTTTTCTCTCACAGCTTCAATTTGTACCTGATACATAGTTTTTTTTTATATTCTACCCACATAATATCTTTCAAATTCTATACTTCTTAATTTAAGCACTAGATGTACGAATAGGTAATTTAAGTGAAATTATAGTCGTAAATAGGTTAATTTTTATTATCTTAGTGTAAAAGTTACAAAAGAATGTCATTGAGAGAAAAAGTCCGCTGACTGGAGGTTTCATTGCAGCTTGATTGTAGCTGAAGTAAGGACGTCAGAAGTAGTTTTTTGGTTTTGTTGAACAGAATAAATACAGATCTAAAAGTTAATACCAATTTATACTTCATCAGACTTAACTTTGGGAAATATCCCGCTGGCTGGAGGTCGGTTAGAAAACTTTGTATTTCCGTTTTTTTAACGGAACAAATTCTGTTTTCAGGATAATTCAGTAGAACAAATTCAGATCTAATTCTCTGCATCACTCTTATGTCTCCCAGACAGGGGATCCCGCTGAGTGTAGACACACGGCGAGGACAGCGGAGTATGCCCACTACACGGTCATGCACATTAGTAGTCCCAGATTGTCTAACAGAAGCATAAGGGCGGTTTTTCAATAAACTGATAAATTAATTTAAATTATAAATCAATGTAATAGCAAAATTGTGTATGAACAACATATTTAGGAAAAACACATTTCGAAACCTTAATTCTACGAATCGACGCTATCTGACCGAATGCTATAAAGACTAATCGGCCCAAAGTTGGTTGAACAGTTTAGGTGCCAACGTACTTTCGCCCCCGAATTAAAATATATAACATTTATAAATTCGCTACACAGCTAATATCACATAATTCATAATTCTGATTATGACAAATATTAGTTCAATACTTGCCATTACTAATAATTAAATTATTTTTGGTACTAAACTATTTTATTTGTAATACAACGTAACACTAGTGAGGTAATATATTTGTTGAGACCATTTTGACTAAGTATTAACATTCGACCAATGTTATATACTTTAAAAAATAAGTTGAGGGTACTAAATCACTTATTATGATTTGCTGTATATTTGTGTCGTATATCTTTCTCAAGTATAAAGTTATAAAAATACTGGAATAATTGTAGAACTAACCTTACGGCGCAATTGAGACCGTAGATTAGAGCTTAATTAAAATCTAAGTCCTAGTAAACTCATCTCTAAAGTTATGGCACTTCTGTTAAATGATTCACACAATACACTTCACAATACATAGGAATGTAGTATCACATATCTTAATAAAATATAAGCAGAAAGATTGTACGCATTTTGAGCAAAGATGAGCTAATATTACGAAGATTTGTACTTAAAAGCTTTGAGAACACGCGTACAATCTTTCTGCATATATTTTATTAAGATATGTGATACTACATAGGCGGTCGTGACGTTCACGATTAATTAAGTACAAATAAAAAAAAATTGACCGTTATTTATATTAACATTGAAACTAATGTAAATTTTATAAAAAATAAATCATATTTTGTACTATCTATTTTATCTATCTATTTTGTGCTTTTGTAACCTTCACTGTTTTGGGAATAAAGTTATTCTATTCTATCTTCTCTAATCTTTTTCATGTGACTATGACAAAACACTTGTTAACACATAAAAGTTTTCCATGATGGAAGGATCACGGGCTTATTTTGACTTGTCATGTAAAAAGCAAATAGTAACATTATATATAAATATGTAAAAGTAACATTGTTCTTTATAAAAGTATAGAGCCTACACTTAATTTGATGTAAAAATATAGGATCAGTCTTATATATTTTTAAAAGTCCGAGGTAGGTAAAAACCCTATCTAAATATATCACGATTCAGTCTTAAGAATATTAGGAACTCTCAATTATATAAATCAATTTTATGTGATATCAAACAGTCTTCTGAAATCGAACTAGGTCAGCCTCATCAATTAGTCTTAACAATTAAAATTTCATCTTTAAGCTATTGGTCCACCTTGGGTAACATCACACATGCCATTCGCACTATGCCTACGCTCGAATATAGCTTGTGTGACAGAACTACGTAGTAAACAACATTTTGTATTAATTCGCCGCTGCAGCTTCGTCAAATGATTCCTTCTTATACTACTTGAATCATAACATACCTCTTAAATGTTATTGATATGGAGGATAAAAATGTGGTGGATGTGGGTACCTCCCCATCATGAAATTGTTATAATTAGGCGGCATTGGAGGCCCAATGGAGGACGGAGTAGGCCGCGCTCCCATTGGAGGGGCCCCAGGTGCGCCGACTCTTTGCGGAGGATTGTACCGCATGCTCGGCATTGGTGAGCCTACAATAGTAATAACATTCTTCAGTGTTCGTAGCAGATTTTTTTTTAGAATACCTTCGTGTTATCGTAAATTAATTTATACAGGGTGTTAGTGACATCGTAACGAAAACTTTGAGGGATGATTCAGACCATGATTCTGAGTTGATATCAAGTGGAATTTTCCGTCGCAAAAATTTTATTCATACGAATAGGAAAATAATTAAAAAAAAAACACATAATTCATGAATTTTTTGACAGGAAATTCCACTTGATATCAACTCAGAATCATGGTCTGAATCATCCCCCTCAATATTCGTTTTTAAAAAACTAAAAAAAATACATGATTTTTCGACGGAAAAATCCACTTGATATCGACTCAGAATCATGGTCTGACTCATCCCTCAAAGTTTTAGTTACGATGTCACTAACACCCTGTATATTTTAACATTTCTTAATCATGAAAGTACTTACTTGGCGGAGCTGGAGCAGGAAAGGTAGAAGTGTAGAACGGGCGGGTCGCCGGAAAGACAGACGCAGGAGCAGGCGCGGGAGTGGGAGCAGGTGCCGGCGTGGGCACTACGGCTGGCGGCGGCGGGGCCGGCGCCAAGCTCTGGCTGCCGCTTGTCATTAAACCACTTGGACCAGGAGCACTGGGGCACGACCGACTAGGAGAGTTCATTGAAGTCATGTATCGACTCGAGTTCCCCGTGGATATGGTTGAGGAACTTCCAGCCTTCTGTCCATTGGTAAAACGACTAAACCCATTTACTGCTATATTTACCGCGTTGGAATTGTTAGTCCTGGTGTCGTTATTTAAAACGTCGCTAGATCGAGGTTCTCTATCAGCTGAAATCAAATCAAATTTGCTTTAGTTGTTATAGTTAAAAATGATCAGTTTCTCTAATATAAAAATACTTACAGCTGCGCAATGCATCGAGGAGAGTGTGCAGTAGATCTGATGAATTATGATTAAGAGGATTGGCGATTCTTGAAATTGAAGACAATGAAAAAGTGTCGTCCAAAAGGAGAGAAGGTGACAGCGCCTAAAACAAGGATAATATATATTATAATAATATATATAGCATCACGCCTGTTTCCCCGAATGTGTAGGCAAGGATGTAGTAGAGTATATACACCCACTGCCGGCTAATTTTAAGCCCCATGAGGGGGAGAAGCAAAAGAAGGGGGGACATTATAACCATATGCGCCGTAAATAATGGTTCTAATGAAAGTTGTATATATGATTATCTATATAAAATCCTTAGGGTCGAAACTTTTCGACTTATTTCAATTTTTAGTTTTTTCTAGTCCATTCAGTTTTTTCATGCTGTGGGTACAATTTGTCACTTTTACAACGGTTTTTCGAGAATATTCTAGAATAGAGTACTAATAAAACTGGAAATTGAAGTTTTAATTTCTTTTCAAAGTACCAGATCGAATGTAATAATCACTTTTTTCTGGTGAAATAGACGTCCTAGGAAAAAATGCATGACAGTGCACCGTCGTACCATTACATTACTGTATTGACGCTATGCTACTATGCTACAATAATTAATAAGCTCAAAAAAACTCTAATGATTAAAATTATAGCTACAGCATCAAAAAACTTCATGGAGTAGAAAAAATCTTAATGAACAAAAACCTTGGCAAACCTAAGAATTGATTTTAATTCTAATCAAATTCATCATCAGCCGTACGACGCCCACTGCTGGGCATAGGCCTCCCCCAAGGATATCCACGACGATCGGTCCCGCGCTGCCCGCATCCAACGGCTTCCCGCGACCTTCACTAGATCGTCGGTCCACCTTGTAGCGGGCCTACCCACTGAGCGTCGTCCGACACGTGGTCGCCATTCCAGAACCCTTCCGCCCCAGCGGCCATCGGTTCTCCTCGCTATGTGTCCTGCCCACTGCCACTTCAGCTTTGCAATTCTCCGAGCTATGTCGGTGACTTTAGTTCTCCTGCGGATCTCCTCATTTCTGATTCGATCCAGCAGGGAAATACCGAGCATAGCTCTCTCCATTGCCCGCTGAGCGACACCGAGCCTCCTCACGAGACCCATAGTAAGCGGCCACGTCTCACTGCCGTAGGTCATCACTGGCAACACGCACTGGTCAAAGACTTTCGTCTTGAGACACTGAGGTATTTTGAACGAGAAGATATTCCGCAGCTTCCCGAACGCTGCCCATCCGAGTTGGATCCGACGAGAGATCTCTTTCTACAAAGTTGGACTTACGTAACTGGATTATTTGTCCTAGGTAAATGTACTGGTCTACAACTTCGAGTGTAACGTTCCCAACCTGAACTGGAGTGGGTGCGACATGGTCGTTGGACATAATTTTTGTCTTTGCCATGTTCATGCTAAGACCCACTCGTTGGGATGCGTTACTGAGATGCTCGAGCATGGTGTTCAGGTCTTCCAGGGTCTCAGCCATTAGGACTATATCATCGGCAAATCGAAGGTGCGTCAGGTACTCGCCGTTGATGTTGATGCCAAATCCTTTCCAGTCCAGAAGCTTAAAAACATCCTCCAATGCAGCAGTGAACAGTTTCGGAGAGATGACGTCTCCCTGTCTCACTCCTCGCTGCAGTTGGATCGGATTAGAGCTCTGGTTCTGTACTCGAACTGACATAGTGGCATTTTGGTAGAGGTCCCTTAGCACTTCGATGTACCTATGGTCCACTTGGCACCTCTGAAGAGACTGCAACACCGCCCAGGTCTCGATCGAATCAAAGGCTTTCTCATAGTCCACAAACGCCAAGCAAAGTGGCAGATTATACTCTTCGGTCTTCTGTATAACCTGCCGCAGCGTATGGATGTGGTCTATGGTGCTAAAGCCTTTTCGGAAACCGGCTTGCTCGGGAGGCTGGAAGTCGTCAAACCTGCAAGCGAGACGATTCGTAATAACCCTCGAAAACAACTTGTAGACATGGCTCAGAAGCGAGATAGGTCTGTAGTTCTTCAGTAGGGCTTTATCACCTTTCTTGAAGAAGAAGATCACCTCGCTTCCGCTCCATGCCCTCGGCGTTTTGCCCTGAAATATGACGGAATTGAAGAGCCTCTGGAGGACTTTAAGTATTGGCTTTCCGCCCGCTCTCAGAAGTCCTGCTGTAATTCCGTCATCTCCTGCCGCTTTGTTGTTTTTGAGTTGTTTGAGGGCCATCCTAATCTCGTACAGGCTGACGTCAGGGATATCTTCAGTGTAGTGTCGGGTAAGCTTGGCTCGAGGGTCTCGAGCCATGCTTTCGCCTGATGTTTTCGTGGAATATAGCTGTCTATAGAAACTCTCAATCTCCCTCAGGATTTCGGGAGACGACGAAATGATTCTGCCGTCCTCAGTTTTCAGTCTCACTAGTTGACTTTGCCCAATAGACAGATCTTTTGCGAACACCTTGGAGCCCTTTTTCCGCTCTATAGCCTCTTTAATACGTGTAGTATTAAATTGGCGAAGGTCGCTCGTCAAAGACTTCGAGATCTGTCTATTAAGCTGTCTATAACGTAAGACATCCGCTGAGTCCTGCAGCCTCATTTCGTGTCTCCTATCCATGAGTTCGAGTTTGTGTGCGGAGAGTTTCTGCGTTTTAGTACGACGGGTTCCAAAGTGTTTAGAGCCTACCGTACGGACAGCATTCACCATCAGGTCGTTTATATCGTCCACGTCTGCGCAGTTCTCAAGGTAATCGAAACGATTTTGAAGCTCGAGCTGAAAGCGCTCGGGGTTTTGGATCTGGGCTGGCACCGGTCGGAGCATGGATTTTATCAGTCGCGATCTTTCTAGCTTGATATTGATATTCAATGTGCCTCTTACCATGCGGTGATCGCTTCCCGTCTTAACGGCATTGATCACAGAGACATCATTGAATATGTGCTTTTTCGTTGGCATGATAAAATCGATCTCATTTTTATACCTGCCACTGGGACTCATCCAGGTCCATTTGCGGGTCGCGGGTTTCCTGAAGAAGGAGTTCATCATATAGATGTTCTCCTTCTCCATAAAGTCCGCCAGCATCTGGCCTCTGGTGTTCCGGTCCCCAAATCCAGATTGCCCCACTCTCAGCTCGTTACTGCAACGCTTCCCCAACCGTGCATTAAAGTCCCCCATCACAATCGTGTAGTGGCTTTTATGGCTATGCATGGCTTTAGAAATCTCCTCATACATAGTCTCCACTTCGTCATCATGGTGTCCCGAGGTCGGAGCGTATACCTGGATGACAGTCAGCGAATATCGCGATGATATTCTGAGTACCAGGTACGCTACCCTGTTCGAAACACTACCGATGGTCAACACGTTGTTGACTAGGGACTTGTGGACGATAAACCCGACACCACCCATGGACAGTTGTTCCCCCTCCTGAAAGTACAGCAAGTTACCGGAGTCCAAAGTTATCGTGTCCTAGCCCTTTCTTCGGACTTCAGACAACCCTAAGACATCCCAGTGTAACTTGCTGATAGCTTCTTCCAACTCGGTAAGCTTCTCGTCGGTCCTCAGTGTGCACGCGTGCACGCGAAAAGGAAAGGGACGAGTGATTGACAACTGTTAATTTTAAAATGAATAACCCTGGCAAATATAAAAAAATAGGAGGGGTCTGCAGGAATTGGGGCCATTGAGCCCTTCTGTCTAATGTTTCAGTATGGACTCGTTAGACTTAGGGCCTCCTTTAGGCTACCACCTTGTACGAATATTACATACACAGCCTATAAATGTCCCACAAGTAGGCACAAGCCTCTTCACAATATACCAGAGACAGTACGTAGCACACTACACCATGCTGCTGATTTATTGCGGACTGGTGGAGGTTTTGGGCTAGTAACAAAGCCATTACCAGAGTTTTCAAGCCCCCTGAAAGCTTCCACCCTAATGACTTGACAAGTGCCAACAATGGGAACAGACAAATTTACCAGCCATGTGAAGTATGTAGAACCCCAAAATTAAAACTACCAAGCAATTACTTAAGTTTCTTACCGACACAAATGGGTTCTGGCTAAACTGAGCCAAGATGTCTTGTACTTGCGGCGGTCCTCCCTGTAATAACATTAATTTAATTAATTTATCAGAAAATAATAAAAAGTAATTATTGATTATTATAACCAGTTGATAGAAACCTCAATATATTCGTCCAGTATTCTGAATAACTCTGGGGTGACTAGTGCTCTAAGGATGTCCTTTCCATTTTCATACTCCTTCAATTTTTTCTTATACAATAGACTTTGGTACTTCAACTCGAAAAGCATCTTATCCAACTCCTGCTTGTAGCTATCAATCCTAAAAAGAAGACATAACATTATTTTTTGGATACATATACGCATTCTATGTGTTTGGGCGTCTAGTTTATTTGTTGTGATAAAACAAAGCTCTTAATTAAGCAAACAGTGTTCAAAAGTAACACTGCACAAATTCAACACTTTGATGCGATATATATTACATGAAAGCTAAAGATTTACAGGCACTTGGTCACATTATATCGATACAAGTAAAGATAATTTAGGGACATTGCGAAGACAATACTTAATTATTGACAATTAAGAAGATTATTTCCAATTTGCAATTGTAGCGGACTTATTCTGATACATAAATAAAGATAATTATAAATAATATCTGTGTGTGCATGCACAAAATTACTAATAAAAATCAGTCCACATTTATGGTGGAAAAAAATAAGAATCCCTGAAGATAACAATTTCTTGGGATAATTTGGCCCTGTACAGCAAGGGCTCAGCTCAAGAAAAACATTTTGTATTTTGTGAATATCTGGCATATGGTTAGTAAAGAGTATGAGTATTGTAAGAAAATTGATTAAGTAGTAAAAATATTTTAGCGAACGAGAGAACGTCGCAACATAAGATGGGGTCGCTACGAGGCCGCAAGGCTCCACATGGCCGCCGCCAATATTAAGTCGCCGCGCAATACCCTCGACACCATTTATTAAATGCTGAAATCTCATACACCAGTGTATGTTTTGAAACATCTACCTTTAATAAATACGAAACAGATACTTGAAATCTGAATACCAACATAAAACAACAAAAAAGTATAGGTTTATATTCATAATGGCAGCATAACTTTTGATTGTGGCATTTTTCGTCTCATTTCGCACAGCATTATTTTTTCTATTTTAGATTTTCATTGTACTTTAAGTAGTTACAATGTACGTTTCTTTTTATACTAACTCTATTAAAAGCGCCCTTTAAAAATTCGCAATTTCTATCACCGCAAATAACACTCGCAAATTTTCATACATTCATTCATCCCTCAGACCATAATTAAGAATTTCTGCCAGTTTTATTTTTGAACTATTCTGGTTTTAAAAACCATTATGTTTTACCATGCAGACAATGTAAGGACAAATTGCGATATTGCAAACCTTAATTCCCGCTGGATACAGTTTTCGCAGGGACTCTCGCCAACTTTGTGCACGTCAGGTTTCCTTATTTTGCTGGGACCAGCTGAGAACAAAACCAATCAGCGCCAAGCCAAACACAACATTAGCCATCTTAAATGTACAGCAGTTTCAGATATATTACCACGATTTCCGTGCCATACTGTCGTGATTTCCTTGCGCATCAAAATGAATATAATAATGGTGTTGAAATAAAATTATATCTCATTGTTAAAATAGAATAACTATGACATGTTCTTCTTACTTTCGCGATAATTTATTGTGATTGTTACTTATATAATTATTCATTATGTACCCCAATACACGACACAAGTATACACCCAATAAGACTAAGCATGTTGGGTTAGTGAATAAGGTGTCTTGTATCCTGGTTGTTGACAATGTATAAAAAATCTTTAAAATTAAGAGTCAATATTAATTAAATTTTTGGTACATAAATGTGCTGCGCGAAATCTTTGTTCCATGTTGCTAGTCATCAAGTCAAGTAACTAACGGACGTGATACACCTGCTGGTACATCATACATACATAAACTAAAGTCCGTAATTGGGGTAGGCAGAGAAATAAGTAATCAAAAGACAACATGCAACCACTTTTGGATGGATATGGTGTGTCTTAAAGTAACACGTAATCAGCACATTGCGCATGTTTTGGCCCACCGTGTTAAAATGGACACCATCCCACAGTCGGTTTCTTACGACATTCTGGGGAAGATCAACAGCTGAACGCGTTCGGCCAAGTATATAACCTAATAGGGTTACCTGTCACTATACAGTAAATTATTTTTGTTTTAAGACAATACAAAAATCTTCTGTAAGTTTTTGCAGTACTCTTAGATTTATCTACCCCACAGAGATTAAGAGGTTATGCAAATTGTATATAAATGTTCAGGAATCTATCAATAAATCAGTAAAAAAAAATGGTATGGCAAGTTTCAGCTTTTTAATAGTATTTTGTGAAAGTTACTTGTGTCTTGTAATGGGAAAATTATCCTTGCAAAAGATGCACAAACACAATAACATAGACTACACGGAAATCGCATACCTATTAACATTAATTTAGAACTACATAACAATACAAAGTTCAAACACAATTTGTCATTTAAAAATAAATCTTCTTTTCTGATTTTACAATGAATAAAATTTATAATTAAATATATATCAATAATAATATGTGACACCTTCAGAAGGTTATTATTGATTGATTCGCTAATGGAAATTTCTAATGCTCTCAAAATATTAAAACAAAATTAATTATAGCGGAGATTTTTTCATTATGTCTAAAGTTATATATTTTAATGATAGAACAATAATAACTCGACTTAGTTTTTTTTCGCTGGGCGCGGAGCAAAATTAAATAAATCGTCAATTTAATAAAAGCAGATATAGACTTTTAACAGTTTTTATAAGAAGTACTATTTTCATTCTAAAAAATATAAATAAAACTTTCTTACCTTCACAGTCCAATCTTCTTTTCACTGCACCATTTTTTGCTTGAGCAGGCAGTTGTGGTGGGGGTCTACTAGCATCAAATCTATTCAGATAATAATGAAAGAGAACATTTATTAGTTTAGCAATTGTTTCATAATATAAATGTTTAGTAATAAATAGTAACTAAATCTTACATGGGTAGCAGTGTCTGGGGAGGCTGATTCATGGGAAATATCACAGGTGTGTTTGGTAGAGGTGGACCTGAAATAAAACCGAAGAGCACAATGATAGTTTTTTAACAACTATAAATCAATTTTTGTGTTGTTCATAAGAATGTATAATACCAGCTAACTTCTTGCCTATACCCTCCTAAAATCTTATGTGAATGGTTTACTTACTCTAAAGTAAAACCTTATGTAGAAGCTAGATGCTGGTCAAGTACGAAGATAGAAAAGTACATAGTAGTGACATAAGAAATATTCATAAAAATACGATATTAGTTACATCACTAGTACATACCACTGAAAGGCGAATGGCGAGCGCCCATACAAGTTTTTATTTAAGTCCAAATTACAGCATCTATTCATCAAAACTATCTAAAATGAGTCTATGTGTTATAAACATATTAGTCTTAAAATAAACGCACGGGAAACCCTAGGACAGACATTATTATTAGTTTTGTTTTGAGGTTATGTTAACAAGTCATCATCTTTATCTTTAGTAATAATAAAGATGTGTCTACACTCAGCGGGATACCCTGTCTGGGAGACATAAGAGTGATGCAGAGAATTAGATCTGGATTTGTTCTACTGAATTATGCTGAAAACAGAATTTGTTCCGTTAAAAAAACGGAAATACAAAGTTTTCTAACCGACCTCCAGCCAGCGGGATATTTACCAAAGTTAAGTCTGATGAAGTATAAATTGGTATTAACTTTTAGATCTGTATTTATTCTGTTCAACAAAACAAAAAAAATACTTCTGACATCCTTACTTCAGCTACAATCAAGCTGCAATGAAACCTCCAGTCAGCGGACTTTTTCTCAGCGGACACCATCCCACAGTCGGTTTCTTACGACATTCTGGGGAAGATCAACAGCTGAACGCGTTCGGCCAAGTATATAACCTAATAGGGTTACCTGTCACACTATACAGTAAATTATTTTTGTTTTAAGACAATACAAAAATCTTCTGTAAGTTTTTGCAGTACTCTTAGATCTATCTACCCCACAGAGATTAAGAGGTTATGCAAATTGTATATAAATGTTCAGGAATCTATCAATAAATCAGTAAAAAAAAATGGTATGGCAAGTTTCAGCTTTTTAATAGTATTTTGTGAAAGTTACTTGTGTCTTGTAATGGGAAAATTATCCTTGCAAAAGATGCACAAACACAATAACAAAGACTACACGGAAATCGCATACCTATTAACATTAATTTAGAACTACATAACAATACAAAGTTCAAACACAATTTTTCATTTAAAAATAAATCTTCTTTTCTGATTTTACAATGAATAAAATTTATAATTAAATATATATCAATAATAATATGTGACACCTTCAGAAGGTTATTATTGATTGATTCGCTAATGGAAATTTCTAATGCTCTCAAAATATTAAAACAAAATTAATTATAGCGGAGATTTTTTCATTATGTCTAAAGTTGTTATATATTTTAATGATAGAACAATAATAACTCGACTTAGTTATTTTTCGCTGGGCGCGGAGCAAAATTAAATAATTTGTCAATTTAATAAAAGCAGATATGGACTTTTAACAGTTTTTATAAGAAGTACTATTTTCATTCTAAAAAATATAAATAAAACTTTCTTACCTTCACAGTCCAATCTTCTTTTCACTGCACCAATTTTTGCTTGAGCAGGCAGTTGTGGTGGGGGTCTACTAGCATCAAATCTATTCAGATAATAATGAAAGAGAACATTTATTAGTTTAGCAATTGTTTCATAATATAAATGTTTAGTAATAAATAGTAACTAAATCTTACATGGATAGCAGTGTCTGGGGAGGCTGATTCATGGGAAATATCACAGGTGTGTTTGGTGGAAGTGGACCTGAAATAAAACCGAAGAGCACAATGATAGTTTGTTAACAACTATAAATCAATTTTTGTGTTGTTCATAAGAATGTATAATACCAGCTAACTTCTTGCCTATACCCTCCTAAAATCTTATGTGAATGGTTTACTTACTCTAAAGTAAAACCTTATGTAGAAGCTAGATGCTGGTCAAGTACGAAGATAGAAAAGTACATAGTAGTGACATAAGAAATATTCATAAAAATACGATATTTGTTACATCACTAGTACATACCACTTAAAGGCGAATGGCGAGCGCCCATACAAGTTTTTATTTAAGTCCAAATTACAGCATCTATTCATCAAAAATATCTAAAATGAGTCTATGTGTTATAAACATATTAGTCTCAAAATAAACGCACGGGAAACCCTAGGACAGACATTATTATTAGTTTTGTTTTGAGGTTATGTTAACAAGCCATCATCTTTATCTTCGGTAATAATAAAGATGTGGTACATGCTTTGCATGTTAAACTGAACCCATCTTCACCTATGCATTCTTCTTCTTCTTTGCGACAGGAACTTACATATAATTAACAATTGTAAATATAAAATATATGCCTTACTTATATTTTTAAATAATAAGATGTGTTTTATAAAGGGTAGTTATAAATAATTTTTACAATATTAAAAAACATTTACCAGAAAATACCGGCGGCGTTTGCACGACCGTAGTAGGTGGTACTGTTGGTGGTGGTGGTGGTGGTGGTGGTGGGGGTGGAGGCGGTTGCTGTATTGGCGGGAATGCTGGCATCGGCTGAGGTGGCAGCGGAGGAGGCGCTGCAGCCGCGGCCAACACCGGCGTAGGCGGCGGCGGTGGCGGCGGCGGTTGCGTGACGTACACCATCATCTGGGGTACACCCTCAAAATTCGGCATGCTGTTGTTGGCTTCTGACATAGCTGCATAACGCTCGGCCAATACACGAGGCAGTTGACCAGTGGTTAGGAACAAATTTTCCTCCTCTCTCGACGCATGCAGATATGTACAATCGGGTCTAGTACATCCTTGTTTATTTTGGAAGTCATGACAGAATTTAAGAATATTTTTCATTTCTTCGAGATCTAACTCATGGCGAAATCTGCACGTCGTGCCCTTAGCACAGGTACCCCAAACATATTTTCGACAGATTGGTATCTCTTGGTCAGACACGTTGCCGGTCCGCGGATCCGAAGGTGGCGGCGGATGATTTGGTAATGGCGGCTGGCGGCCATTTTGTTCATTATTTTTTGTACTCATGAACTGACAACAAAGATAAAAATTTACGATAACAGTCTTACATTCCGGGGTTAACAAATTGAAATACCAAATTTAACATGTGTAAAGGCAACTTACCATGAATCACCTGTAACTGTTTCGTAAAGCACCGCCACCGATTGTCGTACGAAATTTAACTTTTAACATCTGTCTAGCCCCCTTGCCAGCATTCTATAATATTGCTTACAATGCAAGTTTCAAAAAATAACCACCTTTACCAACAGCACACGCAACTACTATTAGAAAGGATTTTATGATGACGCTCACATCACAATGAAAGGCACAAATAAACAAAATGGCGGATCTATTTTTTTTTTCTTGTTTTGGTTTTCCCCGAAGGGTAAGGCAAAGGGAACTATGCCCATACAGCCATGTCTGACGTATTTTTTTTCTTGATGATTAATGAAATGATGAAAGGTGATGATGATGAAACCTAAGCCCCCACCCTCGGAGTAGACTCCTACTCCGAACCCCAAACGAATTAACTCAAAAGTCCGCATAAACTTTTAAGTTATGAAGCGGCTTCCTGACACGAAGCGAAAATAGGCAGATACACTTTGTTTACTGAATACTCCAATATAATAACACTCGCGAATGTCTTCCGACTAACTTAATGCGATCATTAACCACAAAACACCACTTCCTATTAATTATTTAGATTATTCAATGAAGAAAGCAACTGTCCCGTTTCCGCTTCCCGCCAAAAAGCCAATAGCGGATCTTAGAATTGACATTTCATATACAAGGTCTTTGTCGGCCAAGCAGAGCAAACCTCAGAGCAAGCTCATTCATTCAGGTCATTCATTCATATTCGTAGCAGACATCAAGCAAAAGTCACCTTCAAGAAAAACCTCATATATCCTCATATTGCTTGAGTACAACCGGCAAATAAATAGTGTGTAAAATACTTTGCACAAATTAGTTCCACCGTATAATTTTATACAATAATTGTTATTTCAACAATAAGATACACTTTATATTGAAAATGGCAGAGTAAGTACGATTTTACATTATTGAATCAGTCATCAGAATTCATGATTCTACACCTTCTGATGACTGTACCTAATAATTGTATAATACAATTTACCATCCATATATCCATTAATTTGTTAGGTTATGTCAGTACCTATTAAAGTTTTAAAATTAAGAACAGTCTTGTTAATAGCTATGTTATTAAATAATCTGATGATAAAGGTTATAATATAAATAACTACTATTTTTTTTCAAATAAACTTCAGTTATTTTTATTCGGTATAGTAAGAATGCCACTACCAAAAAATATATGTCAAAGTTAAAATATATAGTTCACAATTAAATGATTTTCTAAAGACATGTAGGTAAAATCATACTTTTCCTGTAATTGTTTAATAAAATATATTTTGTCTGTAATGGACACAAATGTCTTATTAATACATAAATAAGTATTATTAGTAAAATCCATTTAAAAGTCATTATCAAGTTGATCTTTTATTGATTGAAGTAGGTTGGTCATTCATTAGTAGCAATGGAAAGTAAAGCAAGGTTATTTGAAGGTGAATGCCTGACTGTAAGCATGGTCATAATGCATTGTACTATTATGTACCTACTTGATTATACATGTGTGACATATGAATAAAACATTGTAAAGACCTTCTTATGACTTAAAACTAATCAGATTATTCACATCTATTACAAAACATTTTAGTAAAAAAATATTGATTAATATAATAAATACATACATTTATACTTATGCCTAATTCCTTAGTGCCGTAATTTAGGTGTAGGCAGAACTAAAATACAATAAAACACATCTTGCTTCTTTAGATATTCAAGTGGTAGTTCAAATTGTAATGATCTGTTTTTTTAGGTAAAAATATCTTTCAAAATCTTTTGTGGGAAAGGGATGTTTCACATTCTTTACTTCATTGTTAGTTTCTATTTTTTCCATTAGAGGCAAAGCTGATATTGCCCTCATTGGCTTAGCGGTCATGGGCCAGAACTTGATCCTGAATATGAATGACCATGGGTTTGTGGTTTGTGCATACAACAGAACTGTCTCTAAGGTAATCAAAAATATAATAATATATTTTTTTGTATAGAAATTGGCTTAGTATATATATAGAATTTTTATTAAACTGCTTTTCATAGTATGGCATTTAATTTTTAGACTGATTAAAGTAATTTTATAATTATTTTAGGTGACTGATTTCCTTGACAATGAAGCTAAAGGTACAAAAATTATTGGAGCAAATTCTCTTGAAGATATGGTTTCAAAGTTAAAGAAGCCAAGGAAGGTCATGCTTTTAGTGAAAGGTTTGTAAATATACTGAATATTAGTTTAACACTATGAATTGGGTTGTGTAATAGGTTCAAGATAAATTATGAAATTCTAATTACTAAATAAAAGCAGATCTAAAACTAACGTAAAACATTTTCATTTTTCTATTAAACTAATTTTAATCAAGAAAAACGCTTTTGTTACGCAACAAATCTGTCATTTTATCACATTTTTGTCACAGTGTGCTTTTTAGGTATACAAATTGCGTGTTTTGACGTTTAGTAAAAAGTAACTGATTTGACTAGTTTTAAACTAGCCTATTGTGCCAATCATCCTGAAGAACATTATATGACTGCATCAGATAAATTATAAAACGTTAATCTAAAAATAGAAGCCAATCAAAAACAAATAACATTTAAATGACTTTGGGGATTCTTAAGAAATGTAAAGGAATATTAGCATATTTAATATGAAGAAACTTAACAGAATACTTTTAATGATAACTATATTAGAATGCCTGTGAAAATCACTTAGCTCTAAAGAACCATACATTCCTACAAAGAAGATAAATTAGTTATTTACTACAGAATAGTTTGTGTAATAAATAAAGGTACAGTCTCATACATTTATTATTGTAGTGCTAAGCTCTATAGATATAGAATTGGATTCTTTTTGCAGCTGGGTTTGCTGTAGATGAATTTGTGAAGAAACTGCTGCCATTGTTAGAGAAAGGAGATATTATAATTGATGGTGGCAATTCCCAGTACACCGACACACAGAAATGGTGCAAGGAGTTGAAGCCTACTGGTATCCGCTACATAGGCATGGGTGTAAGTAATGCTCTAAGGGCTACTAATAGGCTTACATGCTAGAATCACATATATTGGGCAGTCACAGGGTTCTCATATAGTAAGCTACGTCACGTTCTCTCACAGGTCAGTGGTGGCGAAGACGGAGCAAGATACGGACCCTCCCTGATGCCTGGTGGAGACCCTGAGGCCTGGCCTCATGTCAAACCTATTTTCCAGGTCAGTAATAGCTGTGGTAGTAGTACAAATGAATGTAGACAGACTATAATACTCAGATTGCAAGGCCCACCACTGCAGAATTTTAATTTGCAAATTCCTATACTAATAGGAGTTTCTACAATTAAAAAATAAAAACAGTTTTCAAGAACTCGTTTGATGGCACTTAATTAAAGCTACGTTGGGCTACGTACTGGGCCATTGCCAAGATGCCACAAACCAATAAGAGATTGATTTCTTTTTTGTTCATTTTTGGAACATAATTAAGAACTGTTATTTTTGGGATATAATTTACGTGTTGTTTTAGGTTTTTAAAATTACATAGAAGGAAATCTGAAATAATATAATGTTCTATTCCTTAAAGTAACCTACCAAGTTCAGCGCCACTTATCCAACAGCTAGGAAACAAATAAAAAAATAATAAAAATAAAGTCCCTCATTATAAGCATGTTATTATATTTTAGACACACTTGTTATTTTTGTTCTGTAACATGTAACTTGGTTAATCTTATTTCTCCAGGTACACCTTCACACATAAACCGTGTTGTACACTACGTCTTACAATTAGCGACAAACTTCGCTTTATAGTACTTATTTGAAAACGAGGTTCCCTTTTTAGTAAATAAGAAAATAACTTGTACAATCCGTAATCCAAATATTCAGTCTTTACAGTACGCGTATAGGTTTATGTAAACGCTGCTAGCGAGATGATCCATAGGGACATGATTATATTACATATAATTAAAGCACATAATGGTGCTAATTCCTGTAAATACCATCTAATTTTATTTTAAGTTATATATGTCATTTTCTTATCCGCCGAAAAGGAAAGGGACGGGTAATCGACAAGCATAAAATTTATGGAACACACGTCAATTTTAAGCACAAATCTAAACCAACCGTCTAAAAATTTTACATCCGTCAATAACCCGACACAGTTAAGTAGACAGCACGTCAAACGGATTGCATACCAGCGACGTACCTTTTGATTCGCCCGGGTTATTCATTCATTCACTCATTCTTCCTAAAATTAAGAGCTGTGAATCATCCGTCCCTTTCCTTTTCGACGGATATGAAAATGACGGATATAACTTTAAATAAAATTAGATGGTATTTACAGGAATTAGCACCATTATGTGCTTTAATTATATGTAATATAAACATGTCCCTATGGATCATCTCGCTAGCAGCGTTTACATAAACCTATACGCGTACTGTAAAGACTGAATATTTGGATTACGGATTGTACAAGTTATTTTCTTATTTACTAAAAAGGGAACCTCGTTTTCAAATAAGTACTATAAAGCGAAGTTTGTCGCTAATTGTAAGACGTAGTGTACAACACGGTTTATGTGTGAAGGTGTACCTGGAGAAATAAGATTAACCAAGTTACATGTTACAGAACAAAAATAACAAGTGTGTCTAAAATATAATAACATGCTTATAATGAGGGACTTTATTTTTATTATTTTTTTATTTGTTTCCTAGCTGTTGGATAAGTGGCGCTGCAAAATTTTTGCTGTCAAGTGTTAACAGAGGCAAACCTGCTCTGGAAGTTTTATTCAGTTTTGTGTCGAAACAGTGATAAAGTGACTGCAAAACATTACTAAAGTGCAATTCATAAACTGTGGAATCTGTGACATTGTTATTCGCGCGTGAAACACCCAAATAATAACAAAAATAGTGCATTGAATACCGCGAGTGACAATCTAACGGCGTCAAAATCAAAATCTACCCTCATTCATTTTATTTTATCTTCCAATCTTTCGACTATCTCTTTTACTTTCATCTGTCATAATGACAACTGACATCTGTATCAGTGTTGCCATTATAGGAAACTATTAAACTCCCAAAACCTACAAAAAAAAAAAAAATGTCGGAAGTGGCTGGCCAGGATTCCGACAAAGAAAAAGCCACTAGTGGAAATTTAACACCTAAGAATAAATTCCCACTGCCAACATATAGAAAAATAAACCTAGACCCGCATAATCAAATAGATGATGGTGAAAATGACTGGCAGACAATACCAGTGCTCAGACAAAGGAAAAGGATGCGCTCAAGCCCCACACCGCCGCCAACTGATCGTTTTAATACTCAAAATCGTTTTTCACAACTAAACGTAGATGAAATATCAGAAAAATCAGAAACGATTGCTCCGAAAATTTACAAACCACCACCTATAGTATTGTATGGAATAAAGAACATCTCCAAACTCAAGGAGGTCATCGAAAATGTCTTAGATCAATCCCAATACTCATTCAAGATTGTAACGAAAAATCAATTACGTGTTACAACTGTTAATACCAGTGCCTACAAAAAGCTTATGGAAGTGGTTCGTGAAAAACAACTAATAGGCCATACATTCATTCCTAAAAGTGACAGACCCTACAGGATTGTAATTAAAAACTTACACCACTCTACACCAACTGATGCTATAAAGGAGGCCATTGAAAATACGGGAAACACTGTAATTGGCGAAATAATAAACGCTAGACATGGTTCCGAAAAGACACCTCTCTCAACCTGGTTTGTCAACCTTGCTCCCGGGCCTAACAATGAGATAGTAAAAAATCTGAGATACATATATCATACTTCTGTATCGATTGAAGACCCCAAGCGTAAGAAAACAATTCCCCAGTGTAAACGCTGCCAACAATATGGTCACACCAAAAACTACTGTATGCGCCCCTACAGATGTGTGAAGTGCGCAGAAAACCATAATACAATCGACTGCCCAAAAAAAGATAGAAAACAGCCGGCTAAATGTGCACCATGTCTAGGCGATCATGCTGCAAATTACAAAGGCTGCAAAGTATTCCAAGAAATACAGAAGAGGAAATTCCATTCAAGAATTACACAGAGTACTGTAACATCACAAAACAAAACGCAAGAGATGAATGCTTTCACCAAAACTGACCTACCCCACAAAGAAATACAACATGAAAAAAGTATGACGTCAGCAAACCCTGAAATCACATATGCTCAAATTACAGCAGGAACTAACCTAGAACTAATCTTAGCCAAACAATCTGAAAAGTTAGATCGTCTCATTGACCAAATGGGAACCCTCATGGGTCTCCTGACAACAATTGTCAATAAATTGGTCCACTAAAATGGCAGTTAAAATAGCTACATGGAACATTAACGGCCTTCTTGGGAAGAAACATGAAGTGGAGGCTTTTATAAAAATGCACAATATAGATGTCTTACTGGTTACCGAGGCACATCTTACGGCTAAGGTATCATTCCGTCTCGATGGTTATAACACCTATGCCACTTATCATCCAGATAACACAGCACATGCAGGCACAGCAGTAATCATCAAACAAAATGTGAAACACCATACACTACCAGAGTACCGAACTCCTAAAATACAAGCCACATCTATATTGATATACGATAAACAGAGTCCTATTACAATATCATCTGTGTATTGTTCTCCAAAACAGAAAAGAAATCCTGAAACAATTGAAGACGATTTTAATAGTTTCTTTCAAACACTCGGCAATAGAGTAATAGCAGGAGGTGACTGGAATGCTAAACACACTATGTGGGGCTCGCGTCTTACAAACACCAGGGGACGTCAGTTATACAAGAGCATACGCCAACAACAATTCGACATTCTGTCGACCGGACAAGCCACTCATTATCCAACAGACTCAACCAAAATCCCGGATCTGTTAGACTTCTTCGTCTACAAAGGGGTTCAATCTCACTTTCTCGCCATTGAAAGCTGCCTGGATTCTTCATCAGACCATGTACCACAAATCGCAACCTTGAGTTCTACCTTGATACATCGAACAATTCCTGCTTACTTATACAATAAGCACACAGACTGGGGTGCGTTCTACCAACACCTAAATGAAAACCTAGATCTCAGACTAAGTATGAAAACGAAAGAAGACATCGATAGTGCTGCCGAGTACATAACAAAGAACATTCAGGAAGCTGCATGGCTGTGTACTCCAATACCCCGAGTAACATCAAAGGCACCGTTCAATCAATACATACCAAATGTCGTCAGGGAGAAAATCTTGGAAAAACGGCGCTTACGGAGAGTTTGGCATTGCAGTCGACACCCAGCTGATAAAAAGGACTTTAATAGAGCTGCGGCAGAGCTTAAAAAACTTTTGATTGATACCGAGAATGAAACGCTGGAAGTACATTTGCAAAACCTAACACCCGCTGCTCCCACCAAAAACGAATATTCGCTATGGAAAACCGTAAAATGTCGTGAAAAACCTCAATCAGCTCAGCATCCACTCAGAAATGTAAATGGCACGTGGGCAAAAACAGACCAAGAAAGGGCGGAAGCGTTTGGATTGTTTTTAAGTGGTGTTTTTACGACCAACGAAGATCTTGGTGATAGAGATACGGATCGAGAGGTGACATCATTTCTAAAAAGCGATCTCCAGCTTAGTCCTCCTGTACGATGCTGTACGCCTGCAGAGCTCCGTCGGACAATACATGACCTTGAACTCAAAAAAGCCCCCGGGTTTGACCTAATAACAGCGGAAGTGCTAAGAAACTTACCAAGAAAGGCGCTGGTCTTGATCGTTTCTCTGTTTAACGCCATATTAAGGTCTGCGTATTATCCAAGTATTTGGAAAGTCTCGCAGATAACAATGATTCCAAAACCTGGAAAGCCGCCACATCTGACGTCCTCATATCGACCCATAAGTCTTCTTCCGGTTCTGTCGAAGGTGTTTGAGAGAATCTTGGCAACACGACTGAATGAATGTCTCATGGAAGGGTCGCTCATTCCAGAACATCAATTCGGGTTTCGGAGGCATCACTCAACTATTGAGCAGGTGCATAGAGTGTGTGAGCACGTTAGAAAATCCCTCGAACACAAGAAATACTGTTCAGGAGTGTTCCTCGACGTGCAACAGGCCTTTGACAAGGTCTGGCACGATGGCCTAAAGTACACTCCTTACTTTTTAAAGTAAAGAGACGACAAGATTCCTTTGACGATGTAAACAACGCCATTTCAGAGGTAGTGGATTGGTTTACTGTAAACAACCTGCTACTTAATGAAAATAAAACAAAATATGTTTATTTTACGTTATCGAATGTTAGTAGGCCGCTCGATTCTATTATTGTAAAAAATAAGGAATTGGACCTCACGGATACTGCTGTATTTTTGGGAATTACTTTGGACGCTAAGTTGCAATGGAGTCCTCATATTGATAAGTTGTCCAAAAGGCTCAGCTCAGCAGCATTCGCGGTCAAAAAAATTCGTTTAATAACCGATGTAGAAACCGCGCGATTAGTTTATTTTGCCTATTTCCACAGTCTAATGTCGTACGGCATCTTGCTGTGGGGTCATGCTGCAGATGTGAACAGCATTTTTGTTCTGCAAAAGCGGGCCATTCGGGCGATTTACAAATTGGGACCCAAGATGTCACTTAGAAATAAATTTAAAGAAATTAATATTTTAACTTTGGCATCACAATATATCTTTGAAAACTTAATATATGTAAAAAAACATATAGGATTATTTGCGAAAAATAGCGATCGGCACATTGTTAATACCAGGAATAAAAATAAACTTGCTTTACAAGTCAGTCGATTACATAAGATTACTAAATCTTTTAAGGGGCAATGTATACGTTTTTACAATAAGATTCCCATTGACATTCAGAATTTGCCTTTCAACTGTTTTAAGACAGTAGTTAAACAAAAACTTTACAAAAAAGGTTATTATAAAGTTAGTGATTATTTAGAAGATATGAATGCATGGGATTAACTGTCTGAGAACCGATATTAGGCAGCTAAATTACTCAATTGTATACCAATATTTTATGTTTTATGTTTATTTTTATTTTTTTAAAGAACGTCTAGGGCCCTGTGCCGAGGTTTTTCTTGCAGCTTCTTTTCCCCGGCTATACAGGTTGTGAGAAGCTGCAGTAGTTTTAGGCGGATGAGACGTTCGTTATGTAAAATTGACGATTCAAAGTGTAACTATGTTACCTACTGAATAAAGATATTTTTGAATTTGAATTTGAATTTACAAGCTCAAAAAAACGCTACCACATAATATGTACCTTCTCTTAGAATCCTACCTAGAGAGCCGCATTTTCTATGTTAAAATCAACGACGCAGTTTCAGACTTCTATGACATCAAGGCTGGAGTCCCCCAGGGATCAGTGCTCGGACCATTGTTGTACCTCGTATTCACGGCTGACGTACCTGAGTCAGACAGTGTGATGACGGCTACATTCGCGGATGATACTGCTATCCTGTCATCGGACATTAACGCTGCGACTGCTTCAAGTAATCTGCAGATACATCTAGACAAGGTCCACACCTGGATGAAAGCCTGGCGTATCAAGGCTAGCGCAACAAAGTCCAACCACATAACTTTTACCTTGAGGAAGGAAGACTGCCCACCCGTGAAACTTGGCCAAGAGACCATGCCACACAATACAACAGTAAAATATCTCGGCTTTCATCTAGACCGGAAGCAAACTTGGAAAACACATATCCAAAAGAAACGTGATGAATGTAACCACCGATTTAGGACATTGAAGTGGCTCCTGGGCAGAAGATCACGGCTCTCCGTCGAAAATAAAATACTGGTGTACAAAGCGGTACTGAAACCAGTATGGACTTACGGCATTCAGTTGTGGGGTGCTGCAAAAACATCAAATATGGAAATACTACAACGCTTCCAAAACGGAGTGCTCAAATCAATAGCGCAAGCACCTTGGTTCACTCGCATGGACGAACTTCACGAGTACCTTGGAATGAGGACAGTTAAGCAAGAAATTGCCACAACTACAAGGCTATACAAAGATCGAATTACTCATCACCAAAACAAACTGGCCCGGAGTTTAAGTGACAACCACTATATGAGACGCCTCAAAAGGATGCACATATGGGATAACATACAGTAGCACCTTAATGAAGGCAGCCTTCTAATGAGGGGGCCTGTCCTGCATGTTAATAAAACCAAACCATCAAAACTGCTTATGGTCAGTCGACCGATCGCATGTTTGGGCACAAAAATGAAAAAAAAAAAAAAAATAAATAAAATTAGGCTGTGTATGCAGGAATCGGGGCCATTAACGGGTTCTTACCGCGTTTAAATGGGGATATGAGACTCCCGATATTTCGACACTGTTGCAAGTGCCATGATCACGAGATGACTGATGAGGTTGGAGTGGTGGATATCCCCATTTAAACGCGGTAAGAACCCGTTAATATGTGCTTTAATTATGATAATAACCGTGTAAACTTAAAACAATGTATATTAGATATTCTTTTGTGCAGGCTATCTGTGCTAAGGCGAACAACGAGCCGTGCTGCGACTGGGTGGGCGAGGACGGAGCGGGCCACTTCGTCAAGATGGTCCACAACGGCATCGAGTATGGAGACATGCAGCTCATATGCGAGGCCTACAGTCTCATGAAGGATGTCTTAGGTACCACATCGTCTGTACGGTGACAAAGATATTATTCAAAATGAAATAAACTAAATCGTAATCGGTTCATGTTTTAGAAGCTAATACATAGTTAAATTCATATCGCTCATCCGGGACATTTACCTTTATTTTTATTAAGTGTCCAGTTATTGAAATTACTTACTTATATTGTATAACACGACTATTATTGGATGAGTATTACAGTAAGGCTAGAGTGAATTAAGCATTTGTTAGGTTAGGTTAAGCGTGTCCCAACTTATTAGGTCACATATCACTTACCAACAGGTAAAGATTGTGGTCAAAGGTGAACCTAGTAAATAAAAAAGTCTCACACTCGATTCCAGGCTTGGAACAATCTAAAATGGCGCAAGTATTTGATGATTGGAACAAAGGAGAATTGGACTCATTCCTCATCGAGATCACACGGGACATATTGAACTTCAAGGATAAAGATGGTAAGTTATTTGTTTTTTTTTATATGGACCAAGTATGTTGGTTAATTAATTTAAGCTAATTAATTGCAGTAGCAATTGAAAAGCAACGCAATGAGTCAGTTTCGAATCAGTTGCTACTACCATACTGGCCTACTAGATGCTTCTTCACGCTTCGCTTAACCCCATGTTGTAAGGAGGGAACACTTGAGCCGTAGATGTAGAGTTAGGGAAAATATTTAGCTGGTAACTGTACCGTGTTTCGCTATAGTTTTTTCTCGGGTATCTTTTAGCATTGTTCTTTTTGTTAAATGACTACATTTTAAGAAAAGAAAGGAAGTTGGAATGGAGTGTTTACGATATTTTGGTACCTTCATAATATAATAAGTATGCTACAGGATATTTTTTATTCTAGGCCAGTACCTGCTGCCTAAGATTCGCGACACGGCTGGACAGAAAGGTACAGGCAAATGGACTGGCATCAGCGCGTTGCAGTACGGAGTACCTGTCACGCTAATTGGCGAAGCTGTTTTCTCCAGGTGCCTCTCAGCCATCAAAGGTTAGTATCAATGGCCACAACGGCCCCATAATAATTTACTCGACGACGTATCTACGTGATCGAATAAATTACTAATATGTACGTGTCTTAAGAAACTATCTCAAGTACTTGTTATTATTTATCAATGTAACTTAAGTAGTTCTTGAAAAATCCTGGAAACATAAAGAACCAACTTTAACATGTCTCACTGCTACTAAGCGAAGGGCTGCCTCCATCAGAGGGGGTTATATTACGGAGCATACAATACCACGTGACGTGAAAAGAATAAAATCTGTTGTAAAAATGCTCATTGTCCGATTGTAGATGAGCGTGTGGAGGCTAGCAAGGTGTTGCCAGGGTCGAACATCAAGTTCACTGGTAATAAGGAGGAGTTCCTGGTCCATCTTCGTAAGGCTTTGTTTGCCAGCAAGGTTATCTCTTACGCTCAAGGGTTCATGCTGCTCAGAGAGGCTGCCAAGGTGAGTGACAATCTTTCTCAATAAACTCGTTTTAATAAGAAACCTCTAAGTTTCACAGAAAGTTCATACAAATATCCATATCAATATGGATTCTTAAAAATATGGATTCTGTGTGAACTCGACCATACAAACTCTGACATTACGCAAGATTCCCGGCCAAAAAAGAGACCGAGTTTGTATGTCATCAATAAACGCGGTCAAAAGTCGTCCTCGTATTGCTTGGTAATAAATTAATAAATGTAATTCGGAAGTAAGTCAAAAAGTTAAATAAGATGGATTTTTGATCATCTTAGACTGGTTTCTATTTCGAGATTAGCATTTTATAATTTATCTTTGATCCAGTCAAATACGCTATTTGTGTTTCATGTACTAGTCTGTGAGATATTATTCTGAAGTGGCTATAAATACTGAAATTGTCGTTTAGGCATACCATTAACTTCTTATTAACTTTGTCTTACTTCATAACTCTTTAAGTTTCGTTTCCATAGTCCATTATAAGTTTGTAACCTATAAACCTATAAATCAATTATTGTTATCAGAATGAAATATAGTTGTAGAAAACAAAAAAAGAATGACCGTGTAAGAACTAAACGTGTTTTCGTTTTCTCGCGTATATTTATACTTGTGACAATTTCGTGACAATCAGCGGGCTTAGCACCGTAAGCGCGCGACTCTTTCTCGCTTCGACACACGTCACCCGTCACTCTCTCACATAGCTCAGAAAGAGACAGACGATAATGAGCACGATCTAATCCGTTCATAGACGATGATTGGCGAGTACATCCGCCCTCTACACAGTGGCGTCTGTAATCTCAGGAGGCATTACATTCACAGGAACTGATTACCATTATGTATAAATTGTATAATAAATACATACGAGTGCACTATACAGGGTGTTACTGACATCGTAACGAATACTGATTCAGACCATGATTCTGAGTTAATATCAAGTAGAAAAAAAAACATTACCGGTATTCTAAAATTATGAATTATCTGTCATACCTTACGGTACATCGTGCTCATCGTACGAATATCAGGAGGAAGTTGTCAATAAGACAATTGATGACTTGTATCTCTGCCTGGTCACACCTGCTCAGTGCTGGCCGCTGTGCTCTGCTCTGAATAGGAGATTACTAATCTAATGGTGGCACACCACCTATCACTTTGGTCAAACAAAACTCGTTGAATCGGGAGCGCTTAGTTGATATTAAAACGGTAGCAATTTCAAATTGAATTCGAAATACAGGATGTTAGTTACATCATAACGAAGACTGAGGGGGATGATTCTGACCATGATTCTAAGTTGACCATGATTTTAAGTGGAATTTTCCTATGCAAAATTAAAGTATTTAGGATTTTTTTAAAATTATTTTCGTTTTTTACTTTTCTTCTTTGAGCTGAATCATCCCCCTCAGTATTCATCAAGTGATTCATACCATGATTCAAGTGGAATTTCTTGTCGGAAAATTCATGAAAATGTTAGTGTTTTTTAATTATTTTCAGTCCCGTGCTTTTACGACGGAAAAAGCAATTTATATCAACTTAGAGTCATGATTTGAATCATCCCTCAAAGTTTCATGATCTGAATCATCCCTCTAAGTTTGTTACGATTTTACTAACACCTTGTCATCGTGAGCTTATATGTTTCTCCTACTGCATTGCAATACAATAGCGTGACTGTATTGTAATGAAATCAAAATAATGTATGTACGAGCGGCTTTGATTTCGTCTGCGTAATATATCTTTATAAATTATAACCTATATATTATTCTGTTGTATGTATAAGCTATACTACAGTGAAGTTTTATCAAAATCTGCGTGAAAGAGTAACAAACAAACATCCACCCTCACAGTCTTTTGCGTTTATAATTGTAATTCGGATTTACATCAACGTTTGTGTTATCTAGGAGAACAACTGGAACCTGAACTACGGCAGCATTGCGTTGATGTGGCGCGGCGGCTGCATCATCAGAAGTGCCTTCCTCGGCAACATTAAGGTAAATAGTAATACATTTTTTATTTATAATTATATATTTTTTGCGCTGTAATCTTCTTAGTGTATGTTTTAAACTGTTTCGTTAATGTTTTCGTGTGTGCAATAAGGTATATTTGATATTATTAAGGTAAAATGTTTTGACACTCATAAGTAGTTAGAAATGCCGATTCTGCCCATTACAGACTTATCCTAGTTTTACAGTTCTAAAACCAGTTCTTTCTCTTTATTGCAATTATTGTGTGTATCTGTATATGGCGGACGGCACTACTATTAGAGCTGGGGGGGTTAAATAGGCCACATCGAACCAATTCATCTTAAAAAGCAATAATGCAATTTGACATTATTTAGATGAATTACTTCGATGTGGCCTTTTTAACCATCCTGATCAAATAAGATAATATATATGTCTTGTCCACGCCACCAGTATCGGCATCTCCGCATCTAGCATGCATCTTAAATACTCATAATAAAATGTCACTAAATATTATAGACAAAAAAAAATGCTACACCGACAAGAGCGTGGCTCTTAAATTGATGATGATGATTATAGACAAGGGTAAGACTTAATAAGGAATAAATTGTATTTTTTTATTGCGCTATTACACCTCGTTCGATAACTTAGCAATGAAAATATTATATCTTTTCAGTTTCTCTTTGTTATAATAGGCATCCGTTACTTAAACTTACTGTTCTAAATTCCTTTTTTTTATAAGTGCATAACTGATAAAAACTTTCGGTGATATAATGGCAAGCCGGGTTCGACCTTCAAGCGTGCTTGACACTTCGACATTGCGATAACATGGTCATGCGCTGAATCACAGTGTCAGGGCTACTCGCCGGCGTAAAGGTCACATTCAAATTACATAAGCCTCTATCCAATCATTATTATTATTCATTTACTTAAGACGCCTGTGCTATGCCATGTTCGGAACTTGGCATGATATATTACTAAGTACTTAGAGTAGCTCGGTGGCGCAGCGGTAAACGCGGTCGCTCTGCGATTGTCGAAGTTAAGTAACTTTCGCAAAGGCCGCTCATAGGATGGGCGACCACAAAAAAAAAGTTCATCTCGAACTCCTCCGTGCTTTGGAAGGCACGTTAAGCAGTTGGTGCCGGCTGCATTAGCAGTCGTTAATAACCACCAATCCGCACTGGGCCCGCGTGGTGGTTTAAGGCCCGACCTCCCTATCCATCCATAGGGAAGGCCCGTGCCCCAGCAGTGGGGACGTTAATGGGCTGGTGATGATGATGACTTACAGTAGCCACATAGCTTCATATAGAGTGTCCCTTTGTTCACATTAAATATTAAATCTTATTATTGAAGTTTGATAACACGTTTCCGATACTTATTTACCTGGTAATAATAAGTCAGATACTAATGTCGTTACTATTAATGGTCAATATTTACAATAGGCTAGTAACCAACTAGTCAAATCAATTAATAAAAAAACAAAACGTCAATTCACGAAACTGTGACGTCATAGAATAACGTGACAAAATGTCTGCCTTATTATTACGGTTTTCTTCATTAAAATTCATAAATAATAATAATAATTTATTTATTAAAGACAACACAGATCCATTTATTTGTTAGTACAATTCACTTAACTTATGTTAGTACCTTATAACTAGAGGGGATTTGACACGCTTTATGAGGTCTAATATCAGAGGGCTGTCACACCTATTAGCGATTGCAGCCAGGATCCCATTGCTACTGACCCGCATTCTGTTCAGCAGGGATGCGGTTTGGTAAATATGTTAAATTGAAAAAATAAATTGTTTTTCGTTAGGTTTAGATGTTTATTTATTTAGTTATCTGAATTTCATAATTTATCATGAACCTAGTGCACGACCCAGTTGTAATAGTTCTAAACATCAACTTTCATAACGTTTTCTCTTTATATAAATATGTATTTACGGTTGCGTTCTATTCAAAGTGTAAAACTACTAAAATAACTAGTAATAAACAGAAGTAGTAGTTGTAAACATCCACTTTGCCTGTATATTATCTTGTAAAGGATTACTTGAATATTCTAAAAACAATATCAATTTCTCTTTATTTTATTTAGTCTTGTCGAATATTTTTATTATTTCATAGGATATCATTGGAAAAAATGTACACAGTTAAAACATAAAAATGGTCTGAGGATATATCTTTTAAAGGGTGTTACAAGCGCTCGATTTTGAAAACTGGTATATAGTTAAGTTTTTATACACATAGAGGACGATGTTAGTGACACCGCACGGAATACTGAGAGGGATGATTCATTGTAGGAGGGAGGGGTGATGACTCTAGTGCACTAATATAAAACAGTACAGTGTTACTATGAAACATCTATGAAATCTCACGACTTGCTCTAAATATTCCAGGAGGCGTACACGAAAAATCCTCAGTTGTCGAACTTGCTGCTGGACCCGTACTTCTGCGAGAAGATGAGTGCGTCGACGCCGTCGCTGCGGCAGGTAGTTGCGCAGGCGGCGCTGGTGGGAGTGCCCGCGCCCGCGTTCGGCGCCGCGCTCGCCTTCTACGACGGCTACCGCAGCTCTGTCTTACCCGCTAACTTGCTGCAGGTCCGTACTGCTTAATCTTCCTACTGTTATATTATACCGTGTTTCACAAGGCCCACCAAGATAGGCAAGACCTGCCAGGTCTTGTTTTTTTTACAAAAGCGGTTGCCAAAAACACATATCACGGTCGGGGTTTCCAAACGACGTTTTTCCTTCACCAATAAAATATCTGACGGGTTATCAATTGGTTTTGAATTTCGAATTCGAAACCGCCAGGATTCGAAGCCGTGTCCTTTCGCGTTTTGTCAGTCGGGTGCTACGCCTCAAAAATGTCAGTAATCACTACATAGTATAAAACAAAGTCGCTTTTTCTGTCACTATATCCCTATGTACGCTTAAATCTTTAAAACTACGCAACGGATTTTGATGCGGTTTTTTTAATAGATAGAGTGATACAAGAGGAAGGTTTATATGTAATAACATCCATTAAATAGTGGAAAATACTGTTATTTTTGAGGTTTTTAATGTGATGTCGTAAATAATTTACTTTTTTTCACTAAATCACTAGTACTGTATAACTAAATAAATAACTACGAGTAACCGCTCTGCATATTAATTGTCTGTTTCAGGCGCAACGTGACTACTTCGGCGCGCATACATACGAGCTGCTCAGCAAACCAGGCACCTTCGTGCACACCAACTGGACCGGCCACGGCGGCAACATCTCCGCCTCCACTTACAATAACTAACTTCAACGACATTGATACACTATACTTCCCTGAAACTCCACTCCCTCATCGTCTTCCTGCATTTATTTCCGTGTCCATTTATTCTTCTTTGCGAGTCGATGGCGATCGATACAAAATTTTTGCTGACCAATAATTGGCCACGCTTACGGCATTGTCAGTGGCTTCGTAAAGGTCTTTAATAGTGCATGTGCAGGTGATTTTTACAAAGCCAACCGTCAATTTGACTTTCCAGAAAAACTACAAGTCCAACTTGCCGTGGTCAAATGACGCAGACATTCCAGATTTTTGTGACTTACAATAATGTACAAACGGTATAGTGACTAAGTATAAAAATTGAATTTTGAACATTTTACAATGTACGTAGGTATTTAAGGAAAATAATGAACTAAGGAATATCTTGTTGAGGCAAGGGGATAGATCTATTTGTTTATTGAACTATGACATTCCTTTGTGTTGTAATATTATATTTGTAAGTTCACATACATTCAATGTTATTAACATTCCCTTGTTAGTTAATTGTTGTGTGTTTTTTGTGTTATTCGGTGTCGGGTAATGCTTCGTTTACATATTTTTTATGCTTTTGTTACGAAATCAAATAATTATTAAGTTATTTATGTCTGGTCCCTTTTATGCTATGAAGAACAATGGGTGCTAATATTTGGATGATTTTTAATAATAAATATACAATATTTTATTACCACTTTTGTTTGATTGCCTTATAACAAGATAAATCATTATAACGAGATAAAGTAAAATACGTGTCGAAGGATGCGTACAATATATTTTTTCTTCTTCATCTTACTATTATCGATCTGTTTTTATTGACTTACCGGGTGGTGAGAGGAATTGTATTTGTCTATAATGGGAATCCTTAGATCGTATGTAGAAAGAAGAACCAACCCATCAGCTTTCAAAGTGTCACGCATCAGGACTATTATATGAACGAGGATACCGACCTGATTGCAATAAGAGAATTTCCAGGCTACGTTCCCCAAAACAATATAGATGGCGTTGTACAGCTTTAATACGAAAATTACCTATTTTCTCATTGCTCGGATTCATAATTATTCAAAAATACAATGTAATGGCAGAAGCTTGTCATTTTTACTTTGATTAGAATAATAATGGGTGGGCGTATAACAAGGGTCATAATCGATACCTAAAAACAAAGATAAAATATGCATTACGTCTGTTATCCACATGAAATTAGAAGGAAAAACTACAGCTCCATCTATATTGTTTTTGAGGAACGTAGCATGGAGAGGGGACTTTCCCTCATTCCTACCGAAGTTTTCGACCTTGAGAAGATTGTACCACCAGCGCAGTTATGTTTCAACATCATTATATTATTATAACAAAAATATTAAAATCTTCTCTTTCTATCGTGTGGGTTGTGAGGTGGAGTACCCTGTACCCTGGTGTCAGGGTTACTATTGAGCCGCCAAAGGCCCCTGACATGGCTCATATAACAATAAACTACTTACTTACATTAGTAAGTAGTAACCGGGCCCAACGGCTTAACGTGCCTTCCGAAGCACGGATCATCTTACTTTCGGACCAGGTGATCAGCCTGTAATGTCCTTACCAAACTGGGGACCACAAAGTATTTTTTTGTGATATGTCCCCACCGGGAATCGAACCCAGGAACTCAGGATCGTGAGCGCAACGCAGAACCACTGGATCACGGAGCCCCCGCCCGCCAATACCACATGAACTTCAAAGTTAGAGCGGTCGCCGTAGCTGAAATCAGCTAAACCACACATCTTCAATGGACCAAGTATTACTTGGTCCTTGCTTGAAAGTCCAAAGTGCTAAAATCATAGAGCAACACGGACCTCCACGGACCTCTTTGCGCTAAAATAGGTACCTATAAAGCATAGAGCACCATGGACCTTGTCAATAAATAACTTTTTTATTTCTTTTTTAAATGTTTCTAACAGTAACCATTATGTCATGTTGCTGCCACTTAAAAAAAACCACAAACCATACTTAGGCCAAGTTCAACTAAATCATGAGCGCCATCCGTAGAGAACAATTAATAAAGTGATTTGTATGCTCTGAAAACTTCAGGAAGTAAAGTGCTAAAATGACAAGTATATGTGGAAAGGGCGACTCCTTGCAGCACTGGCTGTGAAATCGTCAGTTTCTGCATGATGCCTCGTCTCTTGGCTTCACCATTACCCTGTGGTTGAGAAATGGCTTGTGTTTGTATAGTGTTATTGGCGTCAATGGCGTTTTTTATGTGGGTGCCGTGCTTGAAGCGCGGGCTGTGCGCAGAGCCGGGCCGCGCAGTGTACGCGAGAGACCGCAAGAACCGCCTCTTCAAAATTAACCCCACCGGAGAATGTACTGATGCTGGCTGCAAAAAGTAGTGTTGTCGATATAGCTGTTTGTGTATAACTGTTACGTCTTTCGCAGTCGCATAGGAGTTTTTTTAAGAACTCAGCTGCTATGATATTTTTGATTAAAGGAACAACATAAATTCTACGATTTATTTTCGGTAGCTATATTACACATTATTTATTTAGTAATAAAAAATATTATCAAATTAATTCGTCTTTTTTAAGGAAAAAATATTATTGTAGATTTGCCGCAAATGGCATTAAGTACTTGGCCGGGCAAATGGAGAGCGCTGAGGGCTCTCTCCCGGTGATGGCGAACAACAAAACTGCTATAAGTAGGTGAGTACTTACACCCAGCTGCTCTTTGAGCATACTGTGTAGTGTATAGGTACTTAGATCTTATTTACGCAGGTACTGGGTTCTGGAGGTGTTTAATATATATAAGCATTTTTATTACCTTTCTATCACACACATCAATACTGTACAGCGGTTTATTGTCCTCACCTTCTGTGCGATCTGCATGTGCTGTAAGCTTATCTGATCAGTGATCACATCTTCAAATGACGTATTCATTTTTCTACTGGAAGAATAGGTACTTATTCAAGTCCGTATTATTTTTATCAAAACCGCTAGAGTTGTTCTTCTAGCGCCTCTTCTCCTTTCCTAAACAAACTATAACTGTTGTTTTATATTTACAAGCAGGTACAGCTACGATTTTTTAAACTAAAAACATCATAAGTAAGTATTAACCTCGTGTATTAACCACATTTATTTTCTTATAGTTAATCTAAGGTCAGTGGAATACAGATTGTATTTGTAAAACTAATTGCGATAACATTTTGAACATGATAGATCCTATATAAAATCACAAAAGGGACAACAGGATAGGAACATAGGAGTTACGACTTTCAGACAGGTAAATTACAGAAGTTTGAGTCTGCAGCATTACATATATCTAGATAGAACCCTAACAAATGCAAATAGACGATTACAATTTATTAAGTAAACAATGAAAATATCTGTAGGTAATAATATCTCCCAACCCGTAGGCTACGTTAGGCTATGTTATGACTGCTTACTATTACCTACTTTTGCCGTTACACTTGCAGTTCATCTATAATTTCAAATCTGACTAATAATATTTCTGAATCTTATGTACTTAAATATTTAAATGCAATAATCCAAATCAAAAGAGCTGTTATCGAGCCAAGTGCTTACGCTGCGCCGTTTTTAAATATTTGTGTCTTTGATTTGGAATATCACAAATGATAATAGCTAAACTGAATAAAATTATTATGGAACTGTAAAGAATCTATTACATATACCTTTTCTGTGTGTATTACATGATGTATACTTTTTTACACAATTTTTATAAGTTTCAATATGTGGTAAATAACATTCACTAAGATATTTGCATGTACGCCATGCTGAGCGATAATAATGCTAAATATAATTTTAGTTGAAAAATTGGTCGTACAAATGTGAGTACAAAATTTTGTCGTAAATTCAACTCTCTCTTAGCATTATTACAATTTTCTGAACCACTACAAAGACACATTAAGAAAAATATGCACAGCTATGTCTTACTTTTATCTTGTCATGAAAAGGCCTTCGAAGTTGAACTCAGTTCACTTTCTATCATTAATTCCTCAAATAATACTTAACGCGCATCTCATAGAGTCCGCCTAATTTAATAACGCTCTCGAAATAGCACAACAACCGTTCGTTTCAGTCGGCTGACGCAATAGCTGCCTTATCAAATACAAGAAATCTCACCTAATGTCGAGCATACGACAATATAATTATTTGTGAAAGTACCTGCTTCTGAGCGGTATTTAACTTACAGTGCAATATATTTTATTGCATCAAGATATTAAAATAACAAGACACAAGATCTACTTTACATTCTGAAACTTCAGCCTAAATATGTTTACCTATAGAATCATTTGAATTTGGCAATAACATGCATTTAAATATAAAGTTTTGAGTCCTTGCTCGCTATAGGCATAGCGCCGCCTCGGTTCGGAGGTTATCACCTATTAATATAAGACCTACTTACTTTATTATATATATCTATTGTTAGGTCGCTATATTTAAGCCACACAATAACACTGACTGTGTGTGTAAGGTTTGCGCATCCATCCAACGAGCTGCCGACTCGCTGACTTCTTGCTGTTCGGCGCTGGTGGAGTTAATATATAATTACTTACATGAGGAGGCAGCGTGCCACACAGGGACCATACGACCCTACGCGACGCAACGGCACATTTTATAATATCGTAAGATCACAACAGGTAACTTTCACAAGAAAATATTAGTATTAGGTAAATCACTATAACCATTGTTAAGACTATTTTATTACTTTACCAAGTCTCGCGGGGCGAGTGCTTATTTGTAAATATATTGCTACATTTTATTTTACACCAAAGGTCTATCCGTACATGTCCGAGGCTCGTGTGGTACCTCCGGGGAGCAAACAGTAGGTATTCGTGTAGTAGTCGCGCGAGTCATTCATACTGCACATTAGTGTCAGATGCTATTCTGGCACTTATGCAAAATCCAGTGCAACGGGATCCGCTTCAAACGGGCAGTGGTATGTACGAATTTACCTCAATAAATTGAAATACATCCATTCTCTGCCTGTTACTAAGCGGGTACTTCCAAATATAAAAACCTTCGCTAAAATGCATTTGATTATGCATAAGTATTTCTTAATATAGAAGTTTTTTAATATCACTAACGAACATTATAATACTAGCAATGTATTACTTATTGCATTTAATTACAGATTTCTATTATTATATTTTATAGGTACAGGTAGGTTTGTGAGCCGGAAATACGTTTTACATTATAGATTGGAAGGTGCAATCCACACTAACATCGTGTTTGTCAACTTGTATTTGTTAGCTGTTCCAAGGACGCGGTGTAGAATATATTAGTATGCCTGCCTATTGCGCTTTCTCTGCGTGATACTCAACGGGAAAACGCACGTACAGCCGACGCTTAAGGTGTGGAGTGCACTTTACATGAGAAATAGGTTCGAGGGATAAATATTAGCTTAAGGTTCTAAGTCATCCAAGAACTATTGTTTACCAATATTCTATTTTATCATTAAAGTACAATTTAATCCGTAATGGTCACTTTGCGCAACGAAGACTCTAACATACCTTCCCACTGTATTTTTTTTTCATAAAGTGTTGTTTCTGACATAATATTGTATTGAACTATGTGTATTTTTCATCTTAAATAGCAATTACAACTTGATTACATTTTTAAGAAGATATATTTAAAATGTTTTAAATAAATAAGTTAAAAGTAATTAGGTAACAAGTGTCACTCAACTCTCTCAATATTTGTTTCCATAAATAGTTAGTTTCAACGTCCAAATATATTTATCAAATAAATATACAATTATAAAATACGTAACACTTCCATGAAAATTAATTCTTCTGGTGTATAAGATATATTTATTTTTAAGATAAGTAAGTAAGTATATTCAATTTTATTTACATAAAACTTTTCACAATTTTGTGTTTTGCTTAAATTCGTCACAAACCCGAAGTACTAATTTAATCATAGAATCACAATTTCGATACTCATTCTATAAGATTTTTGTTTATTAAGAATATTTTTTATCGTTTTATGCTAAGGGGGGGTTTTCCTTGCCGTATAATCCATCACTAATAATATCGTCCTAAGGAATGTTTAGAAAACTACGAGCACCATCTGTAAAGCCATCGTATGGGTAGTTTTCTTTTCTTCGAGCTTCAGTCTCGCTCCTCGTTGTCTTCCTGTCAGTCAACCTTGTCGTCCTTGCGGGCTGGGCTGGGGGAGTTCCGGTTCGCACCTTTGTTCCTGCGTAAAAACAATGGCGGATCATTCAGCGCCACAAGTAGGTGCAGAGTGGCGGTGACTAAGTCAGTTTCAAGTATGCATATTGCCATTCGGTTTTTGTCTATTGAGTGCGTCTTCTGTGAGTTGGCAATACCTACAATAGGAGCTGACCGCAATGGTCACCAGGGAGATGTCGACAATAAACATTACCTTGCCGTCCCCAGGGCTTGATTGTGGACTACAGTATATTGCGGTATGACGCATGTACAAAGTTGAAGAAACAACTCAGGCCAAGCAACATACAGGGTGTTAGTGACATCGTGTCGAAAATTCATGATTTTTTTTGTGTTTCTTTCAATTATTTTCAGTTCCATACGTTTACGACGAAAAATTCCACTAGATATCAATCCGGAATTATTGTCTGAATTATCCTTCAAAGTTTTCGTTACGATGACATTAACACCCTGTATACATTTTATGTGACACGGTTACTGTTAGGTAATTATGTCGTGCCAAATAATGTAAAGATATTTTGAGATTAAACATTTAAATAAACTTTGTAAGCCCGAAGTTATGCGAGGAACCGTATCTGGGTAGTGAAGTCATCTACTATAATTATACGTGCTAATACAACTTTTCACTACGAGACCGATACACATATCAACAAAAGGAACTATGATAATTATAAAACGTATTTGAAAATAAACCATGGAAGCAAGTAGGTAAAAGTCACCATGATAAACAAAAATCTGCCAATCAAGAACTCATCGAAGGGACCGAAAATAACAGAATCTTAAAACCGCTGATTTCGGGTTTTGCCCCTTTCTCCTCTTGTTTCCCCTCAAGGAATAACGAATTTCACCAAACTCATGCAAATGCTATCAGTGCTATTCTAACTCCAATTTGAAAAAGTAAGTAAGTAAGTACATATAAAAACAACGTGGAAAAAAGAAAAATATAAAATACTAGTTGATAAAAGGTATGTACATTTAAGTAATACTTACCTTAGTACTTGTATATTGTCGCAGTCGGATTATCGTATAATTGTTGACCCTTTTTTAAACGGCTAGCCGTAATGTTGCAAATGTGAGTGTAAATAAATAAAAAATAGGGCGCAATATACATACAGTCCGACTGAAACCAAGATATATAATTAAATAAAATGTCTGCTGCTATAGAAAAAAGAAATAAAAAAAATAATGCATTCATTACAAATTCTGGATTAAGTACTTATACTTAGTGTAGTTGTGTGCACGCGTTTTTAATCTGTGGGGAGTTGCCGAGGCAGGGTTTGAAAATACTCCATGTAAACACACCTATATATACCTCGTATAACAAATATACAACTATCTATGTAAAAAAAGTGTCCGCGGCGCATCTTGGCACAAGCGACGGCGTGTAACAATATTGTACAACCGATATTGCACTTTATTTAAACAGCAGAAGTTATACTTTCTATACAGGGTCGTTCAAAGGTTCACGTTCAAAATTAGATAGAGGGGCTCATTGGCAACCAGAAACATCCCGATGCATGTTCAGCGATCATTTACGGTTTAGGACATATGGCCCATTTTGTACTTTTTCAAGATTGTCTACCTTACTTTAGAAATCATTGTTTTGTCACTATTTTTTTCTTAATCATTCTTTTATTTTACTTCATACCTATTCTTAAGGAAGTGGACCACTAGCTGAAAAAATAAGAACAGCCAAATCAAAGATAAAAAGAAACTTATTGGAAGTCAAATTGAGAATTTGACCAAAACTGTTACAGTTGAGATTCTATAAAATACCATTAATAGGGGCAAAAAACGAAGTAATTGGCCCTCAAATATTGACAGACAGTTTTGAAGAAAAATTTGTCATTCTCATACATTGTAGCTGCTTCTTTCTAACACAACAAAAATAAAAACATACTTACATAAATATAATATGAAGAAGAGAACAGAGAAAAAGAGAACCGCTCCCCTCTATCTACTTTTTCATTTTGAACGTGAACCTCTGGGCCACCCTGTATAACTTAAAGATACGTATTTACAACACGGTTCGGACGCATTTTTAGAAGAACTCCTCAGCGAACGTGAGTCTATTTGTTTATAGGATGTCAGTGGCTATAAATTATTATTATTAAATGATGGGTTAGCCAGCATGCTTTCATCAGCTACGCACATTTTTGCTATATACAAAGCAAACGGAGAGAAGGGCTCTACGAGTTAGGACTTTGATTAAGGGGAGTAGATCTAGGGGCATTTTTGGTGTTAAGGGGAAAAGATTTACGGGGTATTCTTGCCTTGTAAACGTCATCATCCTCCAGCCTCTTAAATGTCATCCCTCCAGTTTCGAGTGCCATCCACCCGAGCTGAAGAATGAGCTGACAGAACAATAATAAACTAAGCTGTGATATCCGCCACTTGGTTGAAATTGTTAATATAATTCTTATTTTATTTACTAACAAGATTTGTAGATTATCAAACAGTATCTATCTATATCGTCGCCTCAAAGAATATCCGAGTTATATATGAAAAATCATGTTTGTTTTTCTGAGAGGTACAGTCCTACTGCAGATAGGTTAACCTTGAATCGTTATATTATTACTTTTTTACATAAAATTATATATACTTAGCAGAACATGCTATGGGGAAACATGGCTTAAGGCAGTGCATATTTTTAACATACCTGCTGATGAATTGTTTAGATTTTTTCTCCACTTTTTCTGTACTTGGGCATTTCACAATCACCGGACTCGATGCGCCTTTTTCGCCCTAAATGAAATTGCCGAGTTATAGACAAATGTTACCGAAATATTACACAATTGAACCACCCGCGCGTGTATTTAAAGCGATATTAAATTTCTTAAGCAACATTCAGCGTTTGAAAAAAAAAGGAGAGCAAACTAGAACGCATTTTTCTACATTAAGTATATATCTGTGGCGTATCATTATTGGTAAATTTTGTCATAATACTGATTAAATCGCGGAAAAAGACATGGTATAACTTTACGTGCATACATTGGTTTGTAGGAATTTTTCTCTATGTCAACATTGTTGATTGAAATGTGAATGTGTGGTTGTTGGTGCGAAAAATCTATATTTTAATTTCCGCAAATGTTATTGTAACTGCATTATTTGACGAAGATTAGCTTAATTTATTTAGTGAAGTCTGTTTTATGTAGACTTGTTGAAATTAGCATGGATTATTGTTGGCCGAATATAGAATTATTTCAATTTCGTACAACGCAAAATAAAAACGTAAGGTGTGCACCAGTGAACTTCAATGACAAGCTTCACGAACGAGCGAGCTAGAAGGAACTCATAAGAGCTCGTGGGTAAAGCTTATGTATAAAGATCGCTGGGGTAACCTTGAGGTGGGCGTCTACAGTACCGGGGATTAATGAATCCAAGAAGAGACGCATAAATATCAATGGTCGAAGGGTTGCTTCATTTGATTTCTGCGCGTCTTTTCCTCGCTCCATGATCTCCGGCTCGGTGGTCGCGCACCTCGAAGCGTCTACTACAACGTGGTTTACCTTCGCTTGCTGGCTGGTGGAAGGACCAGCCTCCGCCTGAAGTTGAGACTGACTGTTCACGTGTCCCATCTTGGACAGCGGGGGGTTCTTGAAGGAATACGAGAAAGCCAGACCTCGCTTCAGGGAAGCCCTATACAAGGTTGAGTGACGTTTAGAATGTTTTCAACAATAAGTTTAGAACAATCGCGTTTTTAATTCGTATGGCTTCTATTGTTTCCACGCATAATACCGGAGTGAATCATTCGTGTTCGTTTAAAAGGGGTTTATCTAACTATAAAGGCATAATGTATATTAGGCACAAATGTAGCTGTTTGATCGTTTTTCAATGGAAATAATGTCAATCAAAGTAGGTATATTGTAGCTCGGATATGCCTGGCTATCCCTTTTATTGGCTCCTTGATTTTAATTTACAAAGTAGGTAAGTATATAATTATAAAAGGAGCTGTCGATTCATAGATTTATTAAAAATTAAAACGGAATGTAATATCTTAGGTCTAATTATAAGAATTTAAAATTGAATGTTGCTTGTCGATTTCGATATTAACATTCTTGGCGCAGATGCTTTCGTGATTTTGATTAATGAATATAAATTACACCAATCTTTAACGTTACGGCAACAATTTGTCTAATTTGCACTTTATGAAATAAACCTTGAAGGAGTAAATTATAGATATAATAATAATAATTTCCTGTTGATCCATATTAAGTTGCTGCAAAACACACAAGTTAGTTATAAAATAAGGTGATTAGAGGTACTTTAGTTAGGAATAAGAAGGTATTACTGAAAATAGCACTCCAGAGCCTAGAGTTGAATTTAATAACATACTAGTTCATTTATTTTCCTGTTAGTTCACACTAGGTTTACCAAAAAAGGAGGTTTACATCACATTTTGTGTTTTTTTTTTATATATAAGATTTGACCGGGCTTCTAAATGTGATGAACGTTCTGTAATTTTCAACGTATACACATTAGTTTTTTCTAGATCTGTCATTGTTAAGAGCGACAGAGGGATTGCGTTCGTTCTAACATGATGGATCATTGTAGACACCATATCCATCATATTATATCCATCTTAATTAAGTATGTTATGTATTTCTTAGACATGTAGTTTAATTCCATTCCATTAAACTGTATAGGTTTAATGGAATTTTAACTAAATCATGATGATTGATTAAAGACACCACGACGTGTAACACAATCTGATGAACGTACTGTAATTATTTTTTCTAGATTTGTCATGAATAGGGGTCTGAAGTGCTATTATATATTAAAGGCCTTTTACACAAGCAATACTCAATGTCGACAGAGCCAATTGCTGGTGTTATTCCACTGCTGCCGAAGTTGACGTTCGACACATCGAAAATAAACATGAACCTGTGGCGTCGGCACTGTCAGCAAAGAACTGCTCGGGCATAAGAGGCCGTTTAAGGAATGAGGGGGCAACTATGTGAGGTACTGGGGTGGGGTTACCTGGTGGGGCTGGGCGGCGGGTAGCTTGTACCCCGATGGTCGGGGCTGAGGTACTGATGATGTTGCTGTGGCGAGCCCACGGCGCTCAGCCGGTTGCGCTGCAGCAGCTCCTGGTGCGACTGGTACAACTTCTCCGACGCTGACTGCGGACCTGGCACGCTGCATCACAACACATCATCAAACATAGTATACAGGATGTTAGTGACATCGTAACGAAAACTTTGAGGGTGATTCAGACCATGATTCTGAGTTGATATCAAGTGCAATTTTTCGTCGCAAAAGTATAAGACTGAAAATAATTTAAAAAACACAATAAAATTCATTAATTTTTCGACATGAAATTCCACTTGATGTCCACTCAGAATCATGGTCTGAATCATCCCCTTCAGTATTCGATATGGCGTCGCTAACACCTATGCGTACTTGTATGGCTACCTATACGTACTTGTACGAGGTGTAAGTGACATTGTAATGAATGACGAATACTGAAGGGGATGATTCAGCTCTTTATTCTGAGTTAATATCAAGTGGATTATTATCGCAAAGTATAGTTGAAAATAATTTAAAAATATACTAAAATTTGCATCAATTATCCGACGGAAAATTCCACTTGATATTAATTCAGAATCATGGTCTGAATCATCCCCCTTTGGAATAGTTACGTACTGCATCAGATCCGAATAAATACACAATAACTATATTATCATTCCACAATTGGTAAATACTATCAAGTTGCCTTAATGTAAATATTTAATAAAATAAATTAAGTTTTATTTAATATTATTAACTAATTCCTATTTCTATGTTTATAAATATTGTACACCTGAAAAGGTAAACTATAGGTATAGAGAATGTCACACTATTAGCATAAGGCCTGCGATTTTTTTTATCTATAGATTTAAGATTTCTCAGACCCATATTCAATCTTACGCCTAAACTTATTTACGACAAAACACAAAAGTAAAATAGAATAAAAATGAAAACACCACAAAACACATTTTAATACATTTAAAAATATAAATCTGTCACTAGAGCTGTATTAGTATGATAGTTCATGTGCTATTTAGATTATTAACCTAAGTATATCAGTTAATCCGATGTTTTCAAGATCTGCTGGTTCGGGTCGGATGCAGTGCGAAACCGCTCTCATTCCCACTAATTCTGGGGGTTAAAAAAGACCACATCGAAACAATTCATCTAAAATACCAACATTGCAATTTGACATTTGCGCACACAAAAGTAAGTGCAAATAAATGCCAAATAGCAATATTGCATTTTTAGATGAATTGCTTCGATGGGGCCTTTTTAACCCCCCTGTTATACATTTCTGCCAACTAGGGCTTGAAAGCGGTTAAGGTGTAATAAAGCATAAAGTACCACTATTGGCACTATTGGATTTGTTCATGAATTTCTTTGCAATAAAAAAAAAACCGCTTTCAAAACCCTGCAGCAGCCAACAGGACCACTGGGACATTTTTCCTTTTAGTACTGTTTTAACACTATTGAGGAGCTCGGTGGCGCAGCGGTAAACGCGCTCGGTCTGCGATTGTTGAAGTTAAGCAAATTTCGCAAAGGCCGGTCATAGGATGGGTGACCACAAAAAAGAAAAAAAAGTTTTCATCTCGAGCTCCTCCGTGCTTCGGAAGGCACGTTAAACCGCTGGTCCCGGCTGCATTAGCAGTCGTTAATAACCATCAATCCGCACTGGGCCCGCGTGATGGTTTAAGGCCCGATCTCCCTATCCATCCATAGGGAAGGCCCGTGCCCCAGCAGTGGGGACGTTAATGGGCTGATGATGAAGATGATGACTGTTATAACATAACAGAACAAATGGAATTGCCGGTTTCCACTAGTCCTGATGACGTTGACAGAACTGTTTAATAGAACTAGTGGGAATAATTCAACACACTCTAACACTCTAATGCTTGCTTCATACAGAGCCGGAAAAGCGGTACAAGTGGGCCGGAGTACGAGATTTTGTATGAAACCGCTAACACAATCTCGCACCCGCTCCGCTTGTCACACTTCCGGCTCTGTGTGCATCAAGCTTAACATGAGTTAAAAACGGTTGTATAATTAATGTTCAAGGGTTGAACGGATTGCACGCACATGACTAAACACAGAAAACAAAACATTCGGAGAGACAAAAAGAAATGCTTTCTATATGATTAATAGCTATGTTTCTGTAAAGTCCCGAATAAAAATTGTAAGGTTTACATGACAACCTATGGGTTGCCCACAATCCAACCTTTGCTAAGTTAGGTTAGTAGTTACGCATTTCAAGTGAGCGAGAACAGCGGTGTACACGGCTGGTGCGGACCAGTCGCCGGTTTCTGTTTTTGAGATTTTAATTTAGTCTCCCGAAACCTCACGTACAAAAAGTTTACCTCTCATTCATTTACTCAGTCACGTTGGTAAAACTAAAATTTAATTGTTAAACCTGATATTTACCATTGTTTGGATATACCAGTAGGCAATATTTTATTTAATCGCATAATGTAATACTTTATTTGTATCCTTCAGGTAGTGAGCCTGCGCAAATGATGCACGACGGATCATCCTGCTCGATGCTGCTGGCGATACCAAACGACAAATGCAAAATCAAAATCGACGGCGAATGAGAAAACTATGAGCGAACATTTATTATATATCTTTCTTAAAAGGGCGGTAGTAGTATTATACGTGCTAGAATGACGTTCATAAAACAAAATTAAGGTACACAAACATTCAGAAGGATATGTCCGTTACCTCGGGATCCGGACAAAACGCGGTAGAGACAGGTCCAATGTTAGATCTGGTAGGCTTAGCACGAGAGCCAGCACGCCACTCTGCGGTTGCACTCGCAGCGTGACGTGGCTTTGACGTGTTATGGCCCAAGCGCCCAGAGCGTTCCGGGGAAGCGGCCTATGCAATAATAGCCTCATGAGTAAACATAATGAGATGCGGCCGTGGGTAATATTGGTATGTCATGGTCGCGCGGCATTTAAGGGTTGGACATGTCTGCGACGGCACTTACAAGTAGGTATTAAGACTGGTGATGACACGGACATAATTAAAATTCGAGAGGTTTCACTTTGAGGTTAGGGCTTACCTCTGCGGGGGCCGTGGGGGCGACGGCTCGATAGTGAGGTCGGGCAGGCTGTGCACCAGCGTCAGCACCCCGGACGGCGGCTGCACTCGTAGTGTGTTGCCTGATCCCGGACTCCGCGATCCAGGCTTCTGGGGCTATGCCAACCATAATTTTAAGTTAACAAACCCAGCCATGTTGCAAAACTCGACTCGACTCGAAGATGACAATTATAAACCACACACACCACCACATAATAATGTGATAAAAGGGTTTATAATTGTCCTCTTCGATTTCTGTTACAAGGGTTGACTCTCCGACATGATGGACTACCTACCTATACGGGCGATGGATTTGGTAACCTGTCGCCATGCTGTCCGTCTTATTTATCTTAAGATTTCGTATCAAAGTTTTTTCTGAGTACTTTGTGGCAAATAATATTATGTAAATCACCGTGAAAAATTATTAAATCTTTCGCACATCTAGTTCTTTAAAGTCATAAATGTAATTTTTTACATTTTACAGTAGAGCGCTTTAACGATTTTTGTTTTGCCATATCTACGTTAATTACTAAGTTAACTCAATTTCAGATTTTTTGACATTTATGACTTTTAAGAACTAGATGTGCGCTTTGAGAATTATGACTCACTCATCCTTTACTTTGCTACGAAACCAGCGCTTTGTATTATACGAACCCACTAGCCAGCCCGCGCGCTTTGTTCGCTCGAAAGTTATTGTACGGTGTTTGCCTTGTACGAATAAAGTGTAGGTTAGGTACTTACCTCTTTGGACTAAAAATTAAAATCAGTGCTAAACATGTTTATCGTTTTTTGATTACCAAGTCCGAAATATAATTTCTGTAATTCTGTTTAAGTCAAATAACTACTTACCCAAAATTACTTTCGAAGAAATTCATATTTTTTTATTTATATCTAAGCCAACGTCGTAAATCTTTCTTTCTGTTTATTATAATTTTCGTGTTTTTGGTAACTAGTCTAAGGTGCTGATAAATGATCTGTTACGCTTACCGACTGTTGTTGCGTAGGCACCACAGTTTCTGATTCACTCTCGCTCACGACATTCACGGTGATGGAGGTGACAGCTGTAACATCAACTGTGTAAATCTACGGAGGAGAACTTGTCATAAATCAAAGCCGGAAAAGTTCATTTATAATGGATTGTGTAAACTGAAAAGCTACGGGTTTGTTTGGAAATCAGCAATTTAAAAAAGTTTCGTTGAAGGAAGGAGAAAATTAATCTGTGCTAATTTTGTTTTGTCATGGAGTAGATTCATGCGAGAATGGACTTTGTAAAATATGTACCTACTTACTTAAATAAATATTAGTACTTTACTCCATAAACTTATAAAACATTGAATTTTATATCTACGGCGTAGCAGCTTACGGAGGTTGGCAGAGATTAAATAGGAAGCGTTAGGAAATGAAATGTTAGTCCTCGTTTATGCAGTCGCACAGTGCTATGCGACGCGCGCGGCGCGTCACCGCATATCAATCAAGCGTGAACTCTCTATAGGTAGGTCATCACATTACTATGTTTGAATTCACCGCGTGACACGCCTCCATAAACTAAGTTTTAGGTATTAGTGGTTTACGTCGAAGACGATTCCGTGCATCGGACGGAAGGCTATGTCAACTATGTCCCGGTTACCATTTACAGAAGCATGTAGTCATAACATGAGCCATGTTAGATTCCTTTAGCGGCACAGTAATAATAGCCCTGGCAGTAGACTTCTACTGAAAACTTCATCGATTGATGTAGTTGGTCATTGAGAAGAAGTGTAACTTACTGTCGTCGGGATTGAGCGGTGGTATGAGATGCTCGACTGAACTGCCGGCGCGGTAAATGTTTTTACTGGGTCCGCTTTGTGGCTCGTCGTGTGACGCCGCGCTGTACACAAACTCAATCATTAATAGGTCAACCATTGTGGCGCATTTCTTAACAAAAAAAATAATAGGTAAAATTGCACATTTGGATACTAGTTCATCATTCATTTTTTAGGGCATTATTTGTAATGTTTCATCGGACAAAGAAGAGCAAGGTCGAAAGAGTCGTCTGTGTTGGTGCGCGCACTTATGCACTAAAGTATATCCTGCGCATATGACTGTTTCTGACTGTTTATTATTATTATTGTAATCTTTACACTTTAGAAAGCTATTTTGAAAGTGGTTCAATTCGCAATTTCGGTGGTGCTTTTTTAACGATAATTCGAAGATTATTTCGCATTAGGATGCATTTTATTTGTAGCCAAGCCAACACTTAAAAAGCATTCCAAACATGCGCCACACGTTACCAAGTTATTTTTTCCTTTAAAGTACTTTGTGTATTAGGATACCTTTTTGTCGGTTGTATCCAATGGTCTATGAGGTCTTTATTTTAACCAACACATTAGAAATGCGTTACCGAAATAGCGCACAGGATCACTTTAAAAATACTCTAAAATAAATAACCAATTTGTTTTGTATACCAGAAAGCTTCGGGACACAAGAAAACTAATTATCAAAGTATTACACGAACATTGTTAGAAATAACATTGACAGTAGTTAATAGAAATAATAATAAATACAGGGTGTTAGTGACATCGTAACAAAAACTATACTAACAGTAATAAAAATACAAATTAAAACTAATAGTAACGAAACTAATCATGAATATTTGCGTCGGAAAATTCCATTTGATATTAACTCAGAATCATGGTCTGAATCATTCCCCTCAGTATTCGTTACAATGTCACTAACACCCTACTTATATATAAATATTTAAGTGCTTAATGACGTCACATTGAACGTAAACTTGTGATTAGTCTGAAACTTGAAGGCCAGGAAGCGAATGCCATATGAGGATTTATAATAATAGTCTAAGGGGCAGCAGATTTCAGATCTTTGTTATTTTATGTAAGCTAAAACTTTGTCTGCGCATAATCCTCAACTCTTGTACCTACCTAGCAACGATCAGCAACTAAGTATGAAGTTTGGCACATAACAGCTAAGGCAGGTGTGTCCAAATGCGAAAAGGATACGTCCACGGTAGATACTACTGAACATTTTTGACTATGACACTGAAACTCTATAACTATTAATAAAAGGCTAGCTAAAGGACTGCCAAATGTTGTTTGTGGTACCTGAGAAAGTATTGATAACCTGTGTTTCAGAACACCAGGCCTCCCTCAACGGATTGATGGTATACCTGGTAGACTGGTGGAAGCTGGAGAGACGCGAATTCTTGGAGCTGCCGCCAGTGGAGTTGCGGTGCATGGGATGGCGCAGATTGTGCAGCCCCGGCGTCCGCCCGCCGCTCGTGTGGGATGCCTCGCCGGCAGCTAGGGCAAATACAACTTTATTTTAAACACTATACAGGCAAATTCAAGTGAGATACAATAATAAATACTAAAAAATATAAAGGTCAATAACCCGTGATCTGAGTTTTCCTGTAGGCTCTGCACGGCAACCGCGCCGAGTGAAGAATTATATCAATGCCTTCGACCAATAGCCGTTTGACGTCCATCTACATAGTTAGCATTCGTATCGTTTATTGGTCGAAGCGCTCGATAGAATTCGCGCCCCGCGCGGCGCGGTTATCATGCGGACCCGGCTGAATGTGTTAAGTTGCTACAAGCATTCAGCAGAAGACAACTCGCTTCCACTTTTGATATGAAATACTAAAAGTGATATTATGAACTGTAGTACCATTCGTTTTTGAATCGCTCCCAATCCAGCACATTATATACCCTGTAGTTATATCGCTGTGTTGTAAAAACAAAAGTCCCTCAATTGCTTTTTAAAACCTTAAGTATTACTCTTTGCTATGTTATTGCAGCTTAGCCGCAAATAGCATTAACTACTTGGCCGAAGAAATGGAAAACGCTCTCAACCGGTTGTTGTTCCTGTCTATTGACTACAATCGCACTTAATAGGAGGTAAGCGACGAATGGAATACTATAGTTTCTGCTTACCCCGGTGGGAAATAAGCGTGAGTTTATGTATGTATGTATGTAAGCGACGAAATGGCCTAAGGTGAAGCATTTATATCTAGTTGCATTTCATAAGGGATTAAGGTCAGTATCATCTCAGGCCAGCGCGCTGCAGCTATGCAAACCCCGGTCTGAGTATGACGACTAAACTAGACAGTAGCTTTTGCTTTTGAGATCTGAGTTTCGAACTTGACCTGTATTTGATCCTGTGGATTATGGAAGGAAGAACTTTTTTACAAGTTTGATTGGATCTTAAAAGCATCATAGACGGTTATTTAGAGGAAGGGATGAGTGAGTCTCATGATACTTATATTCAACATTCTGCGTCTGAGTAGGCATAAAGGTAAGTACTTACAAGTTATTATAATTAAAACGGCATCTGTGGTATAGTTGTTCAGCATTAGGCTCACGATACGGAGTTTGGTTATGACATTGCAGGATGGCAACCCGATTGTCCGAAACTAAGACAATCCGTGCTTCGGAGAGCATGTTAAGCGACTAATCCCGGATCAGACTACTATTTATTTTAAAGAAACATTTAGTCGTTACAAGACCCATGACAAAAAGTAGGACGCAAGGTTACTGTTAATATAGCGACGTTGACAGTACTTTATCTCAGTGCGCAATTAGGCGCCGTACTAGCAACACGGGGAAGTGCGTGGTAGAAATTTGCAAAAATAGAAGCTAAAAGCAAAAAAGAATGATGGTAAGTACATCATATTTCTAATAAGTAATGACATTGTGCACGTTATCATAGTATGAAACATTTTAATTTTCATAATAATTTCATAAAACCCATCAAAATTATTATTTTAGGTTAAAATACACTAAAACAAGTAGTACCACGCGCTAATATACGTAATAAGACAATGCGTACTTTCTTAATTTGACATGATTTTATTGAATTACTTATATACCGCTGTGTACGAAAATGTATAGCTAAACAAGCGGTAAGTTTTCGCCGCATTGTTGTATCAAGCGCTGTATCTATGGTAGTGGTAAATCAATGCGTCCATTAGAGAATCTCGAGGGTTGTTCAGGTCGGTCATTGGTCTTACAATCACAACCCACACAAGAGAAGAAGGTATTGTGTGTTTGTACAAGGTCGAGGTCGCTTTGATCGGAATTGATCGTTTGTTTAAATAGCTCGGCAGCTTGATAGAAGTCTACGAAAAAAGTGATTGGAATGGAATTTCTGTCGGCCTGGATATAAATCGAAAGCTATTTTTGTTATTGACCGTAAAAAGAAATACTCTATCAAATCGGTCGATATCGATTGAGATCAATCCTGTTTGTGTTAGTGTTGTCGAAAATGATGATAAGTGGCTGCCCATTTTGATGGTACATGGCTGAACATGGCAGTTAGTCTGAAATTTTTTTTTGACGTGACTTATTGTAGATTTGCCCATATTGCATTAACTACTTGGCCTGACAAATGGGGACGGCTGAGTGCTCTAACACGGTAATTTTCTAAAATGTGAACTTATTGCTTGTACCAGAGTCATTATCAATATGTACTAATGACATTACAATCATGATAGTCATCATCATACAGATATGACGCTCATGCTCAACAAACCACCACCAACCACGTTGGTCTACCAGAAAGATCGGTGGGGTTTGGATACTTGGTTCATCTTATAATGGATGTGACTCTCTGTCAATATTTTGGGATCTGGTCTTAAGCTTATGTTATGTTGTGAACAACAAACATGATACCAACAGCGACGTAAATTGTCTTACCGTCAAAGGAGTCGGTGTTCATGGAGGCTTGTGAGAAGTCATACTCGGTGGAGGCTCCCATGCTTCGATGGTGCAGCATGGCTGCCACTCTCTCCCGCGCCTCCCGCTCGATGTTAATGTCGTCCGAAGTCTGTTTCACACCCTATTACCAAGCTATGATTTTAGAATAAGTTTCATAAATAACATAAATGGCCCATATCCCGACCCACTGCTGGGATCGCCTCTCATCGAGAGGATCAGAACATTCTCCACTGCGGTCTAATTACTTCATTTGGTATCCTTTACATTTCCATTTTGATTTCTACTACATTTCTATCGTAACCAGGTAGGTAAGTAGAATTTGGTTAACGTGCTTTAATTTTTGCATCTGCCCTGTACAACTTTTAATAAATAAACTGATAAGAAGCTTGAAAAGTGCTGCTCAACAGGATCATTTGTGCAGGATTCCGTTTCGCATGGTATCGTCAAGTTAATTAATTAGGTACTTACCGTTCTGCTTCCACTGAGAGTCACACCGTATTCTGATGAAGAGTCCATTTCCACCTCCGAAAGGTCGCGAGATGGATTCTTAGCGAACCACACACCAAGATCGTATGTAAGCCGAGCCTCCCGGATTTTTTGTTCCCACAACTAAACAGGACCAGAACAATTTAGTTAACTATCATCTTTACTGGAAAATAAGTAACATCTTAAAATATCTAGCTTACCCTAAGTGAGCTCTGAGAACTAGGGTCCTTTGATGTTTCGTAGAAAGTGAATCCATTATGTGAAGATCCCACTTCGTCCACGATGACAAACGACAGTGAAACTACCTCTTTAGCGTTTCTCGGGTGGGATTTGGGAAAACAAATCATTTTCTCCACCATGTATTTTGGCCTACAAAGAACGCGACATCTTTATCACATGCATTTGAACATAATTATGTATAATAAACATAGTAATATAATTTTCGCAGCGCAAAATAAATGTTTTAGATAGGTACTTAAATAATAAAATTCGCCAGCAATTTTAAACACTAGACATTACCTAATCATTTTGAATGGGTGGCCCTTTGTCTGCTTCTTGCAGACGAGCAGCATGTCTGTAAGAAGAAAAACGCGGACCTCCATCTGCAAGACACCAACTTTACACATTAAACGAACAAGTGCAATCAATTGTAAAACTTTAGAACCCCGTCATTATTCGCACACAGCAATTCGTTCGCTTACATTCACATGCAGATTATGCTGATACACCTACCAAGAAAACACACGCGAACACAAAAAAATATGTAAAGTATATTTACATTCAAAATTTTGTACCTTTATATCCACTAGTGAGGGAGATGAGTGACATCTTCCATACAAAATTATGTTAAATTATATGTGTGTGCATGTATATTCTAAAGTAAAAGTAAATGCAAAACTTGATTATTCCACATCTCTTTTAGCGACATTCAGTCAGAATCGGAATCAGATTCCTAGAAAGAAAAATGATTCTAAGTCTAATAGTGTTGCATTCACCCTTAGCGTATTCCTATCTATGACTAAAGTGAGCTCTAAATCCTATCGTATCCTATTGAAATACTCCGGATGCATCCGAATCCCCTCATACCTATTCGCTAGCAATGGAAGTGCTCTCGATATTACGCGATTTGAAAGCAACATGTTTGTTGGCAGCAACGATGAAAAGCGCAAATTGGCGCAGTGTTCGGGCGAGAAATTCGAACCAAGCCGAAACAATCTGTATTGTATTTGCAAATTCATGGTTCAATACCGACAAAATCTCACACAGATTGAACTATTTGTGCATGCATTCACAGCGGAATTAAGTTCTTATCATTTTGCTAGGAGCCCGAGATGAAGATAAAAAATGTTAATGCCGACAAACTTGCTGCTCCAAGTTAGCCCTAACGTAACACTTGCCTCTTTAACATTATCTTTGAACCGTAGATCACCCTCATGGATGATCGACCGGCTGTGTGTTGGTAAGCAATTCACCATTGGAGCTTTCAAATTCAACTGCGAAAACATTTTGAAATATCTGTCTAAGTCTTCGTCTTTGAATTCCTGAAAGGTAACGGATGGTTGAAAACAGAAGTAGGAGATTAACAACAAAAACAAATGATTAAAGTTTGCGGTTCAAGCTTGTCGAATGAATTGACATTAATTTGTGACTGTCAGGGAAGTGGCAGGGGCAATGCTGACTACTATCGGCAAGCTTGCGGCGCACGCGGGTGTTGACTTACAATTTCATAACTCTCAATAGAGTTTGCGAGATTGTCGAGTTTTTCTAGTTCTTCACGCTGCCGTATGGATCTATTTAAATCCAAAACGTAGTTTTTTGCGAAGTTTTCCTGAATAAAACATTGACATTAATCTTCACAAATATAAAAAACTTAAAAAAAATATGCGGTTGAATTGAAAACCTCCTCCTTTTTTAAAGTCGCTAAAAATACTTCAAATTTCAAGGCTCCATTATGAGGTATATTAACAGTATCGCAGTTCGTGGCAGAGTTGAAACCACTCACCATCGCTATGAGTGACGTACGCTCTGGCTCGGTATCAGTGTGTGCTATGATCCTGCGCAGGATCAGACCGTATTTCGTAAGGCGTTGCATGGGCTTCACCAAGATATCCGCCAGTTGTAACCTGCGAAACTCACTAACTTCTAAATTCCGTAAATGGAAAAATAATGTGGCAATGTACAACATTTATTTTTATTTATAAGCACTTAATTATTACATATATATACTACATAGTGCTACATAGTGCTTATATATACGCACGTTAGGTTTAGTATACTTACAGTAGATATCATATTTTTTCTTGATATAATTGATAAAAATAAGCAAAAGTAACAATTTACGACAATTACAAAAAGTCATACTTACAGCAGTATACTGGAATAAATAGCATTAAGTAATACCTGTTGCATTCCTTCTGGCTGTGGCACCATGATAAGTACATTTGAAAGTCTGTGTTGTTTGATAGAGAGCGCAAGTAGTCCAGAGCTTTAGTTTGTTCGCTTACAAACTTCTCGTAAGGACCGAATATCTCACGAAAACGGCAGAAGCCCATGGACATAAATTCAGTATTAAATCTGAAATAAATGATTAAGGTTTCATTTCGTCCAGCCGCTTGATAAATTATCAATTTGACGTAAGTGGCTTCATCGTTCTAAATTATGTGAAAATGTAATTCCAGCTTCGTCCGGAGGCCGGACCCTTTTCGTGGCGTTGCGTTCCCAAAAATCTTCACGCGTTTGTGCGTGACTTTTGACTCAGTGGAGCCGACTTCTGTTGTTGGCACAATGTAGACGGACGAGGGTCACAGACGGAGTTCTATTTGCGTCTTGCATGTTAATATCATTCTCTACTACTGTTTTATAGTATAGTGTGTAGTGCAGTACTTAGATCATTTTATCAAAATACATACCTAGTGTATTGGAGTTGTGATGATAGTTTTAAGTACCCACTCTCTCCCCTCCCACATTTTATGTAGGTAATCGATCAGATACAGTTAATAAAAATAATTCATATTATTACTTACGGGGTGGATTTTTCCATGGCATCCACGAGCATAGGATATATAGTAATATCCCAAAAGTATAAACTGGCATTGAGCACATCTGGAATGTTTGAGAACAATCGTTCTGTGTCAACATCGAGCATTTTCCCGGCATCTTGTAATGCATGCGCAGCCGCTATAAACACCTAGGAGAGCAATAGGTACTTAAATTATAACAGAAAATGTTTTACAACAGAGCTCTGAAATATGAATTCTTGAGGAAACAATGCCTTGGAAAAGGTATTACCAGGCTGACCCCCACCAGGCCGAACCCTTTTCACGCGGGTGGGGGTCGGCCTTCACAGGCATACCGCGCCGCGCGGTGACGCGGACGGGGACGCGTTGTGTACACAACCATATATTTTTTTCGTACTCTTCTCTCACTCCTCGTACTCCTATACTTTCACTTTGGAAGTTTGCGAAAAGTGACTGTGTTACGCAGAGTTTTAGTTTTCTCACGTATGTGCGTCTAAAATTATACCCTGGGACCTACCTCAAAATGCAGTTATTAATACTGAAATTGCGTAGAAGATAACATTATGCATTGCCCAGTGTGTTTGAACCTAGTTACTTGGATACAGGGAACCCATAGTGATAAGATGGAGCTGATTGGCCGCTTCTATGGCATCGAGTTATCCGCATAGCACCTACTTCTATTTCGATAACAACATAGTCTAACGGACTACACCAAAATATATAAATTGTGGTAGACTTGCCAAACATCTTAATTTCATTGAGTTGTTTACGCGCTACTTAACAGCAACGAATTACGATTCTCGTTAAAATAATCTAAAGATCCCATTACCGAAGCGGAAACCTCCAGTTGACTTGCCGAACGATTCAATCGTCCGAACATCCGACAATAATCGTGATATATTAGCGAGGGTGGATCTCGACCCGCGCGGATTGTTACCGTGGAACACCAAATTCGGATTAGTCCACTCCTGATCGTCCGTTTGACCTGCTATTAAAGTAGGACTCATGCTACACTGAGCCGGGCCCGCACCAGCGCCGTACTAGACCCTATGCGATGCAAAATAAACCTTATTTTTAATGCAGATAGATAATAAAATACCAGAACACGAAGACGTCGGGCAGGGCACCGACGAGGCTCTTTTGCGTACAAAAATAAAGTTTATTTCATATTGAACTCATTACATCGGCTCGACCCCGCCTCCTCCGAGTCGGCGCAGCATAAATACATCTTTACTACCCAGGTTGGGTTAATTAAAACTAACTAATACTATTAAGAGGTAAGTTAGAGAAGTTTTAAAATACCTCGATGGATTTTCAACTTTAAATCACTTCAACTTTAAACCGACAAGATGAAGAAGTTATCGTGTGTAAGTATTTCGAACAGATTAAACAAAGATACTTCCTTTTGCAGACGTATAGATCGAGCCTAATCAGGCAATATATGGGTTACCAAAGACGCTACTTTCCCAACTTGATAGGCAGATTTATGCGAAGGTATGGTAAAATGGGTAATCTTGGAAAACATAAACTCAGGTGCGTCATTCCGTCCCCTTTTGCCCTTCGAAAGGCCCACCGAAGGGCAGAGGAGCTCGAGGGAAGCACCGGATCGTGATCGATCTTCCAAAGTAGCTGGTTTATATCCACCTAGTGCCCTCGTTATTTGGAGGATTAACCTTTCGACTGCTTTCAGCGAAATATTTCTATCAGGCTAAATCCTGTATCTCTTGTATATTTCAATGACGTAAGTATACTGCTGCGCATAAAATGCGTGATATTAAAGTCGGATCAAGCTAAAATGGCGGCTTCATTTTATATTAATATAAATGCACGATAAATCCACGTCGCTTGCCCTTTAATAAAGTAGAACTCGGCACATCATACGTCAAATGAGGTGAGAATTAGCGGCGATATCTGTTCTACAAAAAAGTTACCTGTATCTTTGGGTAGTTACCTACACAAAATTGGGTTGTTTCCAACTAGTCAAATCAGTTCCTTTTTACTAAATGTCAAAACAGGAAATTACTATGGAATTTTAGAATTGAATACTAGGTGAATTGACGTGACAAAATATAGCACTTATCATTACATTTTTCTTTAATAAATAAGTTAAATAGAAAAAAAGAAAACAGGTGACAAAAATCACCTTTAGATCTGTCTTTATTTAGTGCTTAATCTAAATTTTATAATTTATCTTTGTCCTAGAAAACTACCCAATGTAAAAAAAAATCATGTATTAGCTAGTTTTCCAACAAATAAAGTTGGTTCAACCTTCAGTCTGTAAGTGCGTCAAGGTTACTAAACTAACATTTAAGCATTAGGCAGTCTAGAAAAGTAGGGAATGGTATTTAGTTGAGGGAAACTGTATTTTTTTTGTGCCTTGTCACGTCTTAGACCGGAAATGGTAGTGATCCTCCTAAATCAGAAAAATAAAGTTAAAATAAACGGAAACCATACTAGTCAGGGTTGGCATAATATGGCATAGCATTTGGCTCCATAAACTCCGGCCAAGTTAATGCCACCTGCGGCAAATCTACAATATATAATAATAAATTATGAAATATGCAGAACCACAGGATTGTAGCAAATCCTTATTTAAATAAAACTCAAAAGAAGCTATTGTTACTTATAAATGAGCCATTTGTTAGGAGGATTCATTCAGTACGTAACCACCACTTAATCAAAAGATATTACGGGATGGTCGAGAGTTTAATTTGAGGCGTTTTCCTTCACTTTGAAATTGAAATTTGAAAGCATTTTTATTAAGCATAACACCTGCTTCTTTTGGGAACTAGGTTTACTGATTATAGACTTTTGGAGACTGCAGATTTACTTATATTAATTATTTTTTTTATTTTATTTATCGTTTATTTCAGGTACTAGTCCCATAGCATTACAAATTACATTTCAATACAATAAAAAATACAATAAAACAAAATAAAATAAAATACCATGCAATAAAATAAATTAAATTAAATGGTTAAACATGTCAACAGGATATACATTATGTCACATATAAATAATCTTGTTAAAATTCGTGTCATGTATATAAAAGCCGTAGTATATAGATACTACTATCTTGTTCGGGGATGCACGTGCTCTCTGTTCGAAGGAGGCCCTCAGATTTCTTAATACTGCGAAAAAATCGTTGACCCTATGCTCAGCAAACATGCCAGACGCGCTACACCGCCACGGTAATCGCATCATGCCTCTAAAAGCATTATTATATTGCACTCTCAGGGTGTTATATGAGTGCTTTGTAAATGAGTACCATAGGTGGCTGGTGTAGAACGCCTGGCAGTACGCCTTGAACAGGGTAACCTTCGCATCGTTCGAGCAGTGAGCAAACCTCCTCGCCAGCATGTTGCTTCGCATGGCCAGCGCACGTCGCTGCCGCTCTAGGTATTATGGTATTTTTGTTGTTATTTGGCGCCGTATCGCGGGAAAGTGAAAAATTGGAACATTAATTAAAGATACAATGGCATGAATGTTTGAGATGAAACTAAATTGGTCAAGTATTCCTCCGGTCAAAAAATATTATTATTGTTCTATAAACGATACCTAATTACAGTTTTCTTTTCGTACATGAAGTGACTAGTAGATAATATAGAGCAGAGTTGTAGTTTAGTAGGACTGTAACGTTAGAAGTGAATAAAATACTGTAACAGACACTATAAAAGTATGACAAGCTATAAAATGGTGGGACCGCGAGAGTGGGCAGGGCACGGGGCACCCCTCGTATTGCCCCGGTTGATTGGTGTGGCCCAGTTTAGCGACACTCATCGCGTCTCCGGCGACAAGCTAAACTCTCAATATAGCAAGATTGTTCGGCAATCGATCACGGCATGACAACCAAATGTTTGGCTCGAACCAACTTTATGGAACTAAGCTATTGTGTAGCTCTGTAATGACACAGTCGATAATATTCAAAGTGGACACACACACACACAATATTGGTCCCTGTATTGCTAACGTTGTGACAAAAACAAGCGATTGCTATATTTAGTTATGATTGCTTTAGAATGTCGCCACTAGCTATGCATATGTTAGGCTGCAGACTGCAGGCTTATGCACGTACGAATCATAAGGATACGCATCATCGGTTTATATTATGGTTACAGATGGTATATACACAACGGCAACAGCGTTAACTTGAGGCGATTACCACACGACACCGCGCGCCGCTGCGGTTGGCGGTGAAGCGGTTTTTAGGTCGCATTATCTTGTTATGTCGTGCACCGATCATTACCCGACTGAGGTATGTCTGAGCAGATCACGATGTGCCGTCTTTTCGTGGTTTGCCCCATTACTTCACGATGTGCCCAATATAACGCGCTACAAAACCCTGCCGAGTGGGTGCGCGTTGTCGTATTAAAGTCGCTTTGTATTTTTGTCTCATTTTGTTTCCAAACACAGCTGCTGCGCAGCTAATAGACAACCCTTCACCAGTAGGACACACAGGGAGTTACCTCGACGATGGACATGAGGTGCCTGATGTGCACAGCTTCCGTGTTCACCAGCTCGCGGATCACAGCCTGCCTCGACTCCTCGTTCGGAGGCAACTCTGTAGAATAAACACACAATTATACAACACTCAATAACAAAATTATCTCTAACCATATAAAACGGATACGCACTTGTTTTCCAAAATATTTTACGTTCCCATTGTAATATTTTCTCTATACACTCCCATTCTTTCTCTGATATATTTGTTGGGAAGTCTTCTTTGATCTCCGCATTCCCTACGAAGAGTTATAGAATTACTTATCTTCTAAGTTCATACTCATACAGACACAAAATTCTAGAACAAAACATGCTGCTACATACACTACATACACGTACCTACTTACTTATTATTGCTGTTCTACGTACTCACCTGTTATAGGTGACACGAAGAAATCGAAATACAAAGAGAAAATGGTTTTAGATAAACTACATGTATTATTATGCAAAAAGATTGTGGAGTAAATCGACCCTCTCCTTTTCAGCATTGTTTGTTATCTGCATACAATGTGAGCTGCCAACGACGTGAACAAAAGCGAATATTTTGGTGTGTTAGGTAAATTTTATAACATGTTAAATGTCTGTATTACTTTTTAGATAGACTCTTTTCATAAAACTGGAAGTTTATCTCTATAGCATTAACCCATTTTCCCAGGTCCGGTTTTTTCTGACCTTCCAAATTACGTAGGGAAAACAAGTGAAATGTAAGTTAGGTCACATACCTACTCGGGACTGTGGGTTTCCTCATGATGTTTCCTTTACCGCTAAGCACGTGATAAATAATTATTTATGATCCAAACAGGAATTCGAAAACAAATTCGAAAATGGAATTCGAGCCTGCGACCTCACTCACAGTTTTAATTTTAATTACTTATTCATTACTTTAAATTACTAAATTGTTCTAAGTTAGTACAACAAAATAAATGGTTTGTCTTTGCTAACGTCATTATGACTCTGTGATGGACACAGGTATGTTAAGCCTACTAGTGTAGGTAATAACCTGCCTAGCCGCCCATACTGTCTTCAACATATACTTATGCATAGTTATAGTTCTAATTTAAGAGGCAGGTGTCTTACAAATTACGTAACATTTATTTAGTAAACAGTCGGCGCTAGCAGCCCGGTACGAGAAGTCACCTTGTGCTTTATGCCTTTAATGAAACACTAAGAACAATAAAATACACATTTGAGCATTTTTATGACACCCTTAAAAGAACTGCCTATAGCCACTTCTAACTCTACGCCGCGCCGTAGTCAACATTCGTTAGGATTCGCTTAATTTTATCGTCCACCTATTAAATATTCCTGGCGTCATAAAATTGTCATAAGGGTGACTGAGGGCGGCCTAGTAATAAAAATATCCTCTTTTACTTTCTGTAAAATTTATTGTAATTTAAGTCATAATAATGGTGTCAGAAATGCGATATTAAAGCCAATGGCTCGTGCAAAGCTCTTTATGGAAGATTACTGAAGATTTTTTAGAAGTAACGTATAATTTTCTCCAAATATATAATAGGTATCTTAGGGCTTCCTTCATAATAAAAATGGATTTGATTTAGAAAGCCGCTACCACTTGGTTGTTTTAAAAGCTTGAAATCAATAATTGTTTAACATGTAAAATGCGAAACACGGACCGTCTACTTTAAAGAATGTCCTTTATAAATTACTCGAGCTGAGGCAAAAAGCCATATGATTGAAGCGCGGTATTTATAATTAAATTGTGATAAATATTAATAAGTTCTATCTCACTAGAACACTTGGTGGCGCAACCACTGTCGCGCCACTAACAAGACACCAGATGTCACCTGCATATATTTATGTAGTGAGATATGGTCCTTAGCGTAAGTTTTGAGTGAGTGAATCAGCTGGAACACTTTTAACTCGCTGATTTAGCTAATTTAGGTGACGATCTAGTTAGTATTACTTTCTGTCAATTACTCTGTAGTTCATTGTTAACAGCTAGCTCAGTAAAGCGTTAAGATAATATCTTGTTTAGGTATATTGTTAGAAGATCTAAGCGTACATACGCGGATAACGACTTTGTTTTATGTACCATGTTGAGAAAATAGAGATTATAAAGATGTATATTGTAGTGCATGTACAATAAAGATGGTTTTCCAGTCAGTTGATAAATAAAGTAAGTGGTGGAGGTTGCGGCGTGCGGTACTCTCCGGCGCCGGCGTCGTCGGCTCGCGTGCCCCTCGCCTGCCGTGCTGCTAATCTCCGTGATCGATGGGAACCCACAAATATTGCTTATTTCGCCCATTACGATATTCTTATATTATTTTTTAGAAGCTGGCTATTAAGGAAGTTTTTCTAGCTACCACAAAATAGGTAAGTAATCTAGATTTCTCGAATCAAAATGTTCATATAAAACATAAATATGGCTCTTCTTAACGACTATGTAGTCCTTCGATTTTCATTCAACGTCATCGGAGCCGATGCGATGAGGTAAAATGGTGATAAAAATGGATTACTTACTATCTTGTAAATAAAGGGGAGGATTTAAAGTAGGTACGGTATTTTCGGTGCCTAATGGATTCCTCGTCTTAAAGTGGATTTTCCTTCGTTTCTTTAAGAGGAGCTCTTGGGTATGATGATAATTGGACAGGAGGGGACAAGCGACAGATTTCGTTGGCTCATTAACTCCATAGCAATAGAAGAGAAGGATTTAGGTTTCCATTATAAATCGCGGCCATTAATTCACCATTAAAAGCAAGTTAACAGACAGAAGTAAACCTCATTGCACAATGACTATCACACAGATCAATTGACTTTAATGGCAATAAATAACGAGAAAATGTGAGGACAGAATTAACTATCTGAAAAGAAAATCTGACACTAAATAACATCAGAAATCAGAAATCAGAATCATTTATTCAACGTAATTATCATGGATAAACTTGTTGAAGGTCAATGTAACATTTTTGAATTTACGTCATTTCGCAAGGTGTTATGGCTGAGGAGAAGAAATGACAAGAAACTGCAACAGCAACACATCTTTTAAAAACCAATGAGGATATACATTACAAGTTATTTAATAACTAGAGGAACACATTCAATACCAGACATTTTTATCATTTAGGTAGTCATTAATCTTATAATAAGCTTTTTTACATAAAGAAAGCTTCACGTGAGCTTTAAATTTATTTTCTGACAAATTCAAAATATTATCTGGTATTTTATTGTAAAAACGTATACATAAAACCCCAAAAAAGATGAATTTAATTTACTTAATCTAGAATTTTGAATAGCAATTTTATGTTTATTTCTTGTATTGTAAGTATGCCTTTCACAGTTTCTCGGAAGGAGAGATAAGTTTTTACGTACATACATAATGTTTTCATATATATATTGACTTGCGACCGTCAGTATATTTATTTCTTTAAACAGCTCCCTCAAAGAGTCCCGACAACGCAGCTTATAAATAGCGCGAACTGCTCTTTTTGAATGATGAAAATAGTTTCTACATCAGCGGCTCGACCCCATAGCAAAATACCGTAAGACATTATGCTGTGGAAGTAGCTGAAGTAGACAAGTCTAGCAGTGGGTACATCTGTGAGTTGTCGGATCCTTCTGACGGCATATGCTGCTGAACTTAGCTTGCCCGCTAGTGATACAATATGTGGGCCCCATTGAAGTTTTGAATCTACAGTAATTCCTAAGAAAACTGTGTGTTCAACAAAATCTAGTTTCTCGTCGTTAATTTTAATGTTACGATACAATCAATGACACGTATACGTATATGACACAATACGAACGACATCAATGGCACGATAACTAGTAGTCACGTGCCAATTTGTAAGTGACGTCAGTCGTTACTGTCGACTGAAGTTCTTTGGCAATAGGCTTGGATTAAGTTGGTAAGGAGGCTACTTGTAAATTCACAGACGACAAAACGATACATTAACTAATGTGACATTTAATTGTACTCAGTGTCAAATCGTGTTACATTCTAATTTTAGGAGATTGACAGTGAAATCAAACCAATCTATAAGTACTGAAATAATTATGTAACAAAGTGAGGGCGTTGATCGTTATTAAAATTACAATTAAAAATTAAGCAAGAGGTGCTTCAATAAACAGTTTGAAATATAATTATGTTGTTAAGTACCTAATCTCACAGCCTCCGTGGTCTAGTGGTTAGAGCGTTAGGCTCACGATCTGGAGGTCCGGGTTCGATTCCCGATGGGGACATTGTCGAAATCACTTTGTGAGACTGTCCTTTGTTTGGTAAGGACTTTTCAGGCTTGAATCACCTGATTGTCCGAAAAAGTAATATGATTCCGTGCTTCGGAGGGCACGTTAAGCCTTTGGTCCCGGCTATTAGCCGTAAAAACACCTCCACCAACCCGCATTGGAGCAGCGTGGTGGAGTATGCTCCATACCCCCTCCGGTTGATTGAGGGGAGGCCTGTGCCCAGCAGTGGAACGTATATAGGCTGTTGATGATGATGACCTAAACTCATTTTTCAAAAGTTACACAATTTGAACTAGTAATGCCCGCGGCGTCGCAACTGTAATTACGATGGCAGCCTACGGGACTTGGATTCGGAATAAAAGTATACTTACTTACTATGCTCTAAGCCGACAAAGAAGCCTATTCTAATTTGTTTCTTTAGTCGTATCGAAAACTGTTAATTGTTTTCTTCTTACAGAAGGTTATATAAAATTATAGGTAGGTCTGGTAAAATTTTATAAAAATCATAAATAATGTGTAAGTAAGTACGTTATTGTTTTATACCAATTATATGAAAAAAGTTTTTATTAGAATTGAAGAAGAAGCGGCAACCCGTAGTGGACCAGTGTGGTGGAGTATGCTCAAGACTTGTGCCCAGCAGTTGGTTGTACACAGGCAGTTCTCTTCTTTGCGAGTCGATGGCGATCGAACCTAAATTTTTGCTGACCAATAATTGGCCACGCTTACGGCACACTCCACACTTTTTACGGCACGCTTACAGGCAGTTTATGTTTGTGTATGAAAATAAAAGTAAAATTGAATAACCAACTATCCGGAATATATAAATACAGAAAACTGCACATTTTGTCAACTGTTCGTAGAATAATTTATAACACGTATAATTAAAAAGTTAGTTAAGTAATGAAAAGTATCTGGGTTCAAATCGCGGCGGGGATGTGTATTGTGTGTTGTTTCAAAAGAAATATTTCCTCTAAAATTTCGTTACTGTAAGTAAAATCTATTGTGGGTCAGTACACGGCTTCAGGTAAATAAAATAGAAAAGGTATAGTCTCTAAAGTGTTTAAAAAATTCAACGTTCTTGTCTAGACAGAGAGAATTTTCACCAGATCAGACTGTTACGGGGACAACATGAAGATTGCATCAGAGTATACATCCATTTCATCCTTATGTTGTGGATATGTCGTGGCCAGATCGTAGAATTGATCATTTCATGATGTGTTCGACCATTATATTAAGTTGACCATATCGTTGAAACGTCAACGTTTAATGATATTTCAATCAACGTTTGGCCATATTATTAATGTAGGCGGTGTCCATGGTATGTGGTGTAATAAAAATGCGAATAGTCGATTAATTTCTTAGGTTCAAAATTATTTAACTAATCAATATAAATAGTATCTATAGATGATATGGAAAATTGTACAATTCATCGATTATAATATCAATCAAGATTTAAATATAATCGACACCAGTGCCACTACCGGTTGATAATGTTACTAATTTTATGATATGAATGCCAATGCCAACGTTTGGCCAGATCATGAAGTAATCATGCATTTAGTTGCTCGTGCCGTTAAACGTTTTGTGTTACAAACGACTTCATGATGTGGCCAACGACTGATATTCTATTTCATGAAATGTAATGAATTCCTCATTTTGTCAGTTTTTAGCGGAAATCGTAAAGTGACGCATATAAAGAGGACATGTGATAACTTCAAACAAAAGTGATTGTCTGTCTGTCCGTCTTCCTCACCTTTTTAACCGTAGTAGGTAGTCAGTTACTTGAAAGAAGGCCCAGCATGGGCGTAGTGTATAGTTTATGTTTTTTGTTTTAATATGCTTTTAGAGATGTCTCGGTGCGAGTTCGGCTCACACTTGACCGAATTTATTAGGATAAGTGCTCATTGTGGTCTTTTTAAGTAAGTTTCCCTTGATCTTCAAATTTGTTGTGTGATGTCGATGTTATTCAATGTCGTCCTCGTGGGCTAATATTCATTTGCGACCGGCTTAACAGCGGCTACACTTCCGGTTCCGACGGCCATTGGATAACAAACTACAGGCAAAACTACTGAACAAAAAAAAACTATATGACCTACTAGAATAGGGCAGTTTCCTGAGAAAAAGATAAATTGGGTATGACATAAATAAAGGTTTTTTAAGTAAAGACAGATGTCGAAAAGTAGTGAAAGCTATTTTCATTTATCGTAGTTCAGGAATATAACTAATTACTTATCACATGTGCTTTTATTTAATAAAAAAACCCCGTTTGTTTAGTAGACTAAAAAGTACTTAAATCTATTTGGGTAGTTGGAAACATTCCAATTTATAACATTAGGCAATTCTGTAAACCATTAGAACTGAAAACTAATTAAGTAATGTTATTTTCAAACATTTTTCGACAAAAGCTACCACGTGAACCAAAGTAATTTGTGACGCGTTTGGGTGTAATTATAGAGAACAAACTTTTCTCTCGGTGTTTTATTAGACATAAATGTTATCCTTTGTAATGATCCTCACGATTCCTTCCTACTTTATTTTATAACGAAACGTTATTATAAATGCGATTTTTTTTGACGTGACTTATTGAAGATTTGCCGCAGATGGCATTAACTACTTGGCCGGACAAACGGGGAGCGCTTAAGGCTTTCACCCGGTACAACATTTAAGACAACAAGCCTGAGGGTGCCCAGTTGGGCGCGAACCTCGGCTCAGGGCGTCGTGTGAGAGGAAAAATATTTGAAAGAATTAATCGACCCTAGCGGGTGGATAGCGATAAGCGCTGATTGTGTGATTGGTGGGTATCGAGGTCCTGAAGTGTGAGCTGGCTGCCTCTATGGCTAGAGTAATCGGGTCGTCAGGATCGTATATTACGTCCTTCGGGTGCTGATACTTTTCAATAAGTACCGTTACTATTTCACGCAGACGTAGTCGCGGGCAGAAACTTAGTAAGAAGACAATAGACTTTGGGTTATATAAAGGTAGGTAGTATAAAGGTATATTACTATCGTGAACAAACGTTCGGGGTTTGCCAACTATTATCTACGTTTTCCAAAATACCTTAGTCTTCTTTATGTTTTTCTTTTCCGGTACAACATTACTGCTAATATTTTTACGAATTATTATAAATATTTAATCGTAGTGACTCATTGTTTTAATAATTCCGTGAATCGAAATTGAGTAGCAATAATGCCGCCATAACATAAGTAACAGTTATATACGTCCCACTGCTGGGCACAGGCCTTTAGCCCAAAAGGGTCATGGAGCATATTCTTCTATTGCACCATTAACCGCGGAGAGGTACGACGGGTTAATGTTAAATAAAATAGGAACTAATGCATTGGCGAGTGGCCCATGTTAGCGGTCAGTCAATAGCACTTACATATTCGAGCACACGGCAGCGAGCCATTTAAGTTCCAGATAAAACGGCCAAAGACATTCTGTTTGAACGTATATTAAACCGTTATGAGAGTAGCTGACCCACTATTAAGTAGTTTCTGGTTAAATTACATACATTCACAAACTAATGAGGTGGACAGAGTTTAAGTAATCAGAGGACTGACAGATTATTAGTTCTTATTGTTAGAAAGGACACAGTCGGTTTTTACGTCATACCCAGAATAATAATTAGAAGACTTATTTATCATTATAGCTATCTATTATTAAAATGTAGTTCAATATAATTAATTTAAATAACACGGTATATTTACACACCAGTGCGAATTGAATTCCGTAGTCTCTGCTTACCGCGATGGGAAATAGGAAGGAGTTTATGTATGTATGTTTTACACACACTTATAATGCGGCGCCATTAATCTTTTCATAGCTTTATAGACTGCCACGTTGCATCGGTTTTATATTGTCTTATTTTGCTTCATCACACAACACCTGAGACTGTGGTACCTACTTTATAAACTCTTCTGAATATGAACAATTCCAATATTTACGGAAACCCTATAACATATAAGTAGCTAAATATACATTTGGTCCATATTTTTTGTTCGAAACCATTTTATTAGTTTTGTGTGAACAATTTTGCTTGAGCTACGACGGACTGTATGATTAAAGATTTTAGATATTTTTTGAAGGGACATTCTCTTCATGAGCCCTTTTGTCGGGGGTTATCTTACCCTGGTCGCGTTTTCACACGCGAACAGGAAGCCTCCTTAGCCCTTACAGCCAACGTTTGATATTATTATGCGTGGACATAGTTATACGCAAAACGTATGCGAAGAAAATAAAAGAACCCCTTTCATCTTTTGCCTAATAGAATGTGCACCATTTAAACTTAAAAGTATTTTGTGTAATTATACAGAAATACGAGTATGTAATGAATATGTTGAAACTTGTGCCTACACCTCTGTTATTGTGTATGTGACACCCTTTTGATAACTCAAAGAAACACAAGTGTCTGTGTAACTTGAGAGCCTCGTGTGTATTCGTTTCCCGTAGGAGAGGGACACGGTTTAATCATCCTAAGTACTTACATTCTCACGAAACTGACAATTTGAATACGTACTAAAACAGAAACAATATTTCACTTGATGAGCAACTGTGTGGGAGTTGAGCTAAAGCTTTAATTTTACTGTTTGTACAAATAACGTGTGATGTTATGTTGCCAGCCCGGGCACACACATGCAAGCTCCTTTGTAGTTAAAGGACCGTTTTAACGGATACTCTGCCACCGCAGGCGATGTTAATACTTCACATAGCACATTATCTTAATTTTGTTATCTGCCAATCAGTATACCACTGACATTCTACAAGGATGGAAACAACCCGATTCTGATGAAAAAGCGGAATGGATTAACATTGTCAGATCCGTATATTTTACTGTAGCCAGGAAAGGTAGGTTGTAAATTGAAAAACAGCTCAATGGCGCCACCGCCGGAGGAGATAATTTTGGAAAGGACTAGTAGCGAGCTTCCTTACAGCGCGACGTAATTCATGTGATATCAAAGCAATTGACGATGTGAATATAAGGTACTTAATTGACAACCTTGATATGTTTTTACGAAACTTTTAAATGTCATCAGTAATGGTTAAACGTTGAACTCTTTGTTGTTATGTGGTCTAATACTAGCGACCTTACCCTAATTTCACAGATCAATGGTAAAAACTAAAAGCTTAAATGTAGGCGGCAGCACTGTTGAGTGTTGCTAAATTTTGACAGTTTTTCATACTGTCCAGCTAATATTCGTGATAAAATGTGGAGGAACGTATGGAGCGTCTCCATCTGAAAGATGAGTTACGAAAAAGAAAAGCCAGTTTTAATTGAAAATATATTTTTCTAAGTTTTCTCCTTTCCGAATTTAGGGAATAAATAACACTTTGATTTAGCAGTTAAACGCTGCGCAAAGGCTTATAGTGTAAAAATATAAACCAAACAATATTTAAGGGTATTTACTCAAATAGTATAAGGAACTGTCAAAATTTAAAAACACTCAACAGTAGTGACTCCTGATGGGCGAAATAAGCAGTTTTCATCTTCATTTGCATGCGTAGCCGCGTTACGCCGTAACATTTTGCTACGACGACTCCGATCCACATTCCCTACCGCAGAAAGCATAATTTTTCAAACTATTAAATTAAAGGAGAATGGGCGAATCTGGTCCAAGAACCTCCACTGATGAGACTTATATGTAATGAAAGCTTATGCTTTCCCTATGATTCTGGCAAAGTTCTATCAGATTCTGTCCCGGAGTTCTTTTTTTACGGCCATGTTTGTCCTGGCTAAAAATGTGATAAAATACAGTGGGAGCTAAAATCGACTCAAGATTTGTTGCTGGATAACTAAGTCTACATAAATAATTATGTATCATATTGTGTATATCATTTTAAAGAGGATCTTTTCCAGAATGTGAAACATAAAAAAAAAAACAAAAAAAGTCTTTATGTCAGCGAATTATAGTCAATTTATATCTGCAGCGCCATTGTTTCTCGGTAGCTAAGTTCAAGTTTCATGCCTTTTACCCCTTCCAAAAGTATCTAACCGATTTTTTTTATATTGCTTCCGGAATTTGATCTGAGTGATAATAACAAGAAAAATAAATAGACACCGCTCCGATAGAGACCGCCTAAGCTATTGCCTATTGCAAGAAATCGTCATTATTAGCAAGTCATTACGGTATTGCATATAAGCTTATCAGCAACTTGGAACTTGTGAGACTTGCATGTAATGATAGCTTATACTTGTCCTATGATTCTGGCAAAGTTCTATCAAACTCTGTCCTAGGGTTTTTTACGGCCATGTTTGTCCTGAATGTACAGTAGTGGACTGCAAAATCACCTCAGGATTTGTTGTCGAAAAACTATTTAACTACTTAAGTCTATATACATAATTATATATCATAATGTATATCAATTTTAAAGGGGAAGGTTATCAGAATCAGAAACACAAATAAAAAAAAATGCATTATGTAAACGACTTTTAGCCAACTCACGTCCGTAGCACCATTTTTCTCTTCTCGCTTAGGCGGTCTCTATCGGAGAGGTGTCTATTTATTTTTCTTGTTATTATCACTCAGATCAAATTCCGGAAGCAATATAAAAAAAAATCGGTAAGATACTTTTAGAAGGGGTAAAAGGCATGAAACTTGAACTTAGCTACCGAGAAACAATGGCGCTGCAGATATAAATTGACTATAATTCGCTGACATAAAGACTCTTTTTTTGTTTTTTTTTTATGTTTCACATTCTGGAAAAGATCCTCTTTAAAATGATATACAATATGATACATAATTATTTATGTAGACTTAGTTATCCAGCAACAAATCTTGAGTCGATTTTAGCTCCCACTGTATTTTATCACATTTTTAGCCAGGACAAACATGGCCATAAAAAAAGAACCCCGGGACAGAATCTGATAGAACTTTGCCAGAATCATAGGGAAAGCATAAGCTTTCATTACATATAAGTCTCATCAGTGGAGGTTCTTGGACCAAGTTTCATACAAAAGTGCCCATTGTCATTTTACAGATTTTCATCTAAAATAAATCATATGTTACAGAATATTTTATGGAAACTAATTTCACTTTTTATAACTTCGACCAATAAAGAAGTTTCCCATTTTGTTTTCGTTATAATGGCAAAAAATGGCCTAGAAGAAGGCGTGTGATTCCGCAAATATTGATGTAAAACATATTTAAATAAAACTTGCGGGTTTTGTTCGCTTTTCAGTTAAGCTAGAGTGCGTCGTTTTACGAGTATTGAAGAGTATTATAAAAAGTTTTACGAGTATTGAAGGCGATAGTTGTCGTGGGCGGGTGGGCGACTGGGCGGGTATGGGCGGCAGGCCGGGTCACGCTCGCGGCCATCAATCGTGCCGAGACTGGCATCTATCTGCCACAAGATCTATCGATACTTCCACCGACTTATGGCCCAATCGGCCGTGATTGTTTCTAAGTTACTTTACAGAAATTACTCCTATTTTTTTTAATCGAATTCCTTACGTAGCTAAGTAAAATGTATTGTCATTAACTTCTTATTTTTATTATTTAAGATATTATTTATAAAAGAGGTTCGTGTTACAATTAGATGGTGCTTTGGTAAGTAGAATTGTCGATCAAGTAGTCCTGTTACGTAAGCATGGAAGCCGCGCGGTTGGTCGGCGACCGCTGGTTTACCACGCCGATTATCTAATGGGATTTTTATGTCAATGGTACTTACTTTTTAAGTCGTAAAACTCCTCTAAATTCTGAGGATGCTCCGCCCAGTGCAGATATGCAAACGCTTCATCTGGAACATTCGCGACGGAGAATCCTTTGAGCGCCGGAACCCCATTCTTCGTGAACTCAGCCAGAAGATTTGATAGCTCGTAGTTTGCCTAAAATCATTCACGATTTTTTTATAATATGTATGTGTTTTTTACACTTGTGAAGCACTACAAATTAAGCCGTCTACAAACACGATATGACGTCACAACATAAACTATTGTTTACTACAAGCGATGCTCGTTACATGAACGACATTGTGCTAACACTATGCATTTTTAACTATAACTAACATTTCCGAATAATAGTTCTAAAAATATAAGGAAAAGTTTGTTTTAACTCTGACTAAGGAAAGTTGTGTCAACTGGCTGTGTTCTGAATTAAGTACAAGGTTTTGTCCTTGGCTTTATCCAAAGAAAAAGCCCGTAATTGCTCAGTAATTGTAAGAAAATGATTACACGTGGTACTCAAAGGAGTCAAGGGTTGCTCCTCAAAGAGTTCTTTGGTAACAAAGTGCCGAAATCTCTGGCGTGTAGAGTGTTGAATTAGGCTCGCTCATAAAAACGGTGACAACCTCCCGTAATTTTGTGCCACTTATATTAATGCGCCCCACTGTGGCATCTTTGCGTTTAGGACAAAGGGTGCTGAAGTTATTTAATATGCCAAGTCGGAGCGATGAGCCGAACTCGACCTCGCAGCCCGTCGATGTAATACAAGCCATTTTAAAAAGCTTTTAGCCACACCGATTTGTACGTATTTATATCTGCCTTAACCGTTCACTTCATGTAATTGGTCGGACTTCTGTACGATGACAATTTCACTTGTTTCAAATTCAGACCTTCTTTTTAATATATTGATGCTTGAAAAATAAATGTATGACGCGACGATAACATTCAGTAAGTGGGAAAGATGGGCCCGTTATTGTTGCTAATGCTTTTCAATACTCGCTCGTCGACTTCTCCCTTCTTTGTAAGGCGATAAAGCTGGGAACGTCGGTAATATTGTGGTAATATTGTGGTAATAGCACGGTAATGCCATACCGAACTTAGTTCTGTAGGCGATCTCTGCGCAACTGTTATTGTTAAAGATAGTACCTATTAGCTCGCTTTGATTATATAATAATATGCTTCATTATATAATAATATTCTCTTAATACGAAAATCGTAGATAACATTTTATTTAATCAATATTGTATCTAATTACCGACGTAATAAACGCGTCGCTAGTCGCGTTTCTTTTTATAGTGATTGATTTCCGTTTAAAGAAAAGTTTTTTTCAGAATTACTGATAGGCTATAAACTTTTATTTTTCCGTCTTGTCCTTTTCGTCACTTTGAACGTGTATTTAAAAATCGAATTAAATAAATAACATGACTCGCGACCGCAAATAACATTAAAATATTTATAGTCTCATAAGCATTGGTCAATCTATACAGGCTTCGGAATCATGTATAAATCGGAGGTCCGCCGAATTCGGGCTGCGGTCCCAAAGCAATCGCACAAGCTTGAAGAAACATTTTCCTTATTACAAAATATTCTTATGTTGCGTTTTCGGGACAGGCACGCTACAGATATTTATACTTAGTTTGATTAAGCGAATGTAAATGGACGGCCATTGTGATAAAATATTCATTAGTCCTACTATACTCTAATAAGTATTTAGTTTATTTTTTTATTATTTAAGTACTTTTTATTAGGTGTTTGTTGAATTACAAATGATATTTGTTTTCACTATTTCTGTTCGTATATAAACGTCATACGGTTGGTTGTTTATCATTCACCGGAAATAAACACCGAGTTTCATACACGAGGCCCGCGTTGATTCAAAACTTTAATATTGCATCTGTCACTACATACTATGATAGTTAAGTAGCTACATACAGGGTGTTAGTGTCACTGTAACGAATACTGAGGGGGATGATTCAGACCACGATTCTGAGTTGATATCAAGTGTAATTTCCTGTCAGAAAATTAATGAAAATTATAATTTGTTTTTTTAAATATTTTCAGTTCCATATTTTTGCGACGGAAAATTTCACTTGATATAAAGTTTTCGTTACGATGTCACTAACACCTTGTATAAAATATAAGTCTTCTTCTCTCGTGTGGCTTGTGAGTTCATTGACCGAGCTCATCAACCCTTGTGTCAGGGTTACTATTGACGCCAACGGCTCCGTCTGACGACGGAAAATTCCACTTGATATCAACTTAGAATAACGGTCTGAATCATCCCCTTCAGTATTCGGTACGATGTCACTAACACCCTGTACCTACCTACAATAGACATAGTTCCATATAACGAACTTTTTACAGAATTTATATAAGATTGTGATTTGAAACATCTTCAATTATTAACCAATTCATAGGTATTGTAATATCGTTTGCAAATGAATGGGTTAAAACTGAATCTTGGACCTATTAAACGTAACTAACAACTTCTTCACTTTGTCAAAATCGAAGCAAATATCATATACCTAACCTGTAATATTATGTTGTTTCTAGTTTATTACAAATTATATGTAAACGTCGTGGATGGCAAACAATTGATGGAAGGTTTTGGCTGAGTTGACCTTTCTGGCGGTGGCCTTTCTCTATGACTTTCAACCGTAGTATAGCATTAACTACATCACGAGTATATCAACTCAACACTCAGTGTGTACTGTAGCTCAAAGTTAACTAGTAAGTATGAGAATAACGTTGATTTTGTAGATACTTATGACAATTTAAACTGAAAACATTCTATTCAACAACATTCTATCAACCTGAAATTGATTCTTATCAGGGCTTTCTAATTTGGAGTACTTACTAAAGAGATGACGGTACCTTACGAAAAGATCTTAGTTCGTCATTCGTTTTATATTTGTACATCTAGCCATGGTATAAGAAAACCAGGTATGCTCAAAACTGCTAGCATTTCAAGGTTAGCCCAGCTGACGTCATACTACCCTAAGTTGCCATTTCGTAAAACAAAAATTCCCCACGTCCAATGTTTTTCATTTACTTTGCAAGGAAATGTTGCACTTTTAGTAAAAGATTTACGTACAGTTTGAATGACCTTTGTATATGTGTACACTAGTCAGTAATTCACTTAATTTTCAATAATAAAATTTACGTCCATAGAATGTTGGAGATACCAATTTAATGGTAACATTTACATCATCAAGGGCTAGCAATGGCGGCTTGTCATAGAATTGAGCATACCTGGTCTTCTTATACCATGCATCTAGCTAATCAACCACGTGATCAAATAAAACGTGTGTTGGTAGGTACCTAATAGTGGCGAGATGTTTGTTGTTTTGGTTTTCCCCGAAGGGTAAGGCAAAGGGCACTATGCCCATACAGCCATGTCTTATGTAATTATTTTTGATGATTAATGAAATGATGAAAGATGATGACGATTAATGATGAAACCTAAGCTCCCACCTTCGGAGCAGACTCCTACTCCGAACCCGAAACGAAATAACTCAAAAGTCCGCATAAACTTTTGAGTTATGAAGCGGCTTGTTGGCACGAAGTGAAAATAGATAAGTAGATACACTTTGTTTATTGAATATTCCGATATAATAACACTATCGCGAATGTTTTCCGACTAACTTAATGAGATCATTAACCACAAAACACCACTTCGTATTAATTATTTAGATTATTTAATGAAGAAAGCAACCGTCCCGTTTCCGTTCCCGCCAAAAAGCCGTATCGTAGATGAATGTTGCAAAACGTCTTTTTTATCAATCTTGAATGTATATATAACCACGGATATATCCTCGTTGAAAGAATGAGCTGTGGATTGAATTTTATTACTTAATCGACAAAAGTTGAATAAAACGTTTACTAAGGGATAGTTACGCTACGTAAGATACAATGACATGTAATATAATAATGGCCCCGATTCCTGCAAACACCGCCTAACTTTATTTTAAGTTATATCCGTCATTTTCATATCCGTCGAAAAAGAAAGGGACGGATGATACACAGCTCTTAATTTTAGGAAGAATGAGTAAATGAATGTGTCGGGTTATTGACTGATGTAAAATTTTTAGACGGTTGGTTTAGATTTGTGCTTAAAATTGACGTGTGTTCCATAAATTTTATGCTTGTCAATTACCCGTCCCTTTCCTTTTCGGCGGATAAGAAAATGACAGATATAACTTAAAATAAAATTAGATGGTATTTACAGGAATTAGCACCAATGATTTATATCTCCATTATTAATTTTCGCAATTGCATATATAAACGTGTCAATTTCTACAAGTCGTTAAATATAACCCTTGCGAATTTGCGTTTTGTGTCAACGATATTGCATGCATAGGTGTTAGTTAGTAATATCTTTTAATTAGAATACGTAGGTACTTTCTTGAAATTGAATAGGTCGAGAGCACTGAGTGATTCAGAATAGCGTAAGTACTTAATTATATGCAAAGTATCCTGATAACGATCTCTTCGCGATAGTTTAAAACAATGCAACGTTGTCGCTTGATCTTCGAAGACTTCTTCTTTAGATTTTCTTTGTATTTGCTAATTTATAAAATATTATGTAAGTAGTTATTTAGGAAGGCAACAATGCGTGACGTCGTCAGATTTTATTCTGGAGTCGGCGGGCGGCGGTCGTTTGCACCGCCGCCGCGTCGTTCGGCGACCATTTCTCCAGACCCCTCCCCCGCAAAACATCAAACAACGACCCTAACGCCAGTTCGATATACATTTATTATTTGTCTATTTACCAACTATCTCCCTCGACAAATATTCTTCGCAGAAACCTTATTCACTGCCAACATATTGCGAATGACATCACATGTAATACACAGTCATGCGGCATATTCAACAATATCATATTTCGTAATAAATTTGGAACATTCAGTGTGTTTTGTAATTAAATGTAAATTAGTTAATTAATATAATTACCTACCTATGTGAAAATTCGAGCTTATATCTTATGTACGGTTAGAAAGGCAACTCGAATACTGAAAAGCTACAAGTACAAAAACTCGAGGGAGGGACGGCCGATATGAGGAGTCATTTATTTGAATGATTTACATTAATGGTGGGCATCCGTCTTCATTGTATTTTGCGTGGGACCGGCAATTTGGAAAGAAGTGGATGATAAAATGATAAGACACCCGAGGGTTGTCACTGGCGAACTACTTTACGCGTATAATTGTTACACAGATCACATGTCCTATAGTATTTTTGTTAAACGAAGTGAATCAGTTAGCAATTTAACAATTATGTAGTCATTAAACTTTACAAGTTACCTTTATTACACATAGTGCTAAGGTTTGAAAAGGAAATTCAGAAGAAAAGTGTTGCGTTGTGACAAGTGTTGAGCGCTTGCCTTGCTCGACTTCCACTACAGGCAACATGGCAGCATGCCAACGTGGTGCGCTATATTGCCAGCTCAGCCTCTAGCTATGTCCACTATCGAGCACCTGCACTACATTTCTCTATTCACACCTAGGGTGTCGCGCTACGCAAACAACACCTGGACATCCGATATAACCGCCCCATGCCAAATACACCATCGAAACAGCTGACAGCCAACGTTTCGATCCAACCGCGAAGGTTACCCGTTGAACTGCGCATTATTTCGCTATTATTGTAATTCACCTCGTCTAGTCTACGAAGTTTTACCCCAGAACAGATTTTAAAAAGCTGATGTGTTTTATTTCAGGCATATACAGTTTAAAACGTTTTTTATCTCTGACTTGATTTTGCACGCATTCGTGAATATTTTCCGGTCAGTTATTAACGTCGGTATTTTGACCGGAAAAATATTTCGTCATGTGATGATGTATAATTGAATCAAACACTAACGGCGTTCCCATTATAAAAAAAAAACACAAATAAGGTTTATTGTAGGCTTCGTTTATCATTATAAAGCAAATTACAAAAGAGGCAAACTTAGAAGTACAACGAAAGTTAATTTGACACAGTGACCGAAGCTGTTTCTCTGTAAGTGGAGGTTCAAAGGTCTCGATTATCTGATGCGATTATCGCAGTGCGTGTGTGTGCGGTAATCGCGCCGTAAACGAAATGTGTGTCAATAGGGTTCCCATACACGCCACGCCGATACCCGCATACACCCGTATCAAACACATCAACACCAACACATAGCGTGCTATGAATACTCAACACCCTAAATCTCCGGGGTGAACTCAACTGCAGCTCGATAAGTAAACCAGTTTCAATGACGTTGGCATTTTTGTCGAACAAGCCGGTAGTCTTGCATATCAAAGGCGTAATTAAGAGATCAACGTCAAGGTGTCGTTTGGTAGCCGCCGCACCTGCATGCGTCACTTACATCTCCTCGGTGGCCGACGGGTGAATGCGACCCGGACATGCTCTTGGATTCAGATGCTCAACTGACAGAACAATTTGTAATATTATAGGTAGCTAACGCCCCTCTCTACGTATCACATACAACAACATCCCTTCAAAGGTTCAGACCTGCGTGCAAACATACAAAATTATGGTCTAAAATGTAAGTAAGTATACCTACATTACTAAGTTAACTGTAGCAAAACCGCGCCGTCGATTGCTGACATAAAGCAAACTACTAATATAACAACAAAAAATTAATGTTCTGACGAAAGAAAATAATATTATGACCGTTATATTAAGAAAAATACCAGCCTACACAGCTTCGATAGAGGTCCCCAGGTGCAGTTAATGTCCGGTGGAACAAAACTAAGCAGGTAATTTATTGATATCGCTATAATTACATTGTCACCAAAAAGCGGGTTTGTTACAATGTTGTATTTAGAGCGGCCGACGGCGGAGGCAGCGGCGGCGATTAACGCGAGGCAGGCGATAACGGTGCTCATGTACCTACAGCTTGGGCGAATAATAGATTGTAGCGTGTAGGTCGGCGCCGCCGCCCGCCGCCCGCCGCCCGCCGCCCGCCGCCATAAAAGGGCGGGCAGGCGCGGGCTCGCTGCACCTTGTATTCGGAAGTAATGAACACGCCACTACTCATACTTATATATTACTTATACATTTATACATGTATACTTTTTCTTATAATCTCGGTTTAAAAGGTCATCTTAGATTAATAGAATCTTGGGTTACTCATTCTTCTTTAACTTGAAGAAAATTTAATGTAAGTGTATTATACGTATAAAGTTCTGCGTCATTCAATTTATCTTAGATTGTCACCAGAAACAGTGAGAATAGATTTTATTTTTGCGCCGCCTTCAACTGTATTATTAATCGATGGGACGACATGAAAAATCAAATTTCTTCAGTTCCGAAATTGAAATAATTTATGAATTATCACCTGTACCCGATTTCGAAAATCGTCGATCGAAAAAATATATTTAAGTAGTTGGAATAAAAGTCGAGGATGTAAGTGTCAGCTGGAGGGCGTCAGCTCCACATCCATTAGCATCGCTTCCGTAACGAGGGGAAACGTTTGATCGGATATTAATTTATTATTCGAATATACGTCATATCAATACACGGGCCACATACGAGCTGGTCGTAAATTTTACTGTCAATACGTACATTACATCTGCATATGTATATAAGGAAGAAACCGATAACTTGAAAGTACCGTTATGTGAATGTATGCTCAAGTATAGAGTAACTTGATGATAGAAAACGCGAATAGAAGTCAACCGTGTCCTGGGAGTAATCAGAAAAGTTTCGAGATTAAATGTGAGGGGATACGTACTCTACCTGAGCATAAACAAAAAATCTCCACCTGGAAGACTTTCAATAACAAAGATATACCTACCTGTAACGTCGTTTGGAGTAGACCCGTGACCTGCCTTAACTGTTTCTGGACAGAAGATCGATGTGTGACATCTTTGCATAGTCGTATTATAAAATTGTCGCTGTTTGTTCGTCACCCTCATAGAGGTTTTGAGTGGAGCATTGTAATGATTGGATATAAGTTAATTGTCCGCGGACATGGAGAACTAACGACGGGCGCGGTGACTGATAGTGGGGAGGTTTGTGTGGCCCACGCGAGCGGAGCCGCAGACGGCCGCTAGTCTTTTAATAAGGAGGAATTCCAAATGAGAAACGGCAACCGAATAAACGTCACTTTAATGTAAAAGCAACCTTATCTGCCCGAATGGTAGCCATTAAGCAAATAACATTCATTTGCCAATTTGTATCAACCTGATGCAGTTCATTGGTAGAAGTAATTCCAAAGCGTTTGTCCAAGTATTTACAAATAATAATTAACAGTTAGCTCGACCATTATATACGGCGACACGGCTGACCACCAATCACGATGGTCTAACAGAAAGCTCGGTGTGGCGTGGTAGTGCTCATCAGTGGCAGTAGTTCATCATCATGCGACGAATGTGCTTCTGACTACCTCTATAGAGAATATAGTTGCGAGCGTATGTTATATATTATGTGTTTTTTGTCAATTAACTGTACAATCAACATATTTTTGTTTTTAATAATTTCTCAACTTTGGCAAAGGCTAGTAGTGTAAATAGAACAGTTTGTATGTGAAATGCGCGTAGTCGTCGGAGGTGGGCGAAGGTGCTGTTTACTTGAAAATTGGCACCGGCACCACGGCACAATATTGGATTCACAACAAAAGGAAAATTCTCATATTTGTTGATTTATTTCTTTAAACGACACTTTCTGGAAATATTCCATGATTTCTATTCGTACATCATGATATTATTTTTTAATGCAGAACACAGTACCAGGGAAAACTCCCAACAATAATTTTAAAGGAAAACATAATTTATGTGACATTTTTTTTATTCTGAGTGTTCTTCGTTAGTTTATCTCTGAATATTCCTCGAGTTTAGATCTTTTCCGAAATTGATTCCGGTTTTCGCATTGAAACTTCCTGATTTTATTTATTACAAATAATAATTAACAGAACTAACTTCTATTTATTACTTCCTTTGTCCTGTACTTAAGGCACTAATAGGCAGTAAATATTTATTACAGGAAATTATGTTTTGAAATGATGATTGTATAAGTGTAATAGTTTATTGAAGTTAGTTATAAAGGCATGAGGGTAATAAGCATCGCTCCCGCCGCCGTTACCTTTGCTGCTGACTCGAGTGCTGTGATGTGTATGAGGGTTCTGAAGGATTGACTTGACATAAACAATATTCTAATCATAAATCACAGATGGCGGCGCTGGCAACACAAACTCACACGCTGAGCTTACTAGTACGATTGGTTTCATTACTTTATAACAGATTTATCTTTAGTAAGTAGGTGTACACGGTAGCTGTTCTTTCCACCTTTCTGAATGTGCAAATATTGAAATTAAAATGATAGAAAATCCTATCTAGTTCTTCTTGTGTCGTATGGATTGTGAGATCGACCTACCTCATCGACCCTGGTGTCAGAATTACTTGAGTAAATAAACTTAACGGATAATCTTAGTTTCGGTCAATCGGGTGTATCAATCAGCCTGCAATATCCTAATTTACCCTGCAGTATCCAATGTTTTTATGATTATGTCCCGACAGTGATTGGAACCCGGGACCTCCGGATGCTCAGCTACTGAAACACAGAGGCCGTTAACATCCTGTAATCTACCCTTACGATTGAGTACGAAAATGGCGCGCTTATCCCGCGTAATGTATTTATTTGCGAAAACAAGACGTAATGGAACAATGAATTAATGCAGTAGTTACTGAAGTTGGTATTAATAGTGCTTCCTTGTACCTTTTTATGCAACAATCTCCCAGTACTACTGAATTAAAATCTGATGCACCTTTGTAATGGTTAATGAGCACTTAAAAATGTTTGCGGCCATATTTTGAGAAGTACTGTAGTTACCGGGTCGTATACCGTATATTACTACGACGAATATATTTACGAATATTTATCAACCAAAAATGTCTCTACAACGCTCATTATGTTCATGTTATTTTGAGCAGGTTTATTTTCATTATTGTGGATGCTTTTACATTCTATACAGTAAATGCCTGTTTTGTTTTTGTAGGACGAGGATAAATTATAATCTAAAACATCCATTTTGCCGAAAACCTTGTTTCATTTCTTTGACCGTCCTCTAGAGTATTCTCCGAGGAGATTGGCAAGTTTTCCGCGGATAAAAGCAGAATTTCGACAGAAACTAAGTATGAAGTATAACTTAGGCGCCTTACTTATACTTACGCATTTTTTATATTTAGAAATAATAGCAATTTGTATGTGACTCTCTGGTACTCTGTCCGCTCTCTGGTACACGTAAGTATAGTGTATTATTTATTCGTTATAATTTCATAAGCGCCCTTTGATAAGGGACCTCAAGCTAAGGTAATGTTTGTATTAACTACGTGTATAAATAAATAAATAAATGTTTTATTGTCTTGGAGCAGAACGGGCTGCAAGTCGTTGGTGATAAAATGTATTCAAAATGTTAACTTAACGTTTGATTACTGCTATCAAGATACAGTTTGTTGTGAATACAGAAAACATTGTACGACCTATAAATAAAATTGCATTGCATTTGAACTAGATTTGCCGAAGTTTTGTAGTAGTCAAGTCGCGGCCGCCCCGTGTCGCGTCGATGCTCTGCGTGACTCCGCCGCCGATAAACGCGCGCCGTTTATATCGCGGTAAAGTTAACCGCGGATTTAATGAAGCACCTAGGCCTAATCAATATAAACTCAGATTTTATCACATCCACGAAACCGCTACGAAACTCCACGACGCGGCAGCGGGACCCTCGCCGTCGGCTTGTAATAATCTCCGCTCTCCATCCGGTCTGATTCAGCAGAAACTTTCCAAGTTTCGTAATAACCGCTAATCAAAACGAAGTATGCGAGGAACAATGTTTTCGACAAATCCAAAACTTATTATTAAACTTACCTCTCCTGGGGCGACGCCAAACTTTACAAACAAAACGACGAAAGATATAGAAACCACACGTATAAAAAAAAGGAAATAAAATGTTGAACCTTCTACGAAAACTTTTAAAGTTGCATTAAACTAAAACCCGGTGAATTTAAACTTTAAAATTACAGACACTATTGAAACTATTTTGCAAATTATGTTTTGAAACGCATTGGTGGTTAAATTTATTTATTGCAAGATTTTTGTAAATTGGAATAATCCGCAAAATGTTGGGACCGACCGGCGTGGGAGCGCCGTCGGGCTCGCAGCGACTCCCAACTTACTGAGATCGCGGGCCGCCGCCGGCGGGGGTTATATAGCCGCCGCTGCCGGGCCCCGGCACCTTGCGCGACACACCTGCGCACTATGCCCTCTTCACCTTCTTCCTCCTACACAATATTTGCATTTGACCAGTACTTTTCGTGGGCGCGAAATCAGTTTCCGGTCACTTTCCAACTTGAATAAACCAACTATTTATCTTTGAATTGAATTAAAAGGGGTTGTCGAACTTAGTGTGATTATCGCGTTGGCTTTCCGTTGATCGAACCGCTACGTAATGGAACTACTCGCAGTCAGCTGGCGGGAGGCATGAATCTTGACGAGAAAAATCTTTTTTTCTCACCGTCCGTCAGGATGTCAAATAGTAATCGATGAGCAGGATGCCAACGAACCAGTAGATATTTTTGGACAATATTACCACACTTTCTCCGGCAGACACAAACATTTTATTTCCGTTTAACAATTTTAAGAATAGATATCTTTTTTACAATATTTTTGTACTTAATTCTTCTTCTATCGTGTGGGTTGTGAGGTGAATTACCAACCCCATCAACCCTGGTGTCAGGGTTATTATTGAGCCGCCAAAAGCCCCTGACATGGCTCATGTAACGACTACTTACTTACATCAGTAAGTAGTAACCGGGACCAACGGCTTAACGTGTCTTCCGAAGCACGGATCATCTTACTTTTTGGACAATCAGGTGATCAGCCTGTAATGTCCTAACCAAACTAGGGATCACAAAGTGATTTTTGTGATATGTCGCCACCGGGATTCGAACCCGGGACCTCCGGATCGTGAGCCCAACTCTCAACCACTGGATCACGGAGGTCGGAGGAGGTGTACTTAATTGATAAACCAAAATTGAATTAAATTTCACGCCAGTTTCGGCACTAATGCTGTCTAAAAATTAAGTCATAACCCGAAATGATTGCATTCAAAATTTGGATTAAAGACACACTATAAAGAAAGGGTAAAATACAAGTCATGGAAGATATTGGGGGGTCACTGCGTGCATCACGCGATCAGAACATAAACAAGGTTACCTTTGATGTGAAATCAGCTTACTACAGGTCGGTTTGGGAATATAAACACCACCTAAGTTTGCCACCAATCATTCCGATACGTTTAAGTCTCTAACTTTGTAATTGTATTAAATGTAGAATAAATATTTTGATTTAATGATTTTGAATAGCTAATTAAAATGGCATTTTGTAAATTTTTAATAAACACTAGCGAGGTAAGCGCTTGAAGTAGCTGAATTAATAAATAAAGTAGTTTTTAGGCATTAAGCGCCGTTCATCGCCATCTGTCTGCCTCTTGAGCCCACAGACTTCGTAAAGCTTTTTTATATTTATTTTTCTTATTATAAGCGACCGTCCGGGATAGTTGGGTGAATTTGAATTTTCCGTTTTTATTCGAGAACACTTTTCAAACTCTAATAAGGTTTGGGTTATTGGCTATCAAATGGTAAATGAGCACAACACCAGTGTAGTACGGTCACGAGCATTAATATGTATACACTTTGGTACCATGTCACATTAACTTTTTCGACAAATTGAACTGTAAGTCTCACTAAATGTCAAATATGTTAGTGCGACAGAGTCCTAAAGTGTGTACATTATATTGCTCATAACTGTACTTAAACAGTAGATTCTGGAACTAGGCCAAATTTTACAACAATTTTCAAGGCAGACACGGATAAATTTTCGTTTATTCAATATTCATATTTCTTTTACACCTACCTATTATACTAGCTGTTGTTTTTTAGTTGTCATTGGAAGTTACTCAATACTATACAGTACAAAAAATCTTACACTTTACTTGCATATTAATTAAACACAACATTAGGACAATCACGAATAGAAATAGACAAGGCCTTATTGTTTAATAGGACTTTATTTCGAAGCGTCTTTGGGTGCAAAAACTTGCTATCCACATATCTAACTATCTTCAGCGAGGAGATATAATTGGCTTTGAATTAATATTTATAAATAGTTATTACGTAATTTAACAGCCGCTGTGGTCTACTGGTTAGAGCGTTAAGTTCACGATCTGGAGGTCCGGGTTCGATTCCCGATGGGGACATTGTCGAAATCACTTTGTGATATTGTCCTTCGTTTGGTAAGGACTTTACAGGCTTGAATCACCTGATTGTCTAAAAAATAAGATGATTCCGTGCTTCGGAGGGCACGTTAAGCCAACCCGCAGTGGAGCAGCGTGGTGGAGTATGCTCCATATCCCCTCTGGTTGATTGAGGGATGGTCTGCGCCCAACAGTGGGACGTATAGGCTGTTTATGTTTAATTACGTAATTTGTATTTGTTTTCCCCCGAACGTTAAATAAATAATATTGTGACTCACCTCAGAGTTTTCTGGTATCAGAGGTCTTCTGCGGAGACTGGTGTCCTGGTAGCGGTTGACAGGGTCCTCGCCTGAGACTGCGCGCTGGTAGGAGAGCCTACGCCCCTTGGAGTCCACCCGCGGTCCGCACAGCCCGTTCTCAGGTATAGTCGTGAAGTCCGAATAGGAGTGGCACACCTGCATCTCCCCCGACTTCTCATCTTGTATAATACGTCTGAAGTAATTCGTGAGACCCTCGCTAGCCACCCACGTCACCCTGGAAAATACATTGTTTATATTAGACTAATACTTATACAGGGTGTTAGTGACATCGTAACGAAAATTTTGAGGGGTGATTGAGGCCATGATTCTGAGTTGATATCAAGTGGAATTTTCCGTCGCAAAAGTATGGAACTGAAAATAATTTAAAAAAAAAGGATATGAATATTCAGACTGAAAATTCCACTTGATATCAACTCAGAATCATGGTCTGAACCATCCCCCTCAGTATTCGTTACGGTGTCATTAACACCCATACCTACTTGTATGGCTACTGTATGAAGTTGTACGGGGTGTAAGTGACATCGTAACGAATACTGAGAGGGATGATTCAGCTGATTATTCTGAGTTAATATCAAGTGGAATTTTCCATCGCAAAAGTATAGAATTGAAAATAATTCAAAATAACTAAAAAGATATCATGAATTTTGCGATGAAAAATTCCACTTGATATTAACTCAGAATCATGGTCTCAATCATCCCCCTGAGTATTCGGTACGATGTCACTAACACCCTGTATAATTAATAGTTCGTTTCGTGGAGTGGAGTATTCTCCGTGAACGATAACGGGAGCCCAGCAGGGCTAACATGCGCAACAAACGATTCAATAAATTTTGTCGAAATCGATAAGCTTTTTTCCTAACATGCGTGCTACGTGATTTTGTTTGTATTTTAACAGAACACCATGACTTATTTCGGTTCACATGTTAGCACCAATCGACAAAACGACATAATTATATCGTCAGAACCGATAAAATGACCGTGACAAAATTTTATCAAATTGCACGTTAGCCCTAGTCGTCGAGCAATAACATAAACTGCCTGTATACGTCCCACTGCTGGGTACAGGTCTCCCCTCAATCAACCGGAGGGGGTACGGAGCATACTCCACCACGCTGCTCCAATGCGGGTTGGTGGAGGTGTTTTTACGGCTAATAGCCGGGACCAACGGCTTAACGTCCCCTCCGAAGCACGGAATCATCTTACTTTTTCGGACAATCAGGTGATTCAAGCCTGAAAAGTCCTTACCAAACAAAGGACAGTCTCACAAAGTGATTTCGACAATGTCCCCATCGGGAATCGAAACCGGTCGTCGAGCAATAGGGAAACGAAATATTATGTATAATACAGGGTATTTCTACATATCCATTTATGTATTAATGAGTATTGATTGTGGGAAAAGTTATCTATCTAATAATTGCTAATTTCGTTCTTTCGTTGTGGTAGGTAGCCGTCATTAAGGTGCACCATAAGTCCAAATAAATTGTTCAGCATATTTTGACCTGAATTGCTATAAAACTAGAGTAGGTAAGGTAAGGCTAAATTTTGTATCATAGGATCGATCGCATACGTTTTGTCATAAACTGCAGCTCATATTTGATTTAATATCAAAATGTCGCAAAGCTGCATATTTGACTGCACTAGATAAGTTCCTAGAATATTTGTATTGAGGCATTTGAAACCAAAAGGAAAAACAATTTGTACGTTTGAAAATGTAATCATTTCTTTACTGGAGGTGGGAATAAATAAATGAATTTCCATTTATTCACACAATAATTAAAAACAATAAAATAAATAATAAATAAATTAAAAAGGTACTAAAATTAAGGCGATCTTACTTGTTTGTTGCTACGTATGTCCAGCAGTGGAAGATTTCCAGCTAAGGAATTAAATATGATAGAATTTAAGATGATTTAACGAAATGGTTATTACATATGTGTTTTTATAGTGTCAACGAATTCTTTAACTATAGGAATAAGTCTTAATAATAATATAATTAGGATATGTATAAATATTTGCACACCTGCTTGCAGGTTGAATACATGCACTGTGTTACTTAGAATAAGATCTTTAACTTTGTGTTCTTGCAAATAAATGATTGATTGATTGATTGATTGATAATGATGATGACTTGTTTGTTGAGAAAATATTCATGTAGATAAATTATCACAACTCAAAATACCATTCTTTTGAGTTGTCAAGACGCGTTCGGACGACGCGCACAGTACCTACGGTTATTCATGTCCCGAGACGCAATGTCCATACTGCAGATGCGTACAGTCTTAGAGATCATTGTGTAACGGCGCTGGCGCAGCAAAGAGGATCTACGTTACGACGATACACACGATTCATCTCACTCTCTTGCGACGGTCCTTACAAGAGCCGTACGCGTATCCATTGTACGCTTGCGCAACGTATTCCGACTACGGTATCGCTACGCAGTTACGTTATTAGATTTCATGTGCAATATTCACAAGCAAAAAACTAGTTTCACATAATGAATGACGAACGACATCGACATGAGAATACATACGTATCCATTCATATGCATACTTACAAAAAATATATCGCGATAGTAAATATGCTGGGCTGGCATTTTAAATATGATTGGCCGCCTGATACGACACGATTCGTTTATAATGAAAGAGGGGAAGGGGTAGACCTAGGAGAACATTTATGAAACAAATAAAAGAGAAGGCGCAGATCGTGAGGTATCAGGAGACCAGGTGAAGGATTTCGCAGAGAGAAGAGAGGCATGGTGATTACTCCACCGACAAGAGTGCAGCTCTTAAATAATGAGAGAGGTACTTACTTTAACTATGTCGGCTTGTTTCACGCGAAATCGAGTCTTCAAAATCGAGCGCAATATAATTTTATAATGTTATCTCGTAGCAAGTATATTGCAATGTTTGGGTCAGAATAACAAACTGGTACTTAAGTACCTAAGAATTACAGAAAACACTAAAATTTTCATGAATTTTTCGACAGGAAATACCACTTGATATCTAACTCAGAATTAGGGTCTGAATACCCTGTATATTTCTAAAGTTTGTTGTACCCATCCACAAAAGTAACAGTGTGGATCCTCTCCTGTTCCTTTTTTGACTTCACTGGTTGTATAGTATTGTTGAAGGTCTTATTTTTATTAAATTAGTCTTAGACAAGGTTTGAGTAGGCTTAATTCTAGCAGTACCGCAAGTACTAAATGGCTGAATAGGTTTTTAGCCTACTATGCTTTTTATTTAACAATCTAGTCTTAAAATAAGGGCTAAAAAGCCTAAAGTCCTTTGCAGCACTAGTATAGGTACTAGGTAGGCCTAGGCAGGGCACCACTATACAATAGGTGTAGTGGCTTGTAAATATTTTATTTCTCGCTACCGAGTGCAGTGGTGGTGGCTCCTGTGCTGAATTGCATTATAGAACTTAAAAACATTATATTGCTTTTTCGTTAACGTCCATTTTTGTGAGAGCAAAATTGAACGTTAGAAAAAGTACCTATTATTTTTCTGCTAATGTTAGATTCCTGAGTACCTATGTAGCGTGATTAAAATTGTGTTTTGAACTGTAAGTACATGTAAATTACAGACGTGATGTCAAGCAGTCGCCGTTCGAGGAGTCGCTGTCAACGCTACAATTCACTTGAAGTCAATTTGTTGTTACACAATACATGAAAAGTATTTTGAATGGAACATATTTTGTTCTTTTATTTGTGATTTAGTAATTAAGCGATTTAGTACTAATTACACTACTTGCTCGGAAATGTTGATTTCACCTTAACTCCCCGTACCGCGTTCCCGTGAAAAAGGGGCTTGGCAGACAGACGATCAGCGGACACATAGAAAAGTGATCGTATAAGGGTTCCGTTTTTTTCTTTTTGAGCTTCAGAACCCTAAAAATGATGCAGCCGTGTATTCAAACATTGCCGTTTACCTATTACATTTGTATGTTCACTATACAAAATCCATACTAATATTATAAATGCGAAAGTAACTCTGTCTGTCTGTCTGTCTGTCTGTCTGTCTGTCTGTCTGTCTGTTACTCTTTCACGCCTAAACGGCTCAACGGATTTTGATGAAATTTGGTATGGTGATAGATGATAACCTAGAAATGGTCATAGGCTATAAATAATCACGCCATCGTTCTTAGGGGGTAGGCAGTTGGCAGATAACTAAATTGATTTAGTGATTTGTAGTCGTTTTTGTTGGGACTTTTGCTCTTTCACGTCTAAACGGCTGAACGGATTTTAATGAAATTTAGTAAGGTAATAGTTGGTTATCTAAAAACGGTTGTACGATCAAATTGATCACGTCATCGTACTTAGGGGGTAGGAAGTAGGCAGAAAACTGAATTGAGTTAGTGATTTTTTTATGGTTTTTGCTGGGAGTTTTGTCTATCATGCCTAAACGGCTCAACGGATTTTGATGAAATTTAGTTAGCTGATAGATAGTAATCTAGAAAAGGATATGGCCTATTAATATTTATGCTATCGTACTTAAGGCGTAGGCAGTAGACAGAAAACTAGGTTAGTGATTTTTAATTGTTTGTTTTAAAAGTTTGCCTCATTCACGCCTTAACGTCTGAACGGAATTTTATAAGACTTGGTTAATTTAAAGATAGGATCTTAGGCACGGACACAGGCTACTTTTTATGGCGGGAAAATACCTCATTCCCGCGGAAATCTAGATTTCGTGATCGTGTCAAGAAGCGCATGACGCCATAGCTACTGGAATGATTTCGATGTTTTTTTTTAAACTGAGTGACCTCAAGTTAGTATTTGATCACTTTTCTAACTTAGAGGGTAGGTAGGCGCCATAATTTAGGGAATTTATGATAAAATTTTGATGCAACTGTCTTTATTAAACAGTTATATCTCATTCCTACAGGAACCTACACATAGCTATAGCTAGCTATCTATTAACATTAAAACTCTTTCTAGAATCACATTACGCCAATTAATTGATCTGATTTGTATAAGTTTTTTTATTCAACTAACTATTACATTACATACAGATAAAATCTAATTACTTACACCACATAATTAATATAGTACTACATGACTAGCTACGCTTTAAACTTGAGGAGGTAATTCGATAGACATTTATACGAACTTTAAGCCCAGTAATCAATAATAGTAATAAGGTAATACTCATTTTAGACAAAGAAACGGATAGGTAATCAGTTCTTCAACGAAATTATAACACCTACACTTAGTTTGTTTACTATTTAACGAGGGAAAATAATCCTTACTAATATTATAAATGCGAAAGTAACTCTGTCTGTCTGTCTGTCTGTTACGCTTTCCCGCTAAAACCTCTCAACCGATTTTGATTAAATTTGGCACAGACAATCTTTAGACCCTGAGAAAGAAAATAGGATACCTTTTATTGCGAAAAGAAGGGACGAAGAGATTGAAATAGGGGTTGAAAGTTTGTATGGGATATTTTAATTTTAAAATATAAATCCATGAAACTTTATATTTAAGCACTTGATAAAAAATAATTAAACATTTGTTCTAGCGTTGCTGAAATTTCGACCAGTGAGGGGGTGAAATGAGGGTTGAAAGTTTGTATGGGAGTTCGTCATTTTTGGGGATAAAACCACGAAACTTTATATTTAGGAACTTGATAAGAAATAAAAAAACAATTTGTTAAAGCGTTTTTGAAAATTCGATCTTTGAGGGGATGAAATAGGTGTTGAAATTTTTTATGAGGTTCGTCATTTTTCAAGATAAAAATATTAAATTTTGTGTTTAGGCACTAAATAACAAACAAAAAATCGTTTGTTCAAGCATTTTGAAATTTTTACCAGTATGGGGGTGAAATACGGGTTGAATGTTTGTATGGGTATTCGTCATTTTTGAAGATAAAACCATGAAACTTGGTACGTAGGTCTCTTAGGATGTGCAGAGTTTTTCAACAAACGGATTTTCCGAAATTCGAACGGAACGGAACGGATTCGGAACGGGAACTACGAAGCCAAACTTTTTGTATACAAAATATTAACCACTGAACCTAGGAACATGATATTTAGTAGTTTTGGGTGTATCAAGTTAAAAAAATTTGGCTTTTGTAGATAAAGTTCCTTTTAACGAATACTCTGCATCGCCGCCACTGCCGTCGGTCGTCGTTCGTCGTCGCGCACATTCGCCGAAGTGTGGCGGCAGTCAACGGCGCTGTCTTGTGGTGGGGGAGCGCACGTGGTGTATACGTGGCCTGCTCGCGAGTGTCGAGTCCAAACAATTTCTACATTTTAACAAATAATAACAAAATAGCAAACGTTGTGTACAAAAAAGTTTTAAATTAGGTCATTTTAAAATATTTTTGTACACAACGTGACGCTGACCCCTGTAAGTGTCTTGGACATAAGGGACCGATAAATATTCCTAGGTAATTTCTGCCACTCAATGGAATACATAGGTACTTTATAACGACTGTAAACAGATATTTTTTATTTTTTTTAAATATACCTACTTACTCTCTTTTAATCACATGCTATACCGTTCCTTTTATATAATCCTTAATATTCAAATTAAAAGTACGCAGACGAAGTCGCGGGTACCAGCTAGTATAAATATAAAATTGTGTCGTTGAGCCTGACACAAGGTTACAGTACTCTGATTTCGTTTCCGATTTCCGTACGGTGTGGGTCTTGCAAGGAAATTGAATAGCACCTGATACTATGTTACCTATATCCGTTAGTTTACGTGTTTCACTGACTTTGTATGCATGGAAATTCAACTTACTAATTGAATAGTAAAATTTCAATAAAATAAACCTTGGGTACGTACCTATATCTGCTATTATAGCATTTTTGCTATATCTGCTATTAAGTATAGCAGATATTATAGGTAGCAGGTAACATGTACTTTGGCATATATATACATATCCCTAAAATGAAATACAGAAAATGTCACAGGGTTAATTTAAAGGACGGAAATAGACAGTTTAGCGTGATACAACCAAAGACAGTTTTAAAGTCGTACTTTACTTACCGATTAGACCTATTTGAGTTTTTCCGTCTTCGCGTGTTATGGGTGGTGTCAAGCCCGGAGCTCATGGATATTGCGCGGGAGTTCAGCAGCGACTCCTGGATATACGCTTCATTCAGACCTGGGGGCAAAATGTTTTTAATTATTAAATCAATTTTTTTTATTTATTTATTTATTCACAATTTATATTATTAATATTATTAAATTTGTTCGGGTTCAAAACTCTCCTGAGTCAAATTAATTCCACTTTATGAGTTTTTTCCTAAGCATAGGTAAGAAAGTATTTGAACAAAATTCCTTAGACGGCATCGACTACTGGGCCAGACAAATGGGGAGCGCTAATGGCTGACTCTCTCACTCAGGGTGCCTAGGTGGGCGCGTTTCACATGATGAAATTCAACAGAAGCGGCATGAACTTCCTGCCTCCGAGCGCATTGGCAATAAAATTAAGTAAGTCCTCTCTAAAGAATAGGTATATACATTTTACAATATTACCTAGTGCAAGATTTTCGGAAATTGTTATCTTTAAGACAGAGTTGATTGCTTCTATTGAGTGTACTCTCGTCCGCTATACTATACGAAGCTATACTATATTGTTTGCAACGTCGGTAGTAACCTAGGAGCATCTTCTTCATCTATCATGTATACTGTAGTCTGTAGCCAGAGCGAGATAGCGAAGGTATTATAGGAGTAACAGAGGAAGTTTACTCCACTAGAATTAAGACGGTTGGTATAACACCGAAGCGGAGTCGAACTTCAGCGATCTATTATATTAGTGCTCTGTTTTGATTAAATTGACAACTTTGTATTAAATTGTTTGTCTACATCGATTATTAGAATTGATATATGGTTACCTTATAGAGACAACCTCGTAAATGGCATCATGAAAAACTCCTTCCAAAAATACTTTGAACACGCTACTTTAACGGTTATCAGGAACAGAACCGGCCAGGACGTAAAGTTGGTGGACAGGAGTGATGGGAACCAGAGAGCTTGGCATCATTACACTATGCTCCGTACATACCATTTTCAGTTACCGTGGGGAAATTGTGCCAAATTGTGGTGATAAGAAAGAAAGAAAGAAAGAAACGTTTATTATAAAGGGACACCACAGTAACAAATATAAAATAAATAACAAATATATAATATAAAACACGGAGTAACACATAAATAAGAATGTCATCTGCTGTCTTACGGATCTACTCATTCATGGGGATACCAAACATGAGTCGTGTCTGCCTGATGAGACAATCACACGGTCGCACTTGTTTATTGATTTTGTCATAAGAGTAATTTGTTTATGGGAATAACAATGTTGTAATTTGTAACTCATGAATCCAGGTAAATTTTAATTTTAATTGTTACCCGTTAATTACTTAATAATTCAATCTTCTTCGTCTTCTTCTATTGTGTGGGTTGTGAGGTGGATTACCAACCCCATCAACCCTGGTGTCAGGGTTACTATTGAGCTGCTAAAAGCCCCTGACATGGCTCATATAACGACTACTCACTTACATCAGTAAGTAGTAACCGGGACCAACAGCTTAACGTGCCTTCCGAAGCACGGATCATATTACTTTCGGACAATCAGGTGATCAGCCTGTGATATTACCAGATTGTATTGTAAATAAGCACGTACTTGGTTATTAAAAAAGGAATAATGTAATGGTTACATGAATTATCTTAGACATATGTCAACATGGTTTTGTAATAAATGCTAGATTATTCTGTTTGATCTTTTTTAGTTAGCAACACAAAAACTTAGTTGTGTTGTGCTTAGTTGTAATTATTTATTGTATAGTGAGTAATCATCTGTTCTTTGTTTGGTAAGGACATTGTAGGATTGAATCACCTGATTGTTCGAAAAGTAAAATGATTCCGAGCTTCGGAAGGCACGCTAAGCCCTTGGTCCCGGGCTACTAGCCCAAACACCTCCACCAACCCGTAGTGGAGCAGCGTGGTGAATGCTCTATACAACTTCCGGTTAATTGAGGGGAGGCCTTTGCCCAGCAGTGGAACATATATAGGCTGTATATATTTATGTTATGTATAGTGAGAAATATTTTTTTGGCAAGTATTGTCTAATATTCAAATAGTAATACAGGGCGTTAGTAACATCGTAACGAATCCTTTAAGAGATGATTCGGACTATGATTCTGAGTTCATATCATGTGGAATTTTTCGTCGCAAATGTATGGAACTGAAAATAATTAAAAAAAAACTAAGATTTTCATGAATTTTCCGACAGGAAATTCCACTTGATATCAACTCAGAATGATGTTCAGAATCATCCCCCTCAGTACTCGTTACGGTGTCACTAACACCCATACCTACTTGTATGGCTAAATGTACCTACTTGTACGGGGTGTAAGTGACATCGTAACGAATACTAACGGGGATGTTTCAGCTGATTATTCTGAGTTAATATCAAGTGAATTGATAATAATTAAAAAAAAGAAAACTTAAAGAAATAATGAATTTTGCGACGGAAAATTCCACATGATATTAACTTAGAATCATGGTCTGAATCATCCCCCTTAGTATTAGTTACGATGTTACTAACACCCTTTATATGTATATCGCAGTCATTTGTTTGCTGCAACCAGTTTTTATTTATTAATACAATATGTATGTTACACATAGTTCTGTTTATCAGATTACCTTTCACTGTGTTAACAGTTTTATTCAAAGTAACTTTAAATATTGTTACAGTTATTAAACTATGCGTATTGATAACCAAATTGATTGTTTTGCCACAAAAAATAGTGTGGTTTAAATCAGGAATATTATTTTACTACATCTGATATATTGTTATTATTTAACCAGATTGTTCAAGTTTTGTTTTGTTTGTTGAAGTAAAGATTGTTCAAGTAAACAGTAAGTACATTAAAGATATCTGACACATAAATATGACAATGTTTCCTGTTTAATTTTTTTTTAATTAGCTTATTTTTTTATGTAAGTACATCTTAAAAAACAAAATAATATACAATCTGTCAAATAATACTAAATAATAATAATAAAGCTCGGAGCTCGGTGGCGCAGCGGTAAACGCGCTCGGTCTGCGATTGTTGAAGTAAAGCAACTTTCGCAGAGGCCGGTCATAGGATGGGTGACCACAAAAAAAAAGTTTTCATCTCGAGCTCCTCCGTGCTTCGGAAGGCACGTTAAGCTGTTGGTCCCGGTTGCATTAGCAGTCGTTAATAACCACCAATCCGCACTGGGCCCGCGTGGTGGTTTAAGGCCCGATCTCCCTATCCATCCATAGGGAAGGCCCGTGCCCCAGCAGTGGGGACGTTAATGGGCTGGTGATGATGATGATGAATAATAATAAACAGAAAATACCTTAACTATAAACATTGTAAAATTAATTATATTCAGGTTAATAGAAGCAGATATATTTTCTACGTGAACGATCAGGTGTTTTATTATTTATTCTTCTTTAAGTTCTTTTTGTTGATTTTTTTATTTGCCTTTGCCTCCTTTTCGCGGAGTTCACTTATTAATTTACGAATCAAATTGAAAAAAGAACGGTTCCGTATGAACTTACGTACATGTTACGTCGTTCTTTCGAAAATACGTTTCCTCAGGTAAATGGGATCCTATCACTTTGTATTCCTTAACATTCCCTTTTTAAGCAGGTACGAGACATTCAAACTGGATTCGGTAGTTTAAAAATGAACCCGAGATTCGAAGGCGTTACTGACTAACGCTTTCTCTTAACTGGGCTCTCACTCTATCACGGCTTGTGTGTCTAATCGTGAAAAATATGCTATGGTTGAATATGTTCCATTTTTATGTGGTTGTCGATTGGATATATTTAGATTTAGACCCGCATACAGATAAAAAAATATATCTGTGTCTTTGAATTACAAGACCCGACGGGCGGCCATCATTGAGCTTCGTGTGATGTCACATTTCACAAACTTTGTCCGGCGAAGTAGTTAATGCCATCTGCGGCAAATCTACAATAAGTCACGTCAAAAACAAAAAAAAAACAAAAACATTTCACAAAATAAACACAAACTATGTGTCAGGTTTCAAGTAATACTGTTTGACAGTTTATTTTGCTTATTGAAATGCGACGTCACTGGGAAAAATGTCATGTGACCAACCACTTTCGCGCGAAATTTGAAATGAATGAAAAAAAAAATGTTTTAAGAATATAATATATGTTTTGTTTTTTGTATAAGCATCTGTAATTTATAAAATAGTCAATTAAAATAATAGTTGATTGAACTTTCAGAAAAAGAGAAATAAGATAGAAACAGTAGTAAAAGTTTTGATTAAACAGATATAAAAAGCTTAATAAATAACCAAGTATACTAACTACTTGTACACATGTAGGTACTTCTGATAAAATAAATTTGGTTGCAATGGAGACATCTCTATAACGTTCCTTTGTATAAATAAACTAGTTTCGAGAGCGCGTGACCCTGTTCTAACCCTTGATTTGTCGAGATACCAGACACAATAGATTTTACATTGTTTCTCGTGTTAATCTGCTTTCCAACACAATGCAACAATACAATATAGAAGTTAACATATTATTGAACACACAATACGATGTGGAGTATTTCCCTCTAATATGGACATACCCCACGTCGATGTTACATAAATCAAGGTTTCAATTTCCATACTTAACAGCGTGCAGTTAAAACTTTCTGAAACAATATTGTACGTCTTGTGAGCTCACTTTTGAAGGCCGTGAACTTTTAATATGTTTTATAGGTACACAGATTGGCGAAGCATAAATTGAAGAAACTTTGGGCCTCGACACACGGGTACTTTAGTACCTCGGGGTCTCCATTTTGCGACTATACACAGCGCTTATACTTAATAGGTCTCAAAAGACCTGTGCTCACTCCACCGCGTCGGACTAGGACCGTGTCAGGTACGGACCGGCGCATGCTGGACGCTACTATGCTCACTGCAACGGAGCAACATCAGTAACCCTGTTCTATCCCTGTATTGTACGAGAATTCTGGCCGGTCCGTGCATGGCACGCTACGGTGTTGGTCGATGACGGAACGATCTAGTGGGCGTTGCGCCATAGAAATTCATACAAAGAATATTTTTTTTTCTGTGCTGGGAGGGATACGGTCCTAGTACGATACAACGTAATGGGCACGGATCTTTATAGTCACAAGCCTTTCCTCTTCGTATATTATACAAGTTCGTTGCCCTAAATTGTCGCGTCCGGGAATCAAAGCCGAGACCTCTGATTTGGTGGTCATAGTTTAATCGTTCATCAATTGAACATTACTCTGAGATACTAATAAAAAAACCAGAGGTATGAAGCAGGCATAGTAGACTGGCTCCAAGCAGCTAGATGGAGTTTGAAGTATGTACTTAAGTACCAAATTGAAATCCAATGTAACTTGCTGTTTATGTTGAAGAAAAAGAATTCACAATGTAACTACAATATGAGGACTCATTTCGCAGAGACAAATGACTCAGGCTTTTGAATATATCACCAACTCGTACAAATTATTCATGAATAAATAATGAGATTAGACTCTGGAATGGGGCGAATAGACTCGACCTTACACAGTCTAGATTTCCAGACTGAGTCAGTGCATCTTGCTGTCAATAAATACAGAAAGGGTAAATGATTAAATGAGTACTTTTTACATTAGAGTCTCCTACTCGTAGAAGTGTGTAGTGTACAAAATATACGTTTTATGAGGGACTTTCCAGGCTACGTTCGTCAACAACAATATAGATGGCGCTGTATATCTTTTTCCCTCTAATTTTATGAATAACAGACATACTTATGCAACTTTTATCTCTGTTTTTGAGTTCTCTATTTATTACACCCATTTTTATTCTGATCAAAATAAAGCGAAGCAATATAGGTAGCTACGTAATTCTATAAATAATGTGATCCAAATATCAAGCAACAATTGCTTTTTATATAAACCTTCTGCTCATCATCATCATCATCATCAGCCCATTAACGTCCCCACTGCTGGGGCACGGGCCTTCCCTATGGATGGATAGGGAGATCGGGCCTTAAACTATCACGCGGACCCAGTGCGGATTGACGGTTATTAACGACTGCTAATGCAGCCGGGACCAACCGCTTAGCGTGCCTACCTTCTGCTAATACATTGTATTTTGGAATAACTGTGTACGCGAGTAATGCAAAATAGGTAATTATCACGTAAAAACTGTACAACGCTTTCTATATTGTGTTCGGTGCACGTAGCCTGGAAGGCCCCTCATTGATTGGAACAAGGTAAGTAAATCTTACAATAATTTGATTAACCGGTAAACTCTCGTTTGATGACTAAACGCAATTCACTAAACAGAATAGCAAATTTCATATTATAGTATTCCTTATTTCAGAGAAATGTATTTTCGGAGGTATGTGACCTAACCTGTATTGGAAGGTCCGACAGGCAGTCACTTCTGTAAAAAACCGGACCTATTAAATCTTTAGGTCAGGTAGGTGGACCCTGTGAAAAACGGGATAATTCTAGGGGGATGAGTATTCTTTTAACTTTTTACATATACTTACGTTCATATAATACGTATGCGTATGTATCATGTAGGTACGTAGCTGTAAGAGTATCAGGGGAGGAGAAGGCGGCTTCATCGACAAAATGAGCCCTGGTATTATTCCCGTGTACCTACGTAGTGTGCCAAGTGGGCATTTCCTGATTGGTGTGTGTATACAGGGTATAAGTGACATCGTCAAAAATACTGAGAGGGATGATTCCGCTCATGATTCTAAGTTTACATCAAGTGGAATTTTCCGTCGCGTACCCACACGAGTACGTATAGGTGTTAGTGAAACCGTAACCAATACAGAGGGGATAATTCGGACTATGATTCTGAGTTGATTTTTCTGTCCGAAAATTCATGATTAAAGTGTTTTTTAATTATTTTCAGTTCCCTACTTTTGCGATGGCATTTTGAAATTCCACTTGATATCAACTCAGAATCATGGTCTGAATCAACTCTCAAAAAGTTTTCGTTACGTACGATATCTCTAACCTGTATAACCACAGCAAGCCCGACGTAGTGGAGAATGCTCTCTACTTTTTAAAGTTTTCCTTGTAAGAGACGTTCTATCTTACTAGCATTTTGTTGGGGCGCAACTGTGGAGTCTTAGTGAGATTAGGCCCTTAAGGTTCCAGTCTTTAGACTTATTTATTCTGAATTGAAACTGTAACGAGAGACTTTTCAGGATAAGTTCCCTAAAGCATATATGGATGGCGCTGATCAGATTTAACGTGATATTACATAATATCTTCTCATTACTCGGGTAAGTACATAATTATTCAAAAATACAATGTAACAGAAGTAGATATAAACATGATTGTTGCTTGATATTTGAATCACATTATGTATAGAATCATGATCATTAGAATCGTGTCGGACGACGCTCAGAGGGTAGGCCCGCTACAAGGTGGACCGACGATCTGGTAAAGGTCGCGGGAAGCCGTTGGATGCGGGTAGCGCGGGACCGATCGTCGTGGAGATCCTTGGGGGAGGCCTATGCCCAGCAGTGGGCGTCGTACGGCTGATGATGATGATGTATAGAATTACGTTGCTGCGTATAGTGCTTCTCTTTATTTTGATCAGAATAATAATGGGTGGAAGGTGTAATTATGCCTGGGTGTAATAAAAAGGGTCATTATTTATATCCAAAAATAAAGATAAAAGATGCATATTATGTCTGTTATTGTAACAGTAATAGCTAGTATTTATGATATCTGCTACCTTAATACTAGTTCCATATTATATTTTGGACACTGGCAACACTGTGAGCATTAGTATGACGGTTAATCATGGCGCGAAGGGCATAAAAGGCGCTCATCCATCCCAGAACGGGCATTCTATCGTTATCGCTAGCTGGAGTATAGACCTAAGTCGAATCTATGCTGGTCGAGTGCACCACTAGTTGTAATACTATATTGTGAAAGTTACCAAGTGTATTTACAAATAAACGGTCGAGTTGTAAACTGATCTTTGAGTCTTCGCACTGTCCCTACTGAAGGTTTCATTATGAAATTAGATGATTAAACGACGGAAAATTTTAAAGCGGCGTCTATATTGTTTTTGAGAAACTAAGCCTTGGAAGTTCCTCATTAGAAACACAGTTGGCTATCGACCAATGCATGCGGCGATACGGGGCGGCGTCTATGTACCACGTCGCTCTAATAAAGCTCGCTGAAACGCGGGTGTTTAGTTTACCATGCGATGTATGTACCTCTGATTATCACTATTCGGAGTATAGTGGTGAACTATTTAGCTTGGTCTACTATCTTCACTTGTACCCAAAAGTGGGACAGTGGGACGTAGAAAGGGTCTACACCCTTTAACGATATTTTCTGGCGCAACTGACCTACTTTTCACAATGTCTTACCACTCTCCTGTGTAAATTAAGAATCATCAATTTGTCGTTGCTTCGCGTTTCACAATATCTAACTATATTTATCACGCTTATTATTAATTATCGATAATAAATATTATTAATTTCTTTGCAACATTATATTGTTTAAGTATATTTAAGTATCTATCTACAATTGGGTAGTTTCCTAGGTCAAAGATATATTATGAAATTCGATCAAGTACTAGATAAAGATAGATCTAAAGGTTTTCTTTTTTCTATTTAACTTATTATGAATTTTAATAAAGAAAAATTTAATAATAATAAGGGCGACTTTTTCCACGTTTTTTGACGTCACAGGTTACTTTTTCATACAAATTCCATAGTACATTCGTGTTTTGACGTTTAGTAAAAAGTAACTGATTTGACTAGTTGCAAACTTCGCTATTTTAATGCCGTTTAGAACTGTCAAGTTCGAAAACTAGTTCCATCAATTGTTTGCATAGTTTTGTTATTGTATTTTAAATGTATGACTCACTGTGGACGCTGTCACAGGCGGTGTCACCGATGGGTTGACTGGCAGACAGTGTTGGTTGACTGCCAGCCAGACTGTCAGTCTCAGCAGGTGGACCGTGGTTCGTCGACAAACTTGAAGTACTGCATCCCACTGTTGAAGACGACTGCAGGCTCGTAATGCTACCCTGTAACATAGTTGGAATTTTAGGACAACAAAGAATCTAACCACAAGTTACTAATGTTCATATTGCTCATATAACTCGCGCGTCATCTTTGATACAAGGTGTTCGGTTAATTAGTACGTGTTATTCTTTCGACAGTATAGAATAGAAACATTTTTAACTTCACTAGCCTGTTACCCGTTGACCCGATTACTCTAGCCATAGAGGCCGGCCAATCAGCTCGCGACACCAAACACTTCAGAACCCCGATTCCAACTGCGACGGTGTCGACGTCGACGATTTCCCTTATTCAGTGCTTATCGCTATCGACCCGCTAGGGTCGATTAATTCTTTCAAATATTCTTCCTCTCAGACGACGTCGTGAGTTGAGGTTCGCGCCCAACTGGGCACCCTCAGGCCTTTTGTCTTAAATTTTGTACCGGGGGAGAGCCCTCAGCGCTCCCCATTTGTCCGGCCAAGTAGTTAATGCCATCTGTGGCAAATCTACAATAAGACACGTCAATAGAAAATCGACTTCACTTGGCCGTCTGGACTGCAAGTGGGCATGCTATAAAAGACATTTAAACCGTTGTAACCACTTTAACATGATTGCTAGTCATCATGTGAGCGATGGCTTACCAATTTTCACTTTATATATCTAAAGTGGGTACAAGTTAACTTGTTTCTAGTGAATCTGTCTACCTCGTTACAATGGGCAGCGTATATGTGTAATGCTGTTTTGACGTTGCCCGGAACTTTTAGGCAACGTAACATTGTTGTAATTTTAATTCATATCCGCCCCTAACAAAATAACGTAATAAGTACTCAAGGAATTTTATAAATCTGAATGCAGAATGCAATAAGTTGATTAAAATATGAAATCCGTGCCAAACCAATAAAATACAGTTGACGCTATTCACGGAAACAGAAAATTCTAGTCAGACTACCAATTGAAAAGGCATCTCCAATTTGGCACAGATGTAATCTCAGGTTCTGAAGGAAATTTATCAGATAAAACCCTGTAAGGGTAAGACAGTGAAACCTTCGAGATAACTCCTATCAGTTCAGATGAGTTGGTTGGTACAAAAATTTTGAAGCGCATCGAAAAATCACACTTAGTGATTTGTTTTGTTTGTTTATAGAATTGCTTTGCAAGCCTTTCAATATATGGCAGTGGAAACTGGAAACTGCAAGAGATACAGTGCAATGCATGTTATGTCTTAAATTAGATATACTTAATTAAAGTCAACTGTAGAGGTGCAGTCGTAGACTAGTTTACTACGTTACAGATCATATATTAAGTCATCGCCATTCAGTATATTTGGAAACGCATAAGTCCGACATTTTATCACGTTTTTCTATGACGTCACAATGTGCTCTTTCATACAAATTCCATAGTCAATTCGTGTTTTGACGTTTAGTAAAAAGTAACTGATTTGACTTATAGGAAACTAGCCTATTCTACATTTTCATTTCGTTTCTCCGCATGTTTTCAAGGAAGTACATGATATTTGTTTCTTTTTATGTTTTTATTCACGTGACTTATTATACTTAGATTTGCCGCAGATGGACCGGAAGTAGTGATTATCATTTAAGTAATTTTTAGCGTTACAATAGCTTATTCCAGTATACATCATCTAAGTTATATCTGACATTTTCTTCTCCGTCAAAAAGGGAAGGGACGGGTAATCGACAGGCATATTTATGGAACAGTCCTCTCAAATTTCGCAAAGTCTAAGTGATAAGAAAAAGCTATTTTAAACTACATAAATAAGTATATTATTACATGTTTCCATTGATGGACTGGTAGTGCCTAGGGAAACAGGGTTGATACGCTTAGGTATAATAAAGTACTTAACATGAAACTTCTGCTTCTGGGTTCAAACTAAGTGTCACCTATTGAGTGACAAAAAGCATTTAAAATGCTTAATTTTTTATTGATTTATCGGGGACAAAAAAATAACAGTAAGTAATTTATAAAAGTACCTACTACCAACAACATTTCCCGACCGATAACTAGTTTACGCTCTTGTCATTTTCAGTTCAACGGCTACAGAAACATGCCAGCATGATTGAATGATGGCAGGCACATATTTTTATTCAATTAAAATTAATAAATTGGAAAGCTTACTGAACATGTATGCGTAAAAAAAAGAATCAAGTAGAAATCATCGGATCGTAAGTATGTACAATGTCATTCTGGATTCTTATCAATACACACAGTCACGCCCGTATCCCTATCGGGGTAAACAGAGCCTCAAGTCATTAATACGATGCCAGTATAGCGAACCTCACGACAAGGTATTATATATTATATTAATACATAATACTTTGTAAAATCACGTAACGCGAATAATAAAACACTTTAGAATCATGTCGCAATGACTTATTAATCGAGAACTTATGTTGTCTCGGGTCATCGTGTGGGTTGCGAGGTGAAATACCAACCCTATCAACCCTGGTGTCAGGGTTATTATTGGGTCGCCATAGGCCCCTGACATGACTCATGTAACGACTACGTACTTACATCAGTAAGTAGTAACCGGGACCAACGGTTTAACGTTTGGACAATCAGGTGATCAGCCTGTAATGTCCTAAACAAACTAGGGATCACAAAGTGATTTTAGTGATTTGTCCCCACCGGGATTCGAACCCGGGACCTTCGGATCATGAGCAGAACGCTCAACCACTGGACCACGAAGACCTATATTACTAGTTGTTGATGATCTTACTAGCAGTTACATGAGTCAAATCAGCGGCCTTTGGCAGCTCCATAATAACCCTGACACCAGGGTTCCTAAAGATGGTAATCTATCTCACAACCCACACAATAGAAGAAGAAGACTGCGTAGTACCTACATAATGTGTTCATGTTCGTAATTCATGGACGCTCAACTTATTAATATTACCTAGGTAATAAATAAAAATGCATCTTACAATATATTTCTGTAGGGTAATACTTTGAACAAACTTAAGACCCCGTTTCCATACCAGTACTAACTTGCCATTAATATTTCACTACGTTGTTAGTTAGTTGGAAACAAGCCACGGGCTGAAAAATGCATATTAAAAACAAGAATAATGAAATAATTACTTGATTTTTCATCATGCTCCCGTAGTCTGCGGTGTTCTCATTTAATGACTGAAGAGACACCGACATGGAACCTTTGCGCTGTATGGCCTGAGGTTTGCTACCCTGAGACTGCCTCTTAAAAATTTCCGTCGTGTTCTTAAGAAAGCTGTCCATCTTTTTTCTAAAGAATGAAGATTTTCTTTCCAATGGGGATTTTCCTATTGAATTAAGGTCAAGTTCAGACTTCGATAAACCTTCCCGCCGAGACAACATCGTATGGTCAAGGGATAATTTTCTGTCCCGACTTTTCAGATTCGCGTTGTCGACGCGGAACTTGACGTCAGGAGTGGCGTAATGACTTGTTGTGCGGTTGAGAGTGACTTCACTTTCAAGTGGATTTCGTTGGATTTCAGGTTCAGGATGTTCAACTATCTGCGTTTCTTGTATTTTCTCCGAACTACCTTTTAAAGAGTCTACCTTTTGAACATCCTTGTCTCCAGTATTTTCCTTTTCAGGAATTTCAAGTTCTGGCACATCGCCAACCATGGACCTTTCGTTACCAGTACCTGAGTCGTTATTTTCTGTTTCTTGGCCAGCAACAATCACATCAAGATTTGTTGCACTCGTAGGCTCTTCTGATGGTTGCTGCTCTGACGAGTCACTGTTTAAGTCATCATCAAAAAGGTCATCGTTGTCATTAAAATCTTTGGTATTCATCACCTTACTTCCTCGCGGCGCCTTAACTCTCATGCTGCTATTCATTTTCACTGTTCGAAGTATTTCTTTTATCTTCAAATTCTCCTTTATAGATTTCACGTCCGCGATAAATGAAGGAGTGTTGTCCTTGTCGACATGTTTCAACGGCTTTTCCTTCTTAGTTTTTTGCCTAAATCGATCCATGTTGGAGTAGTTTTGTCACCGCGATCACACTTAATATACATTCACCAACTCAACACTTATGTAGGTCACAAATTGTTCTAGGTATTTCCCATGGCACTGATATTTAGAAACCTTTATCAACGAGTGTCGCCACAAGTGTTCCACAACTCAACACCTGTACAAATCATTTAATCATAGAGAACCAACTACGGCGATAACAATATCGACAAATGCGAAACGGCATCGAGTCATTACGCTGTAAACTAAAGAGCACTGCGCGCGCGCCGGCCTCGCGACGCACCTGTCTACATTGAATTTCGGTTTTATAATGTGTTCATGAATTATGGCCCCTTAATCAACTGCGTCACAAAGTAAACACGGTGTGTACAGATCCGGGCTTGATTTGATTATACTCACTTCTTTCAGAACTCACCTATCGGTTCAATGATATGTTAAAACTTTTCAGATAATCTTTGATATGCTATCTCTTATCTAGAATTCTTGATATTATTATTGGAGTTTAGCGTCGTTTTAACTTTCACACGGTAGTTTTAAAGTCATTGTTTGCCCTTAAAGTACTTATAGAGTTATATTTTTACTTGCACCTAGTTTGGTGCTATCAGTAGCGCGGTGGTAAATATTTGATAATTTAACCTCTGTTTACGTATACCATCGCTGATAATGAGTGATAATGTGGTTACAACACGTGCCTACATTACATTTATATGTTCGTTCTATGGATTATACATCAGTAATAAAACAATAATATTGGAAGTACTTTATTATTATTGTACGCAGAATCAATATAAAAAAGTAATTTATAAAATTAAACTTAAAAAATAAATATTTTGTTGATTACATTTAAAATCTTGAAGTTGGCGCAACCAGCTATAGTAGCAACAATATTAACAACTATTAGTGTCATAATGGTGCTAATTCCTGCAGACGCCATCTAATTTTATTTTAAATTATATCTGTCATTTTATTATCCACTGAAAAAGAAACGGACGGGTAATCGACAGACATCAAATTTATGGAACACACGTCAATTTCAAGCAGAAATCTGAAACGACTGTCTAAAAATTTTACATCGGACGTCAAACGGACTGCATACCAGCGAGATGCCTATTTTATTCGCCCGGGTTATTCATTCGTTTTGATGACTTGTTGACGATCATCCGTCCCTTTCTTTTCGAAAATGACTGGTATACTAAAAATAAAATTACCAGGTGTCTGCAGGAATCGGGGCCACTATTGTAGGTAATAAGATCTATTATTTCTCTTAACTATATAGTTCAGTTGATACGATTGCTAGCATGATCACACCCCTAAGAGCAATCACTTTGGACGTATGGGTGGTGTGTGGCCAATAACCTGCTATCTTAGGGATGTTTCACACATTATTTGAGTATCAGACAATATAAATCTTACTTATAAATTCGAGTCCTGTAGTTGACGTTGGTTGAACATTTATAAATGTAAGAAATATGCGCAATAACCATTATAAATTTTGTACTTACATCACACAATACAAGCATTACTGTTGACATGAAATTCATCAAAACTGTAATAGATGTACATTATATTTGGCTGAGTAGTTCAGAATTTCCACTTCGGTTAACGTAACACAATAATAGGCACCTCGAGTGAAACCTTGATTTATGGTTTCGCATTCCCAGCTACATGTTCGGTGGTACCTATGTCTTGGCGGCCGTGCCTCGTAGACTTATGCCCCCTAGTTACAGCTGCCAGGAGAACTTAATATATACCTACCCTCACCTCACTTTGAAATAAACTACAGTTGTTCGAAATTAGACTTAATGACCCCTAACTTGGGAATATATGTCTGGCAGGGAGCCCAGGAAAGGTACCTAATAATTTCCTCGCTGCTTATTAAACGGAACTCGTAGGGATAGTCTTACGGGATCTCACGAGGCGCCCAAGTTGGCTGCACTCTCCTGTAATATTTCACGTGCTTCAATGATCTGCGTTTGAAAGTTGGGTTAGAAAGTAAATATACGTTTGACATGTTTTATAGGTATTACAGCCTCCGTGGTCCAGTGGTTGAGCGTTCAGCTCGCGATCCGGAGGTTCCGGGTTCGAATCCCGGTGTGGACAAATCACTTTGTGATCCTTAGTTTGGTTAGGACATTGCAGGCTGATCACCTGATTGTCCAGATGTAAGATGATCCGTGCTTCGGAAGGCACGTTAAGCCATTGGTCCCGGTTACTACTTACTGATGTAAGTACGTAGTCGTTACTTGAGTCACGTCAGGGGCCTTTGGTGGATGTCCTAAACAAACTAGGGATCACAAAGTGATTTTTTGTGATATGTCCCCACCGGGATTCGAACCCGGGCCCTCCGGATCGTGAGCCCAGCGTTCAACCACTGGTCCACGGAGGCCGTTACTTACCTATATGTTACTTTTCACAATATTATATTTGGAAATAAGCCGTGGATGGTATTTGCCATACATGTGGATGATTCCCTTGTTACTATTTGAATGATCCTAACATCCAATGTAAGTTGGCTAATGATTTTTATTGATTATTTTTTTAAAAGGACATATTTTTATACCATATCAAAACATATACCTACCTATTTGAGTGGAAAAATACATACTTAATATAATTAAATAGATTTGTTAGAGTAAAAATAATCCAATACAATAATCCAAGGTTTTTAATATCCTACTAATATTACGATGTTATCTGCAATGGAACATAATGTAATATAATAGTCTACAATCAACAAGATCTAAACGTCATATATTTAATAAATTGGTAATGTTGTGTAGACTCTATAGTACTCAGTTAAATTAATGACAACAACACTATTTCATTTCAGGTACTGACGACAAAACAATAGTTCGTCCATTAGTCCAAGTTCGACACAGGATACTTACGATCATACATCGTGTTTTTAATAATATACGTATAACTATTTAATTATAACCATTGTCTAGGAAAAATAAACAAAGGAATGATCTAAAACCGAGAACAAAACTGATTTCTACCAATAACGGACATTATTTGCCTTTGAATTTTAAATATTTTTCTTCTAAAAATGTTAAATTCAAACCACAAATTTAAATTTCAATATCGTACGTAATACAAAATGTTTTTACACTCAGATTGGCAGGAGGTTTGGCTACTATCCTTGCCTACTATTATTACAGGAAAATCGGATCGTAAAATTAAAATGCTACTTACTTTTTCTCTTAAGTTGATAAAACGGACTTTCCACAATATTTTTACGCCGGAAAAGCACCTTATACTTGCCGTAGAGGTGAAAACAATAATACCACAAGTGTTTTCCACTTAGTCCTACTGAAAACTCCGACCTGAGTTTATTTAAAATTAAAAAGGAAGGAGTGAACAGAACTTCGTATGATATTGTACTAATACTGTTTACAGGCAGTTTAGGTAAATTTTTGACGATGTAGGGTTTGTAATGTAGCATGTTTGTAAATAAGTTATTAACTTCGCCAGACGTTTAGACATGTGCTTGTGAGAAAAAAAAGAATAATTCTTTTAAAGTAGGTACTCGTTTACAAAACAGTATTAAAAATGAAAAGTTGTGCCTATGGACTATTGAATATTATAAATATCTAATTTTTTATATATCAATTCTCACGTTTTCGTATCTAGAGTGGTTATAACGTTGTAAGTTGTATTCTGATTACTTTTGGCTCTGCTCACCCCATCACGAAGTTTATATATGTATACATGATGTTACCCTTAATGTCATCACTTCACATTTAGACAAAGCTTTCTTGTAGTTTTATTTTTTGTGTAAGTATATACCTTACTATAAACTCACGCCTGATATAAACTCACACTCATCGTACATACACTGATGTTAGAAATGATACAAAGAAATCATGAAATAGTTTTAGGCGGATGAGACGTTCGTTATGTAAAAATTGACGATTCAAAGTGTAACTATGTTACCTACCGAATAAAGATATTTTTGAATTTGAATTTGAATCTCCTTGTCATTTGTACAACATGTCGTACAAGGTAAATGGGGGCCTTTCCAGAAAAACAATATAGCTGGCGCTGTACAGATTTTTTTACATTGTATTATGGAATAATTATGTACCCGAGTAATGAGAAAATAGGTAAACAATTGACAACATTTCATTTTTACTAAGGTGCCTTAAATCGAAAACCATTTCGAGATATTTCTATGATTTACACAAAACACATTTTTTCAGATTTTTTAATTCAGTAATAATAAAAATATATTGAAAAATCCACGAGGTCAGAAGAGGAAGGCATAATAAGTTCAGACCTTTACATAAAAATTATAAAAAAAGTAAATGTCTTACATAACATGACACTTTGTTTGCGACTTGTTTTAAATACGCATGCAAAGGTACATTACATTATACTGCCTTCATTCTATCAATGGCAGAATCCAATTTTCAAAAAATATTTTTTGTAACTTCTAGTGGAAAAATCTTGAAAAGAAAAAATACGTGTCTTCTATTTAAACAAGTACTTTCGAAATAGCACAAAAAAACCACGGCTTAAAAATTTGAAATGTTGTCAATTATCACGTTTGTATAATACTATACTATATTGTTTTTGGTGAACGTAGTCTGCAAAGTCCTCAATGCCGTGCAGAGATCGCTGATGGCTGTGTAACTGTGGTGTGCTGTGTTGAAGCTGAGTGGAGCTGTTATTTTTCCCATGATTATGCTCCTTGGTAGATTACACTTAGTATAAATTGATACAGGCATAGTTTAAACTTGTCACATTCGATACGTTTTTAGTCTGTGGTTTTATAAAGAAAAGAGTAGATTGTCTGTTGTCATTTTTCCAGGCGCCAACGAATAATAGCGCAATTACACACCATAAAAACTATTTCGTATTTAATTCAACGTCCCCTTTTACAATATACTTACTTCTTTTCATTGGTTACATTCAAATTGTTGGGTGATATTGGATCAGTGAATGTGGCCATTGCAGAGCCGATAATCGATGAGGCAAACGGGTTGTCGAGTGGAGACCTCGATTAGGCAAATGTAACGACCTTGGTTCCAGCAGAGGATCGATGGTGCAAGGTGCCGGGTATTAGTAGAATACTTACCCCGTATTAAATAGGCACCGATAGGTTAATTCACGTTGAATACTGAGCTCCTGAATTCATTGCATTAATACCCCGTACGTTGAAAGCTTTGGCTTAGGTTTTAGTATACACAGTATCTCCTTACATTAGTGAAGCGAATACACAAGCGAATGTACACTACCACGAAAATTATGCACATACAGAACATGTACGGTCAATGTCCCTAACATAAACAAAGGGAATACATTGCTCTAACAGCCCTTAAAGAGTCTGTATACATACTAACATATTACCAGGAGCGTTTGTTGTGTGCGAGTTTAAATGCACATGTTCAAACAGATATTTCGGACGGCGCGTGTTTCACTTAAGGTCATCCTTCTCGTCACAGAACACACCGCCTGTGTGCGTTGAGTTTACGAGCCTCGACTTAAGGCTTGTAATTTTATTGCTGACGCGGTCGGTATCGGGGAGATGGAGTGTTTGCAGTGCCGAGCGGCCGCCTTTGTCTAGAGCACTTCTGCTCTACTGCAATACAAACGCGATTCAGCACCGTTGCAAAATGTGAACAACAACAAACCTTATTTCACCTATTTTAAAAAAAAAACCAGTCCTCACAGTTACCTTATTTTGAGAGATACGCGCACTGTACATACGGGTTTCACAAACGCGCGTGTCCATCGCTACAAAAAGTTGCTGTATGCAAGCGCTTGATGTTACGGATGTGTTTCCTTCAATAAGTAACGCAATGAATATAATCAATTAAGAGAAATCAACCACTCCGACTATCAACTGCCTGTGCAACTGGCCCGACGGATGTAATCGAACTTCCACCGCTACTTTGAACCGTATTTCGGTGTGCGTCAAGCTAGCGGCCTCAAAAAAAAAATGGGCACGAAAAAATAATTTGACCATACCAAAAAATAGTACTCTTATTGAAAAAAATAGTACCTGTTGTAAAAAAATTAGTACCATCACGGTTCTGGATTTATAGCCATGTTTTATTGCACTTGCTAGCTTGACGGTGAGCGAAATTTGGCGAGAGTTAACGACAAGGTCTTTCGCTTTGATTTAAACGCCAAAAAATAGTATCGAAATAGTACTCACCCCCTGCAAAATACCGAAAGTAGTACTTCAACGGTTCCAAAGTTATAAAGGTAGTTCTTTGATCCCGCTAGCTTGACGTTTTGAAAATACCTATTATCTGGGGAATGCTCGCATACTTCAGTTTGTAACTAATGTCAATAAACTCGTATGAAATAGTACTCCCTACCATCATAATTTGGACCTGATTCTCTTTGTAGAAATATGTCAAAAAGTCATTATAACCTATGTCATACATTTATCAAGACGAGTACAGTCGCGAACAAAATTATTACACATGGTCAAGAATGTTGTCAGATTTCAGTATTTTTCCCCATTTTTGGGTAAAAATTGGTGAAGTGCCAGGGTTGTTAGATGAAAGTAATATCATTGTTGAAACTCTTTGAGTTATTCTACAAATACTGCAAATTGTTTATTAACAAACACTTCGATCCGTAACAAATTCAACATGAAGGTATATGAAGGTATAAATTATAAAATAAAACAGCAGATTAAAAATGTATTATGATGTATTAAAATCACAGATTGTTTTCGATAAGAACTAGACCCATGCAGCCATTTTCTATTAAAATTAGTGCATATGGGTGTATGCAATAGGAATTTTTTGTAATAGCAGCACTGAAGTGCAAAGAAATGGTAGGGTAGACCTCCAAAATGGCAATACTTACGAATAAATTGTGAGGTTATGTAATTGTCTACGTGACTGTATCAACAACAAATGTATGGCATAGGTTATGATGATTTTTTAACATTTCTACAAAGAGAATCGGATCAAAATTATGATGGTAGGGAGTACTATTTCATACGAGTTTATTGACATTAGTTACATACTGAAGTATGCAAGCGTTCCCCAGATAATAGGTATTTTCAAAACGTCAAGCTAGCGGGATCAAAGAACTGCCTTTATAACTTTGGAACCGTTGAAATACTACTTTCGGTATTTTGCAGGGGGTGAGTACTATTTCGGTACTATTTTTTGGCGTTTAAATCAAAGCGAAAGACCTTGTCGTTAACTCTCGCCAAATTTCGCTCACCGTCAAGCTAGCAAGTGCAATAAAACATGGCTATAAATCCAGAACCGTGATGGTACTAATTTTTTTACAACAGGTACTATTTTTTTCAATAAGAGTACTATTTTTTGGTATGGTCAAATTATTTTTTCGTGCCCATTTTTTTTTTGAGGCCGCTAGCTTGACGCACACGTATTTCGTCAATCACTCTCAAAGTAAACAGAACCGCCTGAGGGCTCTCTTAGTACGTCTCCAAGTTTTCGATTTCGGTGCATTCGGGAAGCTCCGTGCTTTTCAACAAACTTAATATTACTTCTGAACCATAATGATACTTACGTATGAAATACCTAATGCATTTTCTCTCGCTGCCCATTTCTTCGTTATGACGAAATATGTTGAACACAGCGTTTAACCCTACAACAGACTACTTGAAGGGTCAGGACAGGGCGACAGGTTGGGTCCCCGTGTTGGTCGTGGTACACGTCGTCAGTTCACTTTGGTAGACTACCAACAAAAAATGGGTGGCCACTGCAATTTTATCTCTCTACGGTAATAGGCCGTCTGCGACCTGATAACCCCATAAAAGCTAGATCCGCTCTTGATTTTGGTATCGGTGCCTCTATGAAGCAAAGTGGGGATGCCTGTGAGATGTGCCTTTTTACACTTGTGTTCAGTATCATGTAAATAACAGGCAATTTGAAGTTGTCTTATCCGTATGCGATTAGGACACACTTGTAACCCAGCCCAGCTCAACTCGCTAAATTTGGTATATAATAGACCGTCATAATTTGGACCTGATTCTCTGACTTGTGACTCTGGGCTGGACGTTGCCGATGTTAACCACACATTTCTTGCTTGTGCTGTAAATAACACTCATTTTTTATATCGTAATTTACTTTCTATAAATATCCCTTTATAAATATCCTAGCTCGGAGAATTGCAAAGCTGAAGTGGCAGTGGGCAGGACACAGGAGGAGAACCGATGGCCGCTGGGGCGGAAAGGTTCTAGAATGGCGACCACGTGCCGGACGACTCTCAGTGGGTAGGCACGCTACAAGGTGGACAGACGATCTGGTGAAGGTCGCGGGAAGCCGCTCGATGCGGGCAGCGCAGGACCGATCGTCGTGGAGATCCTTGGGGGAGGCCTATGCCCAGCAGTGGGCGTCGTACGGCTGATGATGAAATATCCCTTTATCTACTAGTATCCCTATCCTTCTTTCATATAATTACATTGATATATATAAATTCTTATTCATATTTATCTGTTCTAATGATATAAAATTATAATCCTATCCTATATATCCCTATCCTCTGATCCTTTGATCCTGTTCCTTTTATTATTATGAAATGTTTCCTCATTTTGTCGGTGGCAAATACGAAAACCGAGTCATGCCAAAAAAAAGTTATTTTGACACCGTCGTGAGATGACGTCGTTTTTTATGCCAAGAAATTAGTGGAAAAGCAAATATAATTTTCGTAGTAGTATAAGTAGTTGTGACCTTGTCTACAAATGTATAGGTAATAAATAATGAGTACATATTATTTTGCTTCAGGTACTTATAATGAGGACAGTGTGTCAAGTCTACAATATTGTACGCAAACATATCTCATATCATTACCAGTTCATCAGTAAGTACTACAATAAAATTGATATCATTCTTGATAATGTGATATGAAACGTCGATAAATATTCTATGAACGTGGCGTGAACGTGAATTCTTTTTGCTTTAATAGCTCAAAGAAAATAATTCGTTCCATCTCCAGGTAGATATTAACAATATGAGCAAATAAAACACACGTTCTAAAAAATACGTAAATTTTTATTACAAACAAATCCACAACAATTATATTAAATGAATATTATAACTGGTAAGGAATTTTAAGCTTTGCTTTTAAATAGCGGAGTGTATAGTGGAGTAGCCTTGTGGAGTATTTTCCGTACCCCCCCATCTATTTGATGAAGGGGAAGTCAGTGTTTATGTTTAAATAGCGCAGCCGCTTTTTTATTATCTCATAATCGTAAACTGACCATTCATTTGCGGGTATCGATACATCTAAGACTACTACATATTCATCATAACAAAAATTAAACAGAATTCTTCCCTTCAAGACCTTGCAAGAGCAATGTTCTACTTCTTCTGGGGTAAATCAGGCACGTCAAACTCGCTGACCTGGGCGTCTACCAGCTGCTTGCTACGTAACTTCACGATGGCATGGCTCGGTACATTGGGATCCTCCATCTCGAACTCAATCAGTCCTGCCAGACAAACATATAACGCGTATTATAAGAACATAGAAAAGCGATAGATGTGGCAGTAATTGATGTTTCCAGGTGTGACATATAACGAAGTGCGAACAGGCAGGCAATCCGACGATGTATCAAACCAAGGGTGATTTTAGATGGTACGGTTCATAAATAATGTAGAGAGACACATTTGTAGGCCCGTTTATATACGAGTAGATACTTCGAATATCACGCATATTTCATTGAGCGTATAACACTATTAAGGTTGATTCACGCTACCAAGCGGGCGCGAAGAATTGATTACAGGATAAATCTTATTTTTAACCCCAGCATCATCCTTATTAAAAATACTACGTCATACTTACGTAGAATGATTTAAGTACTACACCCATACGAATAGTAGACATTCGGAGCTTTTTTAACGTGACTTATTGTAAGTTTGCCTCAGATGGAATTAACTACTTGGCCAGACAAATGGGGAGCGCTGAGGGCTCCCGGTAATGTTTTTCTTGCAGCTTCTTTTCCTTGGCTAAACAGGTTGTGGTCGTATTCGTTATGTAAACATTGACGATTTTTTTTGACGTGACTTATTGTAGATTTGCCGCCACTGATTCAAAGTGTAACTATGTTACCAACAAAGATATTTTTGAATTTGAATTTTTGGTACAACATTTGGAGTGTACACACAGAGTGCTAACGTGCCCAAAGCTTAGGTACAACTCTGAACGTGCCCTAATCGCAGGTTTTCAATCGGCAAATGAAGTAATGTAATGAGTCCGCGACTCGCTGTGTTGTTGACAATAATTCAATCATCAAATGACAAGTGCTAGGAAATCCGCTAGTACTACGATAACGTACACGTTGCCCAAGCGTTTACAAGGAAAATAACACACGGCTGTAAAAACAACATCCATATTATCATATACATAAACTTGTTTATTATAATGTACAAATACCTCTATTTATTAATATATTCATACATATAGTTTTGGGTATACCTAGTGTTCTTTCGAACATGTTGAACAATTAGTTATGTTAATATTACCATAAAAGGTTCATCATATCTATCTTAGAACTTCGTATCAACAGTGGCGGGAAGTTGTAATAAAGATAATAAAAAAATAGAAATTCAATTGAAAATTTTTGTTTTGTCGTTTCTTTTAAACAAGCAACGTACTCATTTGACTAAGTTATCAAGTAGCCTATTTCACATTAGTAAAAATACTTCAGAAAACATTTTCGCGGGCATATTTCTCCACGATTTTCGCTTCCCCTAACTACAATCCGCCTTATAGCACACGTGGTTCTAACGTTACATAATAATATGAGGGTTACACGAGGATGCTTCAATTTTAGAGTCAGAGTGTAGTGAAAAGTTGAAGATTAAGTGTTTGTAAAGCCCCGGCTACGTAACAATGTCGTGTGGAAGGATGAAAATACGAGTATTACTGTGGCCAAGAGAAAATCCGCGTCTCACTTGGAGGGGTTCCTTATAGTATTCACCAGACTCACAATCGCAAAGTAGCAGCAGTGCTCTCGTATTTAGTGGAAGCTGCTCCTTGTAGTTGCAACTTAATTGGAAATCCTACAGTTCGCACCGCTTACAGTGGAAAACGAGCTAAAACGGAATTAGGAACTTTAATTTCTGCTTCGGGAAGTTTCTATGACGTGTAGGTACGAGCGAGTGATTTTAGTGTTTTGTTCACAACTTATTTCATAAAGGCACATCACAAGTACTAGTATTTACTAGGTGCCACTTTTCGTTTATTTGTATCTCATAGCTGTAAGTATTCCGGGATGGTATGAGCATCGCACAAAATTGAACAGATAAGATTTTATTTCACCAGCCTTTATATCATCATAATCATAGCCTTTGTTACCACCTGTAATAGGAATCAGCGCGTTAATTCTTGTGATGATTACGCCTTAGATTGGGTTGACTTTTGCCTGTCTGCGACTCTATTAAGCGATAAGAGGATGTATTCAGTGTTTCTAAAAATATTTCCGATATATTGTTTTTTTAAATTAAAAACTTTGTTTTGTTTCAGCTGTTGATAAAACACCTGTCTGTTCATACGCAAAATAATGTAAAAAAAACCGTTAAAAAACACATCCTTATTATAAATTAAAATGGCCACGGAACCCTCTGTTTCCAACACGCTCTTGGGCGGCTTTTTTCATTATCCCATTCATTAGGTATTAGTAATCAATTAGTTTCATAGAATAGGTATATTGTTTCCATTTCTATTCTATAAAGCTTCCCATTGACTTCCGTTGTTCAATTATAAAAAATCCCGTGACAATTGGACATTACACGGGCTACCAGAGCTTTTATGACATAAACTGCGCTTGTAAATGTTACACAATATATTTTCGGATTACAGCATACTGAAGAGCAAATATAAAAACTTTTAAGAGTCATATTCTAGTTCTCACAGGCCATTGTGGACACTGTGGTGGGCCACAAAGGGATTTTGTAGTTAGTGCCTTCCACGTGTATGGGAACAAAGAGGAAAATGCCAAATTATTTTAGGTTTTTTCTTTTTGCTGACCTTTTCCCTCGTAGCATCTAGTCACCGCGCTGCGGCTAGCGCCTGCGCTGCTTTTGACGTACGCGTGACTAGATTCTACATACACATTGCAAAATTCCCTTGTAGAATTAAAAAGACTTACTACAATATTTTTTTACTTTCGAATGAGTATTTTATGTGTTCAGAAATTAAGTAGGGTTTTTGATGTAACTTGTGGTTTTTCCTATAGTGATAATTATACTAAAGAGTTTATCAACGCGTAACAAACGAATAAGTACGTTACTTGCTTAATTACAATTCGATATCCAACTAATCCGTTCACAAAATCAGCTATAAAATTGAATCCGAATGCATTTTTTAAATCGCAAGTGTATGTGTAGTTGCACATAAAGTTGTCTGAAGGTCCGGTGAGAATTTATTCTCATTCCGACCCACATAGCTCAACGGAAGAAAAGATCGTGGGAAACCGTGCACGTTTGGGAGTATTTTACACTCTGAAACGGAGTTAGGGCAGGGTTTACCTATCTACGACTATTGTGTGACACATGGGTTGCAAATAGTTGCAATACATGTAACAAATTGACGTATCCATGTTTATCGAAATCATGATCGAAATTCACCGACCTGTAAGAGCTAAACTAACTAATCATACGTTCTTGTTAGTAAAAGCCTTTAGAATGGTTAGACTGGAAGGTTCTAAACATACTTACTGGTAATATATATACAAGTAAAGCGTTGCATGCACTGATACGGGAAAGGATGAATAGAAAAAAATATGAATCTTACCTTATTGTGGATTTGCATGGGCAACTAAATAGAAAGTTTTTTTGTTTTGAAATTTCGAGTGTGTTTCATTTTAATTGATTGTCATTTTGGTTATTTGAATCACGTTCCGCAATGAAGGATGATTCTACATCTGATATGGCAAGGATTTTGTGTTGCCGTATGTCCACAGACACCTGTACATTATGACAATGATGGTTGTCTGACCTCCCTCTACGACCACGTCCTCCTTGTAGTTCTCCCGCATGGCCCTGGCGAGGATGTTGTGGTAGAACATGTTGGCCGACTGCCGGATCTCCTCAGACAGATCCAGCTTCGCCACCGCTGCCATCAGCACGTTCAGCTTCTGCCGCGCGTTGTTCAGGAGTTTGTCAACTGGATAAATATACAATTTGTGCACGTAAATCATAAAGTTCTATCACTCTCGGAGATTATAAAGGTCAACTTTTCCTACTTTAGTTAAGGAGTCCTAAAAATCTTACGGTAAAGCACCTTAGAGTTCTTAATTTGAAAAGTTTTCGCGAAATATCTCGGTATGCATATACAATGACGAGGAATTCGAAGAATTAAAATAAATTCGGTCAAGTGCGAATTGGGGGTATTAATAAACTAAGCTTCGAGACTACCATCAAGATGTGATGTGACAGTTCTTATATAAAAACAGGGACTTGAGCATCATCTTGAGGGCAGTCTCAGCTGATATTAGTATATTAATACCACCCTTTGACTGGTGCACTGAGAAGGTTACCAGCATTTTTGCCAGTCTCACACTTCGCTGATTTTTATTATTTGTTATTTTTCTTTATAGTTTACGGTATAACCATACACATAATTAAAGCACATAATAACGGGTTCTTACCGCGTTTAAATGGAGATATGAGACTCCCCCTTTATTATGTGCTTTAATTATGATAATAACCGCGTAAACTTAAAACAATGTATAACCATACACAGTTTGACTCTTGTGTATACTTATTATATATTACCGTTTGTTCTATAGATCTTGTTCGTGTGTTGTATGGGGACTCCTCTCTATTTTTATTTTACTTATTTTTTCTTTGGTTACTGGCAATAAATTCCTTTCATTCTTATTGTTGGTGGTAAATCCGCCAAAAATGTTTAGTTACGGCCCCTAAAAATTAGAACAGACAGACAGACCCCTTAGTACCTTCACGGTAGGTACGGTATCATAAAAAAGGAGAATCAAGTTGAAATAATCAGAATATTAGGTAGGTATATCAACCTAACTCTAACTAACGGCTTCCGTGGTCCAATGATTTGATCGTTGGGCTCACGATCCGGAGGTCCCGGGTTCAAATCCCGGTGGGGACATATCACAAAATTCATTTTGTGATCCCTAGTTTGGTTAGGACATTACAGGCTGATCGCCTGATTGTCCATAAGTAAGATGTAAAAAAGCCTATTATAAGATTAATGATTACCTACATGATAAAAATGTCTGGTATTGAATGTGTTCCTCTAGTTATTAAATAACTTGTAATGTACCCTCATTGATTTAAAAGATGTGTTGCTGTTGCAGTTTCTTGTCATTTCTTCTCCTCAGCCATAACACCTTGCGAAATGACGTACTTAAATTCAAAAATATTACATTGACCTTCAACAAGTTTATCCATGATAATTACGTTGAATAAATGATTCTGATTCTGATCCGTCCCTCTGAAGGCACGTCCCTCTGTTGGTCCCGGTTACTACTTCATCGGTTACGGTTAAATATGAAGCAACAATCATTTTTGTTTACTTATGCTTCTGCCATTAGATTATATTTTTGGATAAATATGTACTCGAGCTATAAAAAAAATAAGCAATTATCACGTTAAATCTTTATTACATTGTTTTACGGAACGTAGCCTGGAAAGTTCCTCATTTATTTATTTATCTATATTTATTTATTTATATAGACATTTGCAACATTACAGTAACAACATTACTCATTTATTAATTACCCTCGAACGCCAGTGCAGTAAGAGTACTTGACCGATCAAAAGAACTCTTAGGGATTGCACGCGGTTAATAATTTTAACAGCCTCCGTGGTCTAGTGGTTAGAGCGTTAGGCTCACGATCTGGAGGTCCGGGTTCGATTCCCGATGGGGACATTGTCGAAATCACTTTGTGAGACTGTCCTTTGTTTGGTAAGGACTTTTGTCGAAAAACTAAGATGATTCCGTGCTTCGGAGGGCATGTTAAGCCGTTGGTCCCGGCTATTAGCCGTAAAAACACCTCCACCAACCCGCAGTGGAGCAGCGTGGTGGAGTATGCTCCATACCCCCTCCGGTTGATTGAGGGGAGGCCTGTGCCCAGCAGTGGGACGTATATAGGCTGTTGATGATGATGATGAATAATTTTAGAAGATCTTCGCTTTTAGCAGATTTAAGTTTGATAGGTATTTATTTCTCAACAACTTTTACTTTTTAAAATTAAATAATATCCATCTGTGGCTGTATTCTCCTTAGATGGACTAAGAATTCAAGATCTTCTATTGTGTGGGTTGTAGGGTCGATTACGAACGACACTTCGATTATTAGGTACCCATTGGGCCACCAGAAGTGTTCATGATGACCTCGTCCGAATTCTAGCGATCAATCATCAGGCCGTCGCTTCACGATTCTCAAAAAAATTCTATTCCAACAATTGACCCTTGAAATATATCAAATATCTTTTATGCCATTCCATTTGTTACTGACTAATTCTACTAGACTTTCGCGTAGTTTTGTCTTTTATTCAAGAAACTAGCAATATTTATATATTGCCATTTTATTATTGTTCATGACATAAAAAGCTGTATTAATAACGTTTTATTGAAAGTATTATAAATGAATAAATATTTTATAATATTACAGTTGTATTATTCGGATTTGAAAAAAATATCTCCAATAAGCAAAAGGATTGATTTGATTTGGATAACCCAGTCAAATAAGATACATTTTACGTAACGTCAAAACAATTCATTTCTGTGGATTTGTTTTTGGAAATGCACACTTATGACGTCATTAATAACGTCATGTAATTCGTAATCAAAATTCGTAAATCAGTAAAAAATGAAATTGAATAGCATTTTATGATTTATCTTTTACCTAGTCGTTTATCCTGTTATACTTACTTGACAATCAAACAAATAGCAAAGTTGCCGACATCTTTTCATCACATTAATGTCATTCGCCAAAATGTGCGTGTAAATCTGAACACATTTTATGAATCCCTTGCGATTTATTCTATTTTAGTTCATACAAATAATGGAAGAGTGTGTTGTATACGGTGAATCACAATAGAAAAAGTCATAGACATCTCAATGGTCGCTAGGATAAGTAAACAACATGAAAAATTCAAGAAAGACTCTTGTGTCTCCTTTCAGGCGTGACTACAAAAATGCCTGACTTTTTATTATCAGCCGCGTCGAGTGTCTGAGGGTATGTGTAACAAAAAAAACTACTAGAAATCTATGCCGTAGCACCATGCATTTTGTGAATAAACACAGGTCAAAGTAAAAAAGTCCCACGCCAAAGAGAATTAAATTATTATTGCACTCACAAAAAATATTTCGCAAAGTTTTGACCTGACGAGTACCTAACAGAACCTATTCTTTTATTATATTGATGTTCACATTACTTAAATTGTAAAAATGAGAGATTTTTTTCTATCACGGTGTATATACAGGTATTATAATAAAAAAATATAATGGTTTGACCTTTCGTCGTAGCAGTATAGTGGGTTAGTATGGTAAATTAGGGTTGTTAAGGGTTTTTGTGATCGTTTTACTTAGAAAATGTTAGTTAATTTATATTTTATCCGTACTATTTGGTCGTACAAATGGAGGTATGTGAACGTACCGTTGTGGTGCGGTTCTAAAGCCGATGACGTATCAATTTTCGAGTATTTCAAGTGAAAAAAGATAAGGTGGTGTCCATTCTGTAAATGCATCGGCACTTCACAGGTCATTGCATAACGTCAGCGCTTGACATGGGCTTAACATTGAATACAAGATGAATGAAAAAATATTATGTCTAAACACAAAACTCAGCGAATTCCGAACGGAATTTCACACCTATAACACACTAAGCTATGCTAGTACGAGTATTATTGTTAACATAACAGCATCACGTTTGTATCTCCGATTATGTATAAGGACAAGCAGAGGTGTATACTTATTATAACATAACATAACATAACATAACATAACATAACATAACATAACATAACATAACAAATACTTTATTGCTCAAACAGGAAGAAACAAAATACAAAACAAAAGAGAAATAGGAGTACAATAAGCGGCCTTATTGCTAAGTTGCAATCTCTTCCAGGCAACCTTTAAGTATAGGAGATATTTAATATTATGTAATACAGCATAGGAATACTTGTACGTATAAAAATAAATAAAAGTTAAATACACTTACGAGTACATAAACTACATAATAATAATAAACATACAATTGTTATAAATAATAAATAAATATCAATACTTAAACTACTACATATACTATGAAAGAAAAGGAGTAGAAAGATTATGAAGATGAAGAGTAAGGAAGAAGATGAAGAGTAGAAGTAAGGAAGGAGCATGCCTTGACTTGCCCTTTAAAAGATTCTAATGACGAAGCTCTCCTAATGCTTTCAGCCAGAGAATTCCACAAACGGACATCATGCACTTAGTATATACATCCACTCTATTTAAGTCTCATGTAATAGAAGGCAAGCCTACTGCCATCAACTGGACACAAATTCTGTAAACCACGTGATATCATTTATCTATAATCCCAACTCATAAAGTCGAATTCAGTGGTATAGAGCACGAACCATGATTTCAACCCATGTAACTACAATGTAAGTCACGCGTTCTCAAAATGGGCTATCAGGGATTCATTGTTTATTCTATTCTATACAAAACAAACAATAAATTTCGCCAGCAAATACTGATACCTTAATATAATATCAAATAATGAATTCTTCCTCTTGTTTAGAGTAAATTATTTGAATAAAAGTTATGAAAGCTGATCCAAGTAGGATCCACATGCGTTGCATCAGCTAAAATAATGAAGCTAATCATTGTTTGTATAATTAATCCCAACAAAAACATTTTCATGTAAAATGTTGCCAAGACGGTAGCAATGACAAAAAAATATCAGATGTCATGTAGAGGCCAAGTTTCTAACTCTACATTTACAAACCCTACATGTTAGGTGTATGGGGTCTGTCCGTTTCATTACTACAAGAACTATACTTACAACAGAATAGCTATAAACAGTCACTAAATTTGTCATAATAGCTTTTTCACCTTACGCTCATGTGATGGCAGTGAAACTACCAAGCCACATATTTTACCTAACATGTAGAGTTTCAAAACTTAGGGTTTGTATACTTATGGAGTGTATAGTTAAAAGCTTGGCTCTGGATATGTAGACTCCTTTGTTTCTGACATTTCTATCGATAACTATCTTCAAACTGGTAAATCACTAGCGTTCGATAAAAGTGACAAATATGATCTCCATGCCAATTAGAAAACAATCGCCCATAGTCGCTTGACTAGTCCGCAAAATGTATGAAGCATGTTGGTCAACACATTCGTAAACAACAGGACGTTTATATTTCATATTTTTAAGTTTTACGAGAATTAAATGGTAATAATGTGATTTAACATCTAAAATATGGAGCCAACGCCAGATTTTATACAAATTTGACTAGCCAAATTAGGCATTTTTCAAGGATGTCGTATCAGCTACGCTCCTAGATTCAGTCTAGCGCGCAGGGGACATATATGTTCGCAGAGGGGAATGCCTGCAACCTGCATATATCTACTCCCTCCCGTACCTTATCAAGTACCGGACCTATCTAATTGCCTTTAAGAAACATAATTACTTTCACTTAAATACAATTTCGATGTCAAATTAAACCTCCTGCCTTCTAGTTCGCAGATTGCATTAGTTATAAACTTACTACCGGATACGAATCTCATCCTGACAAATAGTACAAGTTAGCAGTCGAGTCTGTACCGTCAGATGCGAAATTAGAGTGAGATCACACAACGCTTGCGACACGCGTACATTGCGATGTGGACAAGGACACCATAGAGGCGAAGTGGAGAAGATCATGTGTTGTCACGCAGCTATGTCGTTTAACACGTTTTGTTATAAGTACAGTTTGTGAGAAGCTGCAGTAGTTTTAGGCGGATGAGGCGTTCGTGGTGTAAAAAAAAATCGAATCAAAGTGTAGCTATGTTATCTAGTGAATAAAGATATTTTTGAATTTGAATTTTTAATTTTACTTTATTTATGTTCAAATTCTGACACATCTAGCACCGGTACGTTGCGCTCGCTGCGACGTCGACGACGGCACTGAGTTGTTACACCGCGTTGCTCTTGCGGCACCCAATACGTTGAAAAAGTTTGGATGGCAGCCGTCAGCGCTCTCCATTTGTCCGACCAAGTAGTTGGTAATTATTTATAATTGTAACGCTGCACGCTGCATCGACACAGCGTACCGGCAACTCATTGAGCCTCACCCTTACAAAGTAAGAACTGTGTATGCAAACTTTACCATGTCACATCAAACTTAACCAAACACTACCACCCACGTAGCTTAAGTGACAATCAGTTATGAATTAAGTTGCCTGCGATGTGAGCAGCAGGCGACACAGTCGTCATCTATTGTTTAACAAATATACCTAATAGTATAAATACCTCCAAACTGCTTCAGAATAGCTGTGCACGACGCACTCGATTCTTATGAACTCTTGTTCTCTCCATGGTATAAGAAGACCAGGTATGCTCAATCCCATGACAAGCGGCCATTGCTAGCCCATTGACGACGTAAGTGTTACCATTCAATTGGTATCTCCAACATTCCAAGGACGTAAATTTTATTATTGAAAATTAAGTGAATTACTGACTAATGTATTTAATTACTATTACTTGTCACATATATAAAAATCTGTAAAACTGAACGTAAATCTTTTACTAAACGTAAATTTTCTTGTAAAGTAAATTAAAAACGTTGGACGTGGGTAATTTATTTATTACGAAATGGCAACGCAGGGTCTGATGACGTCAGCTGGGCTAACCTTGAAATGCTAGCTGTCAGTTTTGCGCATACCTGGTCTTCTTATTCCATGGTTCTCTCGTATGCGTTATAAGGTAAATGAGCGACCTCATCAACTCTGGTGATTATATTATTGTCCACAAAAACCCCCGGCATGGCTCACGTACCGGCTACATGCTTACCGGTATGTTAATACCTTCGTGCGTTTGACTGTTAAGTCCAACGTACCTTCCGAAGTACAGATCATCTTACTTTTGGACAATCGGGTGATCAGTCTGAAATGTCCTCACAAATCACAAAGTGATCATGTCACCACCGGGAATCGTATCCGGGTCCTCCAAGAACTAGTAACCAACAGGCCACAGCGGCCGTTATACCATAATAAATGTGTACACTGTACAAGGTACTCACAGTCAGCCTCGATTGTGGGAACTGGCTGCAGCATCTCCTCGAGCGCATACTGGATCGCTTGCGGCACATCCGAGTACCGTGGCGCCGTGCTCGTAGAGCCTGTTCATCAATAATATAATGAAGTCGGTTAAAATAGAGCCTTAAATGGATTACTTAAGAAAACACTTATGTATAAGGAATGTTAAAAAAGTTGTTAAGAAAGGTGTCTTATGTGTGTCAAAAATTGTGAGGTGGGACATGAAGGAAACGATTATATTTGTTTATCTTTGTTTATTTAAAAAGTTTTATAATTTTCTACGTTTTCCCTTTTCAAAAACAACCGTCCGCCATTTACCTGTCATTCCGCAATCCTCTCTTCTCACTCGCTCACTAGGTCAAAGATAAATTATGAAATTCTGATTATTAAATAATGACAGATCTTAAGCTTTCTTTTAAGCATTTCATTCACAAACATTTTCTTTTCTCTTTATTTTATTTAACTTATTTATGAATCTGAATAAAGAAAAATGTAATAATAAGTGCGACATTTCGTCACGTTTTTCTATGACGTCACCGGTTGCTTCTTTCATACTAATTCCATAGTAATTTCGTGTTTTGACGTTTAGTAAAAAGTAACTGATTTGACTAGTTGGAAACTACCCATTATAGGCAGTGGTGTACAATATAATAGCCTAATAGCTTAATAAGTACTGTTATCTTGCACAAATCTCGGCGAACTCGACATTGTGGTGTTACAATAGTCACGTATAGTTATTAATAGTATGTCAATGGTCACGTAGGTTAATGTTACAATAGTCCTTAGATCGAATTAACGACATACGAAATACAATATCGTATCGTACATCACGTAAGGTCTGGTAATAGAATACAATAGGAAGAGAACGTGTACCTTTGTGTAACATGGCGGGTATTTCGTAGGGGTTTAAAAAAAACATGCTAAGGTCTATTGTCCAGGCTATTTTCCCGTGGAGCCGGAAAAGCGAATCGGGGAGCCGAATTTAGTTTTAAGGTTGATACTACAGAGTTCTTATAGAGATGCCGCGGGAGCATAGAAGGTGGGACCTGAACATGTACAAAACGAAACGTTATACTGAAGCAACTACAACGATCGTATTATAAATCTTTCGACCTATCGTCTTTGGTAACGCGCAAACACGCGCGATTGAGTTACTACGTAATCATCACCTTCCTAGCATTATCCCGTTTTTCACAGGGTCCGCTTACCTAACCTGAAAATTTGACAGGTCCGGTTTTTACAGACGCGACTGCCTGTCTGGTTCAACCCGCGAAGGGAAAATCAGCACAATACAGGTTAGGTCACATACTTACCTCCAAAAATGCATTGGGTTTCCTCACGATGTTTTTCTTCACCGCTGAGCACGCGATAATCCAAATTATGATCCAAACATGAATTCTAAAACAAATTCGTCCATCATTGGCTTAAGCCCGAGCTGGATTCGAACCTGCGACCTCAAAGTGAGAGGCAAGCGTTCTACCAACTGGGCTACCACGGCTCCTGTGATACTATGTAATCAACAGCGGGTAAATCGACTTAGCGGCATACAATAAGGAATAATACTACGTATAGAACGGCAACTCTCCGCTCCTCACCAGCGTCTGAGCTAGGTTTACCTCACGCGCACTCGAAAATAGTTTAGACTTGAATCGTAAATTATTTACGAAAATAATTTCGTTTTTTCCTCAGCATTGCATCCGAGCGAAGCCGGGGCGGGTCGCTAGTTGTGTTATAATAAAAAATTGAGGTGGATGCACAATATAGATGGCGTCGGGAGCGTTTGCGCCCGGATAATTTTATACTATTAAGGTTTGGTTACGCACTCGTTCACACAGAAATGAAACGCGGTGATGGCGGTGCTACATCAGTTTGAATGAGCTTTTTCCGTAAGTCTTCTTTGTAGATAACACAAAAATATCAGCATACACAGGCCTTTCTTCAATAATCACTGAAATTTTTAGTTTACTCTGTCATAAATATGTAATGTCAGGCTAGGGCTTTATATACAAGTAGATACTCCGGTTAAACGATGTTCGCATTATGTTTATGGCGCGGGTAAGGATAAAAGTGGGTATAGAACATGTGGGTGAGAAGGGATCCTTTCTAAAATTTAAAATTTATCATGCGCCCTAAGTTATTTCTCCCAAAGTAGTAGATCGTGCACAACGAACCATTCTAATTGAAAAAAAAATAAAGAAAAATTTAAAACTTAATTTATAATTTCGCATGGACACGAGGAGGACCCGGTAATGGTTAACACGCTCGTCCCTAATTGAAAAGAGCTGCGGGTTCAAGTCGCGTCCGAGTCAGAATTTTTCGATGTTTTCCTGAGTGCTTAAAAATCAGAAAACATTCTAATTATTTAATAATAATAAAAATAAATTATTTATTTATTCGGACATTACTTATCATAGGTCATTACATAGGTCGAACACAATCACAAGAAAACCTATTATTATGTCTCATTACTCATAGGTTTTGCATTCCCATCCGGCGAGGACCTAATTCATTTTCACGACTCGAACCAACTCGGCTCAATCAGGGTGAGTTAAGCTGATTTCCCGGCACCGAGATACAATTACCTACATAGATCCGTAATTCACGTCCGCAATCCTTATTGGAGTAGGTCACAAGTCGCCTGCAGATTAAATGAGATTTTTATAATTATTTTTTCCACCTCTCTCGCAATGCACCCGACCTTCCTGCGACTGCCGCCACACCAAACCATTACAGCAGGGCGTAATAATTTTTTCATCCCGTTGTAACTTTTAAAATATTTGTCCTCAGCATGAAAGTATTTGTTTTGACAAGAATCTATTCAAAACAAAATAAGAATTGGATATTATAGTATTAAATACACTATTTATGGTTAACTATTATGGATAATGGCAATACTTACTTATAAGATAATAAGTAATGATCTTGCAGAGTTTTATGTAGAACTATTTAAAGGAAACATTTCCACCATAGGTACAAGGCATTCGTAATTTTCACACTTTTTGCAGCGCACGCCAAATAGCTCGCAAGTGGCAGAGTTTTTCCGACTTACTTGATGCTTATTGTTATATTTTAGCACTATAGACATATTTACATCAATTTTATAGCCAATCTACACAAATATCAAATTCAAATTCAAAAATATCTTTATTCAGTAGGTAACATAATTACACTTTGAATCGTCAATTTTTACATAACGAACGTCTCATCCGCCTAAAACTACTGCAGCTTCTCACAACCTGTATATCGATATCTTACTTAAATTGTATCCCATACGTTATTCTGACGTATGAGAAATATTATTGGTAAAGTTTCATTAAAATTAATGCTAAAAATCCACACATCAATACATCCCCACTAACTATCGCATTTAAAATGTTAGTAGAATAGGATTACAGGCCATAGAAACAAGGGAGATATGCCCTGAGCACTAAGATATTTTTGGCTGGACCGCTGTTCACCGATTTACCCACCGTTCATTGCGTAGTAACAAGCGCTAGATGTGGTTGCGCGATACAAAAGAAGCAGTTGAATGACATGGAAAGTTTTATAGTACGACACCTGCCATGGCATCTCTGTATAACAAGAACTCTGTAGATAGGATGTGGCATTACCTACGGCGGAGAGCAGCTGGTTGATCTGCTGTAGCGCAGTCTTCATCTCGATGATAAGGCGGCCCTTGTGGTTCAGCGAGCTACTCAGCTTCCTCTCCTCGCGGATCTGCGTGTCCAGCTCGGCCATCAGCTGGTTCTTCGCTTGCAAGTACCTGCCAATAATTTGGGTGGCTTCAAAACGTAAATGGGTTGATTCCGGTGGAGACAAATCACAAAAATGACTTTGTGATCCCTAGTTTGGCTAGGACATTACAGGCTGATCACCTGATTGTCCGAAATAAAGATGATCCGTGCTTCGGAAGACACGTTAAGCCGTTGGTCCCGGTTACTCCTTACTGATGTAAGTACGCCGTCGTTACATGAGTCATGTCAGGGGCCTATGGAGGCTCAATAATAACCCTGACACCATTGATGGGGTGCACCTCACAACCTACACAATAGAAGAAGATTAGCCGGTCGGCACATCCGCTGGACATGTCGTGTCCGCCCGAGTAGTCAAAATTCAAATTCAAAAATATCTTTATTCAGTAGGTAACATAGTTACACTTTGAATCGTCAATTTTTACATAACGAAATTCTCATCCGCCTAAAACTACTGCAGCTTCTCACAACTGCAAGCTGCAAGAAAAACCTTGGCAAAGGGCCCAGTGAATGACATAATGAAAATGTTGTCAGGTCAATGTGTTACGCCTCAAATTGTTGTCTAGCTACTTCAATGGGCTCAACAAACACTGTCACCCCACAACATTGCGTTTTGCGTTAGTGGCAGTGGTAGTTTGCTCTTTAATGCAGTTTCACTTAACTTCGTTTAATATTTCATTGAATTATGTACCAGGAACGGAAGTCTACGTTAAATAAACTGCCTGCGTACCTACGTCTCCCTGCTGGGTACAGACCTTCCTTTATTTATTACTCCGGCACGCTTATAAATATTTATGAATCATCTTTTATAACACATGAATGAAGAATAGAATTATTATGTTAACACTTTCAAGGACAGTGCGTCTATAGCCGTGGTGGTGGTGATCCCAAGGTCAATAACCCGTTTAGTGTCCAAGAAAGTGTTAATCACATATCAAATTTATTTTCCAAATGATCTGTTGCCCACCGCTCGTTGTATACAGCAACCTAAACATAATTCGCATTGTCTCTTGGACCACCTTGGGTTACCAATAACCAAAACACAATGTAACAAACACAGCAAGGTGAAGCAGCTAGAAATTGCCAGACGACTATCGATCTTAGAAAGCTTTGAGCAAACCACAAACCAATGCCGTGCTCTTGAACTGTGGCATTGTACCATAGAATAAGGTATAATAATCTACTTATACTTGTAACATTACATACCTACCTCCTCCACCCTACTATCCCTGTTATGATCTAGTAACACCAACCTTGCAAGTTCGAATCCCTCATACACTATCACAAGCATGATAAATCTAGTTAACACAAAAGGACATAACATCATAACATAGCATCAAGCCAGTCTCCCCGAAAGGGTAGGCAGAGTATAATAATTCACCCACTCCTCGTCAGCTATATTTTAAGCATGTAATGGGGGACGAATCTAGTGCCCTTAACCGGGTACGAATCCTGAAAACTACGTGATACTTCTTCTTCTTCTATCGTATGGGTTGTGAGGTCAATTACCAACCTCATCAACCCTGGTGACAGGGTTGTTATTGAGCCGCCAAAGGCCCCTGACATGGCTCATGTAACGGCTACTTACTTACATCAGTAAATAGTAACCGGGACGAACGGCTTAACCTGCCTTCCGTAGCACGGATCATCTTACTTTTTGGACTATCAGGTGATCAGCCTGTAATGTCATAACCAGAGATCACAAAGTGATTTTTGTGATATGTCCCTACCGAGATTTGAACCCGGAACCTCCGGATCTTGAGCTGTTGCAACCACTGGACCACGGAGGTTGTTACTAAGTAACTATGAACCAAATATGAATTCGAACTCTGAAAATCGCATTCACACTGCGAAGTTTTTAGACAATATTTACGATTATGTACCATAAAGGCTTCCAGAAAAGCGTTGCACTCATATGAGAGACCGTATACATAACAGGGCCGAACCGAGCGTAGGTTTGTGTAATGTTGGCGCGGGGTGTAATTATCAATAATGGCCGCAGACAACGGAGCTGACAGATTTAATTAAGTAATTCGTGAGTTTTCATCGGATTTCCAATGAAAACCCGACCATGACGGCTGCCAACTCTCGAAACCAAAACACAAACAACAGTAATACCTATTAGTTCCAACGTCGAACGCAATTCCTATTAAGCAAGTGCGATCTGTGCGATTGTAATTCACTGAAACTGACACCTCCTGTCAATTAGGTAGTTGAAAAGCCAACCACAAAGCGCTGTGATTCAGCTCATTTCATCAGTTTCAGTAGACGTTAGTAATATTTACATTAAGATCAAAGAATCCCATATTCTTAATAAAAAATAAGGATTATGTCTCAACATACATAACATACATACATAAACTCACGCTTTTTTCCCACCAGGGTAAGCAGAGACTAAGGAATTCCATTTGCTTCGATCCTGACACACTTCTCTTGCTTCCTCTACATGTATTCACAAATCAACAACATTTGTTGTAACCGTTTCGCGGGGCTCTTTACTTAATACACTTAAACTATTCGCAATTAACTATTTTTATAACATAAGTAAGTACCTGCTTGTAAGATTATGGCCAAAGTATGTATGTAAGCTTGTTGCAAGCATTCATGTGTTTTGTAGAAATTGCATCGAGTTTCACACGGAGATGAAAAATAATAAAGTAGGTAACGTACAAGATGCTTGAGATACGTGTCCAGGCTGCAGGATTATCTTGCTTTAGGTGCATAGAAGTAAAAAAATAAAAAATAAATATAAGCTCACAAGTATATTCCCAATTAGGGTAGTCAACGGTAAAGACATCGCATGATGCCATGATGAACTAAGTATCTGTATTTCACCGAGCTCTATTGAGGTGATCGGAGGCTGATCCTTTGTCACCATAAGTTTGATTTGTTTAACGTGACTTATTGTAGATTTGTCGCAAATGGCATTAACTACTTGGCCGGGCATAAGTTTGTGTATGATGGATTATATGACCATTTTTAATGGCTGATAGACAACTGCGTTCGTAAGATTGTTACGAAAAGAAATCGCGCAGAAATAAAACTGTAAAACTTAGGCCAGGTGCGCACTACGAGTTTTTCGCCGTGCGGCAGAAAAGAGCAGCGGCATAATGTCGCACTGTAATACTGCCCCGCTACGGCGGCTCTGCCGTTAAGTGCGCGCAATACAATTTAAAACTGTTTGGTACAGAATTACAGTGCGACATTATGCCGCTGCTTTTTTCTGCGGCGCGGCGAAAAACTCGTAGTGCGTGCCTGGCCTTAATGGCGATCCACGCGCTAATATTATACATACAATTACACATCCATTTACTACCCACTCTCTGGTACATGCATAAACGAGTGCCTCCCAAGGACTGTCTGCCCTAACCACAACGTGGTTACATTACAAGGTCGAAAGCACCACCACCAAAAAGCTAAATGAGACCGGCGACCGTTTAGTCTCTTCATACACCGTTTTATAAATAAATGTAAGTATCTTAAAATTATATTTAAGCATCTCTTCCAAATGTAACACACGTCTTCATAAACTTTTTTAGTTGCCACCGGAGTCTATGGTTGTCACGGATGTTAGACACAGAATTTTATTTTTAGTTTTAACAAAACACGAACAAAACTTACTCACTCTGTAAATGTCTCTTTATTTCGATCAGAATAATAAGAAAGTATTAAGTAAAATATTTATTTTTCAGAAAAATACAGAAAATATTGGTACAGTAAAAGCCTCAACCAATTCCTCTATAATGGGTGGAAGATGTGTTGTGCCACTTGTGCCTAGGTATAATAACAAGAGTCATAATGTATACCCAAAATCAAACATAAAAGATGCATGTCTGTGTACGAAATTGTAGTATGGCGACGCCAATCCAGTATTTAATTAAGCACACCAACATTTTGATGGTAGTTAGATGTGGTGTCGAAGCCACTGCAACCAAATAGGTTTGCATTATCTGCATAGCCGGCAGTGTAAGCGCTCCATCGTGCAAAGCGAATATTGTCTTTGGCTTTCACGGGCAACGTGACGAAGCCGCATTCGCTTCCTACACAAACCTCCAATTAATTCTAGTTTCTAGAGCTCCCTGGTCACGGAACTAAATGTAAATGCAACTAATTGAAAATGTTGCGTACGGTCACGAGTACTAATATGTATACAGTTTGATACCATGTCTCATTAACTTTTTTGACAAATTAAACCGTATGTCTCTTTAAATGTCATAAATGACCTCATCAACCCTGGTGTCAGGGTTACTATTGAGCCGCCAAAGGCCCCTACTACATGACTCATGTAACGACTACTTACATCAGTAAGTAGTAACCTAACCTGGTCCAACGGCTTACCGTAACTTCCGAAGCACGGATCATCTTAGATCAGCCTGTAATGTCCTAACCAAACTACAGATCACAAAGTAATTTTTGTGATATTTCCCCACCGGAATTCGAACCCGGGTCCTCCGGATCGTGAGCCTAACGTACCACTGGACCACAGAGGCCGTGAACCTTCAAATTTGTGACATGATACTTTGAAGCGGAATCATAACAAAATGCCGCATTGTTAGCAAATAACAATATTGAGGGCTGCCGGATATTGGGCTGCTACTCCAATAATCTTCTAAAATAAATGATATCTGTGGATTCAATCGGATTACCTGCCAGCCGTTAAAGTAAAATGGTTTGTTCTCGAAACAACTCCATTTTACAACTGGATGAGCATAATCACGGATAAAATAGGTTCCCCAACATTCTGTACCACGCACGTTATTTCGTTCGTTCCATCGGCAAACTACGTCTACGTCTGCGTGAACTTCCACTATCCATTTCCTCTTAAAAGGACAAATCGAAAGACTGGAACACTTCATTTATAATGAATGTTATAGAATTTTAATTTCACCTCCTTAGAACACATCGTTATTTATTTATGATGAGTATTATACATTTTTTTATCATTTCCTTTCCATGGCATGTCATAGCTTATCAGCCCAACCCCCCCTCGCCCCGCGTACAGGCATCAGGGCACGCGGGAAAAAACGTCAAATGAGTATTTTTTCAAGTTACAATAAAAATACCGATACTACTGTACTAACTTTTGCCCTAGACTACGTTTTGCATGGGGTTCGTTTACCGGTAGCACTACACCTACAATAGTATAGTTTCCAACTAGTCAAATCAGTTACTCTACATCAAAACACGAAATCACTACGGAATTTGTATGAAAAAGCAAACTCTGACGTTATAGAAAAACGTGACAAAATGTCGGACTTAATATTACATTTTTCTTTATTGAAATTCATAAATAAGTTAATCTGTCTTTATTTAGTAATCAGAATTTCAAAATTTATCTTTAACCTAGGAAACTAACCAATTCCCAATCCGCCCCACGATATGTCTGTCTCTGCGTTTATTACCGCGGTCAAGAATATAATCATTGAAGAGAGGTCGACAAGTGCAACTAATATTAAAATTATTACATGAATGCTTTACAAAGTCATACGAAATAGTGTAATGTAAGCAAGCAAGTATTTCAATTTGAGGGAGTTAGGAGGGAGTTTGGTTTGGGTAGCATCATTTATTGGTTTACAAACTTGCGGTAACATATGCGAGGTCTGAAATCGATTAAACATTTGAACCCCGGAACGCGGCCGGGGCGCCGCGCCGGGCGCAGGCTCGCTCGTTTACACTAAATCATCGGCTACACCGTTCCGCAAACTGCTTTCAACGTTTCTAACTCCATAACTATCGATACCATGAGAGAGTAAGTATGAAAGTAAGAAATCAATGCGCGCCGTGGCGCCTCGTATAATTAATTAACTTCCTTTACGAAATCGGATGCCATTAATATAATTTCTTACTTTTCTTTGGACTGAAACAAAATTGAGTACGAAACATACTGTAAATTCCATTCAATTTACATATTATTTTAATTTACTCATTTAAAAAGTACTCGTAAACCACAAACGTGCATTTAATTTAGTTTATTTTTGCCTTTGTTTCGATTTTGTCCTATTCGCACTACACATCGGTGTGAATTTACTTCACTTGAGAAATTGTTGCTGAATTGCAAACTCGTCGTCGTTACCAGCGATTGTCCCGCGTCGTAGCGTTTTACGCTGATATTGCTACGGCGTAGCCGTAGTCGTCTTCACGTAGCATTTCAAAGCTACTGTGGCAGGTAGAGAAGAAAATAAACCCAAGTCAATTTAAATACGCCATAGAGAGTCACTGTACGCCATGTAAGTAATTGTATTGTATATTTTGAAACTAACATCAATTGTACGTTAGTTTTATGTTATAATATATGAGAAGCTCGGGGGCGCAGCGGTTAACGCGCTCGGTCTGCGATTGTTGAAGTAAAACAACTTTCGCAAAGGCCGGTCTAAGGATGAGTGACCACAAAAAAAAAAGTTTTCATCTCGAGCTCCTCCGTGCTTCGGAAAACACGTTAAGCCGTTAATAACCATCAATCCGCACTGGGCTCGCGTGATGGTTTAAGGCCCGATCTCCCTACCCATCCATAGGGAAGGCCCGTGCCCCAGCAGTGGGGACGTAATGGGCTGATCATGATGATGTGATATATAATAACTAACCTAACCTAACCAAATGTAAACATCAGGAGTCCAAAATGAATCTTCCATCTACAATTCAAATACATGTATAATATAAGATGAAACCTAAAGAGCTGTTTCATCCATTATTTCAAATTGAATCCACTTCTTTAAGAAGATACCGAATTGAAAAGCCTCTTATCGAAAAGCGTTTGATTTATAAATTATACTAAGTACCAACCTATCTTCCAAGTAATCCGTGAGGTATTGTTAGAAATCGTCAAACAACCGGTATCGGTCATTTATTGGAATCACTTATGAAATTATTAGTCCAGCGCGGCAATTATTATAATGATCTAATAATACTCCCTGACTGCGGTTAATGATGCATCCAACACACTTGCATAAAAGGTGTTAAAATATTGGCAAATAAGTTTAGTTTACTTTATTACTTGAGGAGCTCGGTGGCGCAGCGGTTAACGCGCTCGGTCTGCGATTGTTGAAGTAAAGCAACTTTCGCAAAGGCCGGTCATAGGATGGGTGACCACAAAAAAAGTTTTTATCTCGAGCTCCTCCGTGCTTCGGAAGGCACGTTAAGCCGTTGGTCCCGGCTGCATTAGCAGTCGTTAATAACCATCAATCCGCACTGGGCCCGCGTGATGGTTTAAGGCCCGATCTCCCTATCCATCCATAGGGAAGGCCCGTGCCCCAGCAGTGGGGACGTTAATGGGCTGATGATGATGATGATGACTTTATTACTGGTACGGTCACGAGTACTAATATGTATACACTTTGAAACCATGTCACAATCACTTTTTTGACAAATTAAACCGTAAGTCTCATGAAATGTTAAATATGATAGTGCGAGAGGTTTCTAAAGTGGGTACATGATATTGCTCTTGACTGTACACTTCATTTATTAAAAAGAAACAACACGTAAGGGAAGACAGAAGGAAAGAGAGGATGGGGAAGATCCAAGGAAAGCTTACGAGTACATGTAACTTCTTATCGTGTGGGTTGTGAGGTGGAATACCTACCAGCCTTATCAACCCTGGTGTCCGGGTTATTATTGAGCCGCCAAAGACCCCTGACATGGCTCATGTAACGACTACATACTTACATCAGTACGTAGTAACCGGGACCAACGCAACGGCTTAACGTTCCTTCCAAAGCACGGATCATCTTACTTTCGGACAATCAGGTGATCAGCTTGTAATTTCCTAACCAAGCTAGGGATCACAAAGTGATATTTGTGATACATGTAACAATTTAAAGAGAAGGCGAAGATCGTGTCTATAAACAAGTTAAGTACTTAATAGGCCCCTAAGAAGAATGGAGAATGCTACACTGACACGAGCGTGGGTCTTAAGTTAATGAAGATGACTGGTTCACTTCATAGAATTATGTGGTTCTGCGGTCACAATCAGCTTTCCACTCCAAAGATATCAAAGCACTATCAAAGATGTATAATCGCAGAAAGCTTTACTTTCAACATAATTAATTCTTGTTTCTCTTTCCATTAAGATAGATATGAAAGCGACAACTTTAATGTTTCCTGTTCTGTATCCCGGGAATATCTGTTCAAACTCAGACGACATAAACTGCGTAGTTGCTGCACCAGCCCCAGATGTTAATGACAAATAACCTACAATGCGGAAACGACTTACTTATTATAAAACAGAGTATAACATAAGAAGAAATGTCTTATTGCTTTTTACAACACTCACCAGTGCTTAGGAAAATCTCACAAAGAGAAAACATCGAAATATCTAATCCGCAACTTTGTCTGAGTATGTCAAAAGTAGGTTCTCTACATCAATTACTCGCGAGTGGCACAATCGCGTCTTGCATTTCAAATATCAGGTTCAAATCCCGGGAACTGAGATCTAATCTGTTATCACAAACTATTTAAAGTGATCACACCACCACTGATTTAAGAGCTACGCTCTTGTCGGTGTAGCATTCTCCATGCTACTTTTTTTGGGAAAAAATAGGGCAGTGGTTTCCCTCTTGCCTTCCGCCCCGCAGTATTCTGTCTGACGTGACTGGAATGGCGCCTATTTCTAATCTGTGGCCGTACTAGGACTCCTTTCCGAAGTTCTATTACGAATCAGATTTCATATCATATAATGAATGCCCAAAAACACCTTTTTTAAATAAGTCTATGTTATTTTGTAGTTATAGACCATTCGGAGGAGTTTCTGAGGATATTGTGAAATTGCTATCTCAGTATTAAGGCCGCTTTTTGTATGTTTGTTTAATTAGTGTTCCTGTGTCATAATATGTTCCTTTTGTGCAATAAAGAATTGTGTATTGTATTTTAGTGATTTCTTTAATTTATAATAATTTCAAGAAACATACAATATCGGATCATACCTATATGTCTGTAGCCCCGGCACGCGACGTTATATTGGGTTGCATTTTTCTCTATTCACAAACAATAAAATAAATTATATCTCGTTAAGTCATCTTGGGGTTTTCCATATACTTAAGCGGAATAATAAAAGCGAGGATATATTTTCAACGTCCCTTCATGTCACTTTATACTGAAAATCTATACTTAATTCGACAGAAGAAGTTAACTTAATAAATGGATTTATCATTTATATTTTGAGGTTGCACAAAAGCCTTAAAACCTTCATAATAAAGGCTTCATTGTTTGGTTTCTTTTAGTAATCTCACAGAGCAAAACACATAAGACGTGATTCCAGATTCAGTGTGCAATTTTATATTATTCACCTTGTTTACAAGTCTTGGGCGACACAAAATTGGAATATTTTTCCCCGTATTGTCTCGAAAGAAAGTTCTAAATTGTATTTTACGTCTACAATATTAGCTACGTTAGAGACATCCCACCTAAGCTTATTGTTCATAACCTAGCGTTGGATATGGTTACCGCATTATAGTCTTAGCACAGGTATTAGAAAGTAAAGTACTGGCATAGAATAAAGAATTATGGTATTAGGTAAGACGACAGCTGATACACACACTAAATATATATATAATAAATGTAAAGAATTTCTTAAAAAAATATGTACTTATAAAAAAAATATGCCTATCATATTTCCTCTTTTTCCTATACACAATCCCCTTCTAGTTATATTTAAGTACATAAGTATATAACATAATGCAAGTTGATCATTACTTCTCCTACATTCTTGAGACTTTCATTAGTACTCATTTGGTTTACTGTTCTTTGATCCCTCGTCTATTAACCAGGCCCCAGGGGAAACAAAGTCATATACTTTGCCCTCCACTGCGGCAATTCCTGTTCGGCGCGCCATCGCCGCGGGCTTGGCCGCCTCTTACTTGAGTAGGCCAGAGAGAGATGGTGGCTGAAATCGAGTAGGGACCTACGGGGTATAACGTAGAAACCCTGGTGAAGACCTGCGGAAATCCATCGGTACGGCAGTGCAGGAAGGAAATCGGAGTGCAATCTGTAGCCTGTAACCTGACAGAGGGCAGCAGTAACTGTCAGTACTATTCAGGGGCGGAGGACAGGAGTCCTAGTACGCCTTTGAAATAGACTACTTTGGGCGCCACCCCACTCGCGTCGTACAGAGTACTGTGGGGCAGAAGGCAAGAGGGAAACCACTGCACTACTTTTCCCTAAAAAAGTAGCATGGAGAATGCTACACTGACAAGAGCGTGCCACGTAAATTAGTGATGATGATGATGATCCCTCGTCATGGCATGGTACTCGCGTAATTCAAAAGACCTTTTTTGCCTTGAGAATATGATATTTATGATTCTTTTTTCTATAAGTTGTCTAACATTTTGGGTGTATGGAGCTCATTTTGTATACCTGCGGTTTCATTACACAGATCTCGTGTGTTAAATAAATAAGGGCGACACGATGCGTTGTGTTTCCGTTGTGATAAGTATATTACAGCTAAATATCACATGATGCGTTGCGACGTCTCGTATCACCCAGTACGAAATTAAAACGGCCGACGCCCGTGTGATATAAACCGTTCTTAAAGGAATCATAATATTTGTAAAGTTCTTTGGAGTTATTTAACCGCTGTACTGGAACAGGTGTACGACGCACATACAGAGTGTCGTCCAATTAAATAATGGTATGTCGTAAAACTGTGATAAGTAAGTACAACAATCAATGACGCGACGTGAACGTCTGCAAAAAAAAAATACCTATATGGCATTGATCAGAATATTATTTTTAATTCTATTCTTTCCCGTTACGGCTTTTGGATATCTCCGACCAAGTAGTTAATGCCATCTGCGGCAAATCTACAATAAATCACGTCAAAAAAAAGCTTTTGAATATAATGTGCTATCAAATCAGAACGATTTTCTTTTTAAATGATATAGTAGGTAGGTTTCTTTTAAACATATAAAACTGTAGGTAAATTAAATTCTGTTACCCAACTGATGTTTTAAAAAAATATGAACAAGATGTGCTGTTGCAGTTATTTTAATAACAATGGACCGAAATCATTTTGTCTTAGTCAAAACACGTTAAATTTGAATAATAAAACAACAATACACGTCAAAAAATATTTTGTGGTGTAGGTACTTCAATTACAGAACTCCCTGTATGGAGCTCTCCAGTTATAATTCAGTAGAAAGTGGGCGGCGGGTAGCCCTCTGTGTCCAGACTAATATAATGTTCTGTTGCTTAATCTTTTGTAGCTCTACATTACTAAATTTTATTTTATTTGTAAGGGTATGATTATACACCTGTGCTGGTAATAATAAAATAAAACAAAATACTTACATATATTTAAGTAAGTATATTCAAAAGGACAGGTTTATACTATACTTTATAACCTACTTATGTTATTTTAAACACAAAATTGTATTTTGATTAAGTATGTTTGGAATTACACATAAATAAATAAATAAAAATATTTATTTCAAATAGCCCAATACAGTAGGTAGGTAAGTACAACTATTACCCGTACCCGTTATTATGTGCTTTAATTAAGTACAACTTATTTATATGAATAAATAGTTGAAGTTGAATTGACATACCGACAGTTGATGGTCATCAGGACAGGGCTAAAGAGTAAGTGAAGGTCTAAAGTCCTTATATATTACGATTTCACGGAAATGGAAATTCAAAAAGATTTGCGAATCAGGGGTCGTCCCTTCAGGCGAGGTGGCATGTGCAGTTGGCGGCCCGAGATTTATTTATTTATTTATTTATTTATTTATTAGGTTTGCCAACAGACAAAAACACTTAGATTAGGTAGGCATCGAATGATTTCGCGCTCGAGGATACGTCGAGTTTGCCCCGGGGCTCCAAACACGCTTCAGGCCTCAAACAGAGCCTTCAATCGCAAAGCCAAATAGTATACATCACAAGACTCACAAGTACCAAATCTAAATTGATGATTGTGAAATAATAAAGTCAAGATTTAACGATACGATACGTTTCTTAATAATTTGTTGAATCGCGATCCCGGAACGGAAAACTTTTTTAATCGTAAAATGGAAATGTATTTGACTTGGAAATCAAGCTTGGCGACCCGACGTGTCGAGTAGCTTTCTACTTTGTATTTAAGTCTTTCGTAAAACGGATGCATGAATAGCTCGTAACCTAGATTCCCCTTGCGCTGCCGATCGGAAACGATCGACAAACTAAAGCACGCTAATATCTCAGTAGTAATTATGCTACACAATCTTACTGCCAGCCATGCCAGAAATACTGACATTATACCTACTTTCAAACTAGTTTTTACAAGCTTTCTTTAGATACCCCTGTAACCTGTAATAGGGTAGTTTCGAACTAGTCAAATCACTTACGTTTTGCTAAACGTCAAAACACGAAACTACTATTTATTTGAAAAAGCAACCTGAGACGTCATAGAAAAACGATACAAAATGTCCTACTTATTTTAATTAATTAATAAATATGTTAAATAGAAAAAAAATACGTTTTTTTGTCACCTTTAGATCTTACAACTTACAATCTTACAACTCTCATTACAGGTATAGATCTGTCTTTATTTAGTATTAATCACAATTTGGTAATTTATTTTTGACCTAGGAACCTACCCAATTACATGGTACCTAAAAAAGCTTGTAAAAACTAGTTTTTATTTGATATCCAACTTTATGACTACACTCTCTACGACTACGTCATTGATTGGGGGTCAGGAGCACACTCAATCATGCAACTCAACTGTGGGTCGCGTCGGTGATGAGATGACACCTGGGGCCTGTTTAACACTTTCAAGGACAGAACGTCTACGGACGTTCCGATTCCAAGGTGACATACTATTATGAACCATCAATGACCCATGGTCTCTGTCCATGAAAGGGTTAATAAAACTTACAATTGTAAATTACAATGACAATTTGATGTACATTGCGGAGTGTGTGATCACGAATATTTTGCAGTTTCATATTAGCTACGTAATGAACACCAAATTGTCGTTGTAATTTACGATTGTAAGTTTTATTAAACAGACCCCTGGACTAGTGTCAATTTAGAAAAGTTTCTGTCCGAAATTGGGCCCGGTGGTCTAAAAAGGCCATATTTAAATTCATCTAAAACAGCAATATTGCAATTTAACATTTGCGCATACAAAACTAAGTGACAGATGTCAAATAGCAATATTGCTTTTTAAATGAAAATAGGTAATCTTTTTTTATTGGCGTTGAATGTATGTACACATTCAGTATCAATAATTTTTTAACGCACACATGATTTTCTGTGACAAATCCTTAATAATGGCGGGACGACCATTCAAGTCTGTATCTGATATTCCGTCATGTAATTATAATCCAATGGCTGTTTTAGAAGATACTGGATAGGCACTAAACACATTTATAGTGATTATCTAGCTCCGGTTTGCGTTTTAAGTATATTTTTTGAATGAGAAAGGTAGTAATTTTTTTAGTACTAGTTCAGCTTAATACAAAATTTTAACTTTATTGTAATTGGTCCCGCCGTTTTGACGCAGCACTGTATAAAGGCGGTGAGTGAATACAAAACTAGAATCACTACAAGAATGATCTCAAAGCAAAAAGATTTTACCCGAACTCCTCCATGCTCAACTTTCTTATTGGCTTGCCCTTTGACAATTCATATTGCACTTTAAAAACTAAGCAAAGCTTTCATCTTAAGATGGTATCATTTCGCTTTTTTTTTTTCTTTTTTTTACCGGCTTTAAAGATCTCGCCTTTAGCGGTAGCGCATCCGATGCGCGGGGCGTCAAGCGACGCGGCGCGAAGTGCAAAACAATTTCTCCTTCAGTTTTCGTATCAATAATGTTTATTCCGGCAACAGCTGCGATAGCCGAAACGTGTGATGCGGTGGGCAACGCGGCGAGCGACACAGCAGATGACGCGGCGGGCGACGCGACAGGTGACGCGGCCGTGCGACGCGCCAAAAACCGCTATGTCACTAATCCGCTCTGCGCACCGCGCAGCGATGCGTATCCCTGAACGAGACCTTCAATAGTATCTTTTTAGAAGTAGGTATAATAATGCGGTACAATTACCCTATAGACCATAAGCCACATTGTCATTAGAAATCAGCTGTTAATGCGGAGAGTATAATGTACTTAATGAAATAATAAAGAACACCAAGAACGTCGAGTTTTATTTATACACTGATCTGAACTCCCCTGGGTTAAAAAGGCCACATCGAAGCAATTCATCCAAAAAAGCAATATCGCAATTTGACAACGTATAAAAAAGTAAGTGCGCAATGTAAACAAATGTTAAATAGCAATATTGTTTTTTAGATGAATCGTTTCGATTTTGCCATTTTTACCCCCAGTATTGTAACGTCGAAACTAAAATTTCCTAAAACATGTTTTTTTAGTTATTATTCAACTTTTTCAGTTTGGCTTTTTACCAGATCTAATTTGTATTTGTGTGTCGCTTTGATTCTCTTGCGTATGTGCTTTGCTGTTCCCAGGGTCACGTACCTCCTCAGAACGGCACCGACCTGGCTTTTCTCTGAGGAAGTATCTTCGTTCGATAAGGCCCTTAAAATAACTCTCGAGTCTCTCTTAAATGTCTCCCTCAATGAGACTCAGTGGAGTCAAGCAGCGCTGCCAATTCGGCACGGGGGGCTTGGTATCCGGCGTGTAGGGGATGTTGGGCTGCCGGCTTTCATTGCGTCGGCGCATGGGGTTGCGGACTTAGTCGCTAATATTTTATCTTTAAATGGTGGCGAGTCCCGCATACCCTTTGTTGCTGAGGCAATGTTGGCTTGGGCGGTTCTTAATCCTGGCGCGTCTGTTCCGGAAAACCCTCAAATTCAGCGCTCTTGGGATGAAATTCAGTGAGATCGTCAGGAGCCGATATTGCCCGGTTGATGGCTGTGTCGCGAGCTGAGGCCGGCGCTTGGTTGCAGGCACTGCCGTCACCCCATATAGGGACCCTTCTGGATGGGGACTCTTTGCGTGTGGCTGTGGCTCTCCGCCTTGGCTGCAAAGTGTGCGAACCACACCTTTGCATTTGCGGTTCCATGGTGGAGGCCAATGGTCATCATGCTTTGAGTTGCCGTCGGTGTTTGGGCAGATTTCCCCGTCACCATGCGCTAAATGACATAATTCGAAGAGCGCTAGTGTCGGCTCGTGTTCCGTGCGTGCTGGAGCCTCCGGGTCTCAGCCGTACGGACGGCAAGCGCCCAGACGGCCTAACTCTGGTGCCTTGGCGTGAGGGCAGATGCATGGTGTGGGACGCCACGTGTGTCGATACCTTTGCCGCCAGTCATCTTCGGCAAACCAGTCAGCGCGCAGGGGCGGCAGCCGAAGGGGCAGCTGTCCTAAAGCATGCAAAGTACTCCTTGCTACAGGGGGGCTACATTTTTGTGCCATTTGCGGTGGAGACGTGTGGTTGCTGGGGGGAGGAGGCGAAGCAATTCGTTAAGGACGTGGGCCGTCGCCTTAGAGAGCAGGGCTTTGACCCCCGCTCCGGGTCTTACTTGGCTCAGAGGTTGTCCGTGGCAATTCAGCGCGGTAACGCTGCTAGTGTCATGGGCACTTTTGGGCCGGGTTTGACACGGAGTGGGTTCTAGGTTAAGTAATTTTAAGTTAGGTTATTTGACTTTTTGTAATTTTGATTATTTACATGTTTTTCTTGAATAAAATTTTATATGTATATATTTTGGTAAGTAAAACTTATGGTCTTAAAATGATGGAGAATAAAATAGGTATAAATTTGTAAATACTTACTATTATTTATTTGTTATTTACTTTTCGTAGTTCTTGTCGCATTATCCATAAATGTTTTCATTTATTTGTGGTAGCCTGTAATTGTATTTATTTGTTATTAGGTAAGTACAAGTTTATTTTGTAAATAATGGTTTTAGTTTTGATAATAAAAATTAAATAACAGTAAAAACAATTTTATTCAATAATATTTGTCCGCAAAGATTTTATTCCCAAATACAGACAATTTCTAGTTACTAACAAGCAAAGCAAGACCACCAGGGAATCCACAGTGAATCGCAAAAAGGAAGCTCCCGCCATTCACCGCGCTTGCAGATTGATTAATTATACGCCACCAGATTAATTTCTTGTTCATAATTAACTTAATTAAAAAAATATGCCGGCAGATTAATTTCTCCTTTATAATTAACAAAATTAAAAAATAATGAAGTATTACAATACGGTATTTATAATTGCAGAAAAATTATTCATGACATATTGCATTCTCATTTTAGGGGGTAGAGTAATATTCCCTTTTATTTATGTTTATGTATTAGCGGTATTTTTTATAAATTATAGCCTGTGTCGTTGATGTATAAGCTATATTAAAATTAAAGTTTCATCAAAATTTGTTTAGTAGTTTTTGCGTAAAAGTGTAACAAACATCCGTACTTACATCTTCACAAACGCTTTTATAATATTAATAATAAAAATAGAATATTAAAACTGATTCCTGGGGAAAACTTATTTCTAATGAAGTTTAAGTTGCTTCTACTGCGGGTTGCCTTTGTTTTGCAGTCCACCAGGATTATTCAGTAACGAGTGAAAAAAGTAACTCATCGACAACAAGAGTTTTGAAGCATTCTAAGTTTGTTTTTAAAATGCTTTTTGAAGGTAAGTATGTGTAAAAGGATTTGGAGGGATAGGAAGGTGAGGTAAGTAAATCAAGCTCACTCTAAGCTAAGCTAGCATCGATTTCTCATCAAGATATTATTATTATAGTGTACAAAAAAGTAAATTAAAAACTAAGTATTTTTTTTTGCGTATTTATAAAAATGCAATTTCATAAACAATGGTATTGTAGACCCATTTTTGAACGAAAATTTTATTTTATTGTTTAGTGTAGCGAACTACAAATTGGTTTAGCAGTTTAGTAATAAAGCCGGCTATTGTGCTTATTTTATTCGTTTGTACATGTCCTTTATTAATAAGGCCGCCTATTGTGCTTATTTTACTGTACATTTACTTATGTCTTAGTGCAATAAAGAATTATTGGTTGATTGATTGGTTTCTAAAACTACTTACCAAGCTAAATATATATTCGAACAAATGGTGGGAGTTTATGTATGAGTTTAAGTATATGGATGAAACTGTGGTAACTTGATAATTGTAATAAGTTAATTGTAAGCATAAAAAATATAGTACTTATAAGAGGTGTTAAAATGACAAATATACTAAGATTATTATGTGTGTGTAGGTGTGTGGTGTGCGTGTGTGTGTGTCCAATGCAATGCAGTATGTTTAAAGTTTTAAACTTATGATTGTCGTTATTTTTATGTTTTTAGTAAGTACCTGCTTACCTTACCTATACTACATGTAAACTTGATTGTACATACATCCATCACAATGCATTTTAGGTACTAACGGAATAAAATAATAATAATTATAATATGTATATGAATAAGTCCAAAAAAAATTAAAAAGAGGCCCAGCATCACACAGTTATACCGAAAATAATTATAGATTTTTTTTTACTTTTGATGGGTTTGGTCTTGGCCAGACTTGCCCGAAGGCATTGCCGAGCCTAAGATGGAGCGAGCTCGCCCAGAAGGTGCCTGTTCACTCTGGCTTTGAAAGCACCCGGGTCACCTATATGCATTCGGAAATACCGAAGACTGCAGAGAATTCCACTCCCTAAAAGGATGGTACTAGGTACCTAACGAACTAAACGAGAATAGGTACTGCACTATTTAGTACAGTCCGTGGTCTTCTTCTTATCGTGTCGATGGCAAACTAAATAGTATCGGCCCAAAACTTGGCAACAAGTATGGCGTTATCTGCGGCGCTCATCAGATCCTTCTGCGTGCAGGTTTTGGGCACGCAGGACACGATGTAAGATGTTCCATCGTTTGGGGAACAGTGCCGCACTTGCACTTTAAGTCCGAGTCATCCGAGAAACCCCACAGTCAGTGGTAGTAGGTACCTATATACATACTGTGCGCCTAAAATGTCTTGTCAAATGCCCTACTCAGTCTGTCGGATGACCTCGTCACTTTATATTAGTATTCGCGCAACGAGGACACGAAAGTCGTCGAGATAACGGGGATCTTCCGGCGCAGTGTCACAGTTTAATATTGTTACCTAATCTGCACCCGCCCAATCGTTTTAACCATTTTTATCCAACGACTGTGCATATTCACAGAATATATAATATTCTAATCAAATATCCTTCCATTAAGTCCAACTTCAACTTCATGGTTGTTTGGCAACCCAAAGACCAAGTATAGATCTATCTATCTATACTTGCTCTTTGTGGCAACCGGTCATCATAGAGATTTTTTTTGTTTGGTTTTTCCCGAAAGGGCAAGGCAAAGGGAACTATGCCCATACAGCCGTCTATGTAAATTTTTTTCTTGATGATGATAACCGAACCCCAAACGAATTAACTCAAAAGTCCGCATAAACTTTTGAGTTATGGAGCGGCTTGTTGGCACGGAGCGAAAATAGATAGGTAGATACACTTTGTAATATGTAATTATCATAACACTATCGCGAATGTTTTCCGACTAACTTAATGCGATCATTAACCACAAAACACTCTTCGTATTAATTAATTATTTAGATTATTCAATGAAGAAAGCAACCGTCTCGTTTCCGTTCCCGCCAAAAAGTCCTTGTCCATAGAGAATGTCCAAAGATATCACCATAATGACCACCATGTTTCCTGAAACAGGACAACACAACACCACATATAAGCACACATAAACAAAACAAACATCACATGGCATGATTAATATTGGTTAAAACATAAATGGTTACTAAAATAAGAATCACGAGAAAATCCACTTTGACAGCTGTCAGACTCATAGTTAAAATAAAAGCCGACATGGAAAATAAAACTTGATAAGGTTAACAAAACGTCAAAAAACCTTCTCTCATGTTTTTACTGTAAGTATCCAAATACATTATAGGTAGGTACGCCAAACATACATAAGCGCGTGCGATAATCTAGTCACTATAATTATTAAAAAAAAATGCAGACTATTTTCTTACCTTAATCCACATTTCAGTAAGATTACCTATGAACATTTACATAACAATGTTTACCGTACTACACATACATACATATATGTCATGAATGTTAGCCACACGTCTGGGCTCATCATGAAATAAAGTCTTTCGCTGAACTAGGTCATAATATCTCAAAACGAAAAACGAATGTTCAAACAATGGGAAAACGAATAGTCCTCACGTTCCACTCTGTAACGTTGAGCATTTTATGATTCCCATTTTAATTTTCCGCAAGAGTTAAAAACAACAACGAGACAGTCCCTCTGAAATAATTCAACGGTAAAGTGGAAAGAAAAATGTACGTGTAGAGAATTCAATTAATTGGGTCGTGTACAAGGTACAAGATAAATTCTTATTACTAAATAAAGACAGATCTAAAACTAACGAAAAACATTTTCTTTAAATAAGTCCGACATTTAATCACGTTTATCTATGACGTCACGTGTGCTTTTTCATACTAGGTAAATAAATTCCATAGTAATTTTGTGTTTCGATGTTTAGTAAAAAGTAACTGATTTGACTAGTTGGAAACTAGCCTATTAAGCCAATATTGCGTTTACCGATTTTAATATACAATTTCTGCCTGTGCGACTTCGTTCGGCGATAACAAGACCAAAAGTTGAAGTCTTTTGGTCTTTTGATTGATGTCATAAATTATTAATTAGCATGTTTATTCAAAAAACAGTTGCATATACGTATATAAAACTGTCACATTTGAAAGAAAGAAAGAATCATTTATTATTTTAGAACACCACATACTTAAATAACACTACGCATGCGATTACACTATAACTCGTCCCTTCTCTACCTCTATAATTATAGCCAAAAAGTACAATATAGTTACAATTACTTCATCTCCTTGACGTCATCCCGGTTTCCCAGGGTCCCTTTACCTAACCTGAAGATTTTTCAGGTCTAGTTTTTTACAGAAGTGACTGGTGACCTTCCAAACTGCGAAGGGATAACCAGCTGAATAGCAAGTTAGGTCACATACCTCAGAAACGTATTTCTCGGAACTGTGGGTTTCCTTACGAAGTTTTTGTTCATTGAGCACGTGATAATACTTTATGATCCAAGCATGAATTCCAAAACAAGTTCGAAAATCATTGGTTTACCCCTGTGCTGGGATTCGAACCTGGAACGCGAAGTGAGAGTCAAGCTTTCTCCAACTGAGCTACCGACAGCACATGTTTAGCTCGATGCACACTTAGCAGGGGAAGAAGGTCAAACGCGGCGCGCCGCGGGAATTCGTTTGCGACTTCATTAAAAATCAGATTTTCGAGTTTATGTCCAACAATCATTAAAATACTTTCAAATTATTTTCTGTTACAATTTCCTACCCAACAAGCAAGCGTCTTCTAAATAGGTCCAGTAGAGTCCCATGTTGGTCCACCCAGTATTGAAAAACAGGTTTAATATTCGAGTAAAAGGCTTTAGGGATGAGATTAAAATAGTACTACCACAACCCAACACCAATAAATCCAACATCAATAATAGCTCGACACCAGGGTTTATGAGGTTGGTAATTCACCTCACAACCCAAACGATAGAAGAAGAATACTACCACTGATAGTAGGGAATACTTCTTTAATGATTAATTATTCGTGGCTGGCTGTCGAACTTTCAATGCCTTTTTAACCCTTTGGCGTATGAATTTCCAAAAATACTTTCTTAACGCTTCTTTTTGCATCACCTGAGAATCTATTTCAGACTTTTCAGGTGTCTAACTTCAAACCTAGTAAATAAAACGAAGGTTTCTGAAATCTTTCCTTAGTCTCTATACGACACAAGGACGCACACTACCATGGAGAAAATCATTTAGGAGGCGCTGACTGAGCATTAGGTGTAAGTGGTGTAGTTTCTCAACTAACTCCTAAGGGAAAATTTAGAATGATTTAGACGACCCCGTGATAAAGGCGCCTCGGCCTGTCACTTTTTTATTTTAGATACGGAACTTACGCCTAGATAAAATTGTGCGATGGGGCATAAAGGAAACGATTATATTTCTTATATCTTTGTTTATTTAAAACCTTTTTTAAAACAACCAACCGCCATTTCCCCTGTCATTCCACACTTGTCATCCTAAAAGATTCCATCGACTTTGCGAGACAATGCATACACTTATCCCTGTCAAATCTTATAAAAAAACATCTAAAAACGCTAAACGCGGTGTAAGGCTGCATTAGTTTCACTCAACCCTAAGAGGTCCAAACAACAACATAACATACCACTCAACATATCCTATCTGTCTCTATATCAACGACGTGCAGCACAAATTTGTATTTTCGTCTCAGACCATGCGTGGAAGGTTTTTCATCTTCGTTCATTATTACGTCCTTGAGAACAACCCCGTCCGCCAAGTCGTGCATTCAGGTAGGTACGAGTACCTACATTCATCACAAACGTGCCTTCTAAAGAAAGGTTAAATGAAAAGACCCATGACAAAATAATGTATATTTTTGCCGGGAATATGTTGTATTTCAATTTTATTTTTAATATTGCCATATTACTCGTACTTGTTATACAATGGTGCCGATTATGGCGACTTAATTTTAAATTATTTGTCTGACAGTTCTAATAATAGTGTCGCCCTTCAGATGAGACGAGTGCCAGATAGAGATGGTTTTAAAACTGTCGCCCTAAATTAAAATTAAGTTGGCGTCTGCCCGAATCAGCACCCATGTATCAGTATGCATTTTGCTTCCTTGTTATTAAAGTCTTATAGTTATCTATAACGTTAACTTCTGCGACATACGCCACACGATAAGCAATGAGGGGAACGTATCGTGGAAAGTTCCTAATTTAAAACGGTTTCAGAAGAATAGATAGTTTTCAATCAACTAGCGTACGGGTCGATGTAGGCGGGTGCGTGTGTTGGAAGGCGGCAGCTTGCCCCGGGGTCGCCCCTAAACATTTTTCACATCAACAACGGAATCACAACTCGGTTTAAAAAGCTAATCTGTTGAAAGCATTTTCTTAGGGGAGGATTATTTTACTTATGTTTTGTGCGCTATTTTGACATTCACAAACTAAAAGCGGGTGTTCAATTAATAACTATTGTTACATTTTATGAAGCGTAATGCCTATCGAGCTAAGCAGTGTTAATAAATTCCTTTGTAGTTAAGACGTAGATACGAGTACTTTAATCAGTAATATCATCATTTTTTCGTTAATAATCAAAACCCGGGAAAAACACATACTTTCTAGAGACAGACTTTAGTTTATATATTTACCGCGGACACTTTACGCGGGTAAAAAGTCCCTCATTAACATTGAAGATAAAAACTAGAAGCTCCAATGTAGGCGGCACTGGCAGCACAGTGTTTCTAAATTTTGATAGTTTTCCATACAGTCCAGCTAAAATTCGTGATAAATTGCTATAAAATGTGAATCAACGTGGAGCATATCCCGTCTGAAGAATGAATTACGAAAAAGAAGAGCAACCATTTGAAAAAAGGCAGTTTTGATTGAAAACTAGTTTTTCTAAGAGGTTTTCTAAGTTTTTTCTTTCCGATCTTTAGGTAATAAAAACAACACTACGATTGTGCATAGCTGCGCAATACGCGCAAAGGGTTATTATAGTGTAAAAATATAAACAAAACAATATGTCTGTTTACTCACATAGTATGCATATAAAAGTAAGTGCGCAATGCACACAAATGTCAAATAGCTAGTGTCAATAGCTTTTTTAGATGAATTGTTTTGATGTGGCCTTTTTAACCACCCTGGTAAAGGCAGTTTTTATCCTCAATACCGTCTGTATGCGTGTATGCTACGCTTTCACGGCGACATTACTTGATCGATTTTGATGAAATTTGGTACAGAGTTAGATTAGACCGTGGCAAAGAACATAAGACATCTACATGATTTTTTATATTAGTTAGGGGTGAAATAAACATGCCCCACGCGGTAACCGAACCCCACGCGCTATTCGCGGGCGGAAAACTATTTTATAAATAAAAGAGTTACATCTACCTACACCACAATAGTTTATATTTTATGCTGTCTCTCGAAGCTCGCAGATTTGTCACTATCCACCATTGACCGCAGTTATTACAGAGAGTGCCAAATTCATTTTCATATCCACTTCAATAGATAACCCATACCATGCAGTAGGTAAGTATTTCACAAAAACTGTTTCGACCGTACAAAATCCTCGATGTGAATGCAATCACAAAGGAAAGTAATTACTTCACACCTAGGCTATAGTAGACAGAGAAGTCGGGGATTTTTTAATAATAATAATGTGTACGGACTAGTTTCTTCCATCATTCAAGCAATGAACAAACGTAGAATAAGATGTCAGTGTAGAAGATACTTAGCTAGCATTTAACATCAGTCTCTTCTGGCCAACTATTTTTTCACTGCTTGGCCGAGCAAATTATGCCCAAGGCTAGTAGATATTATAAATTGTAACTAAGTACCATTAAAACATGATTCTATACAGAAACTATGTTTTTAAGTAAAGCACCTACTTACTTTTTATTCATTTAAAAACCTTCCGTAAACTTGCCTTAATTACATCATATTCGCATATAAGCCGTGAAATGATTTTTTGTTATCATCAATTCTACAAACTAAAGTAAAGCGTGTAAAGTAAAAATACGTATAATACGGAAAGCTATTAAAGTACATTTCAACAATTTCTAGCAATAACATGTTAAAACCCAGACTGGATTGCGGGAAGGCTACGGATTTTCCTTAAGTGAAGTTAATGCATACTGCACATAGAGCCAAGAAAGCGAGGCAAGTGAGTAAAATCTTGACTTTCAATAAGTATAATGGATAGGGCATAAAGAGCGAAGGAAATAGTAACTAAGATTTTAGATAGACCAAGAAGGACGTATATTCACCAAATTGGAGGTGTCCTTCAAAAAGGTTTAGTACGATTTGTGAATGTGGATGAAGCAAAGCAAGTATGTCGAGATTGTAGCAAATGGAATTCCATAGTCTCTGGTTTCCCCGATGGGAAATAAGCGTAAGTTTATGTTTGTAAGTATGATCCCTTCAGTCAGTTTTTAAAAGATGCCCGGGTAGAAAAGCGTTTGAACGCGTTGTAGGGTTGTTATTCACTCTAACTACTGTTGACGACAGGTCGACATGGCAATCGGGGCATGAGGTGAGCCGCGGAGGCGGGGTCGCCCCGCACACCCGCACAGTCCCCGCGGCGTCTTAGTCTTAGTGTCGCACGAGTCCGTATCGACCGCGTTTATCGATTATAATCTCGCTCACATAATTTATTGAATTAGAAATTAACATTAACACAAAAGAAAAACAATAGATTTAAAATAAATCTAATCTAAATATTTATGGTCAATCAAAATTATAAATATAGCAAGTATATTTTAAGAAATTATTGAAAACTAAGAATAATATTTTAGAAATAAAATTAACGTTAGATGATTCAGATGAATAAATATTAACTTAAATGAAAACGTGGTATTATTTTATTCACATTTTGTTACATACTTACATAATAAAAATATATCGATATTAAAAACGTCACGTCACTAGAGAATTGCCATGTCGACCTGTCGTCTACATTACTTACGCGGCGGTTTTCTCCTGGCCAACATTCTTGAGCGAGTCCAGCATAAGGATGGCATGCTTCCGCCCCTCGACCAGCGCGTCCCTCTTGGCGCTGTTCAGGGCGAACTGCATCGTCAGCCGCTCAGTCTGGTAGTTCTGCTCTTTCAACCTACACAAAACAATATTATATCCCGTTGTATTAAAAAATCGATAACTAATAAGTAATAGATATAAATATTAAATATATTTTTTAGGGTTCCGAACCTTAAAAGGAAAAAAAACAGAACTCCTATAGGATCACTGTGTTGTCAAAAGATGTTGAAGGAAGTTCTCAAGCACAAGTAAAGGACCCATCACAAAGTTTTTGCGATTACAAAATTATTTTGCTGTTGGTAAACTAAATGCGACCTAATGTTTCTATGCACAAATCAGACATAGGTTCTCATTTGAGCATAATCTCAGGTTATGAGTCGACTTTCAAACAAAACTTTATGAACAAATTAAATGTTTATCACCACACGTTTGAAAATATAATATTTTATATTATACAGGACTTACGATACTTATATTATTACAAGTAACGCCATCTATGATTTGTGTACAACTTGAGGTATGTCGCCTACCGTTGTCGCAGCAAGCTGAAAGCGTCACCAGGTGGATAGGGCTCTAGATCTTACAACTATCAGGATAACAGATGGCGTACCTACATAATGGATCATTATTCTTTGTCAGTTTTTTTTTAAACATACTAGCGCCCCAGATGTGAATAACCAGGTTTTACGAAAGTAGCTAATCAGTATTATTATAATAACAAATGTTTAGAATAAAGCAATAAATCATATAACAGGTACCTAATAAAGCCAGTCAACCTTTACTACCTTAATAATTAACCTTTAATCGGGTCGGGTTAGTTACACCACTTACGAGTATGCTTATGATTCAAAAACGGCTGGACCGATTTTCACGATTTTGCTTTTTTGAATTGATCTCCGCCCTTAATAGCAGAATAACTATTAAAGTATCCGAAAACATAATTGGGTAGTGTTAACGACGGGCTCCTTGGTATTATTTATTACAGAATATACAAAAATGTCTTATCAAGAATAATATGTACTTAATATTCTTTATATGTCATTTTTGTATATTCTGTTGCTTTTTTCTGGCATTGTCAAGTCTTAAATAAATTCAGCTATAAAATTCACCACTAAATGGTTTTGCTTGCGGTAACAAAAATCAACAACGAATTCGTAGGTGTTGCGAAGTTCCCTGGGTCATCTAGTTTAAAAATAGCTACCTGCGTAGGTAGTTGTTACGCGATAGCTACGGCGTAGTACCTGTAACGCGCAGATGCAGGTCGCCATTTTATCAGTGCATCGATTGCACAGTCGTGCCGTCGCGCTTTATCGCGTTGCCACTATCTCTTTTTGACCTTTGCGTAGAGATACACGTGATAAATAGCGTTTATCCCCAAGTTCCACTTACATCCATATTTATTGTACCGATGTTTCACAAACATGATATCGGACTACTGCAAGTTAGGTCAGATCACAACAAATGCTGCACGATAGTTTCCTTCACCGTTAAGCACTTAGATGTGCTTGCTTACCTAGTAAGCCGCAGCTCAGGAGCATCACATAACAAAACATAAGCTCACGACTATAATCGTATCCCGTATTGGCATAAACAAATTAGTAGGTACCCGCGATCTACCGTGCTTCGTTAGACCTATGTGACAGATGATGAGCTGTGTTGCAGTTTATACTGTTTCTTTGTTCGTTTTGTCGTAGAACGTACATGTGTATTGGATAGTATTGAGCGAGCATTAAACACTGTTCCTGGAATAGCCCTAACTTGGCTAATAATGCTAATTATATCAAAGCTACTAAGCTGCGTAATTCAATTCCTACTAATAAGTTACGGACCAAACAGGCTCATTATTCCGTCGATACCTACATATTGCAATGACTTGCTTGTTTCCTTTATTCTCGTAAGTAATATCACACAATTTTGTATACCTACATACGTAAACTTGGGCCCGTAACCCTTAAAGGGGTGGGCAGAACACCACGCAGTAACGTCATTCTGCCGACATCAGTGTCCGGGTAAACAAAAAAACTGGATTTAAGAGCGCCAATATCATGGTGTTCGAACTTCGTCATATGCCTATTTTCCATGCACTGCCTATACAGGGTGTTAGTGACAACGTAACAAAAACTGTGAAGGATGATTCAGACCATGATCCTGAGTTGATATCAAGTGGAATTTTTCGTCGCAAGTATGGAACTGAAAATAATTACAAAAACACTAACATTTTCATGAATTTTCCAACAGGAAATTCCACTTGATATCAACTCAGAATCATGGTCTGAATCATCCCCCTCTGTATTTGTTATGGTGTGAATAACATCTATACGTACTTGTACGAGGTGTAAGTGATATCGTAACTAATACTGAAGGGGATGATTCAGCTCATTATTCTGAGGTAATACCAAGCGAAATTTTCCACCGCACAAGTTTAGAATTTAATATAATTGAAAACACACAATAATGAATTTTGCGACGGAAAATTCCACTTGATATTATTTCAGAATCATGGTCTGAATCATTCCCCTTAGTATTCGTTACGATGTCACTAACACCCTGTATATAAACAACCTATACATCCTTCCTACTACTGGGCGTAGACCACCCATCAACCAAGGGGATTGTCCAGGTTCGATTTTCGATGGGAATATTGCCGAAATCGCGTGTGTGGCTGTCCTTTGTTTGGTAAGGACAGGGTGAATCACCAGATTGTTCGAAAACGTAACAAGATTTCGTGCAGTTCTGGCTACTAGCCCAAACACCTCCACTAATCCGGACTGTCTCTGTGTCTGTGTGTGTAAATTGTCATTTACCTTAAGAGTATTTGGTCGAAGGAAGATACGAGGGTGGCTCGCTGCAGGTTCTTGCAGATGATCATCACCTCCTCCAGCTCCCAGTGCACAGAGTGCTGACTGTGGGCGTCTTCGTCTTCGTACAAGTCATCCAAATTCGTAGCTTCCTACAAAATAATACAATGAGTATCGTGACAGGTTGTGATTGAGCTGGTTTTCCTTTGGATTTGGTACTTTTGGTACTTACAGTCGCTTTTGTAAAACACCAGGCGTCTCAATAACTTCAGGTTAACCAACCGGATTCCAGAATTAAAAAATGAGTTAAACCATTTATTAGTAACTTTCCATAAATCCCTTTTTACAGCTCACTCAAGTCACTTGAAATTTTGTTTCCTTCTAACTTTAATCTTCTTTTTAACCCTTTCTCTCTTTAACTAAGAGCTGCGCTCTTGTCGGTGGAGTAATCGCCTTCATTACTCCATAGACAAAGCGTGTAGAACGGTGGTTGCCCCAATCGCCTTCCGTTCCGCAGTACACCGACCAATTTCTCAATCGGTGATGTTCTAGCTAGAGCTCTACCAGAATTCATTTCCTCGACCTCCAACCAGTACTGATACCGCTGCTGCCCGGCATCAGGGGATTTTTTTATGTTATGTTAGTACAGGGTTTTCCGTAAGTAGTGAATCAATCGATACATGCTGAATGCCGATAGCTGGCATGACCAATAACCATATAAACGAAACTTGACTTCAGTAAAAAAACAATTTTGGAGATATTTGGATTTTTCTCAACTCCGAACTGGTATAAGTATCAACACTCCAAATAATTTTACAGTTTTAGTGCCATACTAACTATTGCGCCGAATGGTTTACTTATTTCTAACAATAAACTATATACGTAACAATGTTTTTGTCTACTCTTTCTGAAAATGTTCAAGATGAATGGAGCTTGAATGATCTGCTCACCCTGATTGGTGACGGGATGCTAGTGAGTCATCCCGAGATCATGGCAGTTGCAACAGTGTTGAAATATCGGGGTCTCATATTCCTGATTTCACGTGGAAGAACCCTATGCTACCTGTTTTAGTATCTAATAATAACAACCACATAAACCGCAAACAAGAGAGAGCAATGTTGTGCTGCCAATCTTACAATAATTTCAACGGGCCTTTATCGAATTCTACGATGTATGGTAAAGATTTTTTAATAGGTGTGCTAACCACACAAGGAGCGTGATGGAACACATTTAAACTCAATTAAGAACTGTTGGGAGGTACTTCGATAATTTACGATGCATAGACGTGTAGGTACCTATAATGCCTACATGACGGTACACCACTACTGGGCGCTTTTTAGAAGCACGCTCCCAATTACTTAGTCAGTATTATAAACAAGTAGTCGACTGATGTCTGAAGAGGATTCAGGGAAATGAGTATCAAGCAATTTAGAGTTCTATCTAAGCACTCAGAGGCAGTAGCGTGTGCGGAAGTTTGTCAAGTTAAAGTGTTTGTGCAATGCACCTCTCCACACAGAACATCCCTACAAACTGTTATGTGCGTTGGTTGGGAAGGCAAATCTACGTACAATTCACCTTCCAGGTGGAAATACTCTTTAGGTGGTTTATCAGGGTGGTTCTGTCTGTGATCTATAGCAGATCTATTGAGTTTTGGGCTTGGAAATATTCAATATAGGATTCCTCTTTAGTTTAAGAGCTGTCTGGGAATGTCTCTGAGAGTGTCTGCTGGCTAGGCTTTGAATGATGGTTTTATTTACAGTTCCGTATTATATTTTACTGGTTTCGGCATGTCTGTAATTTCCTTTAGATCGCTTTCACTACATGGTCGGACAAATGGGGTACGCTGAAGGTAGGTAAGGCTCATGGGGTGAGGGTAAAGTGTAAGTACTTTCAATAGCCATCGGTATCTACTTCAAATAGACAAAATACAACCTTATTACCTAAATCTCTCTATCTGTTCCGAGTTACCGACAAATTAATACTTCATAACCAGAATTCTGGGAACCTATCGCAGTATCTACTATTAAGCTACATCGAATTCCACGTAACAATGGAGCATCACTACCGAATTTGTCGGAAAATAGAATTTGTGATTGAAATTGAAATGTAAAATTCGATATTGGAGCTGCGGCTAGTTCACTTTGAGATTCGGTTCGCGGAACTTTGGTGAAACATGGTTTCAGAGTACCTACTCTAGATTGCACTTTCAAAGTAATATTACTCTCCGAGAGAATTCGCTTTTATATTCATAGAATTACGTACTGTCGTTCAAATCAGTACACACACTAACTCGAAACACATTGTAACATTATGTTAAAATTCTGTAAGTATTATAGTATTTCTCCCATGTATTTGTAGCTACACGCTTATGTTTTTGTAGGCTAATTTTCAGTAAGTAAATAGGTAAATATTATAGAATGTGTTCATTGTCAATATTGTATTTGTAGGAGACACGATTTCCGTGAATCACTCAGCAGAGTCATAATCATAATCATTTATTGCAAGTCACAGTTTTACATAGGTGGTATACATACCACCATACCACCATATCTTGTAGGATATGGTAGGTATATTGTGACGCTCTGCTAGGGCATAATGGACGCCCTGAAGGGATAGCGATTATACCGTATTTAGCATGTAAACATTACCTACTTACATAATAATAATAAACATAGCTGAAAACTCTGAAATCCAGAACAAACTACACGTAAATACGCATACACTTCTACGTACTAAAAAGCCAAAGTACCTACCGTACATAATATAAAAATAAGTACTTAATAAGTATACAGCGTAGCGTAGCGTAGGCTATGCACTAACAAAGGCATCTACCTACGTTAATAATGGTGAGATACGAAGAAAGGAGAGCTTTGTTATCTTGTTTAAAAGAAATTATTTCTTAGAAAATGTGTTCCAACATTATCTACCATGGAACACATTTTGTTTAAACATGAGAACTAGGCTCTCCTGTCATTGTATCTCGTTACATATGAAGTCTAGCCTACGTTCACACGGCGACTATTCCATTCAATTTTTTACGAATTCCGGAAGGACGCGGAGCAATATTTCTCAAACAAGGGAATTTCCCGACTGCTAAATTCGATAAAATCTCGTGTAGCTTAAACCATCGTGTCTCCTCTTCTTGCAGAGGGACGGATATTACCCATCAATACAATAAAGTAAGTAGTCAGCCAGCCCATAGCTTTTTTGTATTACTTACTTATATCACTTCTATTTAAAAAACAGTTTAAGCCCAAACACACATAAACATGGATCTCTGTGTAAACTCGTGCTTACTAACTCAACAAACCCTGCTCGAAAAGATGCAAATGTCGCCTCTATGATTCAACGCAATTTAATTTGGAACGTCAGGAATTCTTAAAAAAAAATTAACCTGTTCAAGGCCATCTTCGGATATATCAATACTATATTAACCTCCATCGACGGATGAATCCATCTGTTGTACAGATAAGCAACGAAAGGGCGAAGCGCCTGAATGACAACTTTTCTATTGGACAAAGTTATAGGCAATGAATGCGCTGCCATTCTACGGCAATGTATATGACAAACATCCAAATGAGACGTTACGTATAGGCATTATACGCTTGCAATATTATGAACATTTAAGTTTATTTCACAGATAAAATGTAGTGTGCTAAATATAAGGTTAGAAATGAGTTACATACTTACCTCTTTTCTGATCAACCTCGGGAAAGAATCAGTTAAGTAGGCGACCTCCCGCCGCACGAGTTTGAGTGTTCGCTCTCTTTCTTTCATATTGGCTTTGATTTCCTTCTCTAACTTGTTGAACTCGAACTTCCTGTCGTCCAGGTACTCCATGGCCAGCTGTCCCATCTCCGTGGCTCCCATCAAACACTTGCCCTGCGCTCGACAGTCCAACTTCAATGCTTCAAGCACCACCGTGAAATATGACGAGTCCTGTAAATAATAACAAAGTCATTGTCGCCATAAAGACTGGTGGTACAAGTTCAACTTAAACTGGAGATGAGTGGACTCTGCGAACGTACTAAGATAAAATAAAAATCAACTTCAAATCATTCACCAACATTTCACAAGCAAGCGTATGAGAAATTACAGCTAAACCCGAAATAAAAATTGTTTTACGATAGCCCCAGCGGACCAACTAAACGGGAACAAAAATAAAAGCCTTTAGAGGAAGGTTGTACACCTGCTTCTGCTCGCATAAAACGGACGATGGAAAATACGAGATTTACTAACAGAGATTTAAGAGATCTCTCGTCGGATCCAACTCGGATGGGCAGCGTTCGGGAAGCTGCGGAATATCTTCTCGTCCAAAATACCTCAGTGTCTCAAGACGAAAGTCTTTGACCAGTGCGTGTTGCCAGTGATGACCTACGGCAGTGAGACGTGGCCGCTTACTATGAGTCTCGTGAGGAGGCTCGGTGTCGCTCAGCGGGCAATGGAGAGAGCTATGCTCGGTATTTCCCTGCTCGATCGAATCAGAAATGAGGAGATCCGCAGGAGAACTAAAGTCACCGATATAGCTCGAAGAATTGCAAAGCTGAAGTGGCAGTGGGCAGGAGACATAGCGAGGAGAACCGATGGCCGATGGGGCGGAAAGGTTCTGGAGTGGCGACCACGTGTCGGACGACGCTCAGTGGGTAGGCCCGCTACAAGGTGGACCGACGATCTGGTGAAGGTCGCGGGAAGCCGCTGGATGCGGGCAGCGCCGGACCGATCGTCGTGGAGATCCTTGGGGGAGGCCTATGCCCAGCAGTGGGCGTCATACGGCTGATGATGATGACTAACAGAGATTTAAGTTTGTCCTCTTCCTTATACTTAAAATAAAGGAAATGTTGCCTTTGAGTGCAACGACTGAAAGGAATTATTTAGAAGTATTTTCTTTCAAACGGAGTACGCTGCAAAATGTTATAAAAGCTTCTCTTCTGCTTTAGCCGGTACACGTGCAAACATACGCAATACGTATATTTATATAGTTTACATTAAGTATCTTATTCTTTTCAACTATTGACAAAACATAAATCTCAGAAAGGTTTTTCCACAGAATTTATACCGTTGAGCATAGGAGCGTTTGTGCAGGTAAAACCTTACCACATCTATATGACAAATAAATATCTATATGACAAATAATATAAGAGAGAGTGGAGATGACCCCCGTGCAGGATTGTTCTTGGCGCAAAGGTCGTCCATTGCTGTACAGCGAGGAAATGCGGCTAGTGTAATGGGCACCTTCGCGCCCGGATTAGTCAGGGGCGGGCTTTTTGACGAGTGCAGTAAATAGCATTATTTTTGTTAATTAAGTATTTATGTAATTTCGTGATTATTACATACAAATAAATAGATCTCGTGTAGGTACACATATAACACAACACAAAAATCACCTACTGTAACGACAATTATCACACTGTCGCAGGTAGACGCTAATCGCTGCTCACCCCAATCAGGAGTCAGGAGCGAGAATATGATAAAATCCTTTGTTGAAAATAGTAAAAGCATTAAGTATGAAGCACAATGTTTTCACAGAAACCTATTTTCAAATAGTACGTGGGCAGGTCGTATTCGAGGCAGAGCTTTATTCACTGAAAAATCAATAAGCATAAGCTTTACACTTGAAGCACTATTTATTTAGCAAACAACAAGCTCTGGTTGTTTTATGATTAACATTTCAATGTTCAGTGGCAAAGTTCATTTTACGTTCAACCTTTGTTGTCTCTTCTTAGCCAAAGTAAGTAAGATTACCGTGAGAAAAATTAAAAAATTACAAAAAATAAACAGTTACTTAAGTAAGTTTATATATTTTCCATGAATGCGACTAGTATTTAACAACAATAAACTTGAATGATATACTTTACAATATACTCCTTTGCTTATTAATATCAACATTCCGAGCCGATATTAATTTATAAGTATAGTTACAGGGTGTTAGTAAGAAAGAAAGAAAGACAGAAAGAAAGAAAGAAAGAAAGAAAGAAAGAAAGAAAGAAAGAAAGAAAGAAACATTTATTATTTAGGACACCACAGACACGGATTACATGTATAAACATTATAATGACATCACATCAGAAGTAAACGCACACACGAAATATTTTCTATATAGAAACAAGGAAAACGAACACAGAAACTTATACCTAAATTAAAATGTGACGTCATGTCGGCTTACCCATCGCAACGACATCGCAACGATAACTTTGAAACATGATTTAGGTCATGATTCGGAGTTGATATCAAGTGGAATTTTCCGTCGCAAAAGTATGTAACGGAAAATAAAAAAAACACGAAAAATGTCATGAATTTTCATCATGGTCTGACTCATCCCCCTCAGTATTGTATGGCTACCTGTACATGCTCGTACTCGAGGATTTTCTATACAGGGTGTTAGTGACATCGTAACGAATGCTGAGACGGATGATTCAGCTCATTATTCTGAGTTAATATCAAGTGGAATTTTCCATCGAAAAAGTATAGAATTGAAAATAATTTAAAAAAAAATAAAAAGAAATCAAAGAAAAAAAAAAGAATAAAAGAAAGAATTTTGCGACAGAAAAATCCACTTGATAATAACTGAGAATAAAATTATGGTCTGAATCATCCCGCTCAGTATTCTTTACGATGTCACTAACACCCTGTATAGAAAATCCTCGCAAATTCGCATAAGCCCGCCTAATGAAAACGATGATGATCGAAAGTAAGTACAAGTAGTACACACTCAAATATCTAGTTTATACCAACTACCTAGTCTTGGAGAATCTAAACCGTCTACCTTCTTCAGGATATCAAGAATCTTCTTGTACATGACTTTGATGGCGAGTGCAGCGTTCTTCTTGATGTTGGCTCTCTGCACGTAGTTTGCTACTGCTTGTTCTTTCTTCTCCGCTGGCAGCTTGCCTCCGACTTCGTAGATCAACCGGTCGCGTAACTCTGCCGACTCAAGCTAAACGTACAAAAAATTGTTTTAAACAAGGTAACTATAGTAGTTAAGCGTATCCTATATAGTAATAAGGATGTAGATTGTAGAAGAAAGTACCTATGTAAGGTACTTTTAATTACTTACTAAAATTTTTTTACGTGCGATTTTGGTGTTGGTATAATTATAAAAAAACATGTTAGGTATGTCAGTCACAGCCAGTTAGTAACAACGAATGTTAGTAATTGACGGACGAATACAATAATATGTAAGTACCTACTTGTATTGAGGAGCCCGGTGGCGCAGCGGTAAACGCGCTCGGTCTGCGATTGTTGAAGTTAAGCAACTTTCGCAAAAGCCGGTCTTAGGATGGGTGACCACAAAAAAAAGTTTTCATCTCGAGCTCCTCCGTGCTTCGGAAGGCACGTTAAACCGTAGGTCCTGGCTGCATTAGCAGTCGTTAATAACCACCAATCCGCACTGGGCCCGCGTGGTGGTTTAAGGCCCGATCACCCTATATGTGTCTACACGCTATCCATCCACAGGGAAGGCCCGTGCCCCAGCAGTGGGGACGTTAATGGGCTGGTGATGATGCCCTACTTGTATTACTTTTTATTATAAAACATGACAGGTCCGAAACCCATACGCGCTGCGTTCGGCCGCGTTCCCATTATATCGTGACGACAGACCATCGCGTCGTGTAAAGCGTAGTGGCCTGTTGAACATTCATTTGAGGTATTTGGTATTGAATATATATGTAATAAATAGGTAAAGCCCGCTTCGTTTCTAAATCATAGTTAGGTTAGAATGCTCTTAATGAATCAAACAAATCCTGGCCCGAAACGGTTCTCTATTGGAATTCCTTAATATTTATCATCCAAAATTACCTTCATATTTTTAGTCCTAAAAAACGATAGTCCTAATGATTCTTTACCGTAATTATATTGCTCTTAATGCCCTTCTTCATCCTAATGTTTTTCACCCTAACTCTCATGTTTTACGCTTCAATTAATTTGCTTTAAAACCGTCTCTTCAAATACTTTACACATGATTATGATGAGCGTTTTAAACCAAGTACTTAAGTAAATTATAAGTATTTTAAAGAAAATATATACCTACTCACATAAAAATTCACTATGTTTGTCTTTGTTTTTGACTTTTATATTTTTACCTTTCGGATTCTACTTAAGTTGAAAGACAATCTGCTTTACAGTGTGAGAAGAAGATGAGATCCACTTCTTCTTGAGATACTGTCCAGTTTATCTTGGAAGACGTTAGATTAGTATCAGACGTACGTCGCGAGTTGTATCAACATAACGATATCAATTTCCTAATCTTCTCTTCTTATCGTGTGGGTTTTGAGGTGGAATACCAATCTCATCATCATCAACCCTGGTGTCAGGGTTATGAATGAGCCCTCAAAGGCCCCTGACATGGCTCATGTAACGATTACTCACTTACATCAGTAAATAGTAACCGGGACCAACGGCTTAACGTGCCTTCCGAAGGATCATCTTATTTTCGGACAATCAGGTGATCAGTCTGTAACGTCCTAACCAAACTAGGGATTACAAGTGATTTTTGTGATATGTCCCCACCGGGATTCGAACCCGGGGCCTGCGGATCGTGAGTCCGACGCTCAACCATCGGACCACAGAGGCCGTTATCATTTTCCTATTAGCAATATAACAAGAACCGATTTAATGGAGCACAGTAAAAATTGGTTACTGATTAATCAAGACTGCAAACCAGTACGTAGAAGCGAGTGCCTAGTTATAATGGTTGGACTGTGTTCAGTTGCCAGGCAACAGGGGATCGATTGCCTGTACCTCGTCTGTAAAATATTATGAAATGTGAAGCATGGTTCGTAGCATGAATATTCACAGAGATTTGCAATATTAGTTTAGGGATAGATTCAGACGTACATAAAGTCATGGCCGCAGTACGCATTGGTGTCGGCAGACCCACAAGTAATATGCATTTTAGCACATATAAGTATAGTCAATTAATAATCCGATTTTACAGTTTATATGACGAAAGTATAATCGCTACTCCACTATTTTAAAATATCCGTGCATTATATGTATAAAAAGGAGTAATGGCAGACGATGCAGAGCAGCAGGCCGAGGAAGTAGAAGTGCTGAAGTCTATCTACGTGTACTTTTGTTTTTTTTTTTAGTTTTAGTAGTATAGTTTTAATTATTTGCAATGTTAAGATTAAATAAAACAAAACAAAATGCTTTTAATAATTTGACAGATCGGTCATTAACCTTGTATAACAGCTGTTTGTCAAATAATGTAATATACACGAAATTCATGAACTTTGTGATATTGAAACGAAGATAATAGTACTTAATACCGATTTTACAGTTTATATGACGAAAGTATAATTAATAATAGGTATACATAAGCTTCTTAGCATATTCAATAGGTGTAAAAATTCTGAATGTCCTTGCTTAGTTAGGTCTATTGAATTAGTCCCCGTTCAGTATAAAATTTTGACAAAAACGATAATATTTGTTGTCGTACTCTTCTTCTCCTTCTACTCTTCCTCGTATGGGTTGTGAGGTGGATTACCAACCTCATCAACCCTGGTGTCAGGGTTACTATAGAGCCGCCAAAGGCCCCTGACATGACTCATGTAACGACTACGTGCTTACATCAGTAAGTAGTTACCGGGACCAACGGCTTAACGTGCCTTCCGAAGCACGGATCGTCTTACTTTCGGACAATCGTGGGATCAGGTGCTGGTCGTACTAATAAATCCGGGTAAGTACCTAGGTGTTTATTACCCTAATGACTTAAACATAGGCAATGAATGGGTATATTATAAATACATAATGGTGCTAATTCCTGTAAACACCATCTAATTTTATTTTAAGCATAAAATTTATGGAACACACGTCAATTTTAAGCACAAATCTAAAACAATCGTCTAAAAATTTTACATTGGCCAATAATCCGACAGAATTATGTTGAGAGCACACGTCAAACGGTTTGCATACCAGCGAGATACCTTTTTGATTCGCCTGGGTTATTCATTTATTCACTCATTCTTCCTAAAATTAAGAGCTGTCAATCATCCGTCCCTTTCCTTTTGGCGGATAAGAAAATAACAGGTATAACTTAAAGTAAAATTAGGAGGTGTCTGCAGGGAATCGGAGCCATTATATACTTCTGCCTACTCCTTCGGGCGTGATGCTATATTATTATTATATATTATGTTATTTCTTAGAGATTTCCCTGTACATTTTCTAATTATGTTTTAATGTGCAGAACATTTCAAAGTGCAGAGGAATGAAGTACCAAAGTGCATTGCAGAATAGAATTCCAACTGAACGCGGTTAACGGGACCCCATTGTTGGAAACTAGGTACACTCACATGCACTTTAAAAATGCCAATTGCATTATCCCGAGTTGCGCTTTCCCTCTAATGCTTTTAAATAGCATTGACCACTTACAAAATAAGCTTCAAGCTGAGTATACTTTTTAAAGAATATTGTATCCTACAACTGTTCTAATTACTCCAAATGTTATAAAAAGAAAAAGAAATGACAAAGTAATTATGTACGTATTACATATTTACAAAAACGGTTTTTCGGACTTTTGAACTTGAATAAATCTTTGAAAAGCAATATTACTATTTGACATTTTGTTTGCATTGCGCACTAACTTTTATATGCACAAATTTCAAATTGCAATATTGCTTCTATTAATTATTTCGATGTGGCCTTTTTAAGCCCCCTCCCTCACGAACACGAGATCCTACGAGACTTTTGAGCAATGTGTCAAAACATTTTGTTTTTGCATTCCCATATTAAATGATTGAATCCCTATTCGCAATTTCTTAAGTGCCTACTACACCATATCATACTGGCCACATCGAAACAATTCATCTAAGAAAGCAATATTGCAATCTGACATTTGCGCATATAAAAGTAAATTGCGCAATGCAAACAACTGTCAAATTGCAATATTGCTTTTTTAGATGAATTGCTTCGGTGTGGCCATTTTAACCCCCCAGGATAGTATCTGTCCCTGCACAGGTATAAAAATATTCTTTGTATGAATTTCTATGACGCAACACCCACTAGACCATTCCGTCAATACCGTAGCGACCAACAGCGCGTAGTGCGCCATGCATGGACCGACCAGAATTCCCAGTATTACAGGGATAGAACAGGGTTGCTCCGTTGCAGTGGGCCCAGTAGCGTCAGGCACGCGCCGGCCCGTGCCTGCGAGAGTAACTATAGGTATCGTATTTACCTGTGCCAGACGAAAATTCTCCATTTTCTTCTTTTTTATATATCTGATCCTATCCAGCTGCTTCCTCTTGTTGAAATTCTCCTGGTGGATGCTCTCCAACACTTTCTGCATTCAAAATGTGATAAAGTAAATAAAAAATATAATTATAAGTAAGTACTATTATTTTTTGTTTGGAAGTTTGGACTAGGTTGAATTGATAAGATACGGCATTATTTTTCTCTAAAAAAGTAGGTAAGTACCTATCTATGAGTGAGTAGGTTCCAGTTCTGTTATGAGACATAGCTGGCTTTAGTTTAAAATCTCCTGTCATGAAATAGGGATCACTACGAGTACAAAGTGTCTCTTGTAAATCTCTTAAATCTATTTATAAAAAAGAACGTCCAGGACCCTGTGCCGAGGTTTTTCTTGCAGCTTCTTTTCCCCGGCTATACAGTTTGTAAGAAGCTGCAGTAGTTTTAGGCGGATAAGACGTTCGTTACGTAAAAAATGATGATTGGAAGTGTATAACTATGTTACTTACTGAATAAAGATATTTTTGAATTTGATTTTGAATGTGTAAGTAAATATAATTTTATCAATGCACTGCAAACTTTCATTCAATGGGTGGTCAGTGGATAGTAATTAGTTATACTTAGATAAAAACAATTTTTAGTCTCCACTTACTTTCCGACTAAACCCGTAATAGGGTAGTTTCCAACTAGTCAAATCTGTTAACTATTTTTTTACGTGACTTATTGCCGCAAATAGCATTAACGCAATGCTACACCGAATAAAAATTCTTCAATCTTTCTAAGTTTGAAAATATCCGTTTAGAACTTAGATATTATAATATAGGTATGTGCCAACTGGCATTCTGTACCTTGATATTTGTAAACCAACTAAATATTTTAAGCTATTTTTGCGATGACCCGAATAATATTGACTGGCAGTGCTCTAAAACGGCCCCACAATCTAAACAGATGTGACTCACATCGGCTTGACTATTCATGTACATGAGCTGCAGCCGTCGGTGCTCCTGGAAGGCGTTGCGCAGGAACTGCTTGTCTCCGTAGACGGCCACCCCCAGCTCCTCGCGCTTCGTGGTGATGTCCTTGCGTAGCTGGCGGATGTCGCGCGAGTACCGCCGCTTCTGTTTCGCCAAGTCCCCCTCATGGATCTTACGGTCACGTTCTGTGTAACCAAATCTTAACAAATAGCTGCTACAGAGTCCCTGCATAGTACCTATACTTACAGAAGTACAGCAACCTATTTAAATTTCAACAATTTTATATGCTTTTCACTAAGGACTTGTCTTATTTTCTTCATCATATGCATCGTTAGGCTCAGATCAGTAAGTATTTTAGGTAAGTAAGTACCTAGTTGGGGTAAGATGTGTTCGGTAGGTGCCTACTAGGTAAACAAAATAAATCCACGGCCTTCACTACATACGTAGCTTACATACGTAAGCAGCTTTTTCCCTACCTACTACTATTAGACGAAAATGTTTCATCAACTAGCCGTTATTGGCCACTATTGAACGCTGAAAATGTTCTTGCCAAAGGTATACTGTAAATATATTTATTATTTTCATGCATTTAGATGTAAATAAATTGCGAGGGAAACCGTCCTTTATTTCCTTGGACCGACAGTTTGATTGATGGATCGGTAGAGGCTACCTTCCTCGTTGATACCTGTCAACGGTCGCTAAATCGACGGTAGACCGACGAGGAACAACTAAATCTGAAACACTCCTCGAAAGTGTTTACTCTCGCCGCCATCAATTTTACTAAGGGACAATTTGAGAATTTTAGTAAGAGACATACATTGGTACTGCTGGGCACAGGTCTCCCCTCACCCCATAAGTTATCCGAGAGGTACGGAGCACTCTACCACCTGTTCCTAATTTGGCCTAGAAGTTAATGTATTCGCCTGAGTGTTCCAGATCGAAGGATTGCGATTTAGCTTGATAATATGTATCAGCCTCGGATCCCATCATCATATTATCAGCTCCCGATATTTTGTGAACCACCACAAGTAATCAGAATAAGTACAACTTGCTTGCTTGGTACAAAGTCCTATTACATATTAATACAGTGCATAATAATATGATGTAGCTATAGGGTTTTATTGGAATGGTGCGAATGGAGGAAAACGTATGGTGTGAAACGCTACTCCTCTGTGGATTTGTTGAGTTGAATATAATATCCTCTACCCTAGAAGTAGGTACGTACCATAGAGTTTTATCAAGCCTCTGTACTGGTTGATCTTGTCCTTGATCACCCAGTTTTCATCCTGCATGCCATGGATCCGAACCTTTGCTGCCGACAGCATCTTGGTCACTCCTACTGCTCCGTTTAAAACTATATATTATTTAAGTATATTTTATGATATTTTGATTATAATATAATTTTATATTTAAACTACGATTTCTTGTTATATAAAAATTCGTTTAGAAAATATTTTTAGTCGACTAAACAATCGATCATATTTATTTTGTTGTCACAAGTCATAGTATGTGCCAGGAAGTAGGTATGTACCAAGGAGAATATAATCACTAGACGTATGTTGTTTTTAAATTTTAGGAATCCGAATTATAATAACCTTATAGGATTTTGATGTTCGTCCATTTGTCCCTCTCTGTGTCAAGATTCTTTTTTTTTTCGGGAACGGGTTAAGGTATCAAGTCAAACTTCTTTATCAACACAATCCAAAGATATGGCTATATTTAACATTATTTTAATTCATTTCGTAAAGGAACAAAAACCTATGGGGTACTTCCCATAGACCTAGAATTATGTAGCAAGAAGGAAGGTCTTACAGCTCAAGGCACAAATAAAGGGAAAATTCTGAAAATCGTTTTGTTACTCTATCACAAAAACCGATATTTTTGCATTAAAAAATGTTTTACAACATGCAATGCTAACATGCTAACAAAGCCCTTTCATTATGATACCCCACTTAATCTAGTAACCCGACATAAAATAAATTACGTTCCTCTTCTTTCAGCTACTCTACGAGCACCTGTGTAGCTCGTTATATTAACCATAATATTGCATTGTCACCGAAGTTACATTGGTGTGCTACAGCTTCGTCCTTTCCCCCTTATGGCTGCCACGTAGTGTAGACGTAGAACGGGAGAACACTTCATGCACGGTGCTACCTTATTCAATAACCGAGTGTTTCCCTTCTCATGGAATACGGAAATATATTTTTCCCGAGGGCGACCACTTCGACTAACGGAAGCGGCCAGGTACGCAGGATATATTAAGGTGCGCGACAAATAATCATAGTAACATAATAACTAATTTTATTGGCTAACCTCCAGTTCAATTATAAATCGTTACTAAAAGGGATATGGAAATACAAATAGAGATGTCTAAGAGTTATTATTATTATTATTGTCTTCAGTATCGGGGTCGCTAATGATGGCACAGAGCGCACGGTGGGTCTTGTCCCCGCAGCGGGTGCCTTGCGGGCAGTTGCTGCACGCGTCGCCCGCCTCATACATCGGAAACCCATCGATGTTTCCCGCAGGCCCATAGTTGCAAAACGTGAATGCTATCATCTTCACGTCCTCAAGCTTCTTCTCTTTAAGAACGTTGTCCAAATTACCACGATGCAATGGTGAATCCTGAGTACTTTGCATGTGTTTAGTAGCGAAATCTTCGAAACGTACAGTCCTAGAGTTCGTTGGGCGTCGTAGTAGCGGGTTTTCAGTAGGAACAGACATGTTTTTGTAATACGGAGAGTATCTATTTTCAGTTGCAGGTGGAATTCTTCGTTTCTTACGGAAAAGAACACACGATCGCTTCCTAGCAGTACACAACGCCTGGGAACAACCTATACGCCATGTGGATCCCCAAGCGGCGGCCGAGTACCAATGGGCGTTACACCCGCCAGAAGAACTACAGTTGCTGGTCCTAAACGACCACACGTGCTCAGGAGGCAGCACCCGCGAGCCGGAGAACCAGGCGCCGACAGCGTCCGACAGCAGCTGCGCCTCTGTCACCTTAGGAACCACCGGTCTTACGTCCATGTTTTGAAGCACGTTGAATCTGATAGTGTTTCTACACTCGTCATGTCGTTTTTGGCACTGGCGGGCCCACACCTCGGCCATTCGTTCCAGCTCGTAGTCCCAATATAACTTCCTCATATTAGTGGCGGGCGGCTGGCCGGGTTCTAGCCCCAGCGCGATGTTGTCGCGGTGTCGGTTGTGCAGCAGCAGGATCTGGTAGCGCATCCAGGCGGTCATCCCCGACGCGAACAGCTTTGGACTCTGCCTTTTCGCTGCCAAACACATTGTGTGCTGGTTCTTCACGGAACAATCTGGGTGGCTGCAGTAACTCCATTTTCTTGTTTCGTTCCACTCTTCATTTATTATGCCATCTGAATCATTTGATTCACTGAACACCAAAATTGCAGTAAAGATTCCCAAAACTAAGTAAATCAATCTAAACATTGCTAAGAGAAAAAGTATGAGCAAAAACCTAGAAAATTTCCTTCCAATCTGTCAGAGACACATGACCAAAGAGCACAGAAAAATAAGGGTTGAATCACATCTAGCAGCACGTAATCGCATGCTAAAAGCGCGCGATTAAATGCTGCAACACATCATGCTGGTGGTAGTGCCAGGATAAGGTGAAGACTACATCATGTAGTTTAACCCTAGTACTCCATCAGAATCAAAAAATGGTATCTACTAGTTGACGACAGGTCGACATGGCAATATATAGTACATGTAGTAAAGGTATCCCGTGGAGACAGCCTGATACTCGTGTAGGGCGAACCATTGATGTATAAAACGTTACGTGGGCGAACATGAAAGGAAACAATAGTATTGATCTGGATTTGATAGAAACACAATGTCTGTGGATAGAAGTAAGCACATAACAGTAAAGTCGATAGCGTCCAGCAAGCCTATTTCTTCTCTTTGATTACCAGACATTAAAAACGGAGTAAATCAAAGAACATAGAGCAACAAGGACGGACAGACAGACCTCCGTTATATTCTATTTGCCAGACTTTTTGTCATTATTTTGTAATCTTATTTATGTGTTATTTATAATCTTATTTAGGGATGACATATAAAATTGTACAAATGTTTGTACGGGGTGTTACTTTCACTATTTTGACAGTGTGTTTGTTTTATCATTCCGAATCTAAACAACTTACCGAAATCAACGGGTTTATAATATCGGGGGTGATAGGTGCTTACGCTGTGGTAACAATAGGGCTGTTGTTGGAGGCTGGTTTATACAAATATTCAGATTCGTTCGTAGAGTCAGCGCTGCTCCTCAGTGCCATCGCAATGTTGGTGGTGAGTGCGATCCTAGCGTTCCACGAATTCGTCATAACAAGTAATCATTCTATAATGGCAAAAGCTTTACTAATCTGCCTATGTATTATATTTTACCTCGTGGATGTAACTCTATTGTACTTTCAATAAAACAGCAATTATATTTTTTCCGTTTATTTATTCCATTAAATGGACACATAATTGTATTATTTTAAATGACACATTTGAACATATACTACAGCTAGGCTGCTGAATACTATAATACAATAATATAATAGGTAACGTTGGGGTTGAGTATAGGTAGGTACGTATAGGTACTCGAAGTCTACATCCATAAATTCCAAAATTCTACGAAATTGAAACTATTAGTCACGTGTGGTTTAATTAAATGTCACGTTACTTACATAACTGTGCTGTCTATTAAGCTTACTTAAACGTCATTTCCCGTAGTTAAATGGACACATAAAACATTGAATTATTTAAAGTTACACATTCGAATATGATGTATTGTAAACACTGAATGACACCAAATTGAAATCTATTTGTAGTTGTAAACACCTATAATCCGTTAAATCACATCAAGTTACATAACTGTATGTGTATTTTCTAATATACTTAGAGCCTTATCTGATTAAAGTTATTTCCTGTAATTAAATAGACACATAACATTGCATAATTATTTAAAATTACATATTTGAATATGACGAATAGATGTACTGGTGAGTACTGAATAACACCAAATTGAAATCTATTTGTAATTGTAAACACCTTTAATCCGTTAAATCCACAAAAACTACGACATTGATACATTGTAACTATTTGTAACTAAATGTCACAACAACTGTACTTTCCAATAATTATACTTAGAGAGATGAACATTATGTCCCGTAATTAAATAGACACATAACATTGAATTATTTAAATACACATTCGAATATAATGTATGTATGTTAACACTGAATGACACCAAATTGAAATCTACTAACCCTGAAACACTACGTTATACAAATAGTAATCTATACTTATAATAAATCTGTAGAGAGGTCAATTCTGTACATTAAATATTTTTTCAAAATAACTATCAGGGGGTGATAAGTGATCGATACTGATGCCAAAAATGCAATCAGTAAAATTTTTGTCTGTCTGTCTGTCTGTCTGTCTGTCTGTCTGTCTGTCTGTCTGTATGTTCCTTATAGAAACAAAAACTACTGGACGGATTTTAATGAAACTTGGTACAATTATTCTTCACACTCCTGGACAGGTCATAGTATACTTTTCATCACGCTACAATCAATAGGAGCAGAGTAGTGAAGGGAAATCCTTTTGTATGAAAAATCTAAACCACTCAAGTTAGACGTTTGAAATTTGGCATGCAGGTACCTTAGATACCGTAGAGGTGCACTAAGAAAGGAATTCCCGAAATTCCTACGGGAACGGGAATTAGCGGGAAAATCCTTTTGTATGAAAAATCTAAACCACTCAAGTTAGACTTTTGAAATTTGGCATGCAGGTACCTTAGATAACGTAGAGGTGCACTAAGAAAGGAATTCCCGAAATTCCCACGGGAACGGGAATTAGCGGAAAAATATTTTTGTATGAAAAATCTAAACCATTCAAGTTAGATGTTTGAAATTTGTCATGCAGGTACCTTAGATACCGTAGAGGTGTACTAAGAAAGGAATTCCCGAAATTCCCACGGGAACGGGAATTAGCGGGAAAATCCTTTTGTATGAAAAATCTAAACCACTCAAGTTAGACGTTTGAAATTTGGCATGCAGGTACCATAGGTACCGTAGAGGTGCACTAAGAAAGGAATTCCCAAAATTCTCACGGGAACGGGAATTAGCGGGAAATACCTTTTGTATGAAAAATCTAAACCACTCAAGTTAGACATTTGAAATTTAGCATGCAGATACCTTAGGTACCGTGGAGGTGCACTAAGAAAGGAATTCCCGAAATTCTCACGAGAACGGGAATTAGCGGGAAAATCCTTTTGTATGAAAAATCTAAACCATTCAAGTTAGACGTTTGAAATTTGTCATGCAGGTACCTTAGGTACCGTGGAGGTGCACTAAGAAAGGAATTCCCGAAATTCCCACGGGAACGGGAATTAACGGGAAAATCCTTTTGTATGAAAAATCTAAACCATTCAAGTAAGATGTTTAAAATTTGGCACGCAGGTACCTTGGACACCGTAGAGGTGTACTAAGAAAGGAATTCCCGAAATTCCCACGGGAACGGGAATTAGCGGGAAAATCCTTTTGTATGAAAAATCTAAACCACTCAAGTTAGACGTTTGAAATTTGGCATGCAGGTACTTTAGTAAACTTAAAGCTTAGTTGCAACAGGATATTACAAAATTCCCACGGGAACGGTAGTTAGCGGGAAAAAAACATTTGTATGAAAAAATCAAATCTAAATAAAAGGAGAAACTGACTGACTCAGTGACTGACATATCAACGCATAGCCTGAACGGCTAAATGTAGGCATTTGAAATTTGGAAGGGACATAGCTTAGGTACCGTAGAGGTGCACTAAGAAAGGAATTCCCGGAATTCCCACGGGAACGGAAATTAGCGGGAAAATCCTTTTGTATGAAAAATCTAAACCGGTTAAGTTAGACGCTTGAAATTTGGCATGCAGGTACCTTAGTTAACTTAAACCTTAGTTGCAACAGGATATTGCAAAATTCCCACGGAAACGGGAGTTAACGGGAAAAAAACATTTGTATGAAAAAATCGAAACCGCGTAAGATAGATGTTTTCAATTCAATTCAATTAAATTATTTATTGCATTCCATGTAGTACAATGGGGTGTTACATAGGCATAGGAACTAAAACATGGACCCTGTAGGGCACAGCAACGTTGAAGGGAAGAGAGGAAGTGTGTATTAAAATTAAAACTCAATGAACAATCAATTAAAAAAAAATCAATTCAATCAATTGATTCAATCTAGCATGCATGCATACCTTAGTAAATATAAAGTTTATTTTTGGCTGTATTTTGAAAAATGGGAGTTATTGGGAAAAAAATTGTATGAAAAAATCTAAACTGCATAAGTTAAATGCTTGAAATTTGATATGCACTCCCACACACACAAAGATCTCTCTCTTATATAACACGCCACGCGGACGAAGTCGCGGGCAAAAGCTAGTGCGACATAAAATTCTAAACAACGAGTTATAATTAATATTTTGTCAATAAACACCACGAATAGGTTACGGGCAACTGACTAAAGAAACAAATGTATTTATTTTTAGGTATTAAACTGACTTTCAGCTTTAAAAGCTTTCAAAATTAATATCTACTTCATAATCTACTATTTGGCTTATTTACTTTGTACACAGTCATTGTTAGAGGACAGTTATAATACTTGAGATTGTAGACTTACAGCTAGTTATGTGCGTAAAGGATTCTGTACACATCCGCAGAAAATATGCCACACATCTCACATGTGTTTATTGAGAAGAGAACCGCTACATACTGGGTGTTAGTGACATCGTAACGAAAACTTTGAGGGGTGATTGAGGCCATGATTCTGATATGATATCAAGTGGGATTTTCCGTCGCAAAAGTATGGAATTGAAAATAATTTAAAAAAACACAAAAATTTTCAGAAATATTCAGACTGAAAATTCCACTTGATATCGACTCAGAATCATGGTCTGAACCATCCTCCTCAGTATTCGTTACGGTGTCACTAACACCCATACCTACTTGTATGGCTACCGTATGTACTTGTGCGGGGTGTAAGTGACATCGTAACGAATACTGAGGGGGATGATTCAGCTGATTATTCTGAGTTAATATCAAGTGGAATTTTTCATCGCAAAAGTATAGAATTGAAAATAATTTAAAAAAACTAAAAAAAAAATCATGAATTTTGCGACGAAAAATTCCACTTGATATTAACTCAGAATCATGGCCTGAATCATCCCCCTGAGTATTCGTTACGATGTCACTAACACCCTGTATATTATATTAATCTCAGTAGATACGTAGTTTGGTTTTGAATCAAATGCACGCGGAATGGAAAATCCATACTACTGTGTGCAGTCTCCTTTATACAACAAGAATCTTAACATTTAATCACGAATAAAAATATCACATCAAGAAATACTGTTTTATATATGCACCTTCATACAGGGTGTCGCGTAATTAAAGTCCACAAAAATTAAATAATATGCACGATCATATTTTATTTTCTAAAATTAATAAAAAAGAAATCAAACATGTATAAAGGCGTAAACTTTTTTTAAATCTGCTTTGGGTTTACGAACAAATGTGCATAGAATAGGCCTTGTCTTGTTACTTTCCACCTTGACTGTTTAGTTAGTAGACCCTGTATACAACGTACAATATTTAAACACCCTGTATACAGGCTGAATTAAAGCTATTTATAAATAGTATTTTTTAATATTAAAAAGACACAGTCAAAACATATATAACGTTGAAAATAATACTGATTTCACTTAAATCATAATCACAGCGCTAGCCGCACGGTTTCAACCAATAGCCCGGCGAGGTTTAGGTATGCAATACGGAATCCGTACCGCCCATGCCGATTAAATTATAATAAAATAAATAACAGATTGATCAGGTTTATACTGTGCATTCTCGAAATAAACTAATCATTAGTGAATTCCAATTACACCTCCTTAGTTTTCATTACCCATTGATGTATAATATGTTACTAATCTACTGTAGTTATTTATTACCTACCTAATTTTTACACCAATGTTTGTTTTTCATTCATAAATACCAATTAATATAAATATATTCGCGAATATTCACTTTTTTCAACATTCGCATTTACAATAAATACTCGAAAAATATAAGAAAATGTAGCTGTAGTTTGTATATACAAATATAAACATAAATAGCTAGCTCTAAGAACTTTGTTAATTATATCTTGACCACCTTCAGTCTGCTAGTGCGCCACATTGAGAACACGCAGCTATTATTTGCCGCCCTTTTGAACCATATATATATAGTCATACACCGACATAACATACCACTAGACCATACAACCCAAACCATATCAGCAAAGTGGTGACATCCCGGCGTGATACTTGTACGCGCTCTCAACTACAACCCAAACACATCCTCCGCCGTCATTTACATCACTGCGTCGTCGTGTGTGCGTATACACTTTTGTAAAAAAACATTAGCGTTACTAGTGACTCCTAGACTCTATCATCATGCACGGCCAAGCACCATCACGACCGCAATGCTCCGCCGTCTCGCAATCACCTACGGTCCAGCAATCATCCGTCGCACCAAAACAGCACGCTATCACCATCAACTCACGTATTCTCGACTTCTGGCGCACACAACCACAAAGGATGTGGTTCAATCAGTTCGAGGCCATCACCGACCCACAAAAGGCAAGTGACCTACACAGAGCGCAGCTCTTAATAGCTGGGTTGGGGAGCGACGAGTTGTTCAATATGAGTGATATTCTCGAAAATATGCCAGAACACAACAAATTCAAATCATTGATATCGCGTCTAATATCAGTTTGTGAGGAATCTGAGGGCCGACAATTAAATCAACTTTTAAACGAAATAGAACTCGGCGATCAAAAACCTTCCCAACTTCTCCGCCGTATTCGGGAGCTGGGAAGAAATAGGGTTTCAGACGAGACACTTAAATTACTCCGGGTAGGCAGACTACCGGTTACAATGGCGAAATCAAATCGGATAGTTTGGCTAATCTCGCAGACATAATTATTGAAAATATATGATTGTCTGACGTGAACAAAATATCCAAACCAAGATCTAGCAACCTATGGTCCAGCAGTGCAGACATCGCTAGTGAGTTTGCACAATTAAAATTAAAAATTTCAGCCATCGCCACAAAACTTAGCAACTTTGAACGTCCATCAAGCTACCTTGCTCGTCAGTCCAATCAAGAACGGACGCGATCACCACCACGCATGGTAATAATCGTACGGTCTTTGTTCAGAAAGATTTAAGTGTCGCCTCTCATGTATTCCTCCGAAACGAAGCTCGAAAGCCATTAACACATCCGTATAGGGTCATATCTCGACACCTCAAATTCTACACCATTGTCCATAACGGAAAGGATAACACTGTCTCAGTTGACTGTCTCAAGCCAGCTTATCTTTTAAGTGATGACGGTTATGTGTCGGCCACGGCCACGGTACAGACAACGAACGCAACTGACACCGCCCACCGACGAAGATCATGTCACGCCCGCTGCCGCCTCACATTCGCCTACGTCGACACAGATAACACCGCAACTGCCTCCGAGATCAATTACCTACACCAATTAGACCAACAGTTTGCTTCGATATATGAACGAGTAATGACACCTCCTTCCCTATTCATTAACACTACTCATCATCATCTAATATAAGGGGTACTAAGAACGCGGGATTGGACGGTAATAGATGCACCCGCATCACACGGCGAGTTTACCAGCGCAGTCTCTCGCAGCAGTTGCAGTCGTCAGTGGTACAGTCTGGGAAAGTATGCTGGCCTCAAATTAAAAGCTGTTCGATTCACGGCCAATTCACAGTACCGTTCCACGCGCAAAGACGCAACAGGTCTAAACGCTAGCCATGAAGGTAAAATATGAAACGCGTAGGCACAATGCAAGATGTGAGGTGCGACTAGTGTTATGTAGTAACTATGTGTCCAGCGTAGACGTTTTTCAAACTTTGAGATACTGCATATCAAAGTTTTTTTTTAAGTCCCATTGAAAAAAAAACTTAACTAATATGTAATTTTCGTCAAAGATCCACGTGTTATTGTGTGAAGGGGTCAAAATTTCAGCCGGTATAGGTACCTAATTACCGCGATAAGAGAAGTTCACGCGAACAAAGTATATTGTAAATATAATGTGATTAATTGATTATGATGCTTCACTTCGCTGGCTCTTCCGGATACTCTATGAAAAGAGGAGCGTGCGGCCACGCGAAAGGAGCGTGAAGCCGAGCGAAAGGAGCGTGGCGCCGCGCGAGAGGACCGTGGTGAGTCGGGGGTGCAGTGAAGTGCCCGCACCGAGAAGTGTGGTGTCCCCACAGAGCAGCGTGGTGCCGCCGCTGAGCAACATGGTGCAGCGGGGTGGCAGCCTGTTGGGCCAGGAGAGCAGAGTGGCGCAGCGGGAACTCAGCTGGGTGCAGCGTACGACCAGCGTGGCACCACAGCAGGGCACGCTGCTCGCAGTGACTGCAGCGCCTAAATTAGAGGTCACAGATCAACCGATTGCGAATATTGCGATTGTTCTATCGCAAAAACTTTAAATAATAACAAGTTTCTAGAAAAGAAAACAATGCTGACTAAATAAATGAGACTGCAAGCACCCCAATCAAGCCCCTGAAAATAAAACAACGTAGAATTTATTGTTGATTTTGGAAGTTATTGCTTATAAGAAGCTACTTATTATTGTTTTAATAAGAGAAAATGTTGTGAAGAATCCTCTGCTTGAAAACGATATACATACTATATAAGGTTTTGGAAACGAATGTAGAACATACACTCCAGCTACATTTATACGCACTTATCACCACAGAGACCACGTCAGTTTTAGTTACTATATTATGTCAATAATTATGTATTTTTTTTTAAATGAGTTTTTAAATAAACAATTAGCGACGATGCAAACAGAAAAGCTCATGAAACTTAGTTGATTCTAACGATACGTAAACTTATAATCTTGGCTTATCATAGTGCCCAAAATATAAAATAAATAATAAAATCCAAAAAAATCATTAAGAGAGATCTCCATACTTGTAGGTATATAATAAACCCACAAAAATTACCAAAACTTGCTTGTACTAGCACTAACTGTACAGTAATACATAATTTTAGCAAATAGTAACATATCATACATCAATGCATATGAGCAACAAAATTGGTGAACTGTTATGTTAGACAACAAATAATAAAAATTCCAAAAAATATTAAAATGAAGTATGCGGGGTCGAGATTGTCTTTAATATTGGCGAAAAATTATCCAAAAGGTAGGGCATTCTGATGAGCTCCTAACCTTGGAGATTTTTGAAAATATACACGAGAAATAGCATCTTGAAGTCACAAAATCACCTTGACAATTGTTTTTCTTCGCATTTGCATAATCATATAAACAATGAATATTCACATTCCCTTCGCAAGGATATTAATAAACATTTTCTAGATTACAACTGAATACTTATTGCAAGACCTTGAGAAATAGAAAAAAATCAGATGCTTTTACTCAGCAATGGTTTTAAAATATCATTAAAAGATGCACATCAGAAAAAGGTAATTTGATAAAAACCCAGAAATTGAGTAAATAAATGTTATACTGTCGATCACACAAAATTGATGTTTGGTTCGTAAAAAAAGCTTATTTTAAGAAATGCACATTATTCACCTGATGAATTAGAATCAGTCTCCAAGATTTAAAATTATTAGTGTGTATAAATTATTAGAGTATTTTTTAACATTGATCAAATTACTTACAGGGATCTCTTTTTGGCTGAACATGATGCCATGACACCTGCTTGCCTTTTCGGGATCTTTTTGAAATTAATAACAACAAGTCGTTTGTCATAAAGCATGATAATGCGGTGTCCATCCAGAATTTCTAGCACTTCAATTTGTACTATTCCATATGGTGGAGCGACAATCTCATTCCTGCTTCTTGAAATATGCCGAGGCATAATAATTTTCTGAACGGGTTTTTCACCCTGCAACTTCAACACCCCATTGGAGTAAGGATCTACATAAATTTCCAGAACTCGACGCGAGGTACCTGTGGGAAGATAATTTTATTGTTTAACATCATAGCAACAATAGGTATCTACTTGTAGTAGGAGATAATGCCTGTATCTTTCAAGATATTTGTTTAAAGTTTGTAAAATTTTGTTACAAATCATACTAGATACACCTAGGTATGTTATTGGAAAAACAATTAAGAATAAAAATGCTTAAAATGATCTACTTCGAACTACATAAATATTTTTAACCAATTAAAATTCTTCTAGCGGCAATTTTTTGTCTACTATGCTTCAACCAGAATATAATCTGGGGGGGCCTTTGCCTGCAGAAGGCACACAGGCGAAAATAAAACATAAAAAAATAAAAAATAATAATAATAATAAAAAGTCTGAAATAAAAGCTTATAATAATAATATAATAATGCTTCGACCATACAATACAAATAACATTGTTGAAAGTACTATGTTACCTATAAGCAGCACATTGCCGTGAACTTTAACAGTTGAATGATTCAATCCTGTGTGGAGGGGCCAAATAGCATCACAGTCTTCTTTGATCCATTTGTAAACATCTGGTGCAGACCAATCGAAACCATGTCTCTTTAACACATTCAAGAAGCCTGGCTCTTTCGCGGTGTTTTTGTCAATATGACAGATGTAATTTATTTTGTAATCACAATTGGAATGATTACTGACTGCATATATATGACCTTTCTGTGTTATGAGATCGATCCTGTTTTCATTTATAGTTGTCACAGCTTTTATTTCTTCTGAGAAGTTGTCTCTAGAAATGGCAATTGAATTGAGCATCACTTCATCATTTTCAGTGACTAGTGATACCATGTGCACCACATTGTTTTGCGCTTTGAAAAAAATCGTTTTTTCTGTTAAATAAAAATTTGCAGTTGTATGCAGTTTTCCAATAGTATGCAATTGCTGGTTTATTTTGGAGAAGACTTTTACTTCAAATTGCCTCGTAACAAATACAATTAAAAAGTCATTTTCTGCATACATACAGAATGCAAACTGAAATACTTGAGTTTTTATCAATTCTAAAGTAGTGATATTATAGTATGAGACTGCGTTAAAGTATCCTAAATGGACCATCCAATCGTACTCCGCATCGTTTGTCTTCATAAACTGTGGGAAAGCTACAATCCCATTTTCCAAAAGTTGTAGTCTGGGGATTCTTCTTTCGTCACTTATAAAAGCGCACAGCGTATGTAGTGGAGGCGACGAGTTTACTGACATTCGTAGTGATTTAATCTCTTTCCATAAAAGCAGTGATGCAAAGATTTGTTCCCAAGACATATTGGCCCGCACATATGTCTCCATGTAATGTGCACCAAGCACAGTTTTACAGGCTTCCTTCATTTTATTCACCACTATATCTTTAGCGAGATCCTGCCACATCAAACACACCCTTGAACATATTTTCAAATCATCAACATCTAAATTCTGCAATATTTTTTCCACCATTTCTAGTGGCAAATATTTTATACTGACAGCACTCATTTTGCGAAAAGTTATTTTATCTATTTCACTTTATTATTTTCAAAACACTATAAGCAACGATTGATTAATATATTGCAGTACAGAAACTTTCAAGCGAACCGCGTTACACGAAGTCACGAACACGCACAACACAATATTTTTATTCCACAAAAAAATATGCCGTGCCGGCGGCGCCCTCCCCTCAACGCTATACTTATTTGACATTGACAAACAAAACAAAAAGATAGGGATGGGCGATATACATCGACGTATTCGCATAAAATACTCGATGTTTACATGAATCGAATCAAATCGTTGAACATACGGGTGTTTGGATTTATGATTTTACCATTCTGACGTACGGGTTACACAGAAGCTGAGCTGCACATAATGACATAACATACATTATTATTGCATCTCGCGATATTTTATGAAAATTATTTTTGTATAGGAAGAATAAACCTTAAAGATATCCCGACTTTTTGGCGGGAACGGGAACGGGACAGTTGCTTTCTTTATTGAATAATCGAAATAATTAATATAAAGTGGTGTTTTGTGGTTAATGATCGCATTAGGTTAGTCGGAAAACAATCGCGATAGAGCTATTATATTGAAGTTATTCAATAAACAAAGCGTACCTATCTATTTTTGCTTCATGCCAACAAGCCACTTCATAACTCGAAAGTTTATGCGGATTTTTGAGTTAATTCGTTTAGGGTTCGGAGCAGGAGTCTGCTTCAAGGATGGGGGCTTAGGTTTCATCATCATCACCTTCCATCAATTCATTAATAATCATCGAGAAAAAAATATATAAGACATGCCTTGCCCTTCGGGAAAAACAAAAACAAAAAAAGAGATCTACCCACCCACCTTGGTCTTTGCACCCAACTATGAACTTTAGTTTTTTATTCGGAAGTTTTTTTTTCTTAACATTGGCAGAAATCGGTACAGTCATCGTTTCTAAACAATGCAAATATAAACAATAAAGTGATGTTTTCTTTAAGGAAGTTTTCGCAATTCTTTTGGCGCACGCGCTTTAGTTTCGTATCTACATACCTAATAATATTTCACCAAAAACAATAGGTATAGATGGCGTTGTACAGCTTTAAAGTGATAATTACCTATTTTCTCATTACTCGGGTAAACATTACCAAAGTAAGTACAATGTAATAGCAGAAGCATATATAAAAATAATTGTTGCTTGATATTTGGATCACATTACGTATATAATTATGTATACCTATATGAATTACATTAATGCTTTTCTTTATTTTGATCACAATAATAGCTAGTAATAAGTAATTGTGTCTGGGTGTACCCAAGTAGGTGTACCCAGGCACAATTAATTACGCCCCCCCCCCCCCCCCCCCCCCCTCACCCCTAAATAAAGGGGTCATCATTTATACCCAAAAACATAGAAAAAAACTCTTGTTATCTAAGAAATTAGAAGGTTAAACGAAGGAAAATCTGTACAGCGCACTTTATATTGTTTTTGAGAAACGTAGCCAGGAAAGTCCCTCAGGACTTGCACAGACTAAAAAGAGATACCTACTACGTATCAGACGAACATCTTTAGTATGTAGGTACATACTTTATTATTCTGAGTTACTTACGTTTTGTTTGATTGATTCTAATGATACATAGGTAATCGAATTTCACTTGTTAAAGGACTACCCGTCAGGCAGCGCAATGTACAGGAGCTAGATTTAAAAGATAGGGTCTTCTTACCGGGATCAGTATTATTCTACAGATTTTAATTCGACTTGAAATTGAAACAAGTATCTATTTCAAAGTCCCAGATAAACGTAAAATCTGTAGAAAATAATACCGAACCCGGAATTAAGACTTTTTTAAGGGCTTGTTTCGTAAGTTTAAAAAAAAAGTAAGATAGGCTATTTATTAAATGATTTATTTTTAATTTTTTTTACAATATTTTATTGCGTGATGCAAAAATGGTTCTTACATCGGAGACAAACGCTTCTTTAAATTTAGACGGGATAAATCCGTGGCGTTTTAATTTACGATTTACACACCATGAGCTATGATTGGGTGTATTCTGGAAAGTCCCACAGTGTTGCTTGATATTGGAGAATATGTATAAAATGTGTAATAAAAAGCAATTTTTTTTCAACACCATATTGTTTTTATTTAGAGAACGGAGCCTGGAAAGTCCCTCCATTATGACTTATCAATTAGTTCCATTAATTCGCGGGGCCTGTAATAACTTTTATACCGCATTAAGTATACCTACCATCATATTATTTTTCACATTTAAGCTGCTCCACAGTTAGTTTAACTTTAGGACATAAAATTCTTTACAATAGATCATATTATAGACGAGTAATGCAGATTGAGGTGGCACCACTGCACTGAAAGCACTCCAAGGGGGTTAAAATGGCCACATCGAAGCAATTCATCTAAGAAAGCAATATTGCAATTTGACATTTGCGCATATAAAAGTAAGTGCGCAATGCAAACAACTGTCAAATAGCAATATTGCTTTCTTAGATGAATTGCTTCGATGTGGCCATTTTAACCCCCCAGAACGTATTCGATTTTATTTTCGGTACCACTTCTGTATGCATCAGGCTTTAACTTACCATATAAACTACACATAAGAATAGTAGCATATTACACATACGTATCTATACTTTAATCATTTATTTATTTATTATTAGCCTATATGATCCCACTGCTGAGCAAAGGCCTCCCACTTTAATCATATGACATTAAATAGTTGTTATATTAATCTTAATACTATAACAACCTAACATTAAAACCGGTTACATTGAAAAAATGTGGCATATAAAAATAATAATAATAATGGGTTCGCGATTGAACACAACTCAACTTATGCCTCAACTTGTGGCCTAAGGTGGAATACTCTCACCTAGCCACGTCACCAAAAAATACTCAACAAAAGACGAAAGCAGAATTTGCCTTTCATATTCCGGACATCTCCAGTCTAGAAAATGGAACACAATTTGATTTGGCCGAGCCAAAGCTCCTAACTCCCGACAAATCCACAAAAAAATCCGCAGCATCTAATATTGCAAAAGAACCACCATAATGACACGTAAGGACTCAAGCCCCTCCCTTGCGAACAACCACCATCAACTACATGAACCTTCCATCGACGTAACTCAGTTCCAGATTCCTTTTAAGAAGTACGATAAGTACCTGGAAAGGCACCACTCCCCCTCTCTTACTATAGTATCTTTGGAAAACTCTCAAAACTCGATATAATAAGTAGATGTAGTGTGTACAGTCTTGACGTGTCTGGTCTGATAACCAAGGACCTACTTACCAACTACCAGCAAATCTAGGCACAAGAAAGAAATGTACCAAAATGAGGAGGAATTTATAACCAGTAGCATCGCGAGCATCCTCGTCGCCTCCATGAACATCACACCTCTCTACAAAGCACCCATGTACACTCAGATTAAGAACAAAAAATGTCTGTGCACTTTAGCGCTGAACTATTTATCAATCTTGTATATGTACCTGCAACAAGGTATAGTCATGGCGTAAATTGTGTTATGAATAGGTAAAAACTCTTATTAGATAAATTATGTTCACACTTCAGCAAAACCAAAGAAATAAAAGCGGTATCGTGCGCCCGCTCAAAACTAAAGCAGCAGACGGCGTTACCCTCCGTCTCCTCAAACCCGATTTCACAAAAATCTTATTTCACACAATAATTTGACTGTCTCTGTCTGGTCACTGATCTATCCGCTGGAGTGGGGGTCGCCGCTGCTCTAGGACTCTTCCTGGCTAGAGGCCACTTGCGCCAAAAATACTTGCTGCTGTTGCGGCTGGTGCTGCGCTTGTGATGCCACCTGCGGACAATAGGCTAGATGAATTTTCTATTGCTTCCTGTGATGAAATTTGTATGACGTCATAAATAAACACGGTTAATTGTCGTAAATGAGTCCAAAGAAATATAATAGGAAGGTATTTGGATATGACAGGCTAATCGCGTACTGTTTGTGCGCTCAACGCTATTTTTGAGCAAAACCTTTTCGTCCCACTTTTTGAGCGCTCGTGTTCTTGTAGAACCTAATCTATAATGTATTTATTCGACCGCGGAGACCGCGATACATACGATGTTGGTGATGATGCGTGGTTTACCTATGTGCTACGCATCACAACTAATCACAAGGCACACATCTGTAAATCAACAGATTTAAAACGCTTTAAATCAAATGTTGCCATTTAAACCCCAAATAAGCCGTTTAGAAACTCGCCTACAAACATAAATCAGTGCAGTTATTAAAACAGGGAAACATTTCAATAATAATAAGTTTGGATTAAACGGTTTTTTTTCGTTTTGAAAAGATTGGTTTAATTGGTTTTAATCCGACCTTACATCTGTATGCTAGACCCAATGACAATGACGCACGCCATGTTTATTCGCAAGAAAGTAACAATGGTCATGTACTTGTATGATCTGCGGCGACTGGTGCTGCGTCTGTATGATGATGGGCTGGCTCGGGTTGTTCTGCACCTGGAGTCGGATCATGTTCAGCTGCGCCTGCGACAGTTGAATCTGCAAATAAACTCACGTCACTTCTACTTACTGTTTATAAAACTGAAATATAGAAACGATATAATTTTAGATCTGCTTACTTGCACCTTTTTAACCATACGCGGACGTTGGTCTTGCTTTATGTTTTTAACAGACTTCAAAGAGGAAGGTGCTTTGTATTTTAGCTCTTCTTGTTATTGTTACTATGACAGTTTAGTGTACTGAAGACGCGACGCCCAGAAGGTGATGTAACTAATATCGGTTTTTACATTCTTAAGTACGAATAATTATCGCTAATAGCTGGTACCCGCGACTTCGTCTGCGTACTTTTAATTTGAATATTAAGGATTATATAAAAGGAACGGTATAGCATGTGATTAAAAGAGAGTAAGTAGGTATATTTAAAAAAAATAAAAAATATCTGTTTACAGTCGTTATAAAGTACCTATGTATTCCATTGAGTGGCAGAAATTACCTAGGAATATTTATCGGTCCCTTATGTCCAAGACACTTACAGGGGTCAGCGTCACGTTGTGTACAAAAATATTTTAAAATGACCTAATTTAAAACTTTTTTGTACACAACGTTTGCTATTTTGTTATTATTTGTTAAAATGTAGAAATTGTTTGGACTCGACACTCGCGAGCAGGCCACGTATACACCACGTGCGCTCCCCCACCACAAGACAGCGCCGTTGACTGCCGCCACACTTCGGCGAATGTGCGCGACGACGAACGACGACCGACGGCAGTGGCGGCGATGCAGAGTATTCGTTAAAAGGAACTTTATCTACAAAAGCCAAATTTTTTTAACTTGATACACCCAAAACTACTAAATATCATGTTCCTAGGTTCAGTGGTTAATATTTTGTATACAAAAAGTTTGGCTTCGTAGTTCCCGTTCCGAATCCGTTCCGTTCCGTTCGAATTTCGGAAAATCCGTTTGTTGAAAAACTCTGCACATCCTAAGAGACCTACGTACCAAGTTTCATGGTTTTATCTTCAAAAATGACGAATACCCATACAAACATTCAACCCGTATTTCACCCCCATACTGGTAAAAATTTCAAAATGCTTGAACAAACGATTTTTTGTTTGTTATTTAGTGCCTAAACACAAAATTTAATATTTTTATCTTGAAAAATGACGAACCTCATAAAAAATTTCAACACCTATTTCATCCCCTCAAAGATCGAATTTTCAAAAACGCTTTAACAAATTGTTTTTTTATTTCTTATCAAGTTCCTAAATATAAAGTTTCGTGGTTTTATCCCCAAAAATGACGAACTCCCATACAAACTTTCAACCCTCATTTCACTCCCTCACTGGTCGAAATTTCAGCAACGCTAGAACAAATGTTTAATTATTTTTTATCAAGTGCTTAAATATAAAGTTTCATGGATTTATATTTTAAAATTAAAATATCCCATACAAACTTTCAACCCCTATTTCAATCTCTTCGTCCCTTCTTTTCGCAATAAAAGGTATCCTATTTTCTTTCTCAGGGTCTAAAGATTGTCTGTGCCAAATTTAATCAAAATCGGTTGAGAGGTTTTAGCGGGAAAGCGTAACAGACAGACAGACAGACAGAGTTACTTTCGCATTTATAATATTAGTAAGGATTATTTTCCCTCGTTAAATAGTAAACAAACTAAGTGTAGGTGTTATAATTTCGTTGACGAACTGATTACCTATCCGTTTCTTTGTCTAAAATGAGTATTACCTTATTACTATGATTGATTACTGGGCTTAAAGTTCGTATAAATGTCTATCGAATTACCTCCTCAAGTTTAAAGCGTAGCTAGTCATGTAGTACTATATTAATTATGTGGTGTAAGTAATTAGATTTTATCTGTATGTAATGTAATAGTTAGTTGAATAAAAAAACTTATACAAATCAGATCAATTAATTGGCGTAATGTGATTCTAGAAAGAGTTTTAATGTTAATAGATAGCTAGCTATAGCTATGTGTAGGTTCCTGTAGGAATGAGATATAACTGTTTAATAAAGACAGTTGCATCAAAATTTTATCATAAATTCCCTAAATTATGGCGCCTACCTACCCTCTAAGTTAGAAAAGTGATCAAATACTAACTTGAGGTCACTCAGTTTAAAAAAAAACATCGAAATCATTCCAGTAGCTATGGCGTCATGCGCTTCTTGACACGATCACGAAATCTAGATTTCCGCGGGAATGAGGTATTTTCCCGCCATAAAAAGTAGCCTGTGTCCGTGCCTAAGATCCTATCTTTAAATTAACCAAGTCTTATAAAATTCCGTTCAGACGTTAAGGCGTGAATGAGGCAAACTTTTAAAACAAACAATTAAAAATCACTAACCTAGTTTTCTGTCTACTGCCTACGCCTTAAGTACGATAGCATAAATATTAATAGGCCATATCCTTTTCTAGATTACTATCTATCAGCTAACTAAATTTCATCAAAATCCGTTGAGCCGTTTAGGCATGATAGACAAAACTCCCAGCAAAAACCATAAAAAAATCACTAACTCAATTCAGTTTTCTGCCTACTTCCTACCCCCTAAGTACGATGACGTGATCAATTTGATCGTACAACCGTTTTTAGATAACCAACTATTACCTTACTAAATTTCATTAAAATCCGTTCAGCCGTTTAGACGTGAAAGAGCAAAAGTCCCAACAAAAACGACTACAAATCACTAAATCAATTTAGTTATCTGCCAACTGCCTACCCCCTAAGAACGATGGCGTGATTATTTATAGCCTATGACCATTTCTAGGTTATCATCTATCACCATACCAAATTTCATCAAAATCCGTTGAGCCGTTTAGGCGTGAAAGAGTAACAGACAGACAGACAGACAGACAGACAGACAGACAGACAGACAGAGTTACTTTCGCATTTATAATATTAGTATGGATGTTGTCGAATGTGAATATGCATTTTTTTTCACTGACGCCATTTATCTATGGTTCAATTTTGATACGACTTACACATAATGAGGTACATGTGGCGTGCTAGAAACTAAGAAATTACAATTACGCTAGTCATCGTAGGCACCAGAAGTTAGGTATGTAGTGGTAACATGAGCCATGTCAGGAGCCTTCAACTCGTACATAGTAATTACAAACTTCTGCGACCGTCTTAAACTTAAACGAAGTCGCATCTAGATAATTAGTAGGTAGATAACAAAACAAGTTCTGCATACTGGCATCTGCTGCACGTCTCCGCCGGACACCAACTGCTGCACGAGCGCCACCGGCTGCGGGACTACGCTGCCCGACGTGCTCGCCGAGCCCGACTGCTGTTGCTAGACATATTATACAATACAAAAAATATTATTACATTGCAGAAACACGCAAGAAAAATAACAGCTACAAATAGAACAAAAGAAGCACAATCGGCGGCCATTTATTTCACCTTGGGGGTAGTTATACCGGGATCGTACAAACACTCCCAGCAGTCCCATCCCCCAATCCCAATACTAATAAATAATAATAAAAAAACCTGCACTATCTGCGTGGGTACAATGAACTGCGGCTGCGCGGAACTAGTCATCGCTTGTTGCTGGGACAGCTGCACGCAGTACTGTACACAAAATGTTGCCAATATTAATACTCAAAACATAATATCGGGGAAATAAGCGGACTTTATGCTAAAGCAGCAATCTACTCTGTTAAAAGTTTCACCAGTTGAATAACAGGACAGAAAGATAGAATACAGCCAAGTCATCATCATCGTCCTTGCAGCCTACACAGCCTATAGAACGGCAACTCTACCCGCTCACTTCAACTTTCAATCGCGAGGGCTGCGAGCGGACCATTGTTTTTAATTTTTATATAAGTACGTTCGAATTTTGAAATTGGACGTCGACGTTCTTTCTACTGTTTCGAATATTTGATCTGATAGTACCTAATTACCCGCGTCTTTACCTACTTAATTTTTCAATGTGTTTTTTTTATCAAAATATGGTAATAATTTGCAATAAAATTGAAAGCAATTAATTAGTTCAGTATTTTTTTGAGTGAACTATCATATTGCCTATTTATTTGTATTGACTAATGAATGATTATAAAGCTTCTTGCGTAAGGAGTAATATCTATTTAAGAGTCAACACGTTTAAATTGGGTATCGTAGATGGCAGTCCTCAGACGTCACACACACACAATCGCGCATGTACGATAACGTCAATGTGTAATGCCTGTGTAAAAGAGGTTTTTGTCCGAAATGTCCGGGGTATGCTAGTGCGAAAGAATTATATTAGGAAAATGTATTGTTCTGATAGGTTTTTAAATCAATCAAACCATAATTATTTTAAAAAGTACAGTGCTTTACTTTTTAAATGCACTGGTCAAATAACCAGTTAAGACGGAAATACCTGATCAGATGAGGTCGAAGCTCGTGGAGACTCCTCGCGCGGCTTGCTAGGCTTCACCTCATGTCGCGGCACGATATCGATCAGAAAGTCGAACTGGTCCGACTTGGATATCGCCATAGCTATGTCATTGCGCTGGAATATGATAATATGTGTTGTATAATGTCAGCACATTTGTAGTGCAAGTATCTAAAATTCAGCTATTTTACCACAAAGAAGTTACTTTTACATTCAAGCTGGGATTGTAAACAAACAAAACAATATTCTGTATTGAATATGTACATTATTCTAAAATACACAAAAAAAAAACCGATCTAAAAAACCTACGTATCCTATCTAGCCTCATATTCACATTGTAGCTTTAAAAAACTGAATGGACTAGAAAAACTCAAAAATAAAAAGTTATAAAAGTTGGCTACCCTCAGGATTTTATATTTCTGATAAAATTAGTTTTAGATGTATCTCCCACTCGTTTAATCCATTATTTACTGGAATACCTGTATATTCAAATGTATATTATGTTGTAATAGCTGCAAGTTGTCTTCTGATTACTTGCGACACGGCAACCTGTTTTAGGGATTACGGGCGTATGCATATTTGTATTGTGTTGTAACGGAGTCCCCATGCCTGTGGTTGGGGATTGTCGTCAGACGGCAGAATCATATAAAAGGTATTTTTTTATTACAGAGGCTTTGTTCTCAAAAACAAGGTTAGGACCCCAATAGGTACTAATGCAGTAAAATCATAATGAATCAGTACATAAAAGTCAGAGAACTGCTAAAGAAACACCAACATTTTGGAGTGTTGATAATGTGGGAACTACGCGTACTTTCGACCAACGGTCTCAAGCTTGGCGCCGACGACCATATGCCGAAACGTCCCACCCAACCACCGATTGACCGCTAACCGACCTCCAACAGGGTCTTTGTAGCACAGACTAACAGTTTTTGATCGAAAAAAGGCTCGCGTGGGCTCAAGGCGGGTGCCGCTAGCCAACATTTGGTACGGAAACGATATCATTTTATGAAAAAGATATGGTAATAGCGGTTTTCTCAATGTTATCATAAGACTTCGCCTCGCAGCTGTTCTTGGTGTGCACCGACTCTAGGATGTAACGTTGCGGTTATGAGATGAAGAGGGGTCACGGGCAACACCCAGACCCCAATTGTTAAATATTTTCTTAGTTTTTAGTCTTTAGTTTGGGAACTACTAAGCTAATATCATGCTTGATAACAAGGATGATGGCAAACCTGCAAAGTCCGCCTTTTATTATCCTCAGTGTGATGCCAAGCCCGCAGTGTAAGTTCATGGATGAAGATCTCCGCAGCCTTGGCAAACATCACGGGAGCTTCCGCAGATATCATCTTCACTTCTTCATCTAGTTTCATGATTTTCTTAATACGAGCTAGTGGGAGAGCCTGGGTCTTGAAGTCTTCCTATTAAAATGAAACAGATATTATTAGTTCCAAAATACTAACAACAATACTAATATTGTAACACAATTGGCGTTAGTAGTGCGGTATCGATATTGTTATTAGGTTCTAATAAGAAGATTACATACAAATGTGTCATTGTACTCGGAACCCAGGCTTCTAAGAAGCTTGCCTACCTCTAGGTGACTATCACAGGACCGATCTAGGAACTATAAGTACTGCTTCCGACTGCGACGCTTACACTACATGTGAGTGTGTCGTCACGACTGGGACTGTGCGTTTGCAATCATTGTGCCTTGTTTTTGTGTAAGAGTTTGTGCAATAAACGTATTTCATAGTGACGTAGTCGTTTTCGTACTCCTGTGTTACGCGGCTAGGACAAACCTTATCAAACCCCCTTCACAATTGGCGCCCAGCGTGGGGCCCCCTCACAATATCTTATTGCACCAGAACATATTATAAAAAGACAAATGAAACAATAACATAAATAACCCACCCAACTACAACACAAAAATTAACAATTAAGTATTGAACTCTCAGAGGAATTGGGACGAGATTTCGAAGTCCGGTAACTGGTTGTATGCCCTTCCGTCGCCATATCTGGAGACACTGTTAAACGAGAACATGTTGAGGATTGGCACTCAGACTTAGTTGGCGGATTTGCGAGAGACATCGGTGTATGTGTGGATGCGTTGTGGAGTCCCATTTTTATCATAGTCTGGCTTGCGTGAGGTGTGCAGGTGCAACGACATCGTCCGGCGGGTCATCTCTGCGGTGCTGTGTGTTCTGGAGCGTCTTGAATGAAGTCAGTTGGAATGCAGATGGCTGGCGGGGCTTATCTTGATCCCTTGGCCGAAATGCCGGTGACTTATTTGGGAATTAGAACGTCACGTGCGGTAGTACATTTATGACACATCTCAGCGGTGCCAAAAGGGTGACAGCTTCAGCTGCTGAAGCGGCTACTAGGCATAAGCACCTCAAGTATACCAATTTAAACGCAGCTTACGAATTTGTACCTATCACTTTCGAGACAGCGGGTCCTTGGGGTTCGAGAGAAGAGCTTTCGTGAGTGACATAGGGCATCAACTATGGGGAAGGGGTTTGGGCTAGAATCGGGTTTTTTCTGGCGCTGCGTATCTCTTTGAAGGAAACGCCGCGAATGTTAGGTATGTCACGTTTAGACAGGAAGCTTTTCGGGTTGGACTTTTCACATTTTTTAAGATTTTTATGTTATATTTTTTGCATTGTTTGTGCAATCTCGATTTTTCTATAGGTATCTTTGTTATTATATATTTTTAAATACACATTTACAAAAAAGTAGTAGACTACTTAGGTATTAACGGAAATTTCCGCGAACTAATTTCCGTAGTATTTGATTCATGAATACTATGAATAGTATTTGACTGTTACAGACCACATTGACTTTCTTGATGTCCTCCAAGATGTTCTGCCAGAATTGCTGCAGTGTCTGCTGAGAGGAGTCGGCCTGAGCCTCCTCCGCGCCCTCCTGCTCCGCCTCCTCTGCATTGTTGCTTGCCTGGTCACTGGAAGTTGAATTGCCAAATATTATCCCAACAAAAACATTTTCATGTAAAATGATGACAAAACTCGAGCTCGGTGAGGTCGGGGAGCTCGGTGGCGCAGCGGTTAGTTAACGCGCTCGGTCTGCGATTGTTGAAGTAAAGCAACTTTCGCAAAGGCCGGTCATAGGATGGGTGACCACAAAAAAAAGTTTTCATCTCGAGCTCCTCCGTGCATCGGAAGGCACGCTAAGCCGTTGGTCCCGGCTGCATTAGCAGTCGTTAATAACCATCAATCCTCACTGGGCCCGCGTGATGGTTTAAGGCCCGATCTCCCTATCCATCCATAGGGAAGGCCCGTGCCCCAGCAGTGGGGACGTTAATGGGCTGATGATGATGATGATGACAAAACTCGCAATGTCAAAAAGTTATAAGATCTCATGTAGAGCCAAGCTTCTAATTCCACACGCTCTAACTACACAAACACTAAGTTCACAAACTCTACACTTAATAATAAAAATATGGAGCTTGTCCGTTTTAGTAAAACTATTTCAAAATCTACATTCACTTAGTAAGAAAATTAGTACAATGTTAGGAAGAATGCGAGCGGTCAGCACGAAAATGTTCGATTTTCTTGTTGTTTAATACCAAATTTCAGCCGTCAAAGACGTTTGAAAGAACCTTATAATTTTTTGATGGTCGTTAGTCAGTCAGTTAGTGTCAAAATCGGTCGGTGTTGATATGTACAATCAATCAAATGTAAAGTATAATATATATGCTTTTGAAACTTTAGATGTTTAATAAATTGACTGCTGACAACATATCCTGAGAATTTGATTTATCTGGTATAAGGGTTCAAAAAATGGACGAAATGTTTCGAGAAAAAGTCCCTGTCCTGGCGCTTTGCTTTACACGTCTTGGTGGGGTACTTACGTGCCCGGGGTGATTTGACGTCATTTTCATACATTACTATAGTTGGTAATGTGGTTGGTACCAACCACATAACGGATTATGTGGTTGGTTCTTTCTAACGTTCTTAAAAAAATCAGGGCCAACATCCCTTTTTTGCCCGGGGGGACGATGTGGTTATGTGGGACTCCCTGGGTGTCACCACCCGGTATACCCACTAAAACCCAACGGTGTTCCTCCTTGCCGCCATGTGGCGAGAACACGGGAACGCAATTGCACACAACCGCGTCCCCGCCGAGGGCCAACATTCCTATAAGGATTAACATTTTATATTATTTAGATTAACATTTTACCTAAATGTAGACGTACGATTACCTTACAATGGAAGGGTTGAATGGAATAATTGAGCCAGATGACACTATGAATAGGACAATAAATGATTCTCGGTCTTTGTAATTCCTTGGGACTATTGCATTAGTTTATCTCTCTCATTTGTGCTATTATTATCAGCATGTCCCCTCCAGTCTAATTCTTCCTCAAAAATCTTAGCTAACAACAATTAAAAGTTAATTTGATAGGCCCCATTTTTTACAAATTAATTGATCATTTTAATTCAATCATTAATTAAAATAAAACAAGAATAATAATTAAATAAAATTATATTAGGTAATTATAATTAAAACAATATCATTATTTATAATACAAATTCAATTAAAATACAAATACATTTTGCTATTACTTTAATGGGGGACTTTGAGGCTATGTTCCCCAAAAATAAAAATATAGATGGCGCTATACAGAGTTGCCTTTGTTCAATTTCAACATAGACTGGAAAGTCCCTCATTATTTCACAGTAAATGGGTAATTCTCACCAAATCTCGAAATTCGGTCGACACAACATTGTGAAAAAAAATGTTGTAAATTAAATGTTTTTTTTCAACAATTTCATAGTATGCATGTAACTTGATATGTATAATATAGTAGGCCCCAGAAAAAAAGTACTTAAGTTTTTCTTTTGGCCGAAGTTTTTCTAAGCCTTCGGGGTCGGATTTCATTTTCTCTCTGCGCTTTCTATCATACTCTTTTTTTCTTAATTGAGCTTCTTCCATGGACAACTTCTTTCTATTTGCAGTTATTTTCTCTAAAGCAACAAAGCAATGCGAAAATTAGGTTAGCAAGAAAGTTAGCGAAAGAAAACTCAAGTAGACAAATCATTCCCTCATAAATCGTCATTCCCTCACCATACATTTTCATGAGGGAATGATGGTGAGGGAATGACAAAATCGAAGAAAAACGAAACGATCTCGTAAACATACCCTTACTTTTAGGCATGCGACTTTGTGTTAGTAAACTACTCCCAATACCAAACATTTCAGTATAATTAAAACTTAGATTATTTACTTACCTCTTATTTTTATTGATTGTGGAGTAATGACGTTAAAAAAAGTAGACTTTGAAATAAATTTGCTAAAGCTTTTCGCAAGAGAAAGTCATGCACGCACCAGGTGAAATCGGCATTTTGAAACATTGACAGTATTGTCAACTATCAAAAACTAATGATAGCATTCCATAATCATTAAAAGTATGATTATAAATCGACTGTCGGTAGATGTGTGAGGGAATGATTACCAATCATGGGACACAAGTATTACAAAAAATTGTACCCCCTTTTATTAACTTTTCATTATAAATGGCAGTAGATAAATGAAGATGTATCATATTTTAATAGTTTAGTTCAACTTGCAATCAGTTATATTATAATTTAGTTGATTTTATTCACTTGAATATATTATAATCGGGAGTGTGGGACATAGTGAGGGAATGATTTTCAAAGATATACACTTCTCATCAAAAAAATCGAAACACCTTGCAAGTTTACGTTTTGTCAGGATTATCAGAAAAATGTGTACATTTAGGAATAAATGTTAAATGTCGTTTAATAGTGAGTAATATGAGCTTATCAAATCTTAATGTTAATGTTCTAAATTTAAATGAATTTTTCATAGGTTTCGTATTTTGTTAAATGAGTCATTTTTATTCCGTATGGAGTATAAAGGAAATGGATAAAACAACACACGTAAATGAAAAAAAAAGCTAAAAAACGTTTATTTAATAACTTGTATTCCCTCCCCGAGCTCTAATTACTGCTTCCATACGGTTCTTCATCGATCGGATGAGAGTCACGATCACATGCTGTGGTATATTGTCCCATTCCTCTTGGATTGCATCTTGCAGCTGGCTAAGTGTTTCTGGGGCAGGATCTCTTGCTCGAATTCGTCTCTTTAATTCATCCCACAGATGTTCAATGGGATTCATGTCCGGGCTTCTTGCTGGCCATTCCATAATAGAGATATCGACTTCGTTAAGATAATCTCGTACGACGCCCGCGGTGTGAGCCCTAGTATTGTCGTGCATGAATATGAAGCCGTTGCCAATAAAATGTACATAGGGCATCACATGAGGCTCGAGACACTCTTCGACGTACCGATGACAGTTTAGTGCAGGCAGACGTGGCCCAGACACGAAAGCAAGCTCTGTCTTACCGTCGGCGCTGATTCCTCCCCAAACCGTCCACGAACCGCCACCATAGCTGACCTTTTCTTCAATGCAGCATTGTGCATAGCGTTCTCCGTCTCTTCTGTAGACCTTGTTCCTTCCGTCGTTACCATACAGCATAATTTTACACTCATCAGAAAAGAGAACTTTGCTCCACTGTAGGTATGACCAATTTAGGTGCTTACGTGCAAAGTTAAGGCGCGCTCTTCGATGGTCTGCAGTTAATTTCGGCCCATTTGCTGGCTTATGCGGTACCAGTCCACGATCCTTCAACCTTTTTCTAATTGTAGAGTCACTTACAGCCACCCTTCGTACAACACGAAGCCGCTGCTGCAGTTGAAAAGCGTTAAGGCGTCGATGTCTTAAAGAAGTTGTTACAATAAATCGATCATCTCGCTCAGAAGTGACCCGATTCCTGCCAGATCCTGAACGGCGCGTGAACAAACCAGTCTCCCGATAACGTTTATAGACTCTATGAACAGATGACAGGCTTAGATGCAGTCTTGCAGCCACAACACGCTGACTAAGGCCAGAATCCAGCAATGCCACAACTTGGGCGGCTTCTGTGGGCGAAGTATCCATACGTTTTAGAAAAAAAACCTTTTTTCAGACGTCCCAAAGTCACAGTATTGAAATAAAAAACAAAAAGTTTAAGGATAGGCGCCAATTTTTAGTTTTTAAACGCTAAATGTACTCCAACCCTAAACACACATTTGTCTCAAAACAGTGATTCATTTCGTTTATAAGATAAACAAATGAAATTCTAATTTTAAATTTAGAATTTTCGCTTATTACCTACTGTAATGGCCAAACTGCCAGCTATACATTTATGTATTTTTTTTCATCGTATGAATTCTTTTTTGTGTTAAATTCGGACAGAAACAATGAAAACGGAAGTGTTTCGATTTTTTTGATGAGAAGTGTATTTATATAAAAAAATTAAAATTTGTTCTCATTGGGTCACATTTTGTAATATCCATAGTTAGCAGCAATGATATACTTTTCAAAGAAAAAATAATATCCCTTTTCTGTCGATTAGTTTTTCTGATAAATTCACAGGACTGGAATTTCGAGATTTGGTGAGAATTACCCAAATAATGATTCATAAAATAATTATTGATTACAGAAATATAAAATGTGCTGAATTGAAATCAGTGAAAACAATAGAGCAATTATGTCCATGCCCTTTCATAATAAACACTGTATCTTATTTTAATATTTTTTAATTTTCATTTGACCAAAGGAGGAAAGGAATAATGTAATTTTTTACAAAGTTTGAAAGAAGACATAATAATTAAATATTTATTAATTCGAATAATTTATTTAGAAACATTGAATGACTTATAAATATTTATAACATAAAGGTAAATATTTAATAAATTACAAGATCTAAAAAACAATTTACAAAAAATTTAAAAAGTAAAAATAACCGATACCTACCTATCTATATGATATACTGAATCCTACTGATAATAATCTATTAATGGTGCTAATTCCTGTAAATACCATCTAATTTTATTTTAGGTTATATCTGTCATTTTCTTATCCGCCGAAAAGGAAAGGGACGGGTAATCGACAAGCATAAAATTTATGGAACACACGTCAATTTTAAGCACAAATCTAAAACAACCGTCTAAAAATTCGCCCGGGTTATTCATTTATTTACTCATTCTTCCTAAAATTAAGAGCTGTCAATCATCCGTCCCTTTCCTTTTCGGCGGATAAGAAAATGACAGGTATAACTTAAAGTAAAATTAAGAGATGTCTGCAGGAATCGGGGCCAATATCATACTGATGTCTTCAAGGCCGTAGTATTATTTACTATTTCTATATATTATTGTACCCACATAGGTAGGTACATAACAGCAAAGAAAAGCTGAGTAGGTAATAACAATATTATTTTTTAGCGGAGCAAAGCATATTCATTTAGGATTTTTCAGTAATTATTTAATAGTTAAAAACTGTTGTATAATCACTTTTATCAATAGAAGAAAAATGGGAAAATACCTTGAATGTATCTATTCTACTACTACAGTATTTTTTTGACGCGACTTTATGTAGGTACTTACGACTTACGTAGGACAAATGGGGAGCCCTGGGGGCTCTCACCCGGTAAATAAAGATCTGCGAGTTACTCACGCTGGCACGAAGAAACACACCGACATTTTGCGACGCGACCTCGGTGCACCTACGAGAATATACCTAAATCACTACGTTTTACAGAGAGAGCACTACGAAATTAGAAGATAATCAGAAATAGTGAGAAAAAAATTGGTATAAAAGTAACCGCGATCGAACTTAAAACACAGTAACCAATAATCAGAACATAATTCATAGATCATCCAATCACGAATTAATAAAACTGCGCATGTGTTCCACGATTCGTCCGCCGATGCCGAGTCACATGAAGCAGGCCAGGCAGTCACAACACAACAACACCACTTCACTTTGTTTACGGTAGGTACCTACCTACGACATGCATGCATTATAATCAATGTGCTGAATGTTGCCAGATAGCCAGATTAAATTATTTTCCTGAGACATTTTAACCAACTTCACAAAATAAGGTTGTTATCTATTCGACCCGTATGTAGGTATGTAATATTGTTTAAATTGAACAATATTCGTGTGTTTTTTGGTACTGATTCCAGCAGACACTGTTAACTTACCTATATCTTTTGAAAGGTCTTTTTAATATAAAGATACATAAAAATAATTATATTTGCGCAGGATGTACAAAACATGAATGGATCGATCGAATCGATCACTCGAATTCACTCGATTTGATTTCGATACAATAGTGTCAAATGCACTAGTGAAGTGCCAAGTGCCAACTGCCAAGTGACAGTACCTTTACTGTGGTGAGTGAGAAATGAAAGTCAACAAGTAGGTAAACTGATCAAAAATAATGAGTCTACACAAAGCCAGGTATTTTTAGTTTTAAAATGTAATTTAATTTAAGAATAATGTATTGAGTCAATATAGTTTTACGGTTATGATATATTGTTTACGTATTATGGGGTCAATAAGTAGAGTAGTAGTCTTTAAATATTATTGTTATGACGCCCCTTCGTATTCTTCATATTATTGCTAACTATACGTTGGGTTACATCGATTTATGACTACACAGGTGCACGGTATCTAACCTTTTGTTCATAGTCCAAACAGAGCACTTGTTTTCTACTTTTGCTGCCTGTAGTTATTACCTATATAAATTTTAATTTATTACTCTACCTATCCTAAAACTAAAACGCTCTATTCATTTCTATATTATAGTTATGTAGCGGACTAGGTTCGGCTGGCACCAGGGCATATTATTTTTTTTGCAAATGCACAAGAAACATTAAGTCACACCTATTTATCACTGGTGTAAGCTTTTATTTGTAACAATTTGATATAAAGTTCTATAAAGTACAAAGTGTTTGGTAAGGGTTTCACTATCGTAAAATTGTAGGAACCCCTGTAATATAGTATCCTGTTTATATTACAAAAGCATACATAAGTATGGGGTTACTATTATTGCAAATAGGTAGCTAATGATTTTGCATACAAACAAATTGTAGCATGCTTATATTCTAATGTGATAAAAACTTTTCATATCTGCAGGATAAAAGTGTTTGAAGAAGTTTTGGCGCAGGATGTTATTGATATTGGCCACCTACAAAAACTGGCATTTAATGGTAACCACTTAATTAGTATAATACCTAATAGACACATTAGTGTTTACATTAGTTCAGTTTTTTGATAGCTATGCCAAAAAGGTTTAACCCCCCTATAAAATAATCTATGATGAAAAACATTTTCATTCCAGGGATCCCAGATGACAAAGGATTACGTTCACTTGTATGGAAAATTCTGTTGCATTATATACCTCACGAAAAAAATGCAAGGGAAACTACGTTGCTTACAAAACGGCAGTTGTATAAGCAGTTTATTGGTACTTATAATTTTTTTGTGTTCAGTAATGAAATGACAAGTATTTTTTTTATTGTGTATGTGTTGTGTAAGTATTTTACTTACATGTAACATTATATGGGATAGATTCATTCAATTATCAATTTAATACACATTAAACTTATATTATTTTAACACAATGCCCAACAGAGAGCTCGATGAGGTGTAGGTACTTTGTTCACCTTATGATGGATGTACCTCTGACGGGTAGTCAAACCATAACATAAGCTCACATATCCCAATGGGGTCATGTTATTATATTATTTACAGATGAGATCATAGTTTCTCCTGGAGGCCCCAGTGACCATCCACTGAATATAAGCCCTGATAGCTCATGGAGTACATATTTCAAGGATAATGAAGTTCTGCTACAGATTGACAAGGATGTCCGACGACTGTGCCCGGACATATCATTCTTTCAATCGGCTACTGAGTTTCCATGTCCAGAGGTCAGTAAAACGTGATGACACAATACGCCCTAGATTTGAGTGTTAACCTTACCATTTTATACATACATACACATACATGATATAGTAACTTGTGAGTGATATTAGAAACCCCATAAAATGTAGAAATTTCTAATGCAATACATTTTATTTAGGACAGCTATTTAAAATTTACTTTACAAGAAAGGAGTCCAATATAAGAGCTGGCTTTTCATACATAATTTAAAATTTTAACAGCAAACAAATTACTGTATGCATACACTACTCTAGATCTCTAGAATAGTTCACAAAAAACCAGTGCAACATGGTATTAAGGAACACAATGAACTAAAAATGTTAAATTATATTGCCATCCTTAAAGATCCATTAAAATGTAATAAAATTAGTCTTAGATAATTACTAGATAAGCATCCATTGTTATGGGACACCCGGTATAGGATGCATGGAATATCATAACATCTATTTCCTTGCAGATAGTAAACAGCAATGGTGTAAAGCGACTACACAAGAGAGTGGAGCAGTCAGTTCTCAAGTATTCGACCTTGGAGCGAAGAGGACTTGGTGTTGCTAAGGTAAATCAATGAGAGAGATGGAGATGGATATACCACATCTTTAATCTGCCTTCCCCTTCGGGGATACAGGCGTGATGGTATGTCATACATTTTTAATCAACTTCAAAAAGGAAAAGCTTTATAACCTGTTTCATCAAGGTCCCACTGCTGAGGGCAAGGTTCCCTTCCTCTAGCAGAGGAGGTCCAGTAAACACCAAAATGAATGATGTTCCAAAACTGTTTCTTCTATAAATATCTTCCCTTTTTTTAGTTAAGCAATGAAATACACCGCTCAGACAGTCTATCCTGCGGGGACTATGCGCCTTTAAGTGAGGGCTGCGAGGCTCACTGGGAGGTGGTGGAGAGGATGCTCTTCCTCTACGCGAAGCTCAATCCTGGACAGGGGTATGTGCAGGGCATGAACGAAATCATCGGCCCCATCTACCACACCTTCGCCATCGACGCTGACAAGGAATATCGACGTAAGTCTTCGTCATGGAATATTAACTTGACATATTGACTTTCAATAAGAGTTGCGTAATTAACTCTTTAAGATGTAACGTTATAGTAAACTCTTATTGAAAGATGACTCTATTGCTGTTCAACGCTGTAATAATATCACGCACAACCGCTTGGGAAAGTGTTATGGCTGAAAAAAGACGCAAGAAACTCCCCGACAAAAGATAAGTGATTATTCTTTAGCATGTTCACGTGAACAATTTGATAAAAAGAAAAAATACTCCGTATTAATCCAACATGTTGAATCGAAGAGAACATTTATTCCGTTATTCGGCTTTAGCGAATTGAGATAAACAGTTGAACTCTTTACGTATTCTTTGCTCCCAGTCCAGCAGAGTTTTTAGAGTGAACATATTAGGAGTGATAACAGCTTCCGAAAGTTTACTCACTATATCCGTTATCCTGCGATTTGAAAGATCAGCTTGACGTGGAAACCTTGATTCCACGTCAAGCTGATCTGCCAAATCGCAGGATATCGCAAGTTTGTTGGAGAGTTTCTTACGCCTTTTGGAACATTGTAATGGGCGGAGTAATCACCTGTCATCATACTGTTTGTCACATCTATATTAGGCTTTGGCATCAAAAGCAGCTGCAAGTTGTCTTCTGCCTGTTTGTGCCTATACCCACGGCGTTAGGACTTAACTTATAAATTAACTTCGAAACCATTCTAGAGCACGCTGAAGCAGACTGTTTTTTCTGCTTCACGAACCTGATGGCCGAGATCCGAGATTTCTTCATACGCACGCTCGACGAGACAGAGAGCGGTATCAACTACATGATGAGCAAGCTGTGTGACTGCGTGAAACGGAACGACCCCGCCGTCTGGACTCAGCTCGCCCGGCAGGAACTCCGCCCGCAATACTACAGCTTCAGGTAATATACGTTATTTACCCGAATGTGCTGCTCCAACGTGGGCAGACATGTAAATGTTTGTGTCTGTCTGTTTGCTACCTTTACAATCCTTGACCATGGAATAATATTAAATATCGAACGGTAAGTCCGCGTAGAGACTTCAAAAGGCGAAGTCACATACATACACACATACATAATACCACGCCTATTTTCTATTGGTGAGTCATATAGCTTATTGTGAATGTTGTTGCAGATGGCTAACCCTGCTGCTGTCTCAAGAGTTTTCCCTGCCCGACGTAGAGAGGATCTGGGACTCGCTGTTCGCCGACCCCCAGCGATTCGAGTTCCTCATCTACATTTGCTGTGCCATGATTTTGTAAGTTTCTTTTAGTACCATTACGACCGCTCGGATTTCTGTAATATTGCGCACAAGTCCGTCCTTCGAAATTACTTTAAATAGGTCTGTGAAAAGCACCTTAAGTGGTAACTCAATACTTGGAGCATCTGTACACCAAGGAAAGTGGAAGAAACTCGACAACATACTTTTGGGTTTAACATAATCTTACCACAATCCACCAAACCACATTTGATTAGACCCAGACTAGGAGTAATAAATTATTATCGTAAAAACTCCGTATTACTAACATCATTAAGAAGAGTTACAACCAGTTATGGCTGCGAGGCTCTGACAATAACCTCCAACTAGGATAGTAATTATCCAGATAGATTGGGAATATGGTCATTAAACAGCACTATAAAGTGAGTTTCAGTTAATTATATAAATTAACTGTCTTTATCATTTAACCCGTTTTTTTATCAAATTATTAATTATCAACAGGTTAGTAAGAGAGAATTTGCTCAGCGGCGACTTCGCATCAAACGTAAAACTATTGCAAAGCTTTCCCCCTATGGACGTGTCGCTCATACTCAACAAGGCTGTCGAAATATCTAATTCTCACTGTTCTCAACATACCACATTTTTACAAAAACATTTTTAAGGGTAATTATTTACGCATTTGCATACATATTTTCTTTTGGGTGTGTTATATATTATAATATTAAGTAGAAGATAAGATTTTTGATCGAATATAATCGAATTTTATTCTTTAGGACATTCCAGCGTAGAGCTAAGAATAAGGCCTATTTCTTAGAAAATTGCTCTCAATCACTTAATTATTTTTTTATATGAATTTCGTCTGCCCCAGAGTATAAGTAATGTTGCAGTTACCATGAATTTAAATTTTAAATGATGTACAATGTATCCACGACTGAAAATTTATTTAAGATCATATATTTTAGTAATAAGCAGATTCAATTATTTTGACAATAATTTGTGGCATATCTTTTTAGAATGTCTCTAACTTTGGACAGTACTGTTGTATGTCTGCTATATCAACTGCCTTCATAGACTTAAGGTTTTATAAAAGCTTCAAGTCGATATTAACTTTATAAGAATTAAACATTAAATAGTACAAGGGTTCATTTTATCGATGTGGGTTCATTAACGGATACATAAATCCTTTCTTATGTATATTTATTGTCTTTGTGTGCGATTTTATTACATTAGCTAAAACAATAATAGCATGAACTTGAGAACAATGAATTACGAATTCTTTGACCGTTTTCCTGTTTCGCTATCGTGCAATAAGTTATATAGATTTTTTTTTATATACTTTACATAATGTGTATCTGTGTTATAAATAACTTTGTAATTTTACTTAATTGAGATAATAAATATTTTTATTGCAATACTTTGTTATTTAATTAAATTATGTATTATCCTGCACTGGCAGCATGGCTAAATAGCTGTTTTTTTTATTAAATTATAAAACAGGAGAAGGTAAGTACTTCTAATTACGTTAGTACTTTCTATAGAAATTTTTAATTTGAAAGAAAATGCTGAATTTATTTTTTAACCTGTAATGCTAATTATAATTACGTAATTTAAAGGTCTTTGTCAAAGTTTATGAATGAAGACAATATTATTAAGTATTTTCCTTTTGACCCTTTACTATTCCTAGTATAATGTTTACGATTACGGTACGAAAGCCTGTGGTAACCCAGTATTTGAATGTACAGATTCAATGATTGAAACGATCGAATCGCCTTTAAAGATTTAATATAAATAATTACAATGTAATTGATTTGTACATATTCACCGATAATAATAGAAAATAAATATTTATACAAATATAAAGTCATTTTAGTTCTCGTTTAATACATACGACGGCTAAAACATTGTACGTAAAATATTGGAATCAAAAGTGAACACTATTCACATATTAGGTATAATAAATAAGTCAAAATTACTAGAAAGTAAAATAGATCGAACGATTTCATATAATACGTTATTTGTTTTATTCTTACAAAATATAGAACCTTAATGCCAGTATTTTACTTGCAAATAAAAGACTTTATTAAGGAACATACTTTTCGTCCACGTCTGATCTTAGGTAGCCACATCGTCGCATGTAGCTCTTACTTAACACACCCTCTCCATTTTTGCAAACCTAACATCATTAATACTTTATCGACATACATATAGAATATTTTAACATCATATATACAAAGCTGCTCGTTATTATATAAGGTACAAATAGGAAGTAATAACATTATGGGGTTGTTTAGACGTATATATGTATACAACAAATTACCTATTATGTGTTGTAGAGAAGTCGACGAGAAGGACAAAGTTATGGTTAAATAACTGTAAACAAGAACTATGTAGGTTTAACTATAGACCAACACGGTGTCCAAGGTTTAACAGACAATAAAGAGCAGAATAGATTACTTAGCACCAAAAGGCAAAATACATTCAACATAGTCAACCCAATATTGTTATCACTCTGAACAATATTTTTTTATAAATACAGTTTTAATGACCAAAACGTTTGTGCCCAAAAACCGCACGACAGAAAAACAGTTAAGTAAGTCAAATTGTAAAAAGAGTCTTATCAATGAAGGTTGAATTGGATTTTTTAAGTTAGCTTTTATAAATTGTGACAAAATTCTCAATAAAAAGATAAAGATCGGTTAGCTTAAAATGATTAAGTGAAGCACATACATCAATTTGACTCGCTGACTATGTTCGCTTTGAGTATATTATTCAGATTATGATATCCAGCGCTGACGAGGTAGTTCTCGAGGAGCAGCTAACCCGCGAATCAAACCGACCAGGGATGGACCTGTACATACTTAATCGACAGTTCAGGATGTCCACCTCCTCTAGGTAGATATAATAAATACCTATCAGCTAAATGGACGCATGTCTTCAGCACATAAAGGACTACTATCTAATGTGTTAAGGCTGTTCTGGTAGTGCCACTATTTGCATAATGTAAAACACAAATTCTAAACATCAAGCGATTTTATAGACGTCATTAGGTATCTGCATTTTCTATCTACTTACCTAACTTGCGCCGATTAGTTTAGTACATATTCAGATTTGTACGTGTCACAGGAAAACATGATACATCCATGGATATAGACAAGATATAGACGCGCGAATATCTTACCGATATTATTTTTAAATTATGTTATGTCGACAGAACTCTTACCGTCGACATTTCCCCACATTGATGTATAATGTTCCTTTAGTAACACTCATTGTTTCCCCGCAACAAATACAAATATGTCAAGTCTACCTCCTACAACTGTACAATTTGAAAATATATATTTCATTAATTCAAGCATAACATGCCCCTCCTGCATAGTGAAAACCCAAAATATTCTACCCGAGACAGCAATGTTCAGAACTTACCTAGTAACTTAAAGATTTACTTAAGAACGTCATCCATTTAGAATGAACTTTTTACAGACGTTAATTAAAAAAGAAGTTTATAGCATTAATATCTATACAGTTATCCCAATGGTATTACATAAGTTATCCTCAAAATCTACAGATCGATAACATTTTATTTCGATGGATTCCAAAGGAAACTAGTCCGTTAATATTGAAATTATTTTATTGAACTATTTCAGTATAATTAGGAAAAATTTCGTCATGCACATAAAATAAGTCTCACTTTCTTATGTTGCCAATATTGTCACTAATCAGTTACGGATTCTACCATCAATTTCTTTATAAAAATATGCCTACCCCTTCTATAAATTCTACACTTTCCTGAATTAAGTAGGTATTCTAGTATACTGATTAGTGACAAGGTAAGCACAGTCATTACAAGAATATGTGTACCTATACACACTACTGGACGCAAGCGTGTAGTTCATGTAACACATACATTTATCATGTGCTAACAACAGTAATAACATTTATGTAACTTTAATCTGTTGATCCAAGGAGCTACTGTCGATTGCTAGCAAAATACTCGTATCTTTTAAATCACATGATCTGTTGAACTCTCATCGTAAAATCGTCTAATAATAAAATCGTAGTGAAATATTCTTATCGAAATTAAGTCGATTCGCATGCATTAACAAATAAATCCACTGTAATATGTCCGAAAGTAGCCTCAAAGATCAATCATATGACAAAATCTCTATGTAGAGTTATCTATAGGGCAGAGAACTGAATATGCAGTTTAGGCGGTGTGAATGGGGAAGTGGTGGAGTGACGAGCCGTGCAGACGGCGCCGGCGACGTCGTCGCATCACGCTGCGGCCAGATCAAGCTTCGCGGTTCACTCAACAAATAAACAAGTTGCCTACATTTCAGTTCCCTGGACCTGCCATTTGACAATCATTTTCCCAATACTAGATATATTGACAGTTGCGTACGCCATAATACTTTATTATAAATAAAGATATAAAAATATACATTTTAAATTATGTATTTTAAACATTATCAACTTAGCAACAGTTCTAAAATAAATTATGTGATTTTAAAATTATGATATTTTTTCAAATTGATTTCGAATGAGCAGAACAATTAGGTACAAAATTGATATAAGGCTGTGCGAAGACCTAACGTGGCTAGCGGCCAACCACGCTGCTGATGGGTGCAGCCTTGAGGTTTGTTTGACATGTCTCTCTCGTGGTGATGCAAGCTCCTGACATCGCTCCAGCTCCAGGTGGCGTCGTGTTGAGATTCATTCAGTAAGATGAACAATAAACATCTGTACGTTTTACTCAATGCGCATCAAGCGCAATAATAATTATTATATTGGAAATGCATTACAGCATGCAACGTTAATCCAAAATATTTTTTCGTCCGACTAGCTAAAATATAAATACTTTCAGTTTGTACCCTACGAGTTCTAAAATATCTTTACGTAAAATTATCGGAAACAATATTATTATTATAACAGTCGAAATCAAAAGTGCTACATTAATCAAATGCAACTATGAAAATGGGCTCAAACAAAACAAAGGTGTAACATAGTACATAGAAGTACAGGCCATTTGTATGATGCTTTGTTGTATATTGAACACAGGCATAGACGATTATATTATCATATGTGTACGCAAATGCGTTTTTATAGAGAAGGCGTTAGAAAAATAAGTCGCCTCCGTCACTAATCAGCATGAGTGTAATAGTGAGAGCACCGCAGACAAACGTTGATCCTCTATAATAACGCACACGGTACTTGTCACAAACGTTTAGAACGAGTCGAAAATGAAATAGCACCGAGTAAACACCAAAGTTGGGAGTATGCCTAGTCGTAGAAAGCATAGCGTGTTACCGGTGTGAAGCGTTTGGGCGCTTGACATCACAAACGCAAAATTGCAGTTTCGCTGACCATCAAGAAAGTCATACAGTAGATTTTAAAATTGACAATCCCATTGGGTCTAATTTGCAGGTTAGAAATATTTTATAACCAAGAATAGCAATTAGAAGGTCTAACGAAGTGGGATAAATATTGTAGCGACCTCGGTGACGACATTGTTATTAATAAATTATGCAAGTCGTTTAGTATATTTTCATGATAAACGAAACTGTCACTTTGCTTTTCCGACGTAATACGCCGGAAGGGTGCATGAAGCGCGGTAGTGTCGGTTGGTTTACTGGATAACGCAGCATTTGCACTTGGGCTTCTTCTTGATGGTGACGTGTTCAGCCTGCTGGGGCTCCTGCGGCTGCGAGCGCTGCACCTCCACCTGGCCGGGCCGCGGCTCCGCCACCGCCGCGCCGTTCTTCGTGCCGTTCATCGCCTTCGGAGTGCTCTGCTGCACAGGACTCGCCACCTTCGTCTGCGGCGAAGACGGAGCACTTCCCTGCAAATGTACAATTATGATATTGGTTAGTGGCGCTAATGTCATTTCAAAACGTTTTGCAAAGCTCTAAAAGAACGGGGAAACAAAGAATACCAATTACGTCGGTAGTACAATTAATTGATCCAAGCTAGATTACGGCAGGCGACAAAATCAGACAGGTGGAGTGAGCTAACCTAACCAGCATGGTTATTTTCTTCTTGTAGACGGTGGCATTTGATTTTAGTATCACAGTGAAAAAAATCGCCAACTAACGATCTATGCTTCTGTTGATTGGCCGGGCTTCGCCAGATATAACGTTGGCAGGTATGATAATTTTCTAACCGAGAAGGCTCTTGTTAATTAATCCTAACAAGTGCTAAGAGGAGTACATCCGAGAGAGGGGAGGGTATCCGAGTGTTGAGTAATAATAGTGAAAACACTATCATAATCATTTATTGGTAAGAATTGTTACAAGTCACACATTTGTTGGACACATCACTAGTAATTTAATTTATCGGTATATATGGGTAGAAATCGTGAAACTTACCGACGTATGTATATTTTGACCTATTTGCAATAAAAATTCTAAATGACCATGAATACGTTACAAAGATCTTATTGGAACATATAGAAATTTCATGTTTTCTAACGACTAGTACTCTGGTTGGCAGCAGTAAATATTTCGGAATGTATATAACTAACTGCCGGCTATTAGATCCTTCCCGTCAGGGACAATGTCGAATATCACTCAGTGAGACTGTCCTTTGTTTGGTTGGGACATTGCAGTTTGAACCACATGAAAGATAAGATGATTCACAACATATATTGAAACACTTCCGCCAACCTACACTGGCGAAGGATGATGGAATATAACCCCCCGGTTGACCGACGGGACGCCTGAGCTCAGCGGTTGGTATAGATATATAGGCTGTTATATAAGATACTTACAAGAACATTGTTAACGTGTTGTGCCTTCTCCTCGTCTTCGGCGGCCAGTTGGGGTGCGGCGTTAGGCGTGGGCGTGATGGGTTTCCCTCCCTTAATTAGGGAGACAATCTCGTCTGCTTCACGGCTCAGGTCCCCGTCGGGGCGGAATGGGTTGTCCCATCCGCTTTCCGTGCTGAAGAAATAAAGCCAGTGCTATTATAATTAACAATATTTTATTAACGCGTCGTTTGTTATCGGATAACCACAATGCTAAGAAACAGCTTGACACAACAACGGTGAAGAGTTTATGATCATTTTTCACGTTTTGTATGATACGGGAAAGGAGCTAGACTTTAATTAATAAAACACGCTTAGATTCAGGTTTAAGCACTATGTTAGATTCATAAATATAATGTAAAAAATAGCAGAAACATTTTTGAAAATAATTGTTGCTTGATAATTGGATCAGATTATATATAGAATTACTTTGCTACCTATATTGCTTCTTTTTATACATACATAAATTCACGCCTATTTCCCACCGATTTCACGCCAATTGCTTCGATCCTGACACGCGTATCTTGCTTCCTCCACATTTATGAATCCTTTCATACACGCACGAAGGTTCAGACTAGATCGTACTAAAACTTTTCTAAGGACATCTCCAATTTGGTCAATGTACCATCAACCTTCCTACGTGTCTAAACCAACTTAACATTCCCTTCTCAATCTTAGTCACACCACACCACATTTCTCTTTATTTTGATCAGAATAATAACGTGTAGATGATGTGTTGTCCCTTGGTCATCATTTATGTCCAAAAACAAATTATCCATGAAATTATAAGGTTAAACGAAGGCAACATTAATTAGCGCCATTTATATTTTTTTGGGGAAGATAGCCTGAAAACTTCCTTAAAGTATTGTGTCAAAAAACTGCTATAATGCAGACAGTGCTGTATACAACAAAGTCCAGTACAGTGTAAAGTCAAAATCTTTTCTAAATATTCTAAACGACGCATTATTTACCTCATAGCATCGGTTCAGTTCAACCTTTGTAAGTATTCTGGTACAGCACCCTCTTGGTTCACGAGACCAACTCGAGCTTGACCGAATTTATTTAATTAATAATGACTATCACGATTTTAAAGGTGGCTGGCTAGTTACCTTCGAATTTAAAAGTTTACTGTTTTGATCGATGCTAATATCGACCAAATATAGACTTCAAGACCAAGATCCGAAAATATTCCGAATATAAAATGTCGCATCGACTCAATATTTTTATACCTAGTTGCGTCCTGTAGATGTGTGGTAAATAAAGCGAAGGTACCGAGCTGATGTGACGGCAGGCTGATAGGTACGATAAATGTAACAATACAGAACGGATGAAAACACATTTCAGATGCATAGAGCCCGCCTAACTATTGTCAACAATGTAGGTACCTACCTATTTGAGTTCGTTTCATGTGGTCAATTTGTATTAAAAGACTTTACGATCGACATCCTGAAATATTCGTATTGTAACATAGAACACAATGATAATATACTTTATAGGTATGTACCTACATCTCCTTTGTTTTCGATATTGTGTAAGTTTTACAGTGTATACCTATATGTATTTATTATGTTATTGTAGCTGTGGCGTCTATAATAAATATGTTCTTTTTTTCTTTAAAGGATTTTGATTTACACATGCGGTGCACAAATTTTCGCCCAAGAGCAGTGTGTTATAAGGAAAATAGTTATTTCTGTAGAGATGTTCTGTGTTGAGGAAAATGATCTTCAATAACGATATTCAATTCCATATGCAAATGTGTATCTTCTGAGGATAATAATAATCGCTTGTGTGTCTAACAGACTAACGTATGGTACGAAACACCACGGTTATTCTTTCTGCTTTTACAACTATTATTATTTGACTTGCAAATAGGTTACTAACGAATAAACTATTTAACTACTTCGGAATATTGTCAGAAAAGAAATACATTACGATATACTGTTATAAACTCTTTACTGGATAAAAGTTGTTCAAAGTTAGAACCTGAAGAGTCCAAAAGCTAGGGCCGGCATTGGCGGTCTATCCTCTCTATATCTTATAGAAACAAGTTATATTTTCAGCCACACAGTTTAAGACTATTGTTGAAGGCGACGAAGGAAGGTGTGCTCGCAATGATGGATCAGCGTACAATAAGTACATACGAGTATAGCTAGTTGTTGAAACTGTCTGTTAATGGTAACGGAGTATAAAGTGGACATACCTGATCTGTCTGTTGTACATCGCGTGGTCCGCCATGTCGGCGTTGGTGGCCGCGGAGAGCAAGGTCGCGTACAGGACGTGTGCCTCGGCCGGCGGCGCGGGCGGCGGCGGTGACACGCACTGAGGCCGTGCCCCTTGGTAGAAAGACACTCGGACTTTCGAACGCTCCGAACTGGAACACCACAAACAACCCATGAAGCCCATAATCCTATTAATGATGGAGCAAGTGCGCGCGTTACCCTAATTAGTACACGCACTCGCGATTTAACACATGAATTCGCAGCAAAATGTAAATTTCTGCCCATTTCTCGCAACACAATCCTTTAAATATCGCCAGAGTGGAAGCAAAACGAACACAAAAGAAAACAATTAAGATATTGTTGAAAAAAATTATTCAGAATACAAGGTCTTCAAGTGGAAATTACGCATAATCTTTTTTATTAAATAAAACGAAGGAAAAGTAAAAATTAGTACTACACACCACATTGCGAATACAAGTGGCGGTGTTTATGGAAAATTATTACTTTTTCGACTTGGCGTCATCATTGATGGTAGGTAGTACCTACGTTCTATCCCAACAAGTGTTTTTCGAATGATCTCACAAGTGTTTGTCATGTGTAGTGTGTATTAATATGTTATACTTTAAAGTACACTTATGTAGAATAGATAAGTTTGTCTAAAACATAGTCGGACTTAAAACGATGAAATGATATTCGCTTTGCATACATAGTTTGTGATACGCACAGCACGAGCTCGCCAGCAATGCATAGGTGTGTATGTAGGTATATTCTAAAGGTAACTCAATGACAGACACAGCTTCATTTTTATTAGTAGATGACTATATTCCACACCCACACATTTGTTTCGTTCTTTTAAAATGAAACTCGTCTTTTAGTTATTCTGCTGTTAGGTAGGTATTTAACTCTACCTTGATATTGGTACTAATTTACACATTTTACCACTAGTTGTAAGATCTTATTAAAATTTGCTGCTGCTTTCGCTTTTGAAAGAAATCAATAGTAGATTAGGTACATACAGCATTGTTATATTTGCATTTAAATACAAATTGAAGTAAATCCAATCATGTTTACATGACCAAACAATGTTATGTTTACAATGAGTTGAATATAGGTTTTTTGAATTCAATCCAAAAGGTGAATGGACTAGAATAAGCTTGAATGTTGATTTAGTTCAAGGTCATAAAATACATGTTGGCTGACCCAAATTTAGCACAAGATTAACAATGTTGGCGAATTGAAGAAATTGGACCAACACCCACATTTACCTAGCCACAGACACTGAGCACAAAATGAACGAAACTGGCTCACACTGACATCACACTCATAATAAACATATGATTCAACTGAGAAAAACGGAGAAATACCATTGCGCCAAGTAATTGACATAGAGCCAAGGTCATGATCATTGTGGACTGGATGTACAGCATGTGAGTAAATACTAACAAAGTGTTCGCAATGGCATGGCAAACAAATTAAAGCCTAACAGTGCGATGATGTGGTCAGTTTAATTTAAAAACCAGCCACTTGTAGATAATGTATTCTACAATAGATATTGTACTGCTAAAAACACTCCTGTTTAGGTATGTATGTAATACACAAATACAAAATCTTTACTTTACAAGTACCTTGGTTCATGTTTCAGTAAAATGAAACAGTTAATAAGTTATACAAAATCAATGGTATGTCTTAAGTAGGTAGTATCTAGTTTAAGAGTGACATTAATTGTATTGTTTTATGCAACTTTAAATAATTCTCTTGTACTGAATAGCATATAGTTCTGGTTTCGAGCCTATATCAATCTAATGTGCGTAGCTGAAGATCAAAGACTGTCTAATAATTATATTCATTGCACCAATAATAGGTTTCAATTCACTTCAGCAAATGGCCACAATTGTTGCTTAATTGATTGACATCACAGTTTTTATAGCCAGAGTGAGTAAATTAGGTCAAATCACCTCAACCTATAGCAACCTGACCTCTCTGGCACAGGTATCTCAAGACCAGACAATATTTATTGGAGGTGACATCATACTAGGCTAACATACCTACAATGTTCAACACTTAAGTTTATTTAAAGTTACGCAAATCAATCCCATATGATATAAAACCTATCAAAATAATAGAATTTCCATATAGGTAGGTAGGTAGCATTGGTACATTGTTTAAAGTTTTACCATTTCTGGATTTCTTGTTATGATACCAGCATTGTAGCCTATCATGTTGCATGGTAATGAGAACTGTTCATTTGTAGATCTAGTAACCATAGTTAATTAGTAAAGTGAGTAAAGTGTGACAGAAGGCGAGATGAAAGAGGCTGAGCGAGCGGCGGCAGGGCGGGTCCTCCATGAGCACATTGATGACCAGTGACATAGTATAAATAGAGCTTCCCTAACGTTTGCCAATGCCTGTTTATTACATGTATACGCGAGTAGTGACCTTGTGCTCCCGACTTCTGGATGGAGCCGAAAGTCGTTTTATGTTTATAAATCAGTTCTCGTGACGTCATGCTGACCGAATTCTCCGCACAACAACTCCGCAAAACAAAAAGAGCGATTGGACACGCCTAAAACATGACCGCTTCGACATAATCGACAGGCCGAATCAGAATTGCTACGGGAAATGACACGTTTTCATGAATTCACAAAGTCTGGAAGTCATCGGCGAGTCAACACCCAGTTCACAGCGAAAGAATGGCGTGATTATTGTAAATAATGTACATACCTCACTAAAATTCACTATTATCGTTGGCGATTGTCACTTTACACTTTTATATTTAATTATTAACACCAAATTATGGAACAATTAAAATAACAGCGCAATTTGCGCTCTAGGGTTTGGTTTATTCGACGCTTCACACGGTGTTTCCCACAACATCGATCTCAGAACTCGGAAGTCGCGCGCGGTCCCGTGGCGAATGGAGCGAGCGTGAGCGAGTCAGCGAAACGAAGCCGTGCGTGCGCTCGCATTCGCTCGCCAAGTGACAACCGCGTACCGCGTTCCGTTTGCTAACGAAACGTTTCGTTATAGCGCTCATAACGTTATTTGCATTATAACGAAGCTATACGTGCAACAATTTTAATAAACACGAGAGTCGTTTTGTGCAATGTAATAGGCTGTATTTTGTTTTGAAAATAATATATTGAAATACCTACTTCATAACACCATACAGAGTAGCAGTAGGTATAACAATAACGAAATAACGCTAATCACAGTTTAATAAGACTATAGAACTTCGAGATTAGAACGTTTCCAATGGATGGATTCCAATGCGTACCTATTTCTTTTGATTTCTTTTTTTACGTCTTTGTTCTAAAATACTGTGTAGGTATACCTACCTAGTTGCTGTGTTTATAAATAATAAATATGATTAAAATGTTACGTTTTTAATTCATTATTTCTTACTCTTTTCTTGTAAATATAAGTAGGTAGGTATATAACTTACCTAGTAATTACCTAAATTAATTTGCAAACTATTAATTTGATTTGTAAGCATCTCCGTACCTACACCACAGAGACAAAACAAACTTATCTAAAAATGGATCTACTATCTAAATTCTAGAGATTGATCCCCCTCTTTGATAGTGTCGAGCAGAGATCATTCACACCTAGATAAACTGCGATCGTTACGTAAAAAAAGTAGGGGAGACGATCTAGTTTTGGTTCGTACGAATTTAATTTTATCTAGCATAAGGTATTATGAGGGCAGGCTGAGTACCTATTAAGTCTTGTAACTTACGGAATAGTAAGGTCCCTACTTACTGTATCCTTGAGTTGTCTTTAAAATAGGACATAGGTAGGTATAATGTATAAGTTAAGTATAACCAATTTTAGGTTTGCAACACGTCGTGAAGTTAACTAAAGCAAAAATCTTAACGTTTAAACAATTCACTTCCCATTAACACAATAAAGAAAATAAAAAAAACATAACAAAATTATTAAGGTAAAATAACCTGTAAGTACCTTGATCGAAGACCCGTAAGAATTAACAAAACACTTTGCATTAAGAAAGTTGCATAGGTAATTGGGAGAGGTCTTGTTATTTCGCAATAAAAACTTAATAGCAATAGAATCGCTCGGCCATTGATAAAATTAAATATTAGACACTATAAAGCAGCATAAAAAAATCAAAATACTTACTCATCTTCGGCAGGCATGTAGGGGAACGCGGTCTCCTGCGCCTTGGGGGGTGGGCTGCTCTCTGGTTCCTCTTGCAGAGGACTTTCGTAGATCAGAGTCTCCACCATTGATCCCTTGGAGCTCCCAAACGATACCCTACACGGAAAAATATAAGAAATGATTTATATCCAAAGTGTTTCGTGTGTACATATAGGTACGTAGCGCTAACAAGTTTATCTAAACTGATATTGGTAGGTACCTAATAATCAAGACAAATCTATACTTATAATAAATCTGTAGAGAGGTCAATTCTGTACATTAAATATTTTTTCAAAATAACTATCAGGGGGTGATAAGTGATCGATACTGATGCCAAAAATGCAATCAGTAAAATTTTTGTCTGTCTGTCTGTCTGTCTGTCTGTCTGTCTGTATGTTCCTTATAGAAACAAAAACTACTGGACGGATTTTAATGAAACTTGGTACAATTATTCTTCACACTCCTGGACAGGCTATAGTATACTTTTCATCACGCTGCAATCAATAGGAGCAGAGTAGTGAAGGGAAATCCTTTTGTATGAAAAATTTAAACCACTCAAGTTAGACGTTTGAAATTTGGCATGCAGGTACCTTAGATACCGTAGAGGTGCACTAAGAAAGGAATTCCCGAAATTCCTACGGGAACGGGAATTAGCGGGAAAATCATTTTGTATAAAAAATCTAAACCACTCAAGTTAGACGTTTGAAATTTGGCATGCAGGTACCTTAGATACCGTAGAGGTGCATTAAGAAAGGAATTCCCGAAATTCCCACGAGAACGGGAATTAGCGGTAAAATCCTTTTGTATGAAAAATCTAAACCATTCAAGTTAGATGTTTGAAATTTGTCATACAGGTACCTTAAATACCGTAGAGGTGTACTAAGAAAGGAATTCCCGAAATTCCCACGGGAACGGGAATTAGCGGGAAAATCCTGTTGTATGAAAAATCTAAACCACTCAAGTTAGACGTTTGAAATTTGGCATGCAGGTACCATAGGTACCGTAGAGGTGCACTAAGAAAGGAATTCCCAAAATTCTCACGGGAACGGGAATTAGCGGGAAAATCCTTTTGTATGAAAAATCTAAACCACTCAAGTTAGACGTTTGAAATTTGTCATGCAGGTACCTTAGGTACCGTGGAGGTGCACTAAGAAAGGGATTCCCGAAATTCCCACGGGAATGGGAATTGACAACATTTCATTTTTACTAAGGTGCCTTAAATCGAAAACCATTTCGAGATATTTCTATGATTTACACAAAACACATTTTTTCAGATTTTTTAATTCAGTAATAATAGAAATATATTGAAAAATCCACGAGGTCAGATGAGGAAGGCATAATAAGTTCAGACCTTTACATAAAAATTATAAAAAAAGTAAATGTCATACATAACATGACACTTTGTTTGCGACTTGTTTTAAATGCGCATGCAAAGGTACATTACATTATACTGCCTTCATTCTATCAATGGCAGAATCCAATTTTCAAAAAATATTTTTTGTAACTTCTAGTGGAAAAATCTTGAAAAGAAAAAATACGTGTCTTCTATTTAAACAAGTACTTTCGAAATAGCACAAAAAAACCACGGCTTAAAAATTTGAAATGTTGTCAATTAGCGGAAAAATCCTTTTGTATGAAAAATCTAAACCACTCAAGTTAGACGTTTGAAATTTGTCATGCAGGTACCTTAGGTACCGTGGAGGTGCACTAAGAAAGGAATTCCCGAAATTCCCACGGGAATGGGAATTAACGGGAAAATCCTTTTGTATGAAAAATCTAAACCATTCAAGTTAGACGTTTGAAATTTAGCATGCAGGTACTTTAGTAAACTTAAAGCTTAGTTGCAACAGGATATTAAAAAATTCCCACGGGATCGGTAGTTAGCGGGAAAAAACATTTGTATGAAAAAATCAAATCTAAATAAAAGGAGAAACTGATTGACTCAGTGACTGACATATCAACGCATAGCCTGAACGGCTAAACGTAGGCATTTGAAATTTGGAAGGGACATAGCTTAAGTACCGTAGAGGTGCACTAAGAAAGGAATTCCCGAAATTCCCACGGGAACGGAAATTAGCGGGAAAATCCTTTTGTATGAAAAATCTAAACCGCTTAAGTTAGATGCTTGAAATTTGGCATGCAGGTACCTTAGTTAACTTAAAGCTTAGTTGCAACAGGATATTGCAAAATTCCCACGGAAACGGGAGTTAGCGGGAAAAAAACATTTGTATGAAAAAAATCGAAACCGCGTAATTCAATTCAATTAAATTATTTATTGCATTCCATGTAGTACAATGGGGTGTTACATAGGCATAGGAACTAAAACATGGACCCTGTAGGGCACAGCAACATTGAAGGGAAGAGAGGAAGTGTGTATTAAAATTAAAACTCAATGAACAATCAATTAAAAAAAAATCTATTCAATCAATTGATTCAATCTAGCATGCATGCATACCTTAGTAAATATAAAGTTTATTTTTGGCTGTATTTTGAAAAATGGGAGTTATTGGGAAAAAAATTGTATGAAAAAATCTAAACTGCATAAGTTAGATGCTTGAAATTTGATATGCACCACACACACAAAGATCTCTCTCTTATATAACACACCACGCGGACGAAGTCGCGGGCAAAAGCTAGTAGGTACATAATACTTAAAACGGGCGATTTGCGAGACAAATAATACTTTATCGGCAATACCTACATTATTATCTTCGACGTGAACAATGTAAGGTGACATGGTTGTGCCTACTTAATAGATGTTATGTGAATTACTAACTATAAATAAATCAGCCTAACTTACTGGAGAGTGCTCAAGTTAAAAGATCACTTTTGATAAATACTAACACTATTCATTATATTAATATTTAAATAGTTTACTTCTCTACACATTCATTCAAACACAAACACGCGCTATCTATAACACACACATACACTCAAGAGTTTTGATTTTATTGTATTTTACCTAAAGCAGCTATATAAGATTTATATCGTTGACAATTACTTAATATCGCAGGAAGAGAAAATTACTGAAACCCTGCGCTGGATAGTGCCAAAGCATGGCTCCGACAAGCTGAGAAATTTCCTTTTGCCCGTATTCGTAATATTCATAATTTCCTAGTTACTGGCAATAATTTTATTTTATTCTTATACGTATATATGCCAATTTTTTTAAGTTTTCGATGGGAAAATATATTTCTATTGTTTCTATAAGTACTTACACATACACAAGTACTTAATCAGAACATTCAGAACCTACCGACTATGCCTACTTAACCTGAACAAGTTAAGAAAAATAAAGATAGGAAATTAATTTTTGTTCATTTTAACGTGGACTCTTTGGCATAATAGGCAATCTCGCTCAGTTATCGCGCGACCCAATTTGGCATGTTAATCTACCGAATGAAACATTTAATTTCTTTTCCTTGACATGAACTACGCCGTTATGGTAGTGAAAGTACCAAAGCAGATCGCCGTTTATCAATAAAGTGTATCGAACTTACAGGAAACGTTGTTTTGTCCGTCTCCTACGAATTTCGAGATGGACTATACAGATTATAAGTACTCAGACATTATTGAACACAAACTTCAATTACTAGCGGTCGATATGGCATCAAGCTGCCAAAATTGGACAAGTGATAAGGCGTGTTCCTTGTACTTGAAGTATTTAACATTTGGGACATAAAGCAAGCTACTGTCCAACTTTAGTTCCTTATTCCATGTGGTCAAACTTAGTTTTTGGTCAAGATTATGGGACCCATCGCCAGTGGCCCGTGGAGTTGCTCTATGGATGGGTAGAGCCCGGACACATCCTGCCACAAAAGAGCCTAGAATCATCATCTTAGCACAACACGGGCCTCCGGAGGCCTAGAGTAAATCAACGAACACAATTTATTAAGTAATTTATTTATTTTTCAGAAGACTTAACGAGAAACGCCAAATAAACATATAACTTAATAGTTTAATTACAATTCTCCACATAAACGTGACTAAGTTGCGCCTACCCTTTTACAGACATAAAATAATAAGGAAGTAAGTTCCCAAACTACTTATGTTATACAAAAAGATTTTAATCAGTAACAATATGCATTAATTGACATTTGATTGACATTTTATTAGACGAATTTCGTCAGCGGTTTCAAGGATTCCTATTTTTGTTATTCATCCGAGCTAACATAAGTAAGTTAAACATGTCTTATCATTTCATAAAATGTATGGTTCGGTTAAACAATATAAAAAACAATTAATTACTTGCCAGTGCCTACAAATCGCCTTTTACGATTTGTGGATAGTAAGTAGGTATGCCTCCATTGCATGCAGAAAGGATTTTCATTTTCTTACAGTGTGTAATTGTATAGATATGTAATTTTAATAAGTACTGATGATAGATAAAGGTATTCTCTTAATGTTCAGGGCCAATTCCGCTAAGGAATCACGTTTAAAATCAGTAATGTGGAAATTGAAAAAAAAAATATGTTTGTGTTTGCAAACAATGCGATCCCGTTACCGTAATCGTAAGTTGCAATAAACTTTCTAGTCGGTCGTATTGCTGTCTTATTATGGTGTGGCAGGCAATCGTCACGTGTATACTTTTACACCTAGTTAGTTCCACATCCCTTTGTTGTAAACTACTTAACATTCTGTGTAATGTGCGCCCTACTTAAGCTATAACTGACTTTAGTCTAGTCTCCTAGCATTCCTCCACTACGTATAATCTAATGAACTGGTCCGCTAACAGCTTGGCGGGGTACTAACTAATAGCTTAATAAAGATCCGTATCTCTCATACTTATGAAAGGGGCAGAAGCCGACTTTTTATTAGCTCTTGTTTTTCCTAGTAGTAGGCGTGCAAACGATGGTAATATTAAATTAGTCGTCAGTGATAATGTGCGACTTCTATTTTGTTCTGAATATTCCGTGTAATAGGTTGTGGAGCTGCAATTAAATCCTATGTTTTAGAGTTACTTGACTATCCAGCTATTAATTAAAGACTAGTCTAATCTAGCCTACAACTTCCCACTGCTGCGCAAAAGTCTCTTACTCTTTCCATTTTTCGCGGTTTTCTGCGTACTCCGACCAGTCCTTCCGGTAATCGTCCAAGTCGTCACGCCATCTCATGCGAGGTCTACCACGACGCCTACACCCGTCGCGAGGAACCCAATGATTTCAGTATGTGTGGATTTCAGTACATTATGGCGAAGGAAGGGGGCGCACAGAAGTACGATGCGAACACGGAAGCATTTCAAATGCGCGCGCAATGGAAGAAAACGGACATGTGTCGCAAACAGTGGCACGAGCGCTGGAGCTGGCTGCTGGAAGAGAGAGCGTGAGATACCAACATCCTTGTGCATAGGAGGGAGAATAAGATACACCCTTTTGTATAGGAGAAAGAGAATAAGATAATGGTGGAAGATGTGTTGTGCCTGGGTGAATATTTCAAGGGACATCATTACAAAAAAAAAACACAGATAAATAAAATATGCATATTTAGTGTATACTATATCGAGGGCTTCGACCAATAGCCATACGACGTCTATCCACGTAGATAGAATTAACGTGTCTGTCTAGTGGTCAAACTCCCTTAATTCGCGCTGCGGTGGCGTGGCGCCTATGTAGTTTGGTTTACATAAAATGTCTATAAGTGATAAGTGGTGTGTATAAGCGATTGATGAATGTGGAGGAAGCAAGAGACGTGTGTCAGGATCGAAGCAAATGGAATTCTATAGTCTCTGCTTACCCCGGTGGGAAATAGGCGTGAGTTTATGTATGTATGTATGTCTATAAGTAAGTCCCATTTCATTAAATCAAGAGTCGCGCGCGCGCATCGGTTATCGGAGGTCGCGTAAACTCGTTAGCGACAAAATGACGGACGTTATTAAGTGTAATTCGTGCTGTATTGTGATTGACGAACTTCTGGCATACGTACAAAATAAAGTGTCAATTATTGACGCAATTACTCTTGTGCGGATTTGTAAATCGGCCTTTACTAGTGAGGAAATTAAGAAGTCGAAATCGTTATTGTTTGATGCCATTCCTACGGATACACGCAAAATAACAAGAAAAAGTAAGGGCAAAGAGGAAAGAGACCTACTTGACATACTCAATGTGTTTAAATCGACAGAACCCGACGTTATCCCAACATTCGTGGCTAGGCAGCTAGAACGTTTACCACCTATTCTCTTTAATAGTTTGGATTGCACCAAGCTGTTAAAAGATATGCTTCGAATGCAAAATCAGCTGGAAGACATTAAAATCAACTATGCCACCATAGAACAACTGAATGAGCTTAAAACAGAAGTATTAGCAACAAAACATGACTCATTGCCGCCTTCGTCTGTTCGTAATGTAAATTTGAAACGAGGGGCCTGGAACCTGGATACTTTTGATAGTGGCCCTATGGGTATTGTGCAGTGTAATTCGACATTAAATGAAAGTTATGTTAAACAGGATCATACATCGGTTATGGAGAACACTTATCGCAATATTGTAAGGGTAGGTGAACAGAGAGATGTTTATGACTCAGCTTCGCAACAACGGTCATCGCTTGAACGCGATCGTAGCGGCGCGGGGCCGGTGAATCAGGAGCCGACTGTGAGTCGACGGCAGCCGAGTATTGCCGAGTGCACGCACACAGCAGAGACGGCCGGGCTCACGCACGCCTCGCTAACAATGCAACCAGCAGAGCGTCAGCTGATTATGAATGGAAACAACACCGACTGGCGAAATATGGATCAGGTGCAAAAACAGAGTGAAAATGAGAATAAAGGGTGGAATATAGTGGGCAAGCGTAATAAACCGTCGAGGCATCGTCTTCTGGGCCAGTTTGGCGCTGCACGAGACTTGCGTTGCAATTTTAAAGCGGCGGAAAGAAAAATCCCTTTACTCATTACGAATGTACATAAAGATACTACAGAGGAAGACGTTATTAAATACATAGCTGAACAGACGAAGGATAATGTATCGTTACACGAAATACATATTAAAAAAACCACGAGACTATAAGGCATATAAAGTGTACGTGTCAAAAAACAAGTTGCCTATGTACTTAAATGAAAAATTATGGCCGGAAGATGTAATCTTTAGGCCGTTTGTTGACAAGTATTCGTACAGAGGTAGCTCTGTAACCGTTTCCGATACTAAGAGAAATGGCTAATCGCGTCAGTAGGATTGCTACATTTAACTGCAAATCGATTAAGCGCTCCATTGATGGTGTAAGAGAGCTATGCCGTACTTGCGACGTGATTGCTTTGCAGGAGACCTGGTTGCGGCCTGACGAGATAAATTACTTAAGTACCATAGACCGTTCTTTTGGATATACTGGAACGTCGGCTATGGATATGACGATGGGAATCCTTCAAGGTCGTCCATTCGGCGGCGTTTCGTTGTTGTATAGATACAGTGCGTTTCCAAAAGTGTCAGTGATTAAATGTGATAACGCGCGGATGTGTGCAATTAAAGTGTTTATTAATAACCAGCCTATAATTTTAATGAGTGTGTATATGCCTACTAATGCGCCTGTTAATTTGCCAGAATTCACAGACTGCCTGGGTAAGGTAAGTGCTATTATAGACGAATATGGCATAGAATCTGTTTATATACTGGGGGATTTTAATGCAAGCCCTGGGGGTTTATTTTATGCTGAACTAATGTCTTTTTGTAGTGAACAGAAGTGGGCGTGTATAGATATAGTAAAATTAGGCCAATCGTCTCACACCTATACCTACATTAGTGAAGCATATGGAACCCCCAGCTGGTTGGACCACGCTATCCTGACCCGGGCCGCTGTGGATTCTGTGCGTAATGTTTTTGTGAAATATGATGTGTTTTGGTCCGATCATTTTCCCCTTATCATCGAGTGCGATTTTGAGCTTTTAATACCCATACTGCGGAGCACAGTAGTAGCAGATAAAAAAGGCGTATGGGGAGAGAGAACGGAGCAACAGATTGCACTTTATGGTAGAGAGGCTCATATTAGATTGAGAAATATAGACTTTGACCAAAAATATGTTAATTGTGCAGATTTTTACTGTAATAGCCCGGCTCATAGGCGTGCTCTGGACATTATGTACAATAGTATTGTGACCGCGTTATGCGAAGCATCGGAGTGCGGTAAGGTTGTACGTAAAGGAGGGAGAGGTCCGCGTATCTTGGGGTGGAATCAACATGTGCTGGAAGCTCACCGTGTGGCCAGGGTGAAGTTTAGAGAGTGGGTGCTGTGTGGGTGGCCTGGGTCGGGGGTAATTTATGATGAAATGTGTGACAGTCGCAGAGTATTTAAATCTAGACTGAGGTGGTGTCAAAACCACGAAGAACAGTTAAGGATGGACGCTCTCGCTGAGCAACACTCCAAGGGTGACTTCCGAGGTTTCTGGCGTAGTACGAAGAAGGAAAATACTCGGCCTGGCATGCCGGTGAGTGTCAATGGTATTAGTGACCCCAAAGCCATAGCTGGCATTTTCAAGGACCATTTTAGGATACAGTCGCCGCTGGGCCCTAGTAGGTTGATGTTCGACGATCAGAATAAAAACGAGATAGTGGGGACGAGATTTACGGCCAAGAACGTTGCACACGCCATAAAGTCAATTTCACGAGGGAAATCTCCGGGCCACGATGGTTTGAGCATAGAGCACCTCCAGCATGCTGGTCCACACATGTCACGAGTTCTTGCTATGTTTTATAACTTAAGTATTAGTCACACGTACTTACCTAAAGACATGTTGAAGACCATTGTAGTTCCGGTAGTGAAAAATAAAACAGGGGATTTGACTGATACATGCAATTATAGGCCGATCTCGTTAGCCACTGTCATCGCGAAAGTACTTGACGCTATGCTTAATACACAGTTGCACAAACACTTGAATATACATGACAATCAATTTGGCTTTAGACCTCATTTGTCGACTGAAAGTGCCATACTGTGCCTTAAGCATACCGTCAGGTATTATACTGATCGTGACACCCCGGTTTACGCGTGCTTCCTAGACCTGTCCAAGGCTTTTGATCTGGTGTCCTATGACGTGCTATGGAAGAAACTCGAGTCTACTAACTTACCTAGAGAACTGTTAGACATCCTCAGGTACTGGTATGGACACCAGGTCAACAAGGTCAGATGGGCGGGAGCGATGTCGGAAGAGTATGGTTTGGAGTGTGGGGTGAGACAGGGAGGCTTAACCTCCCCTTCACTCTTCAACCTATATATGAACGAGTTGATTGTCGCGCTGAGCAATCAGCATGTCGGCTGTAATATTGACGGTGTAAGCGTCAATAATCTTAGCTATGCAGACGACATGGTGCTGCTGAGCGCATCGGTCTGTGGTCTTAGGAGGCTGCTAAGTTTATGTCAGGAGTACGCTTTGAGTCACGGTCTAAAATATAATGTATTAAAAAGTCAGTATATGGTCTTTGAGGCTGGCAGAAATAAGCCAGACAACATACCGCCTGTATGGTTATATGGTACTCCATTGGAAAGAGTATACACGTTTAAATACCTAGGTCACGTCGTTACTGCCGACCTCAAGGACGATGCTGATATAGAGAGGGAGCGAAGGGCGCTGTGCGTAAGAGCAAATATGTTGGCCCGCAGGTTTGCGCGGTGTTCAAGCGGTGTGAAGATGACTCTTTTCAAAGCATATTGCACGTCGCTGTACACGTGCGTTTTGTGGGCAAACTATACGCAAAAAACGTACAATGCGCTTCGAGTCCAATATAATAATGCGTTCAGGGTGGTGATGGGGCTGAGTCGGTACTGCAGTGCCTCGGGCATGTTCGCGGAAGCACGGATAGCTTGTTTTCACAGCACTATGCGAGTGCGTGCGGCGGCACTGGTACGGCGAGTGCGTGCCAGCCCCAACGCCGTCCTGGCGGTGATCGCGGACAGATTGGACTGTCCTTACATCATGCACTGCTGCGACAGGCATGTAAAAACTGGTATTGGTTAGATATTATGTTAGTGTATTTCATTTTAATTTTATTTTAGTTTATTTTCATTGTATTTTATATCATTTTATTGTCATTTCATTTTGTTTTATTTAATTTTTTATTTTTACTGTATTGTGTCAAAAGTATTGTATATGAGCCTTATGTTGCTTGAAATAAATGTATTTTATTTTATTTTTCTTTTTTTTTTTTTTTTTTATTTTTATTTTTTTATTTAAATCTACCTACTAATTTTAGGTAATTGTACAAGTCAGCAGCAATTTAAACATACCATTTGGAATTATTGATAAAACTTACCTACACCTATAATTCATCTTCATCACGTTAACAGTAGTGTTTATATTCGTAATTTTTGACAACATAAATCATTTTAAGGTCGTTCTTTTTCTTAATTTCTCCAATATGACATTTTCCAAAGTGCAACAACAGAAAACCGATTAAGTATTTCAAGCTTTTAGGCGTTAGCTGACCTCCAGTCAAACCTTTAACTTCGACCGTTTACGAGCGGTTTACGAGTTCAAGGTAAAAACCGTTATAAGAAAACTAAATAGGTGTCCCGACACTGGCGCCGGTTCGATATTTTCTGTCGTGTTTAGGAAGGTTTTACTAAATACCTAATCTTCAAGCGTCACGCTCTGTGTACTGCTGGTAACCTCTCACTATCCAGTTCATCGAACTTAGAACGCCATCAGGAAAAGTGGTTTCAAGTTGTCTTATGACAAGCAGCTCTCCCTGTTGTTCGGCGTCCCAATAGGATATCACGGGAGTAAGGTTATGTAAATACTTATTAAAACTAGGATGTACCTACTTCGAACGTCATAGAAGAAGCTGAGCTACTCATTGATGAAAGCAGGATGCCGAACTCATGCGTAAAATATGTCATTTTACACATTTCATTTTTGGAATACTAGACGTGTATACACATGGGATGGTTGCCGCCCTTTTGGTTTTAACATTCCACTAAACCGCACAAAGCGCTTTGCTTCATCATGCCAGCAAATGTGTGGAATTCCTTGCGTCTGTATTCCGTAACGTAGCTTCAACTTGGGATACTTATTTCATTTCAAGGTCCAGATAACAAGGAAAGTTTGAGAATACTTATGACCTTGTCACAAACTGTCCAAATGTTGTACAATTTAAATTTGAAAAGATTGCTACCTCTTTACATGTGACGTGATGAACTGGTTAAGCTAGATATCTACTTATTCTAAACCCTATTCACTATAGTTCCCTACTCTCAAAGCTTTAAAATACATTAAGTATATTCTGTTATTTGTACAAGCAACTGGGACGATTTACTAGGGTCCAACCTGGTTGCCCTCAATGGTTTTTTATACATAATTACCTACGCATAATTTTGGGTGCACGAAGTAGGTTAGTAGTTATAAAAGCGTTTTTAACTAGAAACTTTTAAAGGTAGGTACTGTAATGATATGTGACCTCTTCAAGGTCTAGCCTCCTACATAATCTATGTACAGTCATGAGCAATATAATGCACCCACTTTAAGACTCTGTCGCACTAACATATTTGACATTTAGTGAGACTTACAGTTCAATTTGTCAAAAAAGTTAATGTGACATGGTAACATAGTGTATACATATTAATGCTCGTGACTTTTGTACTTAATGTAACATGCAGTATGGAATTAAATAAAGTGGAGTAAGTGACTGAATATTGAATATTCTCGCTCACGTACGAGTGAGATGCGTAATGTCATAAAATCCGCCAAGCTAGCTGGCAATAGACATGTTATTATAATAACTATTAATGAGCATCTAACCTTTTTGCATTAAAGCAAGTTTTACCTACTTCCAAACTATAAAACACCTAATAATAGTAAGTAGGTAAGTGTTGTTTGCAATCATGTTCAGTGCAGTCCCCCGTAGCGGCTATAAAACTGCAGGGTTGCCCTTCGCTGCAGAATTACCAGGCCAACGTGCATCCAAGTGGGAGCATTCGTCACGGAAATTAAATTTATACAAGCGTCACAGTCCGAAGCGAAACCAATGTCAAATGCAGCTGTTTTTACGAACGACACGGTTATGACCGCGAAAATCGCCGTAAAGATTTTTTAGATTACATTTCAATATTTTAAGTTTGCTGGAAAGTATCTAAGCAAAGCAGACCCCACTTAGTGCAGTTCGATCGCTCTCGTCGTCAAGTGACAGACTGTTGTCTGGACGGATCTAGCTTGGTAACGCGCACAAAAACTAGCAACACGTGTAATTAGTAATTAATTACAACCTCTAAGACTTACTTATACCGTGTGAACTTCGCGATAAGCTTCGTGGTTTTTCTTGGTCTCGCTAGCGTTTTGCGCTACTTCTGATTATTTAAATGTCACTAGTTATAGCTCTGTTGTAAATTAAACTATTTTTCTTGCTCAGAAAGGCGATAGAAGAAGCAGACCAAATTCGTCAGGCGAACACAAAACTTTTTCTCAAGCCCATAACCAAGATAGAAACTACTAAGTGTCTTAAACCAGTTCCTCTTACCAGTACTGGCTTCGTTGGATGGCTAGCTTCCAAGTGAGTTATTTCAGAGTATTCAAAACATTTAATGATTTAAAAAACAATTGACTTTGAATCGCAGCTGTCTCTTGTTACTTATATTTTTTCTTCGTGAATACTACACGAATTCACGCCCGTAATGCCTTACTGTGTAGGCAGACAAAACTACGATTGTACAATAAATCATTAATAACAAAATCATTTTATTAATGTGGTTCGTTAATACATGAATATTTTACGTTCATATTAAATCTGCACAATACTGAAATTTCCCTTAAAATATGTACGAATAATTAGGTAAGTGCTTACTTAAAAAGGAAACTGAAGTACGCTTACTTAAAAAGGAAACTGAAGTACGTTGCGCTTTAGATTGCAAGTCTATGGCAAAAAGCTTTGAAAGAAAGTATACCCTATTACATCGCGAGCGCTAAGGGACGCTAGACGTAAAGCATTCAGTAAGTTCGTGACCTAGACGACCTCGAGTTCTTTGACATGCTACAAAAAGAGCTTCCGTCTAAGGCTCGTATCTGTTCTAGAATAGTTCAAAGAACTTCCTCATTTTTTATAGACTTGATCTAATGCGTTTTATACTTGTAGATTTCTTAGGTTACCTAATAGGTAAGTACGTGACGTGACGAGTCATGCGAATGAAAGGTCAGACAGGCACGAACTGTAGGTGAAGGCGAAATCGTTTTGCAGGTCGAATAAAAGAAAGTGGTTTAAGTACGAATTAATATCACCTATTGGGGGCGTATAGTAGTGCTTTTGTTTTTCGGGTTTTCTACAATGCTACACAACAACCGTTTTTCCTCATAAATTACTTAGACAAGTAAGTATTCTTAGTACAGTGAGGGCATAGGATAAGGAATAATATATGAGGCAATGGACAGGATACAGACAGGACGGGAGGAGGATAGGGAGAGGTAATAGTAGTATGTTGTATGGAACTAGTATGTCAGGATCAAAGTAAATGGAATTCCATGGTCTCTGCTTACCCCGGTGGGGAATAAGCGTGAGTTTGTGTACGTATATGTATGTATGTTCTAGTAATCCGAAGAGTCTGAGAGTCTGAAGTGGACTGCCTTCCTTTAGTTGGCCATGCGCCTCGCAGATCTAGCTAATAGTAGCATTCACGAGCGGATCCAGGTTTCCAGATGAGGAGCTTAACACAATATGGGACCGGTGCTATGGCCGAACTATCGTCATCTATCGGTAGATCGGTACTGTAGTGTAATACAGGATGTTAGTGACATCGTAACGAATACTGAGCTATAAATTATATATATTTTTTTATTATCTTCAGTTCCATACTTTTCCAAGTTTTACAAAATTCCACTTGATATCAACTCAGAATCGTGGTGTCAATATTCCCTCAAAGTTTTCGTTACGACATCACTAACACCCTGTATGTATGGGGTGGATATGTTACCATTGACATTACATCTATGCTGGTCGGACTCTAGACCTACGCAGAGCGCAAACAATGTTACATTTTCGGCTTTTACGTGGCTATTCCCGAGTAAAAGTTTCCTGGGAAACACCGATTTTAGCGACAAACTATATTTTTTTCGTTTCCAGACCTGAATGCAAGCTGGAGATCTACACGTCTTGGCTCAACAAGCCGGTGTTAAAGCTACCAGACGCCTGGGACTACAAGGACTATGTCTCTGCCTCCGGGTCGCACTGACTGATCGAATACTCCATCTACTCCTAGAAAAACCTGCCAAAGTTACGATTGCTATTTTCTCGGGATTTCCAGATAGGCACAACAATGGAAATTTGATACTAAAAGGACTTTGGCCCTGGCAACCTTAAAGTACCTAATAATCACGCACAAATGGACAATGAGATACATTAAAATGAAACGCATCATGATTGCACCTTCGATAATGACTGACCCTGCAGGTCACAGTTGGCTACTTCCAATGATATGTGCCAAATCCGGATACGTATAGGCACTTTTGTATTATTATACCTATATTTTAGTACTTATATAATATGTATACTTCAATATTGTCAGAAAAATATAAGTATTCAACAATTTACAAATAAATAAATACAGCTACTTCATTATGAAATTAACACCAATTACGTCTTTGTACAGATCACCTGTTACCATAATACTGCTCATCATATACACCTTTATCTATGTGTGACCATTAGGTACTTTTCCGCTCATCACATAAGTACCTAGGTATTTGTTTATTAAATGATAAGAATTTATTTGAGGTGGCACCTTAGATGGCTAAGATGCTTGGCCTCTGACATTAAATGACAATAATAATCATTACGTAATCACATTTGATGTCATGTTTCCATGAATTGTATTTTCAATGAAGGACTGTTCAGTCTTCGTTTAACCATCTCATTTCAAGGATATTTTTCTGTTTTTGGGTATAAGTAAATGATGACTCTTGTTTTACACCCAGGCACAACACATCTTCCACCCATTATTATTCTGATCAAAATAAAGCGAAGCAATATTTACCAAAGTTAAGTCTGATGAAGTATAAATTGGTATTAACTTTTAGATCTGTATTTATTCTGTTCAACAAAACAAAAAAAAAATACTTCTGACATCCTTACTTCAGCTACAAACAAGCTGCAATGAAACCTCCAGTCAGCGGACTTTTTCTCTCAATGACATTCTTTTGTAACTTTTACACTAAAATAATAAAAATTAACCTATTTACGACTATAATTTCACTTAAATTACCTATTCGTACGTATACGTAAAAGTTACAAAAGAATGTCATTGAAGGAAAAAGTCCGCTGACTGGAGGTTTCATTGCAGCTTGATTGTAGCTGAAGTAAGGACGGCAGAAATATTTTTTTTGTTTTGTTGAACAGAATAAGTACAGATCTAAAAGTTAATACCAATTTATACTTCATCAGACTTAACTTTGGTAAATATCCCGCTGGCTGGAGGTTGGTTAGAAAACTTTGTATTTCCGTTTTTTTAACGGAACAAATTCTGTTTTCAGCATAATTCAGTAGAACAAATCCAGATCTAATTCTCTGTATCACTCTTATGTCTCTGTAGAGTGTAGACACATCAATATAGGCAGCAATAGTAACATAGGTTAAAGAAACAATACGTTTCTGACCGTACCGGACCGGGGCCGTATACGTTTCTGTACGTGTAATACGTATCCGATCCAAATATCAAGTAACAATTATTTTTATATTGCTCTGCCATTACATTATATTTTTGAATTATTAATTAATTATGGACCCCGAGCAATGAGAAAACAGATAATAATTATCACGTTAAATCTGAACAGCGTTATCATCCAGTTTATCATTAAATACATTTATTTATAATTGTGAATTTATGTGCAGCTTTACAAGCGTATGTACAGTTTTCCATTTAGTACGTTTAGAGATAGATAAAATTATAGTTGCGCCTGTTCTGAAATAACATTTCGTATTTAGCTTATGAACAGCCTCCGTGTTTTAGTGGTTAGAGCGTTAGGCTCACGATCTGGAGGTCCGGGTTCGATTCCCGATGGGGACATTGTCGAAATCACTTTGCGAGACTGTCCTTTGTTTGGTAAGGACTTTTCAGGCTTGAATCACCTGATGTCCGAAAAAGTAAGATGATTCCGTGCTTCGGAGGGCACGTTAAGCCGTTGGTCCCGGCTATTAGCCGTAAAAACACCTCCACCAACCCGCAGTGGAGCAGCGTGGTGGAGTATGCTCCATACCCCCTCCGGTTAATTGAGGGGAGGCCTGTGCCCAGCAGTGGGACGTATATAGGCAGTTGATGTTATTTAGCTTATGATAGTTAACTATTGGTACAAGTATAGTACATTGCACATTTTTTAGGTTCCCACACAATTTTAAATCCTGTGTCGCTTGTCAAACCCGGTCGAGACAACTCACTTATTTAGTAAAAAATATAAACTGGAACGCATTTCACAACACAAGCCAAAGTAGGTTTAACGCGAGGTCGAACGCACCTATCCGCTCCGTTTTTGAATCAATCAAAGTGATATGATATCCAGAACCAGAAATACATGCACATTACAAGAGCAATGCACGTTTAATGCCATTGACTTCACTGTATGCCATTACATTACATAATGCAGACTATTAATTGCTCTCTTGTGTAAAATGCGTGTGTGACCCAATAAATATTTTCAATCCATTCAACACAAATATACAGAACTATATTTTGTAGCCATAAAATATTATGCATATAATAATATATACTTAAAAAAAAAGAAAAGGTTAACGTCGTGTCTTATAGGGAAGTCAAGGAATTGGCCTTTGATAGACTGGAATGGAAAATGCTACACCGACAAGAGCGTGGCTCTTAAATTGATGATGATGATGAATATATACTTTATCATTATGCAAATAATATAAAACGCAAGGTTGCGATTATTCAAAATTGTGTTTTAAATATATTTTGCTCTACAAGTCCAAATAAATCCAAATAAAGAATATTGAATGTAGTTTGGCGGCCTTATTCTGACCCTACCAGATACTGTCACAGATAGACGAGGAGTAAACTAAACGTCACAGAATAAGAAGGGATCAATAATACCTACTCGTATAAGTCTCACGCTAGCAATGATTACTGGGGTGTGCAGAGCCACGACGCCTTGCATGGTCTGGTAGACAATGAACTGTCACTACTGTCAGAGAGGCAGACATGCTTTAAGCGAACGTAGCACTGCTAACACACTGATAAAACAAGAAGTAAAGAAATGGCGAGTAGGTGAGCTTAGAACTGTGTACCTATTAATTTAACGAGTATTTTCCGCACTTAACGGGCAGTTAACGGTGATAATACGCTGCATAGTTTCTTTGGTACGTACCGAATATATACGAATATAAAAATATACTATACGAATTACCTATTAATTTTCATATCTTATTATGTATTTTTATATATTTTCATATAATTTGCATATAGAGGCGATTCACGATATATCTTCGTTTTAGACTCTAGCGATAATGTACAAACAAATGTAATAAGTACTAGGTGTTATATTCTTAAAATGAATGAACTAAAGCTAATGAATCTAAATATTAATTTTTCGAAAATTAATCGAAAAGTAATGAATCTTCTAATGAGAAAACTTATAACTTATGAGGTAGGTACGCGAGGAATGTGAATACGCTAGTGCAGGAAACACTTACCTCTTTAGAGTTGTATGTTTGGTGCCGTTGCCGAGGAGCTTATGCTTGGGCTTGTCTATGGCCCCGGTGGGCGTGGAGGAGGACATGGTGAGGTCGCTGGCGAAGGAGGACGTGGAGGACTCCTTGGAGATGTTGGTGCGGGGCGGGAGCCGGCGCGCCGCCGCCTCCGGGCTGCCGGGCGCACCCACCAGCTCTAACGCCAGCCGCCCCTTGCCCGGCACTGGGGGCGGCTTCTCCTCAACCGGCACCATATACGACAGCATCGCTGCCTACTCTATATTATTCCCTCCACCATCAAAACAGTCTTCAGTTTACGTATACTATACAAATATTGTCCATCGTATCATTTATTTATCTACAATCAGCCTATCACTCTGTGACATTCTCTGCCGTTCGATTGAGATCTGAAAGATAATAACACGTATTAGGTAGGCAGATAAGACATTTAAAAGACAATTTCAATTTACCTAGAAATACCATCGGCCCTGCTCTAACACGTTAAAAGTTTCTTTCTTATTTATTTGTTACAGCTGCAAAGGCAAAAATGTTACACTGCAAACTGTTTATTTTATTTATTATATAACTGAAAAATCGTTATTAGGTCAGCCGCGACGTAGGCTCATAAAAATCCACATGTTGAACGCTAAAAAACCGCGCGATATTTTTATATGGCAGGCAAGTCGTTTTCAATACTCAGATGTACCACCTACCTACCCAGGTAGGTACGTATATAATTGGCAACAGTCCATCCTTGCAGATACTACGCCGTATCGTAACGTGAACATTATGTATACTTCAATTAAATCATTTCTATTAAAACCAGGGGGAATGGATTGACTCTTACGAATGTTCTGGTGTTTACTAAGGCGGAGCGCGGAAGTCAAAGGTATACTCTGATATTTTGTAGACCTAAGTAGAACGTACTAATGCGTTCTATATTTTGATGTGACGGGCCTTTAGTTCGCGAAATAATGATTTTTGTTCTAGCCGTGACCTTGACTATATTTTACCTTCACCTTAAAATTATTTACGGATCGCGGGCGATTTTCCACGTGTCTGAATGAGTCGAGCTGTGAAACAACATGCCTGCTTGTATCCACGTAAATGTTATGATTCGTTTACATATTTGTGCACTCTCGATCGACGTTGAAGATGATGTATGGCAACGTTGCAGGCTGTTTCGTGTAACAGCGTCATATTGTACCGTGTATTCGGCGGATATGCACTATTGAACTCCATCAAGATTGTTCTACGTAATGCCACTGTCAAGGTCAAGCGATGGTTGCATAACCGCATGTAAATTATACCTAATTCTACATTTGTACCCACTGTTCCATCATCAAAGGCAGGCATGCGATCACGTTTTAATCAGTTCATAGTTAGGTACTATCACATGTGTTTATTTCGATCTGTGATGTCAGTCTTGTTGATGACCAGCGAGGGTAATTGAATGCACCGCGTGCTTATCTAGCTACCTATTTGCTATCCATTAAAGCGATATCCATCAGATGTTGTCTAATGCTGATTGAACTCTGGCTCTAAAAGTCGTCAGTGACCCTCCGTGTCGCCTCGACAGTAACTCACCTCGTTATTTTGTCTCCTAAGTTTTTATCTTTCTAAAACTCGTATCTTATTCCGACTCATTGCGACGACGATTGACAGTTTCTGGAAAAAATAAAAATACAAAGTTGAATAAAATAATGTAGATGTAGGTACACTATACCTATTGTAATCATTGGTTGTTGATTGCTGGCTACGGACGCCATTTTTTTTTACCAGTTTTATACGCGAGTTTGTTCTAAGAATAGGTAGGTATGACTATGAATATAAAAAATAAAGTACGATTCGCTTAATAAAAGCATGTAATTAAAGTCTATCGCGAAACTGTACCGTGGGGACGTTACACTTCACACTGAAAACGTCGCATAAAGTTTTATATTCTTTCTACAACTAATAATTTATTATTAGGTTAGATGAAGCAATAAGTCATAGGTCCGTATAAACTTATGTTTACTTCGGTATAAAAGCCATGAGAAGGATCACACCGAACAAGAACAATCTACACTAATAAATGCGAAAGTAACTCTGTCTGTATGTCTGTTACTTTTTCACACGTAGCCGACTGAACCGATTTAGATGCAATTTGGTATGGAGATGATTTGAAACATATGGAATAAAGGGATAGTTTTTATCTCGGAAACCATCCCTTAATAGGATTAAAAAGGGATGAAAACCTGATCGCGGGATCACCGTAATCCACACGGCCAAAGTCGCGGGTGGGAAGCTAGTATTCAATATAGATACCTCAAGAGAGCTCCTACAAAACGGCTCTCATTTTTGTATAGGTTGTGTGGGATGGGAATGACAATACATATAATAATAGCATTCCTAAAGAGAAAGGTCAGGCTACGTTGAACCGCGACTAACGAGTAGCGACCTGCGCCCGCGCTTGCACAGGTCGATTTAATCGCGATACTCACCTAATTAGGTACAGACACTTGCAGCACATACTTAACATGAACCATCACCGCCCAACATCCTGATCAATTATTACACAGATATACACCACCAAATGCATTATCTATCTCTTGATTAAAATAAAACGCGTAATGAGATATAAATCCAAGCATGTAAGTACTAAATTCCTATGCTGATAGTTAACCAGGTAGTTTTAATGTGCAATTACGCACTTCATTTACACCTATTATAAATTGCCGACAATTACACTGTCATTATAAAATCATATACCTACTTACCTACCAACATAGATATTTTTTTTTTTTTTAACGTTACTTACATTTTTGTTAAATTGTGTGTTTTTATTTTCTCAGCTAATAGATAGGCTGTGTTTAATACTTAAATCATCAAAAGCAATCCTGCATCAACTAATAAGAATTAAGTCAAAGTACCTAATATTTATTAATATTTATTATAATACCGTTTCGGTCTTTTTAATAATATATTTTCTATTTATTTTTATATGTTATTGCACTAAGTAATTGTAAGCGGATTATAGCGCCGAGACAAACCCTTGAGGGGGTTAGCCGTGTTATTTTAATTGTTTTGTTAATTTTTCGTTGTATTCAATAATAATTATTAAAAAAAACAATTTCATTTCGATAATATAGAATTCATTGGCTATTTCATAATACGTGACAATAACTTAGTCAAATAAACACGCATAGTACGATAACTGCTTACTTAGGTATGTACACCTATATTCGTTTTAAAATATAAGAACAGACATTAGTTACCTACCTACCGATTTCAAACGCATTATGAAATAGGTATCTATCTACCTACATTAGTTTTAGATGTCGAAAATTATCTCCATAACGGACACGATTCTGTCTTGCAGAAGACACTGGTTAACTAAGGGTCAGCGCAGATCGAAAGCAGCGAAGTGAAGAGCACTTAAAGATAACACTGAAATAAACTTTATTTCCATTACCATAAAGTTCACATGACAGCGATTGCTCGCGTCGCCTCAAGTACGCGCGTGCCCGTCCGCGTACAATGCACTGGTAATGGGAATAAAGTTATGCTAGTTCGGCTCAAGCGACATCGAGCCTACGCGAGCAACTAAGAAAATGCTCGAGCATTCGCGAGAAATTTGCCGCTCGGTTTGCGCTGACCCTAAGGTGCACTACACACATGTATTATTTAACGAATCCATTCATTTTTATATCCGGTGGCGGGCTACCGTTGTTTGTATTTCTGATGCTTGCCTCCGTTGATTGGACGCATGTCGATCGCCGAATGAAAGAATTACCGGATTTTGAATGCTACCGTTTACATATCATCGGTGTCTGGTTTCCTGCACGTGAATATTTCTCAGGAATTGTGAATTTGTATCGTGCAAGCTATTCGCTGTAATGCTGAGCCATTGTTTTATTTACGTAGGTATTTGTATTGCGAAAGTGTTTTATCATCAGTATACCTACCTAGATTTGCATTGACGATCTGAAAGTACTCATAGTTTATGTGCAAGTGCATTGTGATATTAGGAGGCATAAAATCAGCTTGTTGATATAGCAAAGCAATTATATTTGGGTTTCCAACGGATCTCATCATCACAGTAGTGTTATGTAGGTGGACGTAGATTTGGCGCACCCATGTCGTGGGCAGGTCGCGGCCGTTCCTGTTCGCACTATTGTTGGACGTTCAATGTTTGTTTTGTTTGTCCGAATGACATCACCCACAAGGACGCGAAGCAATGCATTCGAACTATCGTACAATATCTTGCAATGTCCAAGCATAATATGTATATTGCCTTCTCTGAATAACACAGAAATGTCATTCAACGAGCTTGCAACAGAACAGCCTATTATGCACGTCAAGTCAGAAGGCGTCCAATAGTAACCATTGAACTTACAAAGTCGTGTTTCCCTTTCTATTTCCGATCTATTCAGCTCTTTTATACTTGAACGTTATAAGTATTTCTCACTAACAAAGAAGACTGCAACTAATTCTCGTCGATAAACTGTAAATACAATTTATCACTTTATAACTTTCCCAAGTTCATCAAGAATAGAACTGCTGATGAGCACAACCCTGGCTACCTTAAACGTCGTTATTAAATAATAAATTAGTTTTTCATGCAAAGCACAGAGATGCCCGCGAGTGGTGTGTTTGTTATAAAAGATAAATAGTAAGTAGGTTATCCTTTTGTTCGTCCTGGGAAAAGCCCCAGCTATTATATATTTTGCTTAAACGAGAAACAGCTTATTTCTAGGCAATAGCTAAGTATACAGGATTATGCACAAAAGTTCTGTACTGAAAGGAAGACTAATTCGACCGCTCAGTGATGTAGACAAGGAAGGGTTCTCGGGAAATGAGAACGAGAAGTATTGCTTAAATGACGTATGATGACTGGACAGAGTGAACAGGACGTCCACGACAGCTTAGACTAAAAACGAGACATGAGAAATGTAAGTTTCCTGCCATCAGTCAGACCTAGAAATTGTTTGGGATGTGACCTCACCTAATGGGACTGGCCGATCTGGGTCATAACCGGTCTGAAAACGCTTCCAAGGAAACTTAATGTCATCAAACAATAACGTTAAAATATAGGCTTGTCTCCGGTTCACTAACGTTCTGCAATTTTCATATTTGCAAGAACGTGGATGTAAATTACTCGAATAAAAAGCCGTGGGTCTCATTAATACGCATTTCTTAAGCTTTAGTATGACCCAGCAGAAAATTAAATTATACTTCTGAATAGCTTTTAAAAACCGGTGGCCGTGATCGCAATACCGGTTTGCCGAATATATCGCGTAATGTTGTGATTTATTATAAATAGAAAACGAAAAAATAATGAACAGAGTCATTCGAGATACAGTGACGTAGAGCTGCGGTAGTCCCGAACTTATTCTGCCCTACACTATTTAGCTACTTAGTAAATACGTGGCCCTACCTACCACAATTCTACCCCTCAATTACGATCCGACACGTTACAATGATGATTTTTTAGATCGTTTTTTATTAAATTGTTATAGTTAATCTTGTTTAGTGTCATAAACTTATTTACCCCAATGTTTGAATGCATGGGTGTGCTCGCAAATCCTACACGACAAATCTAGCGCTCGGGACCAATTTCTAGCAGTTGCCCACCTGCAAGTAGGTAATTAATAAATTAGGAACCATTTGATTGGTAGGTAACAGGTTTGGTCGTATATGAGGGAGAATGTCTCAATATTTGTAGACTTTTGCGCAATTTGGTGCAGGTAGGTCTACATACCTATGTTATTGGGTTGCAATGCAACTGAAACCGGCTGACAGGGCAGAACGTGACAGTCATGTTCCGCTGCCTTTATGCAACCGCACCTCAACAATCTACGCTAAACAAATGCAGAACTAAACAGAGACAACGCAAACCGGATCGATAGACGAGCACCTCCGGTAAACCCTAAAACTATGTTTACAAGCCGCTAGTTATACGATGTCTTAAGAATCGAAGACAATAGATATAGATTTATTATTTATACCTAGTCAACCTAACTACCTATGTAAATGCGACGTGTAATCGTCGCTAAGACGGTGCGCTGCGTAAAAAATGGGATAACCATGTGCATACATACGTGCACTGAGTCCTGCGGTGCAGCCGGTGCATTGAAGATCAGCCGCCCGGATCGCCCGCTGTCAGACAAACGTATCAAAAACAAGAGGGAGCGAATATATGCAGCCGGCTGTTTATAAACATTGAAACAGTCGGACGGAACGGGATGCGATCAATACCGCTTCGGGCGCACTTCGAGTGGCCGGGGCCACGCCGGCCCCAACCTCACCTGCCGAAGGAATCTACGGAGTAGGTACACAGTGCACTGGACCGCGGGTAAAGCAACGAGACGATTGCAACGCGCGAGAGCGTATGATCCGGTACGTACTAAGCGGGCGGCTGGCGGCGGCCGTGTGTGCGCGCCGCCCTAGCGTTACGTCACGCGGGTTTGACAGCTGGCGCACGACGACGCGAGCCAGCGCGCCGCGCGCCCGCGAGTCCGCGCCGCGGCGCCACTTGCGCGCCGCGATCAATACGCGGCCCGGAGAGCGCAGCCCGCGCGCGCCGCTGCATCCACCCGCCCGGCCCGCCGCCGGCACCGCTTCACCACCCCCGTTGCGTTGCTATCTCAAATGCATCCATATTATTCCACAGCAAAACTTGCACCCCAACATTTTTTGAACGTCGATACATACCTAATAAAAAGAATTAGCATTCCTAATCAAATTACTTGAATAGGTCTAGACATACAAAAAAAAACGTAAAATAATTTATTTAAATCTGGGACAACAAAGTTATATAGTAACATATCATACATCAATGCAACGAAGGATAACTAACTACCTCGGAAACGTTGTTTACGGAATGACCCACGTGACGTAGAGAGAGCAGAGATATAACCCCCGCTTGTAATACCTTGTTCTACATGTAGAGTACTGACACTCAGTAAACTCATACGATAACAAGGCGATGCTTGCAAGCGGTAGCCTTACCATAAAAATCAAAGATTTTGATAGCTTTAAAAATGCTTATACTTAGTTAATAAAAGTAGTACCTAACATAGTTATTTAAAAAAAAATTACAGACTTCATAAACTGTCTTAAAATAGTAATAAATAATAATGTGGGGAGCTCGGTGGCGCAGAGTCGCGCTCGGTCTGCGATTGTTGAAGTAAAGCAACTTTCGCAAAGGCCGGTCATAGGATGGGTGACCACAAAAAAAAAGTTTTCATCTCGAGCTCCTCCGTGCTTCGGAAGGTACGTTAAGCCGTTGGTCCCGGCTGCATTAGCAGTCGTTAATAACCATCAATCCGCACTGAGCCCGCGTGATGGTTTAAGGCCCGATCTCCCTATAAATCCACAGGGAAGGCCCCGTGCCCCAGCAGTGGGGACGTTAATGGGCTGATGATGATGATGATGAATAATGTTAGAATCTAAATTCTGAAAGCGGCACTCGCACTCACTACCCTCCTTCACACCAGTACCCTCATCCTCCGGACACTAACGTACCTATGTCCGACACACCCTTGACAGTTTACAAATTTTCTTCACAATATCCTTCTTACTAATGACCTCTAACGGCTTCATATTGTCTACAAACACTGATAAAGGCATCCTTCATACAAAAGACATCAACGAGATCATTGTTGACATCATAGTGACATAATAATGATTTTTGATCATAACTTTAAAACTACTAAGCCAATTTTGAAACTTTCCCTATTCTCTAAGTTGGACAATACCTAATCAAATAAATAGTGTGAAGTTACTGAGAAATGCGTGGACAAGATATTCAGTGTGGTTTCAGTGAAGCTTCGCGTCAGGCCAGCAGCCTAACACACAAAAAATATAAGTAATTCTTTTTCCGCAGTCGGGTTTTACTTTTTAAACTTATATTTTTATTTAATTATTTCGGGGTTTTATTTATTAACAAAACATGCTTCCGATACGTGTTTTAAGCAAGATTTGGAGATAAAACCAATCCGGAATATGTCTGAGCAGACATGTTATCAATTCAGCGTACCTAATTATCGAGTAAATACAAGAAAACCCACAAGTAAAGGCTAGTAATATGGTACATATTCGAAATGTGCAAATTAAGCCCTTTCATTTGATGATCAACACATTCGAAAAAAATGTTTCGTCCTCACTTTGTCCTCCAGAGGACACCACATTGAATTTAGCGTGACGCCACGTAGCCTATAACCACCGGATAATCAACCCTACCCATGGTCACGTGACTTCACTGAGTGACGTGTGATGCAGGCGACTGTACACGGAGATGACGAATAGCGTGTTTGGCAAATTTCATAACTTGTCGAAAAGAGGACTTGACGAATTACCAATTTGACATATGACGGACTTGACCATAGTCGTTATATTCATGTCACTGAGGGACTGACGTCATTATAAAGGAACTATGGCCGTAGTTACATAAAACCTCTGACGTCACTATTGCCCCTCGATGACGATACTGTCCACTTTGTGATAGGTTTTGCACCCGCTGGACATTTCGGGATTTGGACCTTATGGACCTAAAGGTAGCCAACCAGTAACTATTTCCCTGAACAGTGTTACCGATTGGCAATAAGAGCTCAGGTAACAACTTGTGTGTACTAAATGAAAGATATAATGAAGTATCCATTGTTTTATTAAGTATTTTCATTAACAACGTCATACTTGAAGTTTTTATAGACAAAGAAACAAATGGGACAAGTCGTAATTTCCAATACAAATAAATTAGTAACTGAATACAATTCAAACAACTGCCAAGCTTATTAATTTGACTAGAGGCTTTATTACATTCGCGACTATAAACAGTTTGATTAATACTGAAATGCAGGAACATTAACAACAGACCATATACAGAACTGAACTGGGTTTATGAGACCAGGGTAGTGGTACACAAGAGTTGGACGCGCGTTTACAATACCGTGGGGCGGCGGTACAAAATTGGTACTGATTAGTTACATCATTTTCCAGAACACTGAGCTAATATCGTACGTAACGTGATTACTGTATAGAGGTAAAACAAAACATAATAAGAAACAGAGGAACATCAACACTGTTTTCAGGTTTTCTTATAATGTTGAAAGTAAGTACATATGTAGATATAAAAAATAAAATACAAAATTAGACATTCGTTCGTCAATTAGATACACTACTGTTGTAAGTTGATGATCTAACACTTAATCATGAAACTGTAATCTTAATTACTATGACTCGTCAAAGAGACTCTAGTCAAAGCTCAAGAAACAATAAATCAAAGCTTGGCAGAAGCTATACCAAACAATATTGTAAAAATAAATCATCAAAAAATTCTCGACGAGCTTTACACACTGGCATCGATAAAAAGAAAGATAAATTCACCGTAACTTTGAACGCGACTCGTCCACGTGTTTCGATTACATCTAAAGATTGAAAAGAGTTAGGATTGAAAATAGAGGTTTGTTAGAATTGGGTGTGTTGTAAAATGGCCCTTAGTGTTCTGTACAACATTCGAAGAGTACAATATGAGATACGGGACTCAGATGGGGTGAAGACGGCAGAGCCGCTGTGGGGGGAGGATTCAGTACACCTTCAGCTGGTTCTTGTCGTCGAAGCCAGCCGAATGCCCGGCGTTGCGCACTATGAATGAGTTACCGTCGAAATGCATCCGCCGTTCCCCTCGTCTGCAAAGTTAGCATAGGATCAATATTTTTATTTAATGTTGACTATTTAAAGATAACTCCCTTATTCCTATTAGCGGGGAACTTATAGTAATTTCTGATAATCAGCTGTCTGTTTGACGGGCAGAATTACAACTCGCACCATACGCCTCTGAGGGTTCATTTTTACCACTGTGGTACGGAACCCTTAAAAGCTAGACACAGAAACTCGACTCTTAGAAAATGGAAGGCCAGCATTACGTATCCTTAAATCGATAGACATTTGTGTCAAGGGCGCCTCCGCTTTTCGTTCATTCTTACATCTCATAATCACGAAGGGGAAATCAAACAAGTTAAAAAACCCTTTACAATAATACAACTTACACTTGCGTCTTGTGTTGTGAAAGTAGAGTTAGGTGTTTGGGCCTGAACCACTAACGGCTTAACGTGCCTTCCGAAGTACCGACGAATCATCTTACTTTTCGGATAATCAGAGCAATGTGATAGTCATACGGCTGATGATGATAGTCATATTGTTAAGGTCAGTTTCACAAAGTGATATCGACACCACGACGACGCTCTGAACCGAAACTCACGTTTTCTTAAATATTGTACCGGATGACAGGCCTCCGCGCTCGCCATTCGCCCAGCCGAATAATAAATGGCATGCGAGGCAAATCTACGATAAGTCACGTCAGAATAATAATTACCGCACGAAGAGGTGCTGCGTCTGTCCCAGAGACGCCGTGCAGTGCAGGAAAGGGCTGGTGATGGAAGCAGACCCGTTGCTGGGGCTCGTACGCAACTGGTACTTGTGGCTGCAGCGGTGGATCCTGAACAATCAACGTACAATCATACTTATATAACATAAACAGCCCATATACATCCTACTGCAATGCACAGACCTCCCCGGAGGTCGCAGGTTAGTGGGTCCTCTACCAAAGTACAATAAATAAATAAATAATGGTGCCAATTCTGAAAATTTAAATAGTCCGTACGTACATGCATACATGTCAACCGACAGCCACTATACCTATATCGTTGTTGTAACATATCAGTCCATCGAATGGAATGTTGTTTGCGGCACGATGGGTAGTGATGGAGTCCCGACGTGCCGGCAGACTAGTAGCAGGAAAGTAGGATGAGTAGTAATAGCGAAGAAAACAGTAAACACCAACAGGAATACACAGTTTATTAAATAGCACTTCACAAACAAGAACTTAACGAAATTATGACGATGCTATATAAAATACGATGAAGGATTTATGATCACATTTAAAGTTAGTGGGCACGGCCAGAGCTAAGCAGTATAGATGTTACTCTTATCAAGGTCGGGGATGCAAAGCGTCAGCGTAGAATAAAAGGAATTGTGGAATGGAATGAGAATTTGGAAATTTAAAATGATCGACGGTAAGAAGCAAAGGCCAGTACGTGCAGAGTTTGTACTCTGCTACAAGTTTATTACGTAAACAGACTTTACGTTACATATAAACTATCCGATAGATTATGAGATCAGGAAGCATTACCCTGTCAGCACGCTATTAAATGTCAGGAATAAGGGCTGGACTACTGACAAGGTAGGTGCTTCTAACACGTGCCATTTAAGTGTATAAAAGTAACATAACGTAAGGTCACGACTATGTTCCTAATTGGGGTAGTTACAGCTACATCCATCGCAATATCACATACCTACTCACCATTCCCTAAGCACCCACGCTTCACCTATCTATAAGTATTATGTTTACATTTGAGAAATTTATGTACTGTATACCTATGGAAAAGTGAAGAAAACTTTGATAAAAACAGTCACAACAAAAGAGATTAAATCTCAAAAGTCAACTTTGTGATACTCACACCCTAGTCATGCTCACGCCTTGTCGCTTTCCACGTGCGAAGAGCCACAAGTAATCAAACAATTTGCAGCTACTCCTGATGTTTATCATATTGAATATCAAGAGTAACCGTGGGCTTTGTGAAACTATTGTAAATATAGCCTGCTTTTTTAATTTAGTAAGTACTTATTTAAAAAAATATCATTTGCCTCCAGGTGGATCCGAACCGTAAAGATCGTGAGGAAACCCGCTAGTTCAACGAAACTAGTCAATAAATAAAAAAGGAACCGTCAAATCACAGCCATTGTTATCTTTTGGCAAGACTACCGCATTTCTAAGGAAATGGATGGTCGTGATTTATTCAATTCAGTGTAACGTGTAGGTAGGTACCTACAGTTCGTATAGTTAGAGATCATCTACCTATGTTGTTAGATTATTATTATTACAAAAATGTTAAAAAATGTAAGTACTTTAGTCTTTGTGTAAATGATTCGCATATTCACTCAATTACCCTGGAACTAAAGGTATTCCATGTTCGATAAAAGTGTAACAAAGAAGCATTCCAAGGGCAATTAATTGATGATATAAGACTTGAGTAAATTGGTGTATGAGTAATTGGTGTACGAGTAATTTGGTTTTGGATGTACGCGCTCACTCAGACATTGCAGGCGGCACGACGGGTCGACGACGCCTCTTTGGATTCAAACAATTTGGATCATTTCCACTTACCTAACAAGTCCATCGGCGGTCTGGCTGACGCGGACGTTGTTGATGATCCAGTTGTCGATGCCGTCGTCAGTCAGCCAGTACTGTGCTGCTTGCAGCAACGACAACGCTTCGTTCACGTACGACGGCCCGTGCCGCGACTCACTGCGTACATAGTAAAGTATCTGCTTCTTATCGTGTAGGTAATGACGTGGATTACCAACCTTATCAACCCTGGTGTCAGGGTTATTATTGAGCCGCCAAAGGCCCCTGACATGGCTCATGTAACCACTACATACTTACATCAGTAAGTAGTAACCGGGACCAACAGCTTAACGTGCCTTCCGAAGCACGGATCATCTTACTGTCGGACAATCAGGTGATCAGCCGGTAATGTCCTAACCAAACTAAGAATTACAAAGTCATTTTTGTGATATGTCCCCACCGGAATTCGAACCCGGAGCCTCCGGATCGTAAGACCAACGCTCAACCACTGGACCACAGAGGCCGCTGGTAGGTATCATGTATAGATAAAAACCTCGACATACACAGATCAATCGTACGATGGTTGACCTGTTTGATTGAATGTTATAATATGTTTCATGGCACTTATATAGATGAAATAACATCTCTCGATCAATCGGAGGGGGTAAGGGGCGTAATCCACCATGATGTTTATCAGGGTTGTGGGGTATGGCGTTCTTGGATAACCCGTGCGAATTAACGAAACATGTCGCAGTATGCAACCCCCTCGGGCACGTTTCCAGGTTATTTACATGAGATTTACTTGCTTCTTTTATTAAAAAAGCTAGTCTTCGATTGAAGTAATGTATCTTAATTGTCCGGATGTTTGAAGAGTTGTTGGTGTTAGTAACATCGTAACAAAAACTTTGATAGGCGATTCAGACCATGCTTGAGTTGATATGAAGCGGATTTTTCCGTAATTGAAAATAATTTAAACACAAACAATTACATGAATTTTCCAAGAGGAAATTCCACTTGTTCTCATTTCAGAATCATGGTCTGAATCATCCCCCTCAGCATTCTTTACGGTGTAACTAACACGGGTTTGACGCAGAATGTGCACTTCGCATAATGTACACTCGATAAACACCTGTTAGGAGAGCAGCTGCGACATTGTTATTAATGTTTCTCTGAAATAGACTGCTTTTAGCGATAAGGCCGCCTTCATCCGCTTTAGGGTTGACAAACTGTTGTGTGCAATAAAGTACTCTCCAAGTATCCGATTTGGCTCTTAAATAAAGGGTTTGTCTACTAACTTGTAGAAGACGTTGAGGGTGAAGTCCTGGCTCATGTCGAGGAAGGTGTCGGTGGTGGTGCGAGTACCGGCCGCGTCCACCAAGTACACCAGCGCGCACTGCTCCGCCGTAAACGACACGCCCTTGTACCACATCTTCGCATACCTTCATTCACAACAGATTCATAAACTATAGCGTGATAATAGAACTTTCCGACACTTTACGACAAGACTGCAATGTTTCCGCAAACGATACGTCCAACAGAGCGAAGTGGAAGGAGAAGACTCGGAAAGCAAACTCCACCACCATGTGGGAATAAATAGTGCAAGGGAGAGAAAGATTATGCTTGACAAGACTAAGTTATAACGTAGCATCCGCCTGTATCTCCGAAGGGATATGTACCTATAGAGGTGTACAGTCGTAATTTCAGTTTCCTTCGTAGCAGACTTTCTTAGGGCACGCCGAACATAATAAATTTCCCTAGTCTTTCTTGCTTGATATCAGATTAAAGTGTACCTACTTGTTATTGCCCTGTTGATGGCGGGCTTGGATCTCGACGCGGGAGCCGTAGTGGTAGACCCTGCCGTTGGGGTGGATGAGGGCGGCCGCGGCGCCCGAGCGGGACAACGCCAATATAATGTTGTTCTTCGCGTTGGTCACACGCACGGCGCCGTCGATTGTCATATCGACCCTGCCAAATTAAACGCAGTTCTTAAAACTCATATCCATTTACTCAATAATGAACGGAAGTTGTACTTAGCAACAAGCGGACAACTCACACCACTAGGTGCATAACGTTTATATCCACAAAAAAACCTATACCAACCACAACACAATGCGTATAACCAACCGCAACAATAAGTGGTACTTAACAATCACTTAGTAAGATGCATATGATAACTCTTGCTAATACGTATAGAATGGCAACTCTCCGCTCCCCGTTTACCTCACTCCCCTCGGTCTCACTTTAGTCTTCAATCGTCAGACGTCACACAGATGTGCGTATACGATAACGTGTTTGAGTAAAAGGAGGTTTTTCTTATGAAGTGTCCGGGGTGCGCTCGAGGTATATAGAACTATAGCCCTTTGTAGTCGACGGTTTTTAAAGACATGCCCGGGATAAGCACCCATTCTACCTATCTGTATGTACTCTGAGTGCAACAGAATAGTAGGTACTTACGTAACGATATTATATCGTGTAAGTACAGGAAAAACAAAATATTTTCCAGACATTTTTGTTATATTTATATCAGCAATATTGTCACTAACTTGCCTAATCATATTGGACAAAGCAATTCTTAAGCAACCAGCAACTACGCATGCCCCGAAGCATGCTATGCAAATCTAAAATCAACTAAGTACTTACTTAGTTATGTTTGACTAGCAACACTATATACAACAGTTGCTGTATTCTAGTAGCAACTGCGAATATCATAACGACTATATCTCAATTGCGGTATTCAGAGGTACTTACATCCGCCGCAAGATGAACTATAAGTACCCACACTTTACTGAGCTTTCTGTTAGACCAACGTGACAGGTGACGAGCCGCATTGGCGTCTATAATAATCGCCCCAACTGTGTTAGTGACTGTGATTGCAAATATCAAGTGAGTAAAAACTAGTGTTAATAAGTAGAAGGCCTTACTTGACACGCTCCCTCAGCCTGAGACAAATAGTGCCGTGCGGGGTCACAGAAGCGTTGTAGCCAGCGCCTCCAACGACGTCAGTAACCTAAACATATCGCTTATTTTTTTATTATTGCCCTAGCTCAGGGAAATTCATTACTGGGATTAAAATAAGATGTTAACATTAAAGTAGACCCTTCGATATAAATTGTTTAACATAGATATTTGATAGTTGTTTTCAAAATAGCGAACGGAGCGCTGTCTTTATTATCAGACACAGTCTGTTTTCTTCACACTATTACCTATAGGTACTTACTGTTATTTTCAGTTAATAATTAATGAATTAAGAGTATCGATTAGATGCGAAACGTCGGCTTTGAAGCCCAATTCACATACATACGCGCCGCGGGTGCACATACAAACTTAAATATTATGACAAAACAATCCCGGTCCGAAACGCTCCCTATGAGGCCTTTGTGTGCATTGAACTTTAATATATCTCACCGCGCAACCATTCACTCCGCCAAGCTTCTGCACACTATTGTGCTGCATTGAGATAAGCCGGTTAATGAAGACAGCCAAACTTTATTATACCAGAGCCATTTCAAGCACGAAATACTATAATCCTGGCGTAGAATTTGCAAGATACATAAACTCACGCTGGCAGTCCCTAATGGGTTGGGTAGAGCCATTATACGTTAAGTGACCAGAAGACAAGTTGCAGTCTCTTTTAATACGAGGCCCTAAGTAGGTAGGTAGGTATAGATATTGGAGATGACAAACTGCATAGTTATTAAGTGACAAGCTCATCGGACTTATGGACTATTGTTCTTCATATTGGGATAATTGTTATTCGAAATCATCGTCGAAAATAAATTGAAAAAAGACGTGGAAGAAATGAATGGAACTCTTTTACTCAACAGTAAGACTACTTGAGGTGATAAGGACTATGTTTATATAGCAATGTGTACCCCTGATAACTAGGAATGTAGTACCTAGGAATAAAGACAGTCTTACCTCGAGGTCTCGCCAGGTGTCAGCGTGGTAGATGTCGTCTCCGGGGTAGAATGGGGCTTTGCGCTGCAGGGGTGCGCGCCATGGCGGCTGCCAGCCGGCCGCACCGCCCAACTCCGCTTGACCCAACCCACCTTCGAGGAATTTACTGTAGTCTTGGAAAGCGGACAAGTTTGACTCCTCCTGTAGCATCAAAACAACCCGCGATTAAAATATTCGGACAGACACCGAAGCCTCTTTTTTTCTAATTTATTCTCCTGCCTCCTATTTATTCTCCGCCCACCTCGTTCTTTTTCACGCTTTTGTTGGGTCTAAAATTCCCAAACATACTATTAGCTATTATGTATAGGTATTTAATCTAAGCAAAGTCCAAGAGCATTTAAAAATGGGTAATATACCAATCACCAAATCAAGCACTTAATAACTCGAAATAGATGCAACTGTGCTCGGAGCATAACAATAATTGGACACCTGTTGTTTTAATTCCATGTTTTACCTGAAAGTTTACCTGATTATAAGAATGTGCTGTGTACACGCTCCTTGGGCGTACAGGCATAGACACATCCTTTCTAAAATCTGCACTAGCCATTTTAACACTTCTTCAACTTAAAACTGTTAAGGTTATTCACTATTTTAAAAAGTACATGAACAACAGTGACTATCGACACTGGAAAATGCTACATAATCATACTTCACTATCGGCGGGTTGGAAAGTAAATTGAAATTGAAAAGTCAATTGTCATTTATTTTGTTCGATATTTAAAATTAGTTTTTACTTCTCAGCGGCATTGCTAATATTTTTAAAATTGCCGGGCACAATGATTAACGATAAAGTTTCTATAGCAAAAAAATTTAAAACGTTCCCTGCACACGAGTCACTTTCTCGTGCGCAAAGATAAAAAGAAGAGAGAAAAGTTATCTATTAATAATAATAATAATACATAATTATTATATATAAAAAAGGAAGTACAATAAAAATAAAAAATAAAACGTCCGTTAATAGTAGCTCAGTTTCTGTAGATATAGGCTCGCATAATCTACGCGAAATATTTGACCTACCTTTATTTATTCGATTCATTTGATTTCTTCCTTTCTAATCAAGTGAAATGACGTAAAAACGTCAGTTTTAGTTTTTAAGTCATCGAAATTGGCTTTATATATTGTATATCCTTGCCTATGTATATTATACTCTTTGGTCGTCGAGAAACAAAAAAAAATCATTGACACGCAGGACCACGTTCTAAAGAATTTTTGAATGTGGTAACCCTGGTAGTCGGCCACGTTTCGCCATCGGCAGGCTTGTTACTAAGCCACTCGTCAGTTATTTGTAACTTCTTCTTCATTTATCACGTTATCAAAGTAGTATCTTTTAAAAATGAGTGCTCCAGGAACTGCCCCTGCGTATAAAATTGGAATAGTAAAGCAGGTAACACATTAATTTGATATTTATCGACGTCTAACCAGGGTAGGCACCTCGTGCCGATTTCCTATGGCTTGCCCTGTTGGCACCGCACCGCATTTGCTTTTGAATTCAATACCTATTGGGTATACTTTCGTTATAGTTTACTATGTAATTTTTGACTATTTTTACGGTGAAATGTTTGTGTCCATAATCTGCACTGCTATTGTAGTCAGCCAGCTGGCTAATGTTGACTTGTGCAATGATATTAGGGTCGTGTGATGTGATTGTTAAATTCGCTTTCATGCACTTTCACGTGGGGTCAATTTAGGATTATTTTTAATATGTTTATGAGTGCATATGTTGTTGTAGGTATTGTCAGGAGACACGATTATAATAAGAAAGGCGCCGATAGGAGGGCCTCCACCTGAGAAAGTAATAGCGCTTTCGGGAGTGACGGCCCCGAAACTAGCTCGCCAGAGGACCGCCAATAAGTAAGTACCATATGCTTCCATCCTAGTAATTTAGCAAACCACGTAATTTTCACCACCCCGCTTCATCTTCACTGGGTGATGGTTATCTACTAGGGAAAATACAACAATACTTAATTCATACTGGTCCTATAAATCATGCCTTTATATGCTTGTAAATATCACTCATGTGCTATATGTACCTACCTATCTTAAGTTATGAAATAATCAAATTTAGGTCACCAAAATTATTGTTATGCATGTTATATTTTAGGTTATTTTATTTCATTGCAGCAAAGTTCAGATCATAATAAACCTCAACAATATGTACATTACATTATTAAATATATAAATTACTAAATGTAAAATAATTATATAATTTGTATATATTAACTTAACTGTAATTAATATTTGACATAAAAGTGAAAGTAAATTATTTGATGAGTTGGTACACATTCTTTAGTAATTATTGCATTAGCGAATTGATCTGTTACATTACATTTTGTGTCTTGTTTCTAAGCTTATGATCTGCATACAAATTATTGTTTGTTTGTTATCATAACAAAAACAATAATATCACAGTTGTATTGGGCTGTTCCCATATTCAAATAGGCAGCCGTAAAAATATTATTTCAACATCAATTACTTAGTTTGTTTCTTTTATGTGACTGATACAGTAAATAACTAGTTACTTAAAAATATACTTAATACAATTACAAAACTAAGTGTATTATAATAAAGATATCTAGTTGGTGTCACAATAAAATTATAGACTATATTGGTATATTACGGTTAGCCTTAGTTAAATGTAATTATCTCATCCCTCTTATAGGTACCTAGACATCAGTAAGAAGTTCTTGAAGACTTGTGGCTCACTGTATTAGCATCGAAAATTTGGCAAAAGCCAACATTAAACATATTCCATACAGCATAAAGCACATATATATTTCTATGAGCAATTGGTTAATTACAGTCACAGGGCCTAGATTGAAATTACCATTTGGTAGTAAACAGGTCATTATTGTTACTTAGTTTAAACAGATTACTATTGTGTATATTATTCAAGTAAATATTTATTCTCATATTAGGCATCTTGACACATAGTACTTATTATCTGTGCATACAACTACAACTGAATGCACTTGCACAAACCTCATCTTGACTCAACATAACCAAGTGCTACTTCGTACTTCTAATTCTGTTTTGTAAAATTATGTATCTATGATTCCATCTGTTACTGCAGGATAAAGCAATGCGAATGCACGTTATGTAAAAACATGCCTTTTGTACTGTGAATGAGTTATTTATAGCATTATGTAATGTAGCATTGTGTCCTCTAACATGATGGACTAATGTTATGGGCGATAGGCTGATCCCTTATCACCATAAGGTTCATCATATCCATTTTTGGACTTCGTATCAACAGTGGCTGCAAGTTGTCTTTGATTACTTGTGGCTCTGCCCACCCCATTAGGGATTACGGGCGTGAGTTTATGTATGTATGTAATGAGGATAAAAACTAGAAACTATAGTAGCACTGCTGGGTGTCCCTAAATTTTGACAGTTCTGCATACTAAAATTCATGATAAATTAGGAAATGTGTGCAAGGTTGAGTGTGTTCTGATCTTTATGAAATACATGTAACACTGCGTTTTTGTACTTAAATGCTACACATAGGGGTATAACATATACAAATATACCCAAACCAATAATAATTGTTTGTTTACAGCAGTAGTAACACCTGATAAGGGAAATAGATAGTTTTTATCCTCATTGAACTACTATAAACTTTATGTGGGAGAAATATAGGCAGCTATATTTCTCATAGCTGCAGAGCTATGAAGTGAAAATGAAATGTATACAATGCTAATATATCTATTTATAATTGTTTTCAGCGACAATGAAACTAAAGATGAACCATATGCATGGGAAGCACGGGAATTTTTACGGAAAAAGCTTGTCGGCAAGGAAGTGATTTTCACCTCAGAGAAGCCTCCCAATTCCGCCACCAGGGAGTATGGCTATGTGTGGGCCGGCAAGGACCCCACTAAAGATGAGAACATTACTGAGGCACTCCTTGCTGAAGGTCTGGCCAAAGTAAGAGAGGGTGGAAGAAATATACCACAACTGAAGAGGCTTGTTGAAATCGAGGATGTCGCCAAATCGCAAGGAAAAGGCATCTGGGGAACAGACCTTCAGGTACATGTAACAAAATATTATTCTAAACTCATGTGTACACTGCCTAAATGCTATTGCAATTATTAATATTCATGTCTTATTTCAACAGGAGCACATTCGAGATGTCAAAGGTGTCATTGAGAATCCAAAAGCCTTTGTAAACAAATTCAATGGCCAGCCCATTAAGGCTATTGTTGAGTATGTCCGAGATGGATCAACAGTCAGGCTATGCCTTCTGCCGGACTTTTACCAGATTACACTTATGCTGTCTGGAATCAGAGTAAGTGGTAACATCAGTTTCATATATATGCAAAGTTACGAGGAAGGAATGATTAACCTAATTTATTTTGTTTGTTTTAGTGCCCAGCAGTAAAGCAAGATGGCGAATCAGAACCCTACGCTGAAGAAGCTCGGTTCTTTGTAGAATCTAGACTGCTGCAGAAGGATATTGAAGTGATCCTAGAGTCTGTAAACAATAACAACTTTGTGGGCACCATCTTACATCCCCAAGGAAACATTGCCGAGGCTTTGCTCAGACAGGGATTCGCGAAATGCGTTGACTGGTCTTTAGCAGTCATGAAATCTGGTTAGTACAAAAGTTTTGATATGTTTACTATAATTTTTGGGGTTTGTCTGCCCATGCTTTTAAAAGTATCAAAATATGTGCCACAACTATTTGGCTTGTAGTAACATTACTCTCAAAATGTCAAGAAACATTATCTTGAAAAGTCTGTCACCTGTGCATGGGCTTGTGACTCCAACAATTGTTTGTAATCAGGGGTCTACCAGATTTTTATAAGCATTATTGTTCAGGTGCGTCGACCCTGAGAGCTGCCGAACGCGCGGCCAAAGACGCCAAGCTGCGCATCTGGACCAACTACGTGAGCAATGCCCCGATCATCGCTGCCAAGGACAAAGAATTCAGCGCCACCGTGCTCGAAGTGGTAAATGGTGACGCCCTTGTTGTCAAGATGTCCAATGGCACCACCAAGAAGATATTCCTTGCCAGCATCAGGCCACCTCGCGAAAAGTAAGATACATTCAATTTAAAGCCAGACCATCAGTATAAAAAGAGATTCGCATTTTTCATGGAAACACTAAGTATAGTCAAGCCTATGTGAATTGATTTGTAGTTTAATATTCCATTTAAATAACTTGCTTACATGAATCAATATCAGAGACAGATTAATGACAGAGCCACAACTTGCGAGCACTTACGAAGGTGTCAAGTTGCAAACCGAATTTTTATTTTTTATCAATAATCAAAATCTTAATGTAAATATATGACAAGATTCTTATATAGAACTGTATTTTATGCCTAATTGCATAATAATAATTAACAATGTAATCAATTTGAACTCTCAACCAAAGGAAGTATCAACTTGTAGTTTGATTATTTTGTAATCTGCTCAGGAACAGCCCAGATGAAGAAGGGAAGCAGTCACCAAGGCCTAAAGGTTTCAAACCCCTCTATGACATTCCTTGGATGTTTGAAGCTCGAGAGTCCCTCAGGAAAAAACTTGTTGGCAAGAAGGTTAATGTGACTGTGGACTACATCCAGCCTGCTAAAGACAACTTCCCAGAGAAGATTTGCTGCACTGTGGTAGCCAGTGGAACGTAAGTATTATATTTAATTTAAAAACTAATTTATGTTATGGTTAGAAACAAAGACAATTACAGGTTACACAAAAACAGAATAAAATATTTACTTAAGCACACTCATAAATGTCTTAAGACATGCCCAATTCGCTATGTAAGGGACAAAAAAGTTACGCTAATTCTAAAATCATTTCGAGATTTCGTCTTAATTCAACATTAGTGTTATTACATTGAGGAGCTCGGTGGCGCAGCGGTAAACGCGCTCGGTCTGCGATTGTTGAAGTTAAGCAACTTTCGCAAAGGCCGGTCATACCTCAAAAAACAAATTCATCTCGAGTTCCTCCGTGCTTTGGAAGGCACGTTAAACCGTTGGTCCCGGCTGCATTAGCAGTCGTTAATAACCACCAATCCGCACTGGGCCCGCGTGGTGGTTTAAGGCGCGATCTCCCTATCCATCCATAGGGAAGGCCCATGCCCCAGCAGTGGGGACGTTAATGGGCTGGTGATGGTGGTTGTTACATTTAGTAGAATTACTCTTAAGAATCACTTTCAATTGCCTTGCTGTACCATGTAGGATAGGCACCAGCAACTACGTTTGATGGAATTTGCTTATCTCTTAGTGATGTGTATACATTGGAAATGTTTAAGAATTATTGAAAATGAATAATTTTGTTCCAGTAATGTTGCTGAAGCGTTGGTGTCTAAAGGTTACGCAACAGTTGTCAGATACAGAAATGACAATGATCAGAGAAGCTCGCATTACGATAAACTGCTAGAAGCGGAACTGAAGGCGCAGAAAGCCGGTATCGGTGTCCATGCTAAGAAAGACATCCCCACGCACCGCGTCCAGGACACGAGCGGTGACGCTGCCAAGTCCAAAAAGTTCTTCCCGTTCTTGAAGAGGGCACAAAAAACAGAAGCAACTGTAGAGTTTGTAGCGAGCGGTTCGCGTATGCGACTATATATCCCCAAGGAATCTGTCGTGATTACTTTCCTGCTAGCTGGAATTAACTGCCCTCGAGGTGCCCGCCCGGCCATCGGCGGCGGCGGCATGCAGGACGCTGAGCCCTTCGGCGAAGAAGCCTTGCAGTTTACTAAAGAGAAGTGTCTACAACACGATGTAGTGGTTACCATCGAAGAGATGGACAAAGCCGGCAACTTCATCGGCTGGCTGTGGGTGGACAACGAGAACCTGTCCGTGTCGCTGGTCGAGCACGGGCTCGCCTCTATGCACCACACTGCCGAGACCTCCGAGTTTGCAAGAGTTATTAAGAACGCCGAAGAAAATGCGATCAAGAAGCGTCTCGGTATCTGGAAAGACTATGTCGAAGCAGAAAAGGAGACTGAAAGAGAAAAGAATGCACCAGTCCAGGATCGTGTCGTGAAATACGAGAAGGTCATCGTGACTGAAGTTACACCAGAAGGGCACTTTTATGCTCAGAGCGTCGATTTGGGCACTAAGCTAGAGGCTTTGATGGAAAAGATTCACCAAGAGTTCAAGGCTAACGCTCCTCTGCCCGGTTCATATGTGCCACGGAGAGGAAATGTTTGCGCAGCTCGTTTCTCTTTGGACGATCAATGGTACAGAGCGAAAGTGGAAAAAGTGGCTGAAGACAAAACTGCTCATATCTTCTACATTGATTACGGAAACCGCGAGGTAAGTTTTGGTACAGCTGTATATTTATATGTATTGTGTTTTTTTATAAAATAGTGTTTGAGGTCGATAATACAAACATTGTGTGTAGGTTGTGAGCAGCACACTGCTGGCGGCGCTGCCGGCGGGCACGGAAAGCGACCCGCCGTACGCGAGCGAGTACACGCTGTGCTGCGTCAAGTTCCCGGCGGACCCCGACGACAGGCTCGAGGCTGTACGCGCGCTCTCCATGGACACGCTCAACAAGAAGCTGCTGCTCAACGTGGAGACGCGCGGCTCCCCGCCCGCCGTCACCCTCGTTGACTCCACCACCAATCTTGATCTCGGCAAGGTAATTCCTTAAAATAAGTCAATTTCAAAGCGATAAAATATCTTTCTTACGTTTAGACGGCGTATCTATATTAGCGATAATGTTGACTATTGATGACGACATTTGTAAATTCGTTCACTTTAGCTTGCATTTTTGACTATTGATGATTTCTAACAACATATTTATATGTTGTCATACAGAATCTGATCAAGGAAGGGCTCGTGCTGATGGAGAGCGTGCGCGACCACCGGCTGGCAGGGCTGGTGAGCGAGTACCGCGCGGCGCAGGAGCACGCTAAGAGCTCGCGGCTCAACCTGTGGCGGCACGGCGACATTACTGAGGACGACGCTGTTGAGTTCGGAGCGCGCCGCTAGCGCTCGCTTCCTTGGTACGATGCTACCACCTCGCCTTCGCACACGCTCTACTGTGCCACGTGCACTCAACTACACGTCGAAACCATCGTCTACACCCTCATATACGAGTTTTTGTGAAGGCAACCATGTACATAACATGTCTTTAAAACATCTCCCGCTATGAGAAGTGCAGTGTGCAGCATATACATATGAATTTTAAAGAGTTGTGACTGTGAATGAACATTCTATATGTATCTCCGATGTATTTAGATATCATATTAATGTTGTCTTCCCAAAAACGTGAATCTGCTATAATTCTCAATATTTGAATCATGAATCCATATAATTTTTTTTTTTTGTTTTGAATGATTAGGATAATGTGTCAAAAATTGATTTATATTGGTACTAATCAGTAATTTATAAGTTTATAGTGTTTTGCCCCGCGAGCAGTGACGGTGAGAGGATGCATCCTATTCGTACTTGTGTGTGTGCACGCATTACTACGTTAAGTATGGTTGTAAGTAGGTATTCTTTCTTGTTAGAGGGACCTATTGTGAACATCCATGATTTAAAATATTTACTACTTATAATGAACTTCTCTATTTTTGTGAATACAAACAACCATGAATTTATAATTATGTGAAAGAAAACAAATTGTTGAACATAATTTTTGAATTTTTTACATTTTAGTTTATCAGGAAATACAAATAACGTAGTGTTTATTATGTCGTTGTTAGTTTATTTATTTCACATATAAAATCTATTATCATATCATGAATTACTTTCACTGTAGCTTAATTAACTCTTGCTTAAATTGTATATTTTGTACTTTGTTGAGACATGTCTGCTAACCGCCGCTCTACTATTCCTAATGGAACTCTCTTTCTTTCAAATAATAGTTATTTACTATTTTAAGAGCCAGCAAGTGTTTTTATTGTCTATATATATCTGCTACATAATCGTACTTATAATATTGTGACCTACCTCTTCCTCCTGAACGTTTATAAAGTTTACATTATAGTACCATGTGGTGCGTGGATTGTTAAATAAACTTGATATCTTGAAATACATATTTTAGAAAAAGGTTGGTTTTCCTACGTTGTCACATTTTCATACTGTTAGGTGTCTAAATAAAACAAAAAATAACTTATAAAAATATTTCATTAATAATATTTTTACGCTTGCGGTCAAACACATAACCCACCATTTTGCTTCGCAGCAGTCGGGCAAAAGTGGGAATCATACAACTAGTGCCTGTAATTGCTTAGCATGAAGTCAAAAGAAATTTGGCACAATCGCCCAGTCGCAAGTGTTAATAAGTGACTTAGTGCATATACTGTGTATTATTATATTGACATAATTACTATTCTACAGCAGATGACTGCTAAATGACCCGCAATATTGGCAGGAAGTAATAGGTCCTCTTCAGTGTTGAAATCGAAATTTGGCATCATGAAAAGTTATGAATGGTGAGGCAAATATTCGCCCAGACATTTTTCATAGCGACTATAGGTCAAGACTATAAACTAGTGATAAGACAATTTGCTTAATGACTCGACAGGGTTACTTCTAAGTGGCTGCAAAATCTTAACAAGATATTAGTATAAATGTAAGCTAATGTAGGCAAATCATGCTATTGTCAATTGCGTATGACGTATTTACAATTCATACCATATTTTCCATTACTACAGAAATAATAACACTCGGAATTCCGAAATTCATAAGTTTTAGTCATTTAACGATCCTAAGAACTAATTAGCTTTATTAGAACAGCCATTTCAAAACAACCCTTACAGCACCTGCTGGATATTCTGGAAGTATAGAGCAGTGCAATCAGAAGCCAATACAGGATTTTACATTGAAAAGCACCAGTTTAATAAATAAAACTGAGAACAAATATATAAGGCTGAAGATGTATTCGGGTTAGGGGAAAACACGATTACAACATGCGCAATTTAGAAACTGATTCTTCTGTTTCCTCTGGATAATAATAATGCAAATATATTTTTGACTATGCAATCTAAATAGGTACCTACCACTGCCATGTTTATCCATATACTAATTATGATAAGAAATACTAACCTTTTATTATTGAAGAGATGGTAGATCTAGATTGTATGATAAAAATATATTTGCTTGATGAGAATCAGTGTCTGCGTTTAGACGCGGCCGCGTTTCCTCTTACGTATTTTTATCGTATGATAAGCACAGGAACTGTAGTGTGCATTGGATTATTTTGAAATTTATGTCTACATCAACATGGAAGGAGCCATTTTGAAAGTAGACAGAGTTGAACTACATCTGGCACACACGTACAGGCGGAACAAATACGGTTCAGCGCTAGCAGATGTGATGGTTCCACCTATCGAGTTCGTATCTAATTTACTTTTATTTTGCTTAATCAATGGGGTCGAATTTCAAATAAATTGAAAAAACATGCTTTCCAGCCATATCATAAAAACAAATTGAGCTTGGAATTGTTCTTCCTAATACGATGGACTTATGGGCGATAGACCTATCAGCATACAATTCGTTATGTCCAACCATACATACTATTATTCGTTATTCTATGGTCCAACTTAGGATTTTCTAGTGTTTGCAAATTGTCTTCTGATTACTCTGCCTACCATATTTATGTGTGTATTTTATTTTATGCTCAAGTAGTTCCATGTGCAATGTGAAAATGAATTAAGCTACAGAAAATACTAGAAAAAGATGTAGGTATACATAGGTAATAAAAAAAGTCTTACAATAATACTATCAGCAAAAGTAATCCTGGTGTATCCCACTATTTCCACGGGAATACAAAATTTAAAAAAATAGGACTAGTTATTATACATTATGTCCCACTACTCGTATTTCCATTGCCAAAAACGCTGCGACAAAATAACGCTGCTAACATGCTGCATCACTTCTTATGATGACACATAGAAACTATTCGTTAATAGTATAGTATAACAGAAATACTGGGGTACACCCGTCCTTGCAAATGACGTGGTAAGCGGCAAGACGCAATGCTTCGCCATATACAAAAAAAAGTTTTTCTTTCATTGACAAATATTTTGCAACTAAAAATACAACTATGTAGAAAAATACTCGTCTATTTGGCTCACTTTAAGAAGGGTTCATACAAAGTATACAACTTGGTAATTTACTTTCAAATCTTACATTTTCTACGTCCATTCAGCAATAATTCCACAGATTGACATCAAATAAATATTGACTCTTTAAACTCACTCATCATTATCAACATTTACTTTGTACTACATTTTAATTTCAGAAAAATATTTTTTATTTTTACAAACTGGAATAAAGTTTACATACTAAAGATTTATTGCTAAAATTGAACTACACACCCTAGACTTCATGTACAATGGTATGCCTAACGGATGGGTTTTTAAGATCATCGTCAAAGAATGGGCCTATAGCATCTGGAATGGGGGGAACATTGACCAAGAACTGTTGGATGGTGGAGTAGTAGTCGCGGCAGGTCCAGGTGTCGTCGTGGCCTCCGCCAGGCATCACTACGATCTTCTTGCAGATGGCGCCGCACCTCACGTAGAGTTCCTTTGCCATTGCCGGGGGAACCAATGCATCATTAGATCCACATACAACTAATGTTGGTGTCAAGACTGTCCCTATTTTCTTCGAAGACATGTACTGAAAAATATTTGTCAATGTAAAACATTGCTTGTAGAAATGAATGCTCTGTGTGTAGATAGTGGTATCTAAAAAGCTGCTTTTACCTTGTTTTTATGACAGAAGTAGGGCAACCACAGCAAGCATTTCCACTTCAGTATTATTTGTGCCATGTCAGGTATGCTGGTGAAAGTATTCTCCACAACCAATGCCCATATCTTGTTCCTATATTCCAATCTGGAAGCTAAATCTATTGCTACTGCACCACCTGCAAATAAAATATGGGCAATAGTTTTAAATATGTATGGTAAACTTTCCACTGTAGGATTTGGTGAAAAAAGGATACTAACCCAATGATCTCCCAAATACTATTATTTTGGAACGATCAATATCAGTTCTCTGTAAAAGATAGTCCAAAGCTGATTGTGCGTCAACATATAGCCCACATTCTGAAGGAGAGCCCTCTGATAAGCCATAACCTCGGTATTCCACCATTAGAATATTAATGCTCAGTTTGTGATAGAATCCAGACACATTGGACAACCTATAAAACGAAAAAAATAAGTTATTGAAAATTGTGAACATAAATTCATAATTTTTATTATATAGTAGGGTTATCTGGCAATAAATTTATTATATTCTTATTCTTAACAACCAGCAAACTTTAAAAACTGACCTTTGTCCCATATTGCCAGCATTTCCATGGAAAAATATCATTGTTGGTTTATGATTACTATTGTTGGCTTGTTTTATTAGAAACATATGGATTTTGAGGCCATCTTTGTTGTTAATTTTAATGCTTTCATAAGGCAATTTATAGTTACTTGGCTGAAGAACAAACACTCTTGAATCTGGTGGATCATTTGGGTAATACAGCAAAAGGTCTTGTGCATGGTATAGGATGCCTGTAAAGAAATAATGTGACAAACTGGTAATTAAAAGTAACAATGAAGGATTGCAGGAAATAAGTATAATTTTTATATTTTTAATATGCAAAAACTAACAGCCAGAACAAAGAGAGTACAACAGATAAAACGGAAGGTGTATGCATGTATGTCAATCTTCATAAAATCTGTTATAATACAGTACCCTTGACCTTATCTATAAATAAAAACATTGTGAGATTAGTGTTATCATTTATAACTCTTGAATATGGTGGATTCAAGCCGATTATCCTGTTTATCCTTCTTACAACGGAGAAGAAAAGTTTAAAGATTATTCCAATAATACAAAGGCCATTGAAAGTTATTTTCGATTGATGATTGACCCCCGTTGCAACACAACGAGTGACCTAATATACACATCATTCTAATCGTACCTGATATTCCGCAGAAGAAAACCGCGAAGGCTGTTAGGAATCCATAAAACCAAAATACGATTACACTGGAAAACAGTGTGAGAGTAGACACGACCCATAGCCGATAAAGTATCACACGTAGTATATGATACATTCCTTCAAAGTTCACTCGCACAATTTTTTACCATTTTCTAACTCATTTACATTGAAAAATAAGATTAATAAGGTAGATTAGAAATATTTTTTATCGGTGTGTCTAATCATTACTATAAAAAGTGTCAACTTTGACTGGACGGATGGATAGGTTAGTCAGGTTAGTTTGACAACTTGACAGTTAAGGAGTTGTTTGCGAAAGAAGGTAGGTATAATTACACTTCTCATCAAAAAAATCGAAACACTTCCGTTTTCATTGTTTCTGTCCGAATTTAACACAAAAAAGAATTCATACGATGAAAAAAAATACATAAATGTATAGCTGGCAGTTTGGCCATTACAGTAATAAGCGAAAATTCTAAATTCAAAATTAGAATTTCATTTGTTTATCTTATAAACGAAATGAATCACTGTTTTGAGACAAATGTGTGTTTAGGGTTGGAGTACATTTAGCGTTTAAAAACTAAAAATTGGCGCCTATCCTTAAACTTTTTGTTTTTTATTTCAATACTGTGACTTTGGGACGTCTGAAAAAAGGGTTTTTTTCTAAAACGTATGGATACTTCGCCCACAGAAGCCGCCCAAGTTGTGGCATTGCTGGATTCTGGCCTTAGTCAGCGTGTTGTGGCTGCAAGACTGCATCTAAGCCTGTCATCTGTTCATAGAGTCTATAAACGTTATCGGGAGACTGGTTTGTTCACGCGCCGTTCAGGATCTGGCAGGAATCGGGTCACTTCTGAGCGAGATGATCGATTTATTGTAACAACTTCTTTAAGAAATCGACGCCTTAACGCTTTTCAACTGCAGCAGCGGCTTCGTGTTGTACGAAGGGTGGCTGTAAGTGACTCTACAATTAGAAGAAGGTTGAAGGATCGTGGACTGGTACCGCATAAGCCAGCAAATGGGCCGAAATTAACTGCAGACCATCGAAGAGCGCGCCTTAACTTTGCACGTGAGCACCTAAATTGGTCATACCTACAGTGGAGCAAAGTTCTCTTTTCTGATGAGTGTAAAATTATGCTGTATGGTAACGACGGAAGGAACAAGGTCTACAGAAGAGACGGAGAACGCTATGCACAATGCTGCATTGAAGAAAAGGTCAGCTATGGTGGCGGTTCTGTAGGTATGACCAATTTAGGTGCTCACGTGCAAAGTTAAGGCGCGCTCTTCGATGGTCTGCAGTTAATTTCGGCCCATTTGCTGGCTTATGCGGTACCAGTCCACGATCCTTCAACCTTCTTCTAATTGTAGAGTCACTTACAGCCACCCTTCGTACAACACGAAGCCGCTGCTGCAGTTGAAAAGCGTTAAGGCGTCGATTTCTTAAAGAAGTTGTTACAATAAATCGATCATCTCGCTCAGAAGTGACCCGATTCCTGCCAGATCCTGAACGGCGCGTGAACAAACCAGTCTCCCGATAACGTTTATAGACTCTATGAACAGATGACAGGCTTAGATGCAGTCTTGCAGCCACAACACGCTGACTAAGGCCAGAATCCAGCAATGCCACAACTTGGGCGGCTTCTGTGGGCGAAGTATCCATACGTTTTAGAAAAAAACCCTTTTTTCAGACGTCCCAAAGTCACAGTATTGAAATAAAAAACAAAAAGTTTAAGGATAGGCGCCAATTTTTAGTTTTTAAACGCTAAATGTACTCCAACCCTAAACACACATTTGTCTCAAAACAGTGATTCATTTCGTTTATAAGGTAAACAAATGAAATTCTAATTTTGAATTTAGAATTTTCGCTTATTACTGTAATGGCCAAACTGCCAGCTATACATTTATGTATTTTTTTTCATCGTATGAATTCTTTTTTGTGTTAAATTCGGACAGAAACAATGAAAACGGAAGTGTTTCGATTTTTTTGATGAGAAGTGTATTTATTGGAATATGTTAGGTAGCTTTTTTGTAAGTTTTTGACCTGATACTTATAAGCCAGCGAAATATCCAAACGATCATGAAACCATCTAACAATAGATATTACGTATTGAACACATTTTCGATTTAATTTTCCAAAAACTTCAATCTAACTGATTTAAATAGCATTCACCACAACAATCTTACATGGTAAATGAAGATATGGTGTAAGGTGCTACACCAAACCTAATTTGCTAATATGCCTATTCACTGTAGTTTTGAGAAAGAGTGAATAGGCAGGGAGAATGCTGTGAGGCGAGAAAGACTAAAGTAATATGTTATACTTACCATTGATGTACAATTTAATACAATCTCTCCCTTAGCAGCTTCTCGTAACATCTTACTGGTACACGAGTTTCGTCGCTTGGCAGCAAGGGCAGTAACTAACCAAGGCCGAAGCCTACCACCGGTAAATGTGTCCCTCGATTAGCACAATCAAGAAGTCACGTGTAGGGTAAACATCATAGAGTCCAACTGAACCTAAGAAACTTCATACTTATCACCAAAACATATATAGTCTGAAGCAGCGTGGTGGAATATACTCCATCGTATCCCGTCCGGTTGAGCTCTGTACCCAACTGTGGGACGAATGATCTTCTGATTATTATTGTGACTCTGTCCGCACCACTCGAGATTATGAGGGTAGGTGTAGGTACATTTACAGTTACTATGATGATCGACAAGTGGCATATCGTCCCTTAGCTTACAACACCGCTTAAGTCATTTTTACCAACTTTACAGGAGACGAAAAAAAATGTCTTATTTAAAATATCTGTAGATTTTTTTATTGCTACTTAATACATACTCTAGTTAGCGGTTAATAAATAATTATTTATAAGTACTTATTTTGACGATTTACTTTATTTTAACCTTTATTTTCTTCTTCATCCAATGAAATGTAAAAACCGCCAATTTTCGACTTGAGCGGTGTTGTAAGCTTAGGGACGATATTGCCCTCGATTATAAAGAAATCGTCGTATATACGTCTATATAGCTAGTTGTAAAAGTTTTAAGTGGGTAATTACCTAGGTACTTGTTCATTATTAATTTTATAGGTAAGTACGTCACATTCGTATCTATTGTAGTCTAGGTCTACGTATAATATTCTACAAGGACAAGAAAAAAACTATATTTAAATATTATGTGCATTTATTTACAACAGATTTAAATGAATTAGAAAATAAATAGGCTTTTAAAAAAATAGTACGCCATAGTGAACAGAATCCTAACGTGAGGAAATATAACTTCTTGATTTTTACGTCCGGTTCCAATCAAACGTGTTAAATTATTAAAATTACAGGTCCATTACATTCAGGAATTCTGACATTCTCTCGAAGTTTTTTTCGGTTCGGTAGATTTATGTCTATTAGATATTAGTTCACATTCACAAGTGTGTATTAAATATAACTGTAATATAAGCGATAATTAAATAATTATTTTTTTTACCAATATCACATGACTGATAAGAATTTGATCAGTGAAAAGTACGGGATAATAGCCGAGTTTTCGTTACAATTTAAAATAATACACGAATATTCATACTTCAAATCAATCAAATTTATATCGTGTTATTCTAGGTGTTATTCGAAACAAAGACGTAGACGTAGTAAACCTTTTGACCACTAGACTTGTCGTCAAAGTTTCGATACTTTCTATGCCGATTAAGTTTTCCTACTTAGGAATTCAAATGAGTTCAAAACTTTCTTTAAAAAAATCTTCTTTCACTTTATTTAAATGTACCCTTACCCGTTGAACCCACACAAGATGCAGATCTCAAAGAACATGAAAAGAACTGATTGAAAATGTAATTAGGTAATAACAGTTTATTTAACTTAACACTTATGCTTATAATTTGTTACTGTACTTAAAATACTATGATTAAAAATGATAAAGCCAGGTATTCTCAAATATAACACAAACATTATTGATTGGAATCAATGTAATGGGTTGCAGACGTGGAACGTAATAATGTTTTGTGTAATATATAAATGTAAAACGAAGAATTGGCTTAGTGTAGATTTACACTCTTGAAACTTTTAGATGTTTGTGATCAGGAAAAGTAACATACAATGCGAACTTTTTTACAAAATTAGCTACCTGTTGAGTTGCAAATCTATATAAATTAAAATAAGTATTTAAATCAACCCGAAGATTATACGTATCTATCACTTGCTTGTTCATTTCTATAATTGCCCTCTAATTATGTGCTCAGTACAACCATTAATATTTATTAACAAAATATAATAATTACTTAAATGACTGTAGGTGTAGTGTGTCTTTCTGATACGATATAATTTAGTTATTCTTTTAATAATATTAACATTATTTTATTCCTTTGTTTGAGCACATTATTGAGGACAACCGCCATAACAAGTCAAGGTTAAAGTAGTTCTTCAATAATGCACATTTACATTGCGCTACGGTCATTCCTCATCAACATACTACATATCGCAGATTCGTTAAAACTCGTGACTGGAAGGTAAACTAGCTTCTATGTTAAACATTCTGACATATCGCGCGAATCTATGGACTCAGCGATACATAAACTGACGCTATCAGCTGAAATATTGCGTCGAGTTCGATTAGCAGTAAGTGGCGGTTACGGCTTCTTTTATTTGACTCTCGCAGGTGTCAGTAAATTACGCGTAACAATGAGGAATACCGAATGCGCTGCTTTAATAACTTTATAAAGTGTTTGAATCCTGGAGATCTGTGACAGGCCCGTAAACTAAAATGTCTTGTAGAAATGCTAGTTTACAGCTATTTATTTAAATTAAATAGTTCCCGATATAAAATGCGTGTAAAAGCATCAAAATGTACATAAAATATAAAGAATAGTATTTCGTCTCTATAATAGTTCTGCTTGTATCTCGTCGAGACAACACCCAGGCTCCAACACGTATCTATCCTTCCTTGCTTACCAACACTTTACTTTTTTACACTCGATCCTATCTCTTATACCCATACCTAGCTAAAATATATAAATACACGTTATTGGTACTTAGTATTTAAAACATGCAAGTGCGAATATTGTCTAAGTTGTTAATGTTTGATATACATCATGAAGTAGTACTTAGTAAATAAATAAATATTATATCTTAACAAATTTGTATCAAAATGATGTCTGAAAAAAGGATCGAGTTATAGAGACATGATTGTTTCAATAATATTCATTACATGATTTCAAAATATACAGACAATTTTTCTATATTGTGATGTTAAAACTTTACATGAATTTAGTATAGCTACAAAGAATGAATATTGAACTATTTGCAGGAAGTAGTACATTTTCTTAATAGTTTAATAAGCTATTCACCTTGATTAAATTTCATATAAATAATTGGATTTTAATTTTACATATATCACAGGAGCACAACTATTTTATTACACAACGTGATTTTAATATAAAAACGATAATTAGTATTCAAGACATCAAAAACAGTGCTGTGTTGGCTTTTAAACAGGAGTCAGACAGATTTGCTAAAAAATGCAATGTTGTCTCCCGTGTACATAAAACAATATACGTCACGACACCATTGTACAAACATTTACATAAAAAGGAATACTAAAATCGCCTGAGTCATAAAGAAAAAAATCTAGATCTACAATATTCATAAACTACATATTACAACAACAACAAAAAATTGATTAATATTACATTATAAACAATGAAGCGCAAGTTTCGAAATAATTCTATTGTTGACTCTGTTTTTGTTTGAGTTTTTTATATTCAACAAACAAGTCCTGCACGTCCTTCAGCGAGCCCTCGATCTGCTTCACGAAGTTCGATGAACTCTGAAAATATTATCATGGTAATTAACGCTCGCTACCCCAATATTAAGTGGGGTTTCTTGTGTGTAGCTATTACACAAAGGATCCCGTTTATAATTAGATTGTACCACATCACTAGTGGATACGTTTGTCGGCATCCAGAGCGACACAGTCACAAGTACCCAGTGAGTGTGTCTATCGCTCCGAATGCGTCTTGAACCCAAGATGCTGATGTCGAGATAGATGTAAACAATGGTGTGACAACCTCAACGCTTAGGCAAGTATCAAGATTTGGAAGTGGAAGGAAGCTAATTATGTTTAAAATAGGAAAGACAAATAAAATTATATTATGAGAGAACTTTATAAAATACAGTTGCGCGTGTACTAAACTTCATCTGTGTAGTGTCTGTGTAGAATGAGAATTTTATATAGAGTGTCTTATAAGGTATGATACGTACAGTGATAGGACAGCTCTTCTTGCTGGAGACGTGGAAGAAGATGGTTTCTTCTCCGACGATGATGTAGGACACGCCATAGCCGTCGTCGGCCACGGGGCCGAAGCCGCCGCCCGCGCTCACGCAGTTCGGGTTTTTCTTCAGGTCCAACATGCTCGTTTGACCTGCAAATATACATTCACCATCATCATCATCAGCCGCAAATCGTCCACTGCTGGACATAGGCGTCCCCCAAGCCTCGCCACAATTGAAAATACATTCATTCGTAAATAATAGTGTCTCATTTACGCAAGAAGTAATTTCGATAAGAAATAGATTTTTAATCAACAATTGTTTTTTTTTTTATTGAAACAAAGCACATAGGACAGGGTTATATATGGCATAGCACATCGGCCAAGTGGTTTCCATAGCTTAGCTAACAAATACAAAATCTTTTGTCGAATTGTATTTTAGTATATTTAGTATTTTGCCTAAACCTTAATTTTGTTGATGCAGCAATGAATTTCCACCTTCAAAGGCTTATTGGAAACGTCATTTGATTATCAAGCATCAGTAACATTACTCTTGCTTAGTCAGCCTTATTTTTGATAAAGTATGGATGCTTGTATCGACTGACCATAAGGCGTCTGGCTGGTGGAGAGACGCCAGGGCTCGTTGAAGACCTCCTGCAGGAATGGTGACTCGACCTCCAGGTACTTGGAGACGACGTAGAGACAGAACAGGTGGCGGTCGATGCCGCGGCCCGCCATCGCGTCCTGGTAGCCCAGCTGGTGCCGCATGCTCGCTTTCACGAACAACTCCGCGCGCTCTTCCACCTTACATAAAACAAAAAAAAGCATTTATACCTACAACGATCTTATTGGTACGTGACCATAATCGGAAATAAAGCTGCATCCTATGAAATTGTCGTTTTTAACGACCTGTACACATACACTCACGCCTATTTCCCAGCGGAGGAATTGAGGCAATTCTACTGGCCCTACGACATACTTCTGTCGTTTCCTTTACATTTATCCACCGCTTCAAACACACGCACCGGTTCAGAGTCCTACCAAAAAGCTTCGCACTTTATTATATTATCTCTACTTTCTTACACTCGTGTGACCACAGGTCAGAAATACAGTACAGTCTAGTGTGAAAGAGACATACAAAAAAAAAACTATTTAGCCAGCCGTCGCGCAGGCCATATATAACACATAATCAGCCTATATACGTCGTACTTTTGGGCACAGGCCCTCCTCAATCAACCAGAGCGGCATGGAGCATACTCCACCACGCTGCTCGATTGCGGGTTGCTGAAATGTCTTTCGCATGTCTGCCACACTAAATGCTATAACGCATAAGGTTTAGTATTCTTTGCCTATCACTTACCGTAGTGTTAGGATTCTGCATGGCCTTGACCCAGGCGGAGCTCTCAATGGTGCACGGGCGGACGGTCTCTGTGCGCCCCTCTCGGAACAGGCGCGTCATGGAGGCTTCATACGTGAGGCAGAACCGGCCCGCGTCCCTGTAGTACGACAGCTGGAGGACCAGCTGGATGAACGCGTCCGGAGACACGCGGCAGCTCTTCATGAAACCTGATATTTAAACAAGACTTATATTACTATCTCCCGACATTGGTGCTAATTTCTTGTAGACTATTGCTTATACACACTTTTGTTTTAAGTCATCCATCCCTTTCGGCGGATAAGAAAATGACAGGTATAACTTGAAATAGAATTACATGGTGTCTACAGGAATAAGCAGCATTGTGTCATTTCTATAATGATAGACACTAGTCTATAGTGAACTTTTATAAAGTAATTGATGGTTGTAGAACGTTTGTTTCCCTATTTACAACGTATTACTGGGTAATTCACGATTCAGGAAGAAGTGGAAAAGGCTGGGGGCGCGTTTATATAAATAAATCACGCCTATTTCCAGTTGGGGTAGGCAGAGACCACGGAGTTCCACTTACTAAGATCCTGACACACCACTTTGTCTACGAAGCGACGCGTTTCCTAACACTATATATATCTCTATCGCCGTTCGCTAGCTAGCTCTAAGAATAAGTGAAGGATCACCCTATTTCCAGAGCTGTCAAATTATAATAGATTGGTTGTCCGGAATGGTCACCACTGACCTTTTCCATATTTAGTGTAGTGCAGTATTCTGAGGTCGACGTCGTTGAGGAGTTTTTGTGCGACGTTGTAGGAGACGTCGATGGCGTTGAGGATCTCTTCCTTGTTGAGGTCCCACTGCAGGCGGGTCGGCTGCGGCGGCGGCGCCTCCGCCGTGCCCAGGGCGTTGCCGTCCGGGTTGTACCTGCACACCATCATCATATTACCTTCCGCTGTCGCGTAGGTAGTGGGGTCGATGATCGACCACACCGCCAGGGTCCTCGTGTATTGACTATACATCATTAAATATGTATAGCTTAGAATGACAACTGCCAAAGCAGCTCAGCAGCACTAAGCTGTATACTATATATCTGTTCAGTGAGCGAATGTTGTTGTTCAGCCCCGCTGCTGTCATTCTCATCATCATTAATTTAAGCAGCATTTCTCCACGCTGCTTTTTTAGGGAAAAATACGGCAGTGGTTTCCCTCTTGCTTTCCGCCCCGCCGTACTCTGTCTGACGCGAGTAGGGTGGCGCCTAGAGTAGTCTACTTCAAAGCCGTACTACGTCGTCGTCATCAAACCCATGGAATCGAACCCAGGAGCCATCGTGAATGGATCGATCTTACCACTTGACCACGGTTTATTGATCGCGTACGTAATAGCGTTAGTTAGTTCATACATGAATGTACGAGCTCATGTTACGGCTTCGGCTGGGCTGCAGGAAATATGTTCAGTTATCAAATTCATTTCCCAAAAACTATGTTAATAAATTATGTAAGGACACTTACCCCATTTCCAATTCTGACCAGACCACGTACTCCCACAAATGTCCCATGACCGGCGCGTCGGCCCTAGGTAAACATATTACGTTACGATTATGAAACAGCCTATACAGAATGTTAGTGATATCGTAATAGAGAGGGGTTATTTAGCTCAATATTCTGAGTTAATATCAAGTGGAATTTTCCATCGCCAACGTATAGAATTGCAAATAATTTATAAGAAAATCAAGAATTTTGCGACGGAAAATTCCACTTGATATTAACTCAGAATCACCCTCTCAGTATTAGTTACGATGTCATTAACATCCTGTATATACAATTCACTCTGCCGGGTAAGTACAAGTTTTGGATGAAACACCCAAAAAATAAGGTTGGTTAAGTTGTTTTCCTAAATTGACTCTACATCGACAATATTGTGGTTGGTATTCTCATTAGGGACAGCGCGGCAACGTCCCTAAGCAATACCTCGCACAGGACACTTCATACACCGATACTACACAATGACGTTATCGTACTCGCGCATGTTTGTGTAACGTCTGACGCCGTACTGAACACTAAAGTAAAACCGGGGTGTGGGGCGGGGATGGTTTGAGGTAAACCTAGCTCAGTCGCTGGTGGGGAGCGGAGAGTTATTGCTTACTCTATGGCAATACTGAACATATATAACAATCAATTACCCACGGTTAATGTTTAACTTAAGATTGTATTTTAATCCTTTGACTATCTTTTGTTTCTCTATTAATTTTATAATAACAAGTACAGAAAAAAATTGTACTTACCATGTGTGTTCAGCGTTGAAGCCAACCTGGTAAAGGAAAAAGAAAGATATATTAAATATACATTTTACAAATACCAATAAAAACACACCTAGGACCGATTATACCGACGTGGTTTTGAAATGCAGTCTAGGAGGAAATAATATTTATGTACAGTCAGGGAATGAAAAGGTTCTGTGTGAAAAGGTTCGTCACCTCAAGGTCAATTTTCGCTTGCACTGCGAGAATCGCTTATACCAACATACCGGTACAAAACGAGAGCTGCCAACATTTGTCACATTTGTCATTCATCAAATAAGGTTTTGCTTTATGAATAAAAAATAAATACGTTTTAGTTCAACAGTCTCTTCAAATTCGCTCTAGATAAAAAGAAAACAATGTTCTTGCAAGCAAATTTAAACTTTCTAATCGAACAGATAAGCATCATTTTTGGTTCAACAGCAATTTCTGTGATAAATTTTCAAAAGGCAATATGTGCTCGCACACTCGCAGTGCTCGCAATCAATTTGAAAACTGACGAACCTTTTTGGACAAGATATGACTTACATAGCCGTTGGTGCTGAAGCAGAGGTTGAAGGACTTGTCGAACCAGCGGTCGTAGCCCTTGCCGTGCAGCAGCACGCGCCCGTAGTCGTCCAGCTGCGCCGGGTCCTTGCGGTCGTACCCGTACTCTCTGTCGTCTGAACAAACAGCACAATGATATTATTGGATCTTATCTAGACTTCATAATTCATGTTTCGGTCATAAATGATTATCACGTGCTCAGCGGTGAAGGAAAACATCGCGAGGAAACCCACATTCCCGAAAAATGCATTTTCGGAGGTATGTGACTTAACCTGTATTGGACTGGTTTCCCTTCGCGGGTTGGAAGGTCAGACTGGCAGTCGCTTCTGTAAAAAACCGTGAAATCTTCAGGTTAGGTAAGCGGACCCTGTGAAAAACGGGATAATGCTAGGGAGATGATGATGATGGTCTAGACTATTGATAACTGCTGGGGAAACGCCTCTAATGTTTCTTCCACTCTGCTCGACTTTTCGTGATCCCCGGCCACATTGAATCACCACTATTATTACTAGCTTTCACTATTTAATTTCGGTTACTGCGCATGCCATGTTTTTTTTCCAACCTCCTTTATCGGGATGATAACTATTCTGTCGTGCCCTGGGTTAAAGATGATACAAGAGATCTAAGCCGGTTTAAACGTGAACAGACAGAGTTGCGTCGGCATTAATTTATAATTTATTTTTCGCAGGGGTCAGGAGTCCGTATAAAGTACTTTATGCCGTGATAACAGTTTTTCGGTTAAGTAGTTAAGGCGTGCTAGCGTAATACACAAACTCACTATCGCATTTATAATAAGTATTAGTATGTGGAGGCAGCAAGAGAAGTATCAGGATCGAAGCAAATGGAATACCGTGGTAACGGACTTATTGTTCGGCGGCTCGTGATAATAGGTAATAAAACTAAGTACTTAATAAGAAAAAAGCCAAAATATAATGTAAAATATAACAGTAAGGGAACACCGCAGAAAGTCAACAAGAAAACAAAACACGTATCAAAAGATAAAATAAAAATGTCATTCCATGACTGGCCGGGATCAGCCAGTTGCTGCCCAACTAAAGAGTTCTCGACAACCATAGTCTCTGCTTACCCCGGTGGGAAATAGGCGTGAGTTTATGTAAGTATGTAGTTACCCAGGCAGACGTTGAAGGCAGCGCGCTCGATGCAGTGTAGCGAGGTGCGGTTGTGCCCGCGGTTGAAGTGCGTCTGTCTGATGTGCGCCCAGTGTGAGCGCTCGCCCGCAGTCAGCGCCGCCAGGCGCTCCTCGCCCACCAGCGGCTCCGACTTGTCGTCCAGGATCTGCTGGATTTGCCTGCACAACCAAATAATCTTTATACTTCAAATGCCAAATGCCTTATTCCTCTTTTGAAAAGGAATCCTCGGATGGCTTCGCGCTGAGCGCAATACGCAGGCTATAGTAACGTCCCAGAATAACACGTTTATACCGCGTACTTTACATGAGCCGTGTTAGGGACCTAAAGCGCATCTGGGCTTGCAGGGGTTAGTATTCCACCTCACAACCCACACGATAGAAGAAGACTTAACAACAAACTAGTATTATCGGAAGTGGTCCGTCATTGGATGGGTGTTCGTTTAGCGACTTTCATTTCGAGCCTCTCCCTGTGCGCTAAGCGAAGTCGCAGACCTTCGAGCGGCTTAAAAACTGGCAAGTAGGTTGGCCACAACCTACTCCTTCCTTCGCATAAAAAGTAGATAAAAGTCTATTTCTTGTGGCACTTGCCCACCCTAGGGATTACGGGCGTGATTTTATGTAGTCTAAGGGGCTGATGTACTAGTGAGGAAAAGTAAGTTACACTTGAATCTCGGCGGGGTTGAGCAGCCGGCCGCGGGAGTAGACGATCAGCTTGAACCAACGGCCTTTGTGCAGCACAGTCACGTGGCTACAGTCCTGGTAGTGTACTATCTTGTCCGTCTCCACGCCCGGCACGCGCACCGTGTTGAACAGACGCTCGTACTGCCACGAGCACAGCGGCACCATGTTCTGAAGCATTATCTGGAAGGGACAAGTATCGTGAGGTTGTATTTGAGCTGTAGCCTCACTGTCTGAAGCACATCCCGGACACACCATACAATCGATTTTACTCGTGTTTCTACGCGTGAGTGACCTACTAGGGTGTACGCAAAAGTTATACTTACCCATTTAGTGATATGATAAATGTCTAAAAAGACAGAAATATGAAGAAGCTATACTATTTTTTAATATTTTTCATTATTATTAGGAATATACAACTGTCAGACAGAGTACTGCGGAACCACTGCCCTATTTTCCCTAAAAAGTAGCATCGCAAATGTTGCACCGACAATAGCGTGGCTTTTAAATTTATATAACACTGTCAAAATGATTAACAACATGTTATTTTATTTTTGTTTAATTTTATTTCTTGTTAATTCTGTAATTAGGTTCCCCTATTTAACAACATACAAAAATTGAAAATGTAATAAAACACCCTACACAAAAAGTGCCTTTAAAAAGCGAAAAATAATGATTATCTGACCACTGAGAGCTGAGATATTGGTGTTAAATTGTCTTCATGAATACTTGAAGGTACATAAGTGTCCTTTCTGTATGTAAATATGTCTTCTGTGGTCTGAAGAGTACTCTATACGTACATTAGAGAGTATGTATGAAATTTCTGATGGGCAGTGGAAGCCAGCGAGTTTGATAGACGATTATTTAGGTTTTAAACGATTAAAATGTTGACGCAGACTGCACTTTGTACGCAGTTTCGTACGATTTCGTTTCGTACTAACATTCGAAGAAGTACTACTATGAATTCGTACATAATGTATCGAAAAGGCGACTGGCGTGAGGTGTATGTGTACTAGCTTTCCGCGTGAACTTGAGGTTTCGCATTTATATTTTTTTACATTTCTAATTTCATACAAACTTCCATCTCCTTTTTAGTATCTTAGGGATACTTTTCCAAAAATCGTTCCTTAGTGCTTACTAACATCATTATTGGATCCTTTTTGCAAAATTCCATGCTTCTAGACCTTGCGGTTTTGGCTACGCATGCATCGATCAGCCAGCTAGTCAGTTTCTTCTTTAATATATACTTATAGAAGAATAAGGAGTACTCACAGGTTCCAACTCCTGCCTGTCGATGAGCCGGCGGAACTTGAGGCAGAGATGTATGATGGTGCCGGCGCGCGCCGCCTGGTTGCCCGTCGGCCTCAACAAGATGGCGTCAGTTCCGTAGAAGTTGGAGTTCACCATCAGCGGCGACCGGCCGCGCAGGTACACGTACTCCTCCCACCAGTCAGACACGTAGTTGCTTGACCACCTAAAAATAAAATAAAAATGAATTGCTGTTCGTACGTCTCGTTAAAACTCAAGCACGGCTGAACCGATTTGGCTAATTTTGTTATCATCTGTATGTCAAGACCCTTTGTTTTTGGAGACGGCTGGCGGTTTCAAGATGTAATAAATATCGAAATAGATATCTCCGGTCCTTTGAAGTTGTAAAATATCAAGCTTTTAAATAAAAGTAATCCAATATACAGCCATGTTTAGCCTTATTTTCATACAGTTCGTAGAGTAACAAAATCTCGTGGGGTACTTTTTATACGCTTATAAACTGCCTTATATGTCCTACTGCTGGGCACAGGCCTCCCTTCAATCAACCGGAGGATGGAGCATACTCCACTACGCTGCTCCACTGCGGGTTGGTGGAGGTGTTTTTACGGCTATTAGCCGGGACCAACGGCTTAACGTGCCCTCCGAAACACGGAATTATCTTACTTTTTCCGACAATCAGGTGATTAGAGCCTGAAAAGTCCTTACCAAACAAAGGACAGTCTCACAAATTGATTTCGACAATGTCCCCATCGGTAATCGAACCCGGAACTCCAGATCGTGAGCCTAACGCTCTAACCACTAGACTACGGAATTAATTTATACGCTTAGAATCATGAAATTTGTGCAAGAAGAAAGCTCTTACAGCACGAGTAAAGGTATAAAAGCCAGTCAAGTGCGAGGAAATACCTCCTGGTCATTATCAGACCCTGGATATATTTTTTTAAAGAACGTCTAGGGCCCTGTGCTAATGTTTTTCTTGCAGCTTCTTTTCCCCGGCTATACAGGTTGTGAGAAGCTGCAGTAGTTTTAGGCGGATGAGACGTTCGTTATGTAAAAATTGACGATTCAAAGTGTAACTATGTTACCAACTGAATAAAGATATATTTGAATTTGATAACAACCACCTAAGGCTACATCCACCTAGGCCATCTAGGCCCATCAAGACAAACCAAACATGCTCAAAATCATTGCTTTTTGGTTTTGCGTCATAATAATGTCGAGTTCCAATGACACACACAAATTATACTTCTTTATATCCAGTGATTACAAATTAAAATACATCAACGACTTTTTAACACTGAAACACTTTATTCTTTACTTTAACTTTTACTTTCGCGGTACCCTGGTGATTTTTCTACGGAACCCACTTTAGGAGTCGCTAGTGTAGAGAGTTTTCGACGTGTAATTATAATGCAGTATATCTGATTGACTCATGTCGACTATTTAGCTACCCGTGCTATGGTGGCACAACTCGTTAAAAAATCCTAACAAATATTTAAAGCCGCAAGAGTCATGTCCTTTTAAGATCCAAACATTGTTTATCTATTGTTCCTGTAAAGGATATACGATGTGAAACTCTGTGTATCTTACCAACATAATATACATCATCATTGCATGCAAATGAACAATTCCCATTACTAACCATTATGAACAATATATTATTATAACTGGGGGGTTGAAATGGCCATATCCAAGCAGTCCATCGAAAAAGCAATATTGCTATTTGTCATTTGTTTGCATTGTGCACTTACTTTTATACGCGCAAATGTCAAATTGCAATATTGCTTTTTAGATGAATTGCTTCATGTTACCTTTTTAACCCCCGTGGTATTATATTAGTTGAGTTTTTGGCGTCAAGATCTTCAAGAGGGGCTCGTTCAAAGTTTTGTAATCCCGATTTGACAGCAGATCGAGAGTCCGATCTCAGATTGGCAAGCTTCTCCCACGATTCGCGCCCGTGCAAACACTAGCTAAAGGTGTCGCCGTCGACAGATACGTCTCGGAGGACCATCATATTAGTTGTAGTAAATGTTACCATGACTTCAGGATGAGGTATCTCTGCAGTTTGACCGCGATGCCCTCTTCGAACTCCTTAGCCAATCTCTCCACACGCTTGTAGTTCTCGTCATCCAGTAGTGGCCGCACGCTGACCAGGTACTGCACACAAATTATATTAACTATACATACATAAACCATGAAGAAAGAAACGTTTACTTATTATGTCAGAACGCCAGCCTCCACCTCCACAGTAACAGGTACATTGACCTAACAGTACAACCAGTGTTGCCTGGCAGTTGGCAAGTAGCTACCAGTTTTATTAAATTGTAGCTGTATGTCACTAAATAAGTAAAAAAGTAGCTAAGTTGGCATCACTGAGTACAACAACTAAGTTATACTTATCTATATTACTTAGTTATCTAGCACTAACACTAAAAGTGTTTAGTTTGTTATTTATATTACAAAAACCGCACAAAATAATATCTAAAACAGAAATAAAAACAAAAATGACTGAATAAAAGGAACTCGCTTGGCGTGAGCCACGACGCTGATATTCTGTCGGCTTTATGGGGTGAGCAGAGGTACAATCTATTAGAAGACACTTTAATACGAAAGTTTAAATGGATCAATCACCACGCGTCGGCATTATAGTGGTCCATCACAGAAGGAAGAAAGAAAAATAAAATATTAAAATAAAATATTATTATCACGTTGGATACTTTTTTGACATGCTTGGGATGATAAGCAGCTAAACTTTTCACACATATAAATAAACGGGTACTGCAAATTGACCGAATTAATCTTACAAACTTTCTTGATGCTTTTCTACTTTTTTAAATACATACTTACATACATAATTACGCCCGTGATCCCTAATAGGGTAGGAAGAGCAACAAGTAATCAAAGACAACTTATAGGTACTGTTGTTACGAAGTCCTAATATGGATATTTATGACGGATCTTATGGTGAAAAGTGAATATCGTCCATAACATAGATTTTACAACATGCCCGGGAAGACAAATAGTTGAACGTGTTGTGTGTTTTCCCAATGCAGCATAGAAACTTTTATTAAATAGACTTGCCTAAAATGGCATTCACTACATGACTTGGCTTGATATTGGCGAATTCGCTGAGTAACTCTGTTACATAACAAGGTGATTTTTATCAGTACACGTCACGCATTATTATTTTATAATCAAAATAACACAAAATAATCAATTCCTTACATTCCTCATCACAAATCTCACACACCGATAATTGTATAGTGCATTGACCTGTGGATTAGGCAGATTACAGTCACTAGGTATTAAAGTCGTTACAAGTAAGCTATAATATAGTTTAGTTTAAGATAAAATAACATCACGCCTGTATCCCCGATGGGGTAGGCAGAGATGTATAGTACATATACTCACTCCTCGCTAGTTTTAAGGCCCATCTAGGGGGCGAGCACGCGAGCCTACTGACATTGACCGGGCACCACGGAAACCACGTGATATCAATTATTATTTATTCGCTTCCATTCCACCAGGAAAGGAGCAATAAAAGAAAATGTAGTTAAAGGAGTCATACCCGTCGCATGGTGTCTTTGACAGTAGGCAGTGGCAGCCGGGGCAACGACCCTTGGAAGCTGTACAGTTTGGGCTTGTTCCAGCCTGACAGCACCTTCACCACGCTCACCCACAGCATGGTCTTCCACGACACCTTGGATCCGGGCGCGCGTGACTCGTACATCCAACCCTGTTACATCGTCACATCATATACAAAGTCTACATACAAGAGCGCTTTTAATACATGTTAGTCTACACATATATAAAATCACGCCCTGAATTTCTAATAGAGTGGGCTGAGGTACTAAATCATAAGGCAAGCCCCTTTTGAGACTTCGTTATCAGATGGATAGTATGGTGCCAGGTGATACGAGGTTTTATTGATGTTTGGCGAAAGGTTAGTGTAGTGCCTTTTGTTTTATCATAGACCGGAGAAGGCACCAATAAAACAGGGTATCTACACCTGCGCCACACACCTATATTTTGAAATAGAAACCAATATATCAGCGTCAATATGAGCATATGTCATCATCATCATCATCCAAGCTGTGTCCGGCGACGGCGACTCCTAAATTTCTATCCAAGGTCGATGTTATGATAGGCTCTAATGTGGCTAGCAAAACCGAACTTCGATTTGAAGGTTCGGCCACATGGCGCACAAAATAACTGGCCAGCAGAATTAAACGTATACTATGAGCATATACTGAGGGCGTGTCTAAAGCTGTACATAGATATGATATGAAGTTCAGTTTCCGCGTATTAATTAGATGTCTTATCTAAATTTCAACCACATGTATACAATATACACAGATGTTTGCTGTCGTCTGCGAGCCTGCGATAAGAAGTAAGCATTGTTTTTAGATCGTCACTGATATATTACCTTGTACATTAGGAGTATTTTGAGGAGATACCGCATGAGGAAAATGACGGAAAGCCACATGGTAAGCGCAGCCAGCAAGCAAGCGATCACTTGCCACATCGTAGAATGTCTAAATGAAAAAAAAATAATTGAGTACATTATCAAACCTATCTACTGGAGATGGTATGGAGCATATTCCATCACGATAATCCAGTGCGGTTGGTGGAGGTGTTTGGGCAAGTAGTCCGGGACCAATGGCTTAACGTTTCTTCCGAAGCACGGAACCCCCTCCGGTTGATTGAGCGGAAGCCTGTAGAGTCATGAGCAATAACATGTACCCACTTTAGAACCCTGACGCACTATCATATTTGACATTTAGTGAGACTTAGGGTTTCATTTGTTAAAAAAGTTAATGTGACATGGTTTCAAAGTGTATACATATTAGTACTCGTAACCGAACCCAGCAGTGGTGCGAATATAGACTATTGTTTTATGTACACTGTTAGGTTACTATAAAAAAAAACGATATTATTCATGAAATGCAAACATTAAGCAGTTGATTCCTGAAACTTGAAAGTAGGTTCGGCGATGTCAATTCATGTTAATTAGTCATTATGTCAGCAAATTGTAGATTTTTGTATGTATCTAATTGGATTGGTAGATAAAGAGTTCATGTTCCCTTATTAATTATGATGTTAATTTGCGTAGTACGTTTAAATATTCGTCATTGAACAATATAGCTCAAATCGCTGTTATCAATTGCCCGATAAGTTTTAGATATATCCCGGATCCGAAGCATAGAAGTCTTAATTAATTGCGGCATATCTGATCACATCTAATTGTCAGTCTGTACGTAAGTAATTATAGTATTCAAAACGTGTTGTTTTTAAAGAAAACTGGCGAGTTTTCAAAATAATATTTAAGCTTTTAAAATAGACAACAAACGCATCACATGCCTTGTCGCCATTCAGTTTCTAGGCTACCTTACATTTATCTAAGCATTTAAATAGATAGGAAGATAATTTTACAATTACGTCGCATTAATACGTAGATATTTTAGTAATGTATACCTGCAGAATTCCGTTGCTGAGCAAATGCGTATCCTCTTCTTCCATTACTTCTTATGCATTCAGATGTTAAGCCATCCCATTCAAAGACATCAAAATCATCTGTCCACTTTTTATTGGGCGTAGATAAAATCTTAAATCAATATTATCATTTTCACGCCTAAGTTTCTAGGTTGATTTTTTGACGAATATTGGAACAGATCGAATGAAACCTAGAGACGGGCATAGGGTAAAATTACTTTTATTTTTTAAGAGAGTCAACACTCTTAATAATCGCGGAGATCCGTGTTGCTCTATTTAAAAATCAAACCAAAGTCCACGCGGTCTAATTCACGGGTGGAAAGCTAATATTAGTTAGATGACTCGGTCTAATCTAGAATTAGAAGCCAGACTAAGGATAAAAATCCATATTTTTCCTTTTGACTTGTTAACGATTCTTAATCAAGATTGATGTTACAATAAGTTGTACAAACAAAATAAAAAGTTTTATCGCTTCTTAAAAAGATATTTGACTAGGTTGTCATCTAGCCTGTTGTATAAAAAGTAGTCTCACCCAGGCATGATCGTGAGGGCTTTCTGGACCAGTCCGAAGGGTATGTTGAAGCCACCGAAGTGGGCCGCCACAAGTAGCGTCCACAGCACATACAGCGACTGCAGGTGCCCGGGGTACACGCCATTGTGCACGCTATTCTGTAACCAGAAGGTAACATAATAGTGTAAAACTGTAAAGTGTAGCTCCGGGAGATAAATAAACAACACACGTGCATATCTCAATCTTGCTAATACTCATCTCTGCTAGAGCATCCAACCGAAAGGTTATCGCTAAGAAAGATGTCGGAAGAAATCATTAGAATGTACTCTTTAATTTTCATTACCAGTTTCATTTGGAACAATTAAAATAGTTGTGTTCCCACACAACTATTTTAATTGTTGATGATGAGCATTGTTTTTTTTTTTCAACAATGATGGAACGATCTAAGGTATGTGCAGTAGCGATGAAAAAGCACAATAACTAATGTATTTATACATTAGTTTATACGTTCAATAGCCTCCATGGGATGGTGGTTAGAGCTTTGAGACCACGATCTGGAGGTTCGATTTCGATTCTCGATGCGCACTTTGTCACTTTGTGAGTCTGTCTTTTGTTTAGCTATGTCATTGCAGGCTTGTATCACCTTGTTTGGATTGTCCGGAAAACTAAAATGTTTTCGGGCACATTATGCCGTTGGTCCAAAGCAGTGTGGTGGAGTATGCTCGATACCCCTTCCGGTTGATCGAGGGGAGGCCTGTGCCCAGCAGTAAAACGTATATAAGCAATTTATGTTATGTTATGTATATTTTTCTACTAGGTAGGTATCATTTTTATTTATTTATTTATTTGTTTGTACACAATAAAACAGACACAAGAAACATACAAAGAAAACAGATAGTACAGGCAAGTTTATCTTATTTCTTTTAGCTTATCTTTTAATACCTCTTGCACTTACCTTTTGCTCCAGGTTGTTTAGTCTACTATTTATTGAGTCATTTTGTTTGTATTTCGTCGTTACCGTTTATCCCTGACCTTTTGACAATGTGATATTTACCTATTAAACTATACTATATATCTCGTAATATATACATAATATAAAGTAACCTTTATCTATATAGGTTATAGATAAAATACGACACGCGTAAGAAATGATTTGCTTATTATATTTTTATTCAGTTTAGGTAACACCCTTCGGTAAATATTTGTGATGGTATGCATACGACATGTACAATTTTCGATTTTTGAATATATAAAATACAAATATAGTGGTCAATCCGGGATTTGAACCAGGAACCTGCGGAATTGAAAGTGGGAAATCCGACCACTGAACGATCACGGCTCAAGAGTACGCTTTATAAACCCTCCCGTTTATATTTTTAACAATTATTTACTATTTTATTAAATTTATCTTGTTACGCTCACTGTAAGTAGCTCATAGTTAAACAGATTATAATATTATGTACATGTTTAACAGTATAATGCTTCGGTGACTTCATTGTCACTTTTTAAGTTGCTTAATTTAAGTAGGTAGATGACTGGTTCGAACATAATTATAATCTAGAAATAGAAGTCAGTCTAACTAAAAAACCTCAATACATCTGTCATTTTTTACTTTTAAGTATTTTAACAATTTGACCAAGAATAACATCTATTTCATCTGCGATTTCACCATGTTTATTATTGACGTACAACTACCTACCTATTCAATTTAAAATTCAATAGAAAAGTTCCGTCTTGACGTTTCGTAGAACAACATAAATTCTAGCATTAATAATTATATAAGACAGAGATAGAACTAGTTTTAGAAATAATGATGGCGGCTCACCCTGAACCTGGCGAGGCGCTTCTTCCACGAGCGGAGACCAGACTCCCAGACCAGGTACAGCACCTCCCGGTCGAAGTTCACGTCCCACCCATCGTGGGTGATGGCGAACGAGAACGCCACCGCAGAATGGGCCTCTGCCATGCTGGCTCACTGCGAAAATAAAACAAAAATATTACAAAGAGGTAAAGTTTATAAGTTTGTTTGTCTTGAACTACTGCATCCATTTTTAAAATTCGCCAATAAAAGCTATATTATGCCAGCCCCCGCGGGATAGCATATATATCGAGGGCTTCGACCAATAGCCGTACGCCATCTACCTACGTAGATACCTTTGCTGCGTTTACTGCTCGAAACCTTCGATATAAATACATGCGACGCGGTTGCTGTGCCGCGGTGACTGAGTGATATAGATTTTATGATTATAAAGAGATTGTCAAACCTCCACTATAGGTCAGGGTTCAGCAGAGAAATGGTTTCCCATTATAGGCCGTTTGTTTTGGTTTGTTACGACATGTTTACAACTACCTTTCTTCGTCCTTAGACGTTCTATAGAAGTTGCGTAATAGAAGGTAGACTTTGTTATATAATTTTTTTAACGACTTATATCGGTCTAAGTCGAAATTAAAAGATTCAGTATTGCAGAAAGAAACAGATGTTACTAATTATTGTTTTTATAAAAAAGGAAACAATAGCCAAGAAAGTTTTTAGTAAATATATGGCGTGGTGGTATATTTCGATAGTCTTAAGCGTTGCTAACTTTCCAGCCTTACACAGCAGTGTGAAATTGTGGTCAAATACCATTAGTTGGTATTTTAATTATCAATAAAATTAATTACAATATAAATACACCCCACCGCACTGGTCTATACAAGAGTGAATACACTAAATTTTGTTTTCAAAGTACCTACACATATTGAAAACCCAGATTTTATTTTTCTTATGCAATATAATTATCTAATGTGGACCTTTATAACAATATTTTTTATTTTATTCTTAAACTCTCGCTCCCGGCCAGCACCCCTTGTAGTACCATCTCTGTGTACTTAGGGATTTAATGAGGTAATCGATCGTCGATCAATCATTCACAGGTTCCGGAGTTTAATTAGACGTTCATAAAGCGGCAGCATTCGCAACTTGCCCATTGTCCCATTGTATAAATATATGAATTATGAATGCACATTACACTTACTATAACTTGTACAATGCACATTGCTTTACTATACTATATTATAGTAAAGTAATAGATAGTAGATTTTATATATGCTATATGAATTGTAATTATTCACGCTTGTGATCGTTATTGATGTAGGGCAGAACTAGAACTCGTCAGAAATGATACGGAAGTCGACGAAGGATATTATCCAGTGTTACTAGCTTTACACAAGCGACATGGTCCACGTGGATTTCAATTATCGCGATAAGTACCCCCTGGAAAGTACTCTATGTCCATACCCCATTTCAAACATTTATCAAAAAAGTTGAAAATGTTGAAATGTTGTGTTGAAAGTTGGAAATTTGTAGACAAAGTTACATTCGCATAGATTGGCGTTTTTAAGACCTATTACTTACATATAATAATAAGGTGACAGTATTGTATTTTTTTTTATGTAAAAATCAGGGAATATCTGCATTCAAAAATTGGAACTGACTTCTCTGAAAGATTAGTTGCGAGTGCACTCACCTTATTCTCAAAATGGCTGATGATGATGATGAATGATGAATGATGGATTTTAATGAATAAGGGATGCCAAACAAGACCATAACAATATTGTGTCTTGTATTTTATGTGTATATCAATGTACTGTACAAGCCTGAAATAATTTCTCTTTTTGTAAAGTACCAGGTCTTGTAAATCCTCTGGTTAGATAAGCAGATTCTTTGAAAATGGGATAATGCTAGAGATGATGATGATTTGCAAATCATCAATCAACTGCTGGGTAAAGGCCTCCTGTTTTGCACCATCCTCTTCGGTCCGTTGCTAAGCTTATGTACTTACTAATACATTCCCATGGTTGCAACAATCTCATCTCACCACAAGCACACAGTAGATATCATCAAAAATTTATTACATGAACTTTCTATAGACCTACAATATAGGGGTTGTTAAAACCACATGGCAGGGGAAGAATCTTGCAGCCATTTAGTATTACATTCTTAAGAGAATATGATGAGCTTTCTAATGATATCTGCAACTCATTGCAGTCAGTGATTAACCTCAGTTCATCATGTTTGTAAGATGCAAAGAATCTTCACATCCTTTTACAAAGGGCTTGAACCGGATATGATGGTAAAATGTATTCTGGAGACCCTGTTCGTTCTATAGTTGTTAGAACCCTAACATCTCGCAATTTTGAGCTAGACTTGATGATAACACTATAAGTCAGATGTGGAAGCCAATCATAATAAATATTAAACCAGCTGATCTCTTATCACAACAGAGAATAATAAACACAAATCACCAAGCAACTACTTTTATTGGTTTAAATACTCTGTTCAATTTCAATTTATTCCACAAACTGGAGGAATAAAGTTTAGATTTTTAACTACTCTAACTGTGCCAGATTCTAGACTATTTCTTTTTTAACATTCTTCCAGTATTTGCGTAGAGAAATCGTTATTTATACACAAATACAATCGCAGAACAGGATATAAATACCTACACGTTCGCAACGCAATGGCAACGCACGCACACATGTACAACGCCAGCTGGTGTCAAAGTCTAATCGAGGGAACGTACTACCCGTTTACGAAATATACACTCTCTCTCTCGTAGAGAAAACAAATGAATAAAATATAAACGACATTATATTTCGAAGTAAAAACGTCTAATCATTATCAATAACATAATAAATTAATGTAAGGTTTTTAATCTCAACTTAAAAAAAATACACTTACACGTCTTTAAAATCAGCTTATGTTTCTTATTTGTTAAAGCGAAACTTTATGAAACTTGTATTAAAAGTAATACAAAATTAAATATATTTTTTGACGATTTTTTTAACTTACCTTATTTTATGTCAATTTTCTAGTAGGCACCAAAATTGTGATACGCAGCAGGTACTGTTATACAGTACCTTGTTGGTTATGTTATTTATACACTTTCTAACATTATAATTATATCACGCAATTATCCTAAAATACAATTAAAATACTAATAAAGCAACGCAGACAAGTAAAAGAAAGCTTCGAAACTAAAAAAATGTTTTATAAATTACTGAAAGACAGTAAGCGCATACAATGCTAGCGAATGAAATACGTCGTTCGTTTGTAAAGTGAAGTGAGTGAAATGAAATACAAACGTGCAAACGTGACCCAAAGGAGTGAATGAAACAGATTCATATTAGGTATGTAACAGAGATGTAACAGAGCGGTTGGTTCAACTTTTTTTTTTAAATTTAGGGTTCCGTACCGGATGTTAATTATAGTGTTAATTCCTGTACATACCATCTAATTTTATTTCAAGTTATACCTGTCATTTTTTTATCCGCTGAAACTTAAAATTAGGATAAGTATAACCGCTCTGTTCCTATGTTATGTTATACCGTGGCTCCATAGCTAGCTCCTGTACGAACCCTACAGGGTGTTAGTGACATCGTAACGACAAAAAATAGAACGCCTATTTGATTGTACTACAAACGATGGTGGGTGTTTTTCTTGTCGCCAATGTTTAATTAAGATTTTGAATTTTTACTGTGCTGCAATGTAAGTCAAACAACGCGAAACAGTCGGTAAACCTACGCGCGGCTACGTTACGCGTGCATTGATAAATTTTAATAATTAGTAATTTTTATTTGTTTATTTTAAATGTAGGTTCTATGCAGCTTAAAACACAATATGGGACTAAAAAAAAATAAAAAAATATAAAATTTTTATGAATTTTGCGACAGGAAATTCCACTTGATATCAACTCAGAATCATGGTCTGAATCATCCCTCTCAGTATTCGACACTGGCCTGATAAGCAGCCTGTGCCGCGTTCTGTATCTGCGGCCGAACTGCGTCTGGTAGCAGTGCCAAAGTAAGCCACTAGGCACTGCTGCAAGTCACAAACGGTGGTTACTAGAATTCATCATTTATTTCGCTCGAAAGGGTGAGTGGTTGTTGATAAACTATGGTTATGGTAAGCGCGGAAAGCAAACGAAAAAACACGGCCACAACTAGTAATCGCCGTTACTACATCGGTACTTGTGGCAGTTGAGGCGCTGACGCGGCAACTTTTATTTTACAGTTTTTGACGAGATCTATTATAGATTTAGCTTATATGGCTAGCCATAGAGGCAGCCAATCAGCTCGCGACACCAAACACTTCAGGACCCCGATACCGACCCCGCCGGCGTGGTCGACGATTTCCCTCATTCAGCGCTTATCGCTATCGACCCACTAGGGTCGATTAATTCTTTCAAATATTTTTCCTCTCAGACGATGCCCTGAGCCGAGGTTCGCGCCCAACTGGGCACCCTCAGGCCTGTTGTCTTAAACGTTGTACCGGGTGAGAGCCTTCAGCGCTCCCCATTTGTCCGGCCAAGTAGTTAATGCCAAAAAAAAAGCTTATATGGAATACAACATTTTGATTTTGTATACATAGCAAAGGTAGCCGGTAATTCTTTTCAAAAATGTAAAATTTCTGTAGTGAATATCTTATGGGCATTAATGGGTACTTATTTAATTAAATTAATTTATTCAATTAAAAATATATATATTAACTGGCGCATGCCGTTACGGAATTCTCAGTGTGCGGTGTGAGTCACACTTGGCCGTTTAATTGTTAAAGCGGTATATTATTAAAGTTCGTATAAGATTATTTTTTTACGCATAAGTAGGTACCTAATACAATTTCAATTACATTTTTAATAAATTCCTTGTTATAACTATTAAAAAATGTGCAGTAATTTTATTATTACTATTTTAAAAACTGGTAACACTAAAGATCGAACGAAAGACTGACATTTTTTTTTTTTTTTTTTTTTTTTTTTTTTTTTTTTTTTTTTTTTTTTTTTTTTTTTGGTAATGGCTTCGCAACGCATTTAGCCAAATACAAGGAATTAAAGTTAGGGAAACGTGGATATGGAAAAGAAATACGGTAATAAAATGAAGGGAAACAGGATTGGAATTTGGGATATTCTAGTTAGATATATACATGTTATTTACAATTACATATTTACAAATACATGTTTTTATAAATTAATATCATTTTTAGCAATATATAGGGCAATAGTTTTATATACAATAGAACAATTTAAATAAAGTAAACAAGAAATAGAAGTAGGGAGCGGAACTTGGATATGGAGCAATTGGGTAATAAAACTGGAATGGTCATTTAAGGGACAGGAGAAGAAAATATGATTGACATCTCCATATTCACCGCAGGAACAAAATGGATCGGATATAATATTACATTTATATAGATGTGCTGGAGTGCAGACGTGCCCTAGGCGAAGTCTGCATATGACAGAGGTTGCTCTTTTATCAATACCTAAGCCTGATTTAAAAAACCAAGGTTTATTTGGGATCGATTCTTGGATAACACGGTAGTATTTACCTTTGGCCATGTTGTTAGCCCAAAGCACATTCCAGGCGTCTCTTAAGTATATGTCAGGTAAGTTCTGTAAGTCGTGACTAAAGTTGTTGTAAGGGAAAATATCTCCAGAAAGAACTGCATCCTTAGCTAATCGGTCCACCCTTTCATTACCAGTTATACCAACGTGTGCTGGAATCCATGCCAAAGTGACATTATAACCCTTCACCCTGCATTGTAACAACAAATCTCTGATAGAAAAAATTAAAGGGACCTGTTTGTGAGATTTAAAGGCAAAGCGTTCTATTGCCTGCAGAGAGCTGAGAGAATCAGTAAATATAATAGATTTTTGTAGTTTCATTAAAATTATGTACTCCAATGCCTTGAAGAGGCCAAAACACTCACCTGTGAAGACAGATGTCTCCGGTGGAAGTTTAATTTTCTGTACAATATTGAATTGAGAGTGATAGACTCCCACACCGACGCAACTTCTACCGGAATGCTTAGAGGCATCAGTGTATATACAATGTGTGTCAGACCAATTTTCGTTGACAGCATTTCTAAATTCAAAGTTTTGGTTGGAATCATTTTTAATAAAATCGTAAATAATGGTAGGCTTTAATACGAGACAACTAAAACTAGATTGATATAAGGGCAACAAGGAAGATCGATAAGTCGGGGCAACTATATTATTGAATCTTTTATAACTTTTAACTAAACAAGGGAGATCTTTATGAACCCAATAGGATGAGGAAACAATTTCCTCAGAGAGTCTAGCAATTTTAGTGAATAAAGGGTTATTTACAATCTGCAAAATTCGAAAGAAAAATCTATCGCACAGATATTGTCGTCTCAACGCTAAGGGTGCTTCACAGCACTCAACTTGGAGGCAATTTATCGGGCTAGATTTCATCGCACCGGTTACGAGTCTAAGGGCTTTTGATTGAATGCCATCCAACTTTCTAAAAGGACCTACATTTCCTGGATGTAACAAAAATGATCCGTAATCAAGAACACTCCTTATAAGAGCGTTGTATAGGAGTTTCATGGTAAACGGATGGGCTCCCCACCAAACCCCAGAAATGCATCTAAGAATATTTAGATTACGCTCACATCTCTTCAGAACATAATCGCAGTGAGGCTCACCAGAAAGTTTAGAGTCCAAAATAACTCCCAGGAATTTGTAATGTTTGTTAACGGGTAAAGGCAATTTATTGTACAAAACATTTACATCTGGGTGAATTCTTTTCCTAGTAAAAAGAACCACAGAGCTTTTAGATGGAGATAGATTAAGACCATTGTTGTCTAACCATATCTTTAGATTAGATAGTGCAGATGAAAGAGAGCCGCAAATATCCTCCGTAGATTGCCCCGAAACATATAACAGTAAATCATCTGCATATTGCAGGACGTTAGAATATCCATACAATGAATTCTCTAAGTCGTAGGTATATAAGTTATATAATATAGGGCTTAAAACTGAACCTTGTGGTAGACCTTTCCAGACGGTCCTGCATATCCATGAATCGTCTTCATTCATCACTCGGTATTTAATAAACCTTTCGGATAACATGTTAATAATGAAATTACTCAATACATATGGTATGTTTAATAATAATAATTTCTGATGAAGTATGGAAATAATTACATTGTCGTATGCGGATTTGATATCTAAAAAGGCAGCAACCACCGAGTCATTTCTAGAAAAAGCTAGCCGTATGTCTGTGGTCAAAATACCCAAACTGTCAAATGTGCTTTTTCCTTTTCTAAATCCAAACTGACTAGCAGAAAGAAGTTTATTATGTTCAATGAACCATTCTAGACGGTTTTTTACTAAATGTTCTGTTATTTTGAGCAAGACTGAAGATAAGGCTATTGGACGATAGGAAGCAGGATCAAGTTTTGACTTATTTGGCTTTAATAACAGGATTAATGTTTGAGTCCTCCAAGTGTTTGGAATAACACCAGTGAAAATGACATAATTTATGATTGTGAGAAAGTAATTAAGGCCATTAGCGTCAAGGTGGGTGAGAAAGGAGTATGGTATACCGTCTTCGCCCGGAGCCGAATCTTTAACATAAGAGAGAACACCCTTCAATTCTAGCAAAGTGAATGGAGCGTTCATGTCATCATGTTGAATATTATTATTTGGATTGAATGGTAAATCAGTAAAAGGAGAAACAATAAAGTTTTCAGGGGCTGATGGAGGAGCCAAACGATCCATGACCTGTTCAGCAAGAATAGGAGATATCACACTGTGTTGGGAGTCATTAAAAACGGACCTGAACCGTCTAATATTCTGCCAGACTAAAGACGGCTTTACATTTGGGCATAAAGATAGACAGAACTTTTTCCATCCATCATATTTCTTTTTTTTAAGTAGAATCTGTGTAGAAATAGCAGCTTGAGAATAAATAATAAAGTTATAATCAGACATACATAAACAGTACTCTTTTTCTGCCTCTTTTCTTTGTCTAACTGCTTTTGTACATTCCTCATCCCACCATGGTGGAGATGGGATCCATTCAGGAGAATTACTCTTTAAGGGAAAAGTTTCATTAGCTACTTCGATTAACATTGTAGCTAATTTTTCTGAACAGTCTACCACATTGTTCTGCGTAATTTCTGGTAAATCTACTAATTTATTCTTGGCTCTAATACTAAATAAATTCCAGTCTGCATCTGCCAGCTTGTGTTTCAAATGAGTTCTTCTTACTAATTTGGAAGGTTTATTAAAGGGAAAAGTAATTACTAATGGATAATGGTCGCTACCTAGTCTTGATTCCAAAGGGGCCCATGAGAGAAGAGATGCAAGGTCAGGTGTACAAATAGATAAGTCTGGAGCACTAGGCTCCTGCCGAGGGCCTCCAAGACGAGTTATTAAACCAGTATTTAATACGCATAGATTAAGTGAATCCAGAATGCCTAATAATTCATTACCATAATATGTGGATGTAGAGCAGCCCCAGCTTTGATGGTGTGAATTAAAGTCTCCCATGACTACAAATGGTTTAGGTAAGAGGCTAAGAATGTTCTTAATTTCAACAAAAATACTTACACTAGGACGAGAAAAATATACAGATATAAAACAAATGTTATTTACAATAGCAGCAACAATTGATATGTTGCTGTCATGAGGAGGAAGGGTGAAAGGAGAAAAAGAAAGGGAATTTTTGATGAGTATGGCTACTCCGCCATGCTCATGAGGTCTATCTTCTCGGATACAGGAATAACCAGGAACTTTAAAAATTGTATCCTGCTTAAACCATGTTTCCTGGAGACATAGAACAAAAGGTTGATATTTATTTATAAGATAAATCAGTTCAGTTTTCTTAACACTATTAAGGCTTTGACAATTCCATTGTATTGCCTTGGCTTTTAGGTCCATCTTGGGTGTTTGCTGTAAGTTCGTATAAAACATTTATGATATAGGCAACGTTGGACGGTGAAATAGTAGTAGAGGTGGAAAGTAACTTTATTAATTCTTTTATAATCTCAGATGTCTTAGAAGTTTCACTAGGCTCACCACTATAAACTGGTTTGCTTTTATCTAAAGTGGGTTGTCTAATTATTTCATTATGAGCAATATGATCATAACCCTTAGGGTTATAGGAAGTGGTTGACCTGGGCTTGAGGAAGACTGTCTTTTTATAAGAACGGGAACTGTTTTGTTGTGTTGAGAAGTTAGGATTATTGGGAGTGGATGGTGAATTGGACGGTGAAGATGCTTTTGAAGGAGAGGGTGGAGCAGTAAGTAAGGCCTCTGCATACGAAACTCTGGAAACAGGTGGGTGAAGCTTCACAGCTTCCATATATGATACACAACTTTTACTCATGGTTTCTTTTATGGCTTTCTGTCTGCTGAACTCTAAACATTTCTTACTTGTGGCTTCATGGCATCCTCCACACAAACAACACTTATATTCTTCCTCCTCTACATCACAGGACTCTCTAGTGTGCCCTTTACCACACTTTGAGCACCTTGGGGTTGAGCGACACTGATTTTTTACATGTCCATATTTACAGCAGTTGTAACATTGTACAGTAGGATATATATAAAGAGACACAGGTAAGGCTGTATAGCACATATAAACACGAGTAGGAAGTACCTGTCCGTCAAAAGTGACGACAATGGTACCTTTGAATAAGTATTCCGTAGTATTATTAACTGTAATTTTTTGTTTTATCTTCCTTATTTTAATAATAGGACCGCAACCTATAGGGACAGTAATGTTTGCAATGATCTCCTCATCTGACCAGTCTGCGGGCACACCTCTAACAACTCCCATTCGGGTGATATTGAAAGTAGGAATAAAAGCTTTAAATTTCTCCATTAGTAAATTCTGATTAGATAGGAAGGTATTTGCAAACATGTAACTGGAAAATTCCATGGAAATTCGATTTCGTCCTATCCTTTTTAAGCTACCATTGACGATACCTTGAATATTGTTTCGTTTTAAAAAACGGCCGAAAGAAACAGGGTGAAGGGTTACTCCATCATTACTGGATGATGTTTCTCTTTGAACATGAACAATGTATGGAGAACGGTCCAGAGGTTCATACGACACGCGACCGATAGGAATACGGGTTGACGGATCATTGGATACCGGTGAGTCATTAGATACCTGAGAGACTTGCGACCCATGAGGAGCCTCAGATTCCTGAGGGGCCTGATGTTTCCGAAGCTGTGTACTTTGGTCTATTTCGTCTTTTAATAAAAGACAGTGGCAGTCATTTGGACTGCTTTCCTTTCCTTGTCGTCTTTTTTTCTTGTGGCAAGTACTACAAACGCGACGTGGAGTAGCTCGTTTGCGACTTTTATTAGAAGTCGGTGCCGAAGTAGAGCAATCAGTGTCCATTGATGACTCCAGCACATCTATTAATATGTCCATGCTAGTAGGTTTAGTGAAATTTTCTTGTTGAGACCTTTCAGGGGGAATCGTGCCCCCTGGGTCGTCGGGCGGATCGCCCATGGCGCCAAAAAAAATTAAAAGACTTACCGATGTGAATACAGCTAACTACACTTTTAAATAATAAACTATACAAGTAAGTTATAAGATATATACAAATTATACTAAGAAAAACCAATCCTTATCGCGAAAATAATAATTTTAAAATTTTAGCGCTGAAAACTACGTCCTCTGAACACGGCGTTTCCCGCCCTTTTCAGACTGACATTGACAGCCGGAACAGAACAGATGTATTTTTCATTCATTCGATTTGTGATTGGCTTTTCGGCGGGAAACGGGAACGGGACAGTTGCTTTCTTCATTGTGTAATCTAAATAATTAATACGAAGTGGTGTTTTGTGGTTAATGATCGCATTAAGTTAGTCGGAAGACATTCGCGAGTGTTATTATATTGGAGTATTCAATGAACAAAGTGTATCTGCCTATTTTCGCTTCGTGCCGGGAAGCCGCTTCATAACTCAAAAGTTTATGCGGACTTTTGAGTTAATTCGTTTGGGGTTCGGAGTAGGAGTCTACTCCGAGGGTGGGGGCTTAGGTTTCATCATCATCACCTTTCATCATTTCATTAATCATCAAGAAAAAAAATACGTCAGACATGGCTGTATGGGCATAGTTCCCTTTGCCTTACCCTTCGGGGAAAACCAAAACAAAAAAAAAAAAAAAATCGATTTGTGATTTGATTTTTCTTTTAAAAATACCTAGATTAGTTTTTGTTTTAGTAAATAGAGCATAAGTTATTATAATTTCATATCCGTGTTAACGTCTAGTTACTTAGGTATTAATTTTAGTTGCATTAAAATGAGATTACCTTTTTAACTACTGTAGAGTACTCAGTGAAAGCGCTATACAGAAACAAAGTTGTTACCTACTTGTTTATTAATGACAAAACAATATTCATTTTATCAGATATTTTTATAAGAAATTGGTACATTTAACAGGATTATGCCTTGAGGGCACCGACTGTCATAATTTGCGGATTTTCTAAGAAATTAATTATAGTGTGAACAATGAACAAACCCAAAGAGAAATTGTTTATCATTTTTATAATCGTAACATTGATAGTAAGTGTAGTCTATCTGTACTTAAACCACTTGCAAGAAAATCACAAAAGTGCTTTGTGGTCAGGTGAAAGATGTTCCTCTGAGTTGAAGTCTGTGAAGTATCAATTAAATGGTAAAGTGTTTTCATCTTGTTTAAGTTGGTTTATTAATGTCAAATGATTATTCTTTCAGTATGTCATGGTCCACTGAATTGTGCAAAGAAAATGTAAATAAAATGTGTTTTGTAGACTTTCTTTAAACAGTTATTTTAGTATCATAGTCATGTGAGAGACAAATTAATTGACAAACTATATTACTATTTTTGTTTTTATATTCAATGTTTCTTTAAAAATAAAAACCACACCTCACCAACCCGCATTAGAGCAGCATAGTGGAGTATGCTCCATACCCCCTCTAGTTGATTGAGGGGAAACCTATGCCCAGCTGTGGGATGTATATAGGCTGTTTGTGTATGTATGTATATAAAAACTTACATAATGTTTGCAGTGGTAACTGATTACAAAAATCGTTTGGACAAGTTGCTGACAGAGACACAGAAGACTCATGAGGCTGACAAGGCACGGTTCAAAGATGTTATGGAGAACTGCATTGCTATGAAACAACAGTCTTCTATATGCCAGGTAATAATCTATAAAACAAAAACATAGCACACCAGCATCCCCAAAGAGTTGGGCAGAGGTGTATTTAGTAATACACCTACTCGTTGCTTGGGCGAGCCTATTGCGTTTAACTGGGAAAATCCTGAAAACCATGTGATATCCATATTATTAAATCATTTATTTTTTACTACTTGCCACTATGCACCATCATTTTATAATCTGCCTGTAATTCAGTTAGTAATGTACCTACACAATATTTACAGCAATACATACAAATCCTCATTCAAAATTACTTTTACAAAATAAATATCACAAAGTAAAAAAGTTTTAATTACTATACTTCAGCCAGTTTCAATAACAAGATGCCAGTTTTTTAAAATTAACACATATAACTAGCTGTTGATAAATGCTAAATTAATTCAATCAATGTATAAAACACTTTTTTGTATTGATATGCAGTTTGTTAACATAATTATCATGTTCCCTGTATTCTACATTTTCAACTGCTAATGCTTTGCATCTTCTTTGTATTTCCAGAGCCAGTTCGAAGATCTACAAAGTGAATGCAAGAAAGTCAAAGAAGATTATGATAAATTGATCAAAGAATCGGAAAAAATAAAGTCACCTAGATAGTTGAACTTTGTTTGCTTTATGTTTTACTCCTTGTAAAAATGAGCAACTGAGTAGATTTCTAAAATGCAAACAAATATTGCTATAGAAAAATGTAAAGTGGAATAATTCTTCTATTGTGTGGGTTGTGTGTGAGGTGGATTACCAACCTCATCAACCCTGATGTCAGGGTTATATTGTTCCACCAAAGCCCCCTGACATGGCTCATTTACCAACTCCTTACTTACATCAGTAAGTATTTACTGGGACCAACGGCTTAACGTGCTTTTAGAAGCATGGATCATCTTACTTTCGGAAAATCAGGTGATCAGCTTGAGACGTCCTAACCAAACCAGGGATCACAAAAATTTGTTGAGGGTGTTGGGACCCTCGGTATATACGTTCCGGCTTCAATAGATAGGTATGTGTAGCCACACCATTTGGTGATCGAAATTATTATTTATGTCCATTTTTGTCGTAGATTTCATCAATAATTGAAAGTAAATACATTATTATTTTACCACTTGTGGCATAAATAAAATGAATATATGGTATTCAGAAATAATGGGAATTGAGAGAAAGACTAATTTATTTATGTTTTACACTGAATGCGCTATACGTACGCCATCTGGGTAACGGATTAAAACTGGCTAGGGTCCCGACACCCTTAACACAAATCCTAACTTTCTAGTTACTAAATACGCCAAATAGATAAGATTCTATGAAGAATTAATATTTTTAATTAGTATCTATCAAGTATAACCACAGAAATAAAACTTAGCATATATTCCGGTAGGTGGCAGTAGTAGAAGCAGTTTTGTTGGAAGAGACGACTACATATAGATGGCGCTGTTTTTCAGCGCGCGCAATTACTGTGAGATCAAATATTCGAATCAGACGAAAGAACATCGGTGTTCAATTTCAAAATTCGAACATATAAACTAAAATTATAAAATATAAAAACAACAGTCCGCGTGCAGCCTTCACTTTAAACTATAATCGGGGACGGACGTAGGTATAGAACGGTTACTCTAGGTACTACGTACCTATTCCTTATTCTGTGACTAGGGCATACAAAAAAACATTAGTAGAAAGCGTTCAGCTACTCATTATCTTCCAGCGCATGTCCCTCGTAAAATGAGATTGTGTTCTTTGATCATAATCGACCATTAACGCGATGGGCCGATCACTTGTCACCCTAAGGTTCATCACACATGTCTATATTAGGACTTAGTATCAATTGTGGCTCTGCGAACACCATTGGGGCTCACGGGCGCATGTCGACGTATCTAACCAACATTTAAATTTAAATTAGCGGTCGTTTTCAAGTTTGTCCGGCTTATTATGTTTCATATTATTTGGGTGAGCGTTACACAATGTATATGTCTAGGTAAGTAAGATACCAGTTAGCAAAGTTGCAATATAACGTTTCGATCAACTTGTGTAGCACGAATCGATGTTGACGTAAGGGTATCTTACCAATTCGTTATCGAAATGTTTTTACAACTTAGCTTACTCCCCTGGGGTAGGAGGTCCGAGGAATGTAATCAGTCGAACTGACTTTGTTTATCATTATTGTCTACGGTAGAATAATCTACGGTAATAGCCTCCGTGGTCTTGTGGTTAGAACGTTAGGCTCACGATCTGGAGATCCGGGTTCGGACATTGTCGAATTACCCGACTGTACGAGATAGTAAGTTGATTCCGTGCTTCGAAGGGCATGTTAAGCCGTTGGTCCCAGCTATTAGTCGTATTAACACATCCACCAACCCGCAGTGGAGCAGCGTGGTGGAGTATGCTCCATACCCCCTTCGGTTGATTGAGGGGACGCCTGCGCCCAGCAGTGGGACGTATACTTATAGGCTGCTTATGTTATGGTATGTAACAGTATATCTTCTCGCCTGTGGGTTTGGTAAATAAGAAAGATGAGGCCCCTATGACTTTGTTAAAACACTGTTTTGTTAAAAAGAGCAAAATGAACCAACATTCTTGATTTACCTACTTATTTAACTGTTGCATTTTTAATTTCGTGTTTTGATGTTTAGTAAAAAGTAATTAGTTAGACTAGTTGGAAACTACCCTATTACCTACCTAGGTATCAGTTTAACGATTGGAGATCTCGCAAGAGTTAAGTGCTTGTTCACACTAGCGATTTGTCCGGCGAGTTTTTAGCGATTTAAGCCCTAAGGGCCCTAAGGGCTCACAACTAGACGACGCAAGCAGTAGGCACATAATATATTAAATATGTTTGAGCTTCAAAATTATATTGTTTTCAGGTAACTTGTGGTTCTGTCCACCCTGCACCCCGACAGATGACTTGTCTGTCTGTCTGTCTGTAGATGTCATGCATGTCCATGTGGTTTAAAAATATGAATTTGAAAATTTAATTCTTAGATCTTATAAGATATTATTATACCTACATCTGGAATTTGAAATATATATTTTCTATTGACGACTGGTATGACATTAATGAAAAGTAGAATGTCAATACTATACGCAAGCTAGATAACCGTATTTTATATTTTAGTCATGTTACGGCAATTCACGTTATTTTATCTACAAAAAAACTGCTCCGTAAAAGATTCGTACTTACTTATTACTTACAAAGAACGGAAATGTGCTAATCTGCAGCCTAGAGCACCGATTTTATAACGATCTCTCGCTTATCCGGGTCATCCCATTTTTTGTCCTGTTACTAGCTAGACAAACAAACGTCGTCGCACGCATTGCCCAAGTCAACACTAAAGCTACGACTTCCGTCTCATGTTGATAATTAGTATGATAAATGAACGGGACCGTTGTATATTCGATGACATCGTCGCAGTGGTGCCGAAACATTGTGTCAATAAATTGTTTCGTGGAACCTTTGTAATATTAATCCTTATCTCGCGTCATTTTATCCAACGCAGCAGGTAGGTGTTAGAGATGGTAGGTGAGCAAAAATTTAATCTCATTTCCTATAATATACCTATAATTATGAATATGAGAATATTAAAATGTTTTCAAAGCATGTGTAGCGTACGAGTACGCTACACATGCTTACTATTGTCAAATTATTCGAGTCTTTGAGTAGCTGGCTGTCTAAACAACGAGTACCTACTGTTGCCATCCCTGAAGTGTGATTGACAGTTTAATAATATGTATTACTTTGCAGTGGGGTTCTACCTTGTGCTTCGACTTTATGGCGGCTCGAAACGACAGTTGTGCGAGACAATGGTGTGACGCTGGGGCGAGGAATGTCCCAGGGCGAGGGCTGTGGCAGGGCGCCCTGGCGCCGCCCCGGCCGGCTGGGCGTGCTGCCCTCCGCGCGGCGCCCGGTGCGAGCGGGATGCCTGCAGCTGCGCCCGCGCGGAGCGACAGAGATGCCGCAGGGGGGCGGAGCCCGCGCGCCGCGTTGTGCCGCTGGAGCGCCCACGACACTGCTCATTCGCTTCTCGTTTAGCGTCCGCTATGTAAACGTCTCTTGTTGTGAATCTAAACAAAATCTGTCAGTCGTCGTTTTGTTGCCGTGGGAGCAACGTGTCGAGGGATTCGGGCTCGCGATCGGAACATGTTTTGTCAGTGAGCGTAGTCCGGCATCATGCACGCGTTGTTCGGCGAGCAGAGCCCGTACGCGTACCGCGGAGGAGCTGCCGGAGGGTACTCCGCCAGCGTCACGCCCTATGCCTATGAGCAGTACCGGTATGGCTATGGGGCGCCCTACCTGCACCCGCACCAACAGCACGTCGGCGCCCCCAAGGACATGGTGAAGCCGCCCTATTCCTATATAGCACTCATTGCGATGGCTATTCAAAATGCACCAGACCGCCGCATTACATTAAACGGCATCTATCAGTTTATAATGGAGCGATTTCCTTATTATAGAGAGAACAAACAAGGCTGGCAGAATTCAATCAGACATAATTTAAGTCTCAACGAGTGTTTCGTGAAAGTGGCGCGAGACGATAAAAAACCAGGAAAAGGCAGCTATTGGACGCTTGATCCTGATTCGTACAATATGTTTGATAACGGTTCGTACTTGAGGCGGCGGCGTCGCTTCAAGAAGAAAGACGCTCTGAAGGAAAAGGAGGAGGCCCTGAAACGGCAGCATCAGCTGCAGCAGGCGCAGGAGGCGCTGGCGGCTCAGGAGGCATTGAGCGCGGCTGATGCGCTGGGGCAGCCGCGCGACGTCAAGCCGGACGTGAAGCCGCGCATCTTCGAGTGTCGGCCCAAGCGCGAGCCGGGCGCAGACTGTGCGCGCTACGACAAGCCGGCAGACGCTCTCGATGACTTTAGTGAGCCTCGATTGCCACCGTCAGCCGTATACTGCTCCCCACAGCCGTATTCGCTAGCCGCGGAGGAGTTCCGCGCAGCCACATCGGGCTGGTACACGGCGCCGGAGCCGCCGGCCGAGCAGCTGCCGCCCGCGTTCCGCGACCTGTTCGAGCCGCCGAGCTGCCAGCTGGCCGGCTTCCGCGGCGGCTCTCCGCCCACCGACGCGTATCGGGCCTCACCCCCGCCGCACCACCACTATCGCACGCCCGCGCCATCTTACTACCACCACCAAGCCTGCGTCGCCGCCGCGCCCGCTCCAGCCCACAAGTCTTACTGAGACACTGCCCCCAGGTAAGCTTCTTTTTCCACTTGTTATTTGCTGTGCGAGTATTAACAGTGTATGCGCTGGCGAAATATGCTATGCGAGTTGCGTGTTCCATCCCTGCGGCCGGGGGGTGGACGGTATCGGTGCATCGGGGCACTTGGTGACGTGGTTGTGGTTGCAGGAGGCCGGCACAGTACGGCGCCGAACGGATTTAGCCGCGCGCGTCAGTTCCAGAGCGGATAAATATAGCGCAGTAGCCGGAGTTGCCGCGGAGGCAAGTGGCGGCGCGTCGATAACAACTGTTTACAGATCGGTGGCCGACCCTGCCGCCTCTCGCAGCGTCTGATCTGTAGGTACGTCGATATTAACATGTGTTGGGCCTCTGATAGTTGCCGGCGGGTGCGAGGTGCGCGTGAATAACGCTGCCGCTAGCGTGCCGGCGTCGGCGCAACGCCGCCGTAGCCGTCGCCGCACGTCGCCTGCGACGCTATAGCCAATCCTTATCAGAAGCTACACTTACTCAATAGATCCTTATTAAAAAATGTCTTTTGATTAGGAGTGAAAGTTTAGGTTTAGGCCAACTTCATGCATTCTTTAAATAGGTACAGGTACGTAAGGATGCATGCAAAAGTGTGCAGCCGTTCCGAAACAAACATTGTCAATATTCAATAGGTATTATTTAGTTTATCGTAGAGGTACCTAATATTTGACACCTACCACATCTTTCATTTTCAACGACACTTTCATAATGTTCTTTTAAAAATTTTTACGTTCTTGTACACTTTTACATTTGTACGCCAGTGTATTGACTGGTATGAATAAAGTCTACGTAGGTAGTAGATACCAACACATGTTTTGGTTTTGTTGGCATAAGTAATTTGAGTATTTATCAAACAATGCTTAAGTAAAGCATTAGGTATTTATTAGATAGGTGTAATAGGTCCGGCCAATTAAGTGCTGTAGTTAATGAGGAACTGTCCAAGCTACGTTCCCCAAAAATAATATAAATAGCGCTGTCGAATCTAACATTTAACGTGATAATCACCTATTTTCTCATTACTAGGGTACATAATTATTCAAAAATATAATGTAATGGCAGAAGCATATATAAAAATGGTTGCTTCATATTTGGATCACATTATGTATAGAATTATATTCCTTATACCTATATTGCTTCTCTTTATTTTGACCAGAATAATAATGGGTGGAAGATGTAATTATGCCTGGGTGTAAAAAAAGGGTAATCATTTATACATATATAAGTTCTCTTTACAGTGCCTCATTGAACATTTAATGTAACACACTACCAAACTTAGATAATCACCTATTATATATATACACGTTTCTAGAAATATTTATAACTCGAACGTAATAATAATATAAAATTATGCAATAGAAATGGTAGGTGTATTTTTGTCAATAGTTGCACTATTTATCATCTGCGTATTAGTTCAACTGAACTTCATTGATTAAAATCATCAAAATTTAATAAACAATTAGTTAAGTATTCCAAAATTGTGTAAAGTTAGACGTGATAAACCGTTTGGTTTGGTTGTCTGTTTAGTGTATGTCAAGCTCTGAGTTGACCATCTGGTGACCAAGTGTAGTCTAACACAAAGTAAAGAACAGCTTTTGTTTAAACTATACACAAGCGTTTTCAATACATTACGTATGGTGTGGCGTGCCATGCGGGCGGTCGGGTTATTTTAGCAAATTTTTTGCAGGTCTAAAATCGATTTTTAATATATTTACGACAAAATTGACAGGCTAGTGCTGCTTACAATCAAATGATTTCGGATTATCGTTTTTTCGGCTCGGTTCAGTTGGTAGAACAAAATTAATATATGCTTACAACAACCCAAAATAGAACTTTTATTATATTTTCCAGTGTTTCGGGTTTTGTTTAAAGATACGACTTTTTCCGTCTGTATCTTGATTTGGAGTAATGTGGAAGAAGGAGGACCATAAGCAGAAGTGTATGCAGAATACAGTGGGACTTAAGTATCTATACTGACATTAGCTTTACTTTCCACTACTCTCATGTCAGCTTTAGCATTCGTAACCTGTTTAGGTATTTTTTTAAATATTTTACTAGTAAGTAGCGTAAATAGTCCATAGTTCCATAGTCTCTGCTTACCCCGGTGGGAAATAGGCGTGAGTTTATGTATGTGTACGTAAATAATTAAATATAAAATAATTATGAAGCAATATGTAGGAAGGTGTTACTGACGACCAAATCCGAGAAATTGACGATGAAAATGCTATTTATTTAAGCGAAATTTTTTGCAGTTACATAGATAGATATTTTTATAGTCACAAAAAAGACTTACTTAGGTACCTATTTTAAAACATTCGTGAATTAAAAAAAATGGTTCAGTCATATTTTGGGGTCCTCATTATCTACAAATCAGCCAGTCTTATAAGTGCGGTCACGAGTACTAATATGTATACACTTTGCAACCATGTCACACTAACTTTTCTGACAAATATTAAACCATAAGCCTCTTTTAATGTCAAATATGATAGTGCGACAGGGGTCTAAAGTGGGTACATGTTATTGCTCATGACTGTTAACTTGGTAAAAGTAGGTTAGTACTTATATTTTATTTCATGAGACTTATTGTTGGTTTGACTCCTTCTTGGCCGCAGCTATAAATGCCGGTAGGTTACAAGTTGCCAAATTTAATGAAACATGCAGGTAGATAAACTTGTCTATTTTAAAATTTGTTAGAAACCTATAGCATTGAAATAATTTCGCCTACTCGTAGTTAGTCGGTCTATGCCCTAGGTATTGCATATTCAAAACATCATACAAAAACCTTTTCCTTATAATTTAATCTGCTTTAGAAGAGTATCTAATTTGATACAAAATTGTCCTATTAGTAAAAAAATAAAAGTTTCAGTACCTGAGTTGAATGAAACCCATATTTATATTTCGTTTGTTATGGGTATACTTCACTTAACCCTGTTAATGTAAACATGTGTTGACTAAAAGCTGCCCGCTGCCACACCCTGGACACTCCATACAAAAATCTCATTTTACCGTGTGCCTGCCTCTCAGACGACGACCTGAGCCGAGGTTCGCGCCCTACTCGGCACCCTCAGGCTTGTTGTCTTGAATGTTGTACCGGGTGAGAGCCTTCAGCGGTCCCCATTTTTTCGGCCAAGTAGTTAATGCCATCTGAGGCAAATCTACAATAAGTCACGACAAATAAAAGTAAAAAACAAAACGCTTAGGTGCGAGCGAGATAGACCGCGCTCTCCCCTTTACTCCTTAGCGGCTTAGGGTCATTTAAGACCCAGAAGGGGTGAGTTCGGCGCCCGATACGAATTGGTGCCGAGCGTTGAGTTACCCCGATACCGACCCCGCCGGCGTGGTCGACGATTTCCCCCAATCAGCGCTTATCGCTATCGACCCACGATTAATTCTTTTAATTATTTTCCCTCTCAGACGACGCCCTGAACCGAGGTTCGCGCCCAACTGAGCACCCTCAGGCCTGTTGTCTTAAACGTTGTACATAATTCTATACATAATGTGATCCAAATATTAAACAACAATTATTTTTGTATACCACTAAATTGTATTTTGGAGCTTTTTTTGTATCCGAGTAATGAGAAAATACGTAATTATCACGTTTAAACTGAACAACGCCATCTAAATTGTTTTTGGTGAACGTAGCCTGGTAGGTTCCTCATTATGTTTTGAAACATTAATACGAAGTCCAATAATTTTTTTAAATTTTAAAAAAGTCAACACCGTCACATTCGTCGCCATGAAATGGTCATATTTCATGAAATAGCCAACTTAAGTTGACCATATCTTAAAAACGATATTAAAATCGACTATTCGATATGGCTGATTGAGACTGAATTGCACAGCTTTTCAAGTTAAATAAAAAAAGAGAACCCAAAATTACCTATTCTTGTTTCCTTGTGATCTTGAATTTGTGGATCCGCGAACACGAGTTTTTTACGAGACATTTTAGCCAACGTACAAAATAACAATAAGCTTCGTACACATTTTCAGCTTATCATTATGTTATGATTTAAATAACATTCATGTATAAAACTGACTGCTTAATTTATCTATGTGCCAGGCCAGGGACATAGGTACTGTTAACAAAAAAAAAACTCCATAGCTAAAAAATTTACAAATTAAATGTAAGTATTTTTCTTTCTTATAAATGACGCTCCATTGTGCAACATTAAGTAAATTTATAACAACTACCTAGAACAATAAGTTAGTACGGAAACGTAATTACTTATTTAGATAATAAGCAATAAACTGATTAGATTCCAGTTTATAGCTTGCTATATAATCATAATGATACTGCCAAATTGTTAGAAAGATCTTGCTCATTGTTTTAGTGTACATTCTCTACTCGTAATGTGGGTATGAATTGATTTTCTCGTCATGTGCTGTTAGGCAGGTTTTCGTCGAAAACCATTTTTCTATTCAGGGATAATTTTTAAGGTGATAATTTAGAGTTAAGTTTCCTCCCCCCGTAAATCTAAAGCTTTTGATTTCTTTTTTCACTTTTTCACGTAAAATCAGTAAAAAAATAATCACAGCTGAGTAAGCTTTACAAGTCAGCGTAGTTGACCAACTTATGTTGTATGTTTTTATATAAAAGTTGTAGCTATTACTTTAAGTGACTCTGGCTATCAAACTTTGTAACAACCGCTTGCCCGTAATCGCTATCACGTATACGGTTTAGAACTACATAGTAACACATTATGGTTTAGAACCTTGTTGCGTTGACATACCTATTTGACATTTAGTTACTTATTACTTGAAACGCGATTCCTTATTTAAAACCTACGAATAAATGATTATTTATTACGATGAATTACCTATTATTTATTCGTAGTGTAAAACTAGTTTTTGCTAAAGAGGCCTTTGTTAATGCTAGATTTTTCAGCGGTCAGCGAGAGCCACATCCAAGTTCTAGTTTTAAACGAGAAAAAACGCGTTTTCACTCAAAATAAGACGAGTTAATGCTCGTGATCACACACGTCGTGTTACTCAAAAATATATTATAACTTAGATATTATTATTTCAAACTTTCTTTGTGAAGTTGGATTTTTAACTCCTTCAGTTACCACCGTCGTATGACCCGTTTTTAGATGTTATTAGCCGTTAAACCTTAAACTTAACTATTCTTAGTTAGTATTGAAAGAAGGCCTCTCCTACCGCATAGATAATTATTGTGATAATCAACTACGGAACCCTATAATGCGCATGGACCGACCCGCACTTAGCCGGTTTTTATAGTAACACGAAACGAAACACGAAAGTAAACAAGTCAAATACATAAGTTATAACACGAGACGACACATACACAAAATCAAAATAAAGTGTACTATGAAAAGATTTTTTTTTTTAATTTTGAAATTTTGTTTTCAATTGGTACTTAATTGTTCAGTGAATATAAATCTACGGGAAGATTTTATAGGTCTGCTAAAGTGGTAGGTACCGTCTTTGTTACAGAAAACAAATTATCTAATGTTAATTACATACTAAATTAATTAAGGAAGTAAGAAATTAAATATATTCTTCACGTCTTCACATTGTGAAAGAAATATATACCTAATTATCACATAGCATCCAATCCAAATAAAGGAAAGTATAGGTCTATATTTCATTTTAATTTTGGATATCAGATTAAAAGCTATTAGGAATCCGTTAATCCTGTTTACATTTTCTGTCGCCATGGACAGAATTTTTCAGCCGCTTGGATTATCTCTGGTTAGGGATTGACGGTGAATAAAGTAAATACGAGAAATATTATATTAAATGATTCAGCATATTTTTAAATGTTTGTGAATAACATTACTTCGATTGGATTCCTCTTGAGGTTAATGTGCCTCTGACTAGTCCGATTGGGCACTTAAATGTGTTGTCATGAGCTTACGATTAGGTTAAAAGGTTCAAAAGACGACAAAACTATAAAAACTGTAAAATATTAAACATCAATGCGATGAAACTGACAGACAGATATACTTATGCACTACAACATACTAAGTATTACATCATCATCAATTTAAGAGCCACGCTCTTGTCGGTGCAGCATACTTACTTAAATTTACTTAGTTGAAGTAGGTAAAAACGGTTTATAGAGGAACGTCGTGAGGAAAGCCACATTCCCGAAAATACGTTTCGGAGGTATGTGACCTAACCTGTATAGGGCTGGTTTTCCCTTCGGGTTGGAAGACCAGAGCCGTCGTAGTCGCTTCTGTGAAAAACCGGATCTATCACATCTTCAGGTTAGTTAAGCGGACCCTGTGAACACGGGATGGAAAACGCCAGAGAGATGATGAAGCTCGTAGAAATTAAAAGAATGTCGTAGGTAATAAGCGTTATTTTTTTTAGAGTGTATAAAATAAAAATATCAAACGGAAATATCAAAGTTTACGGTATTAAACTTACAATGCATTTATTTGCATATACTCCTTTGTTTATGCTAGTATTTTCAGGCATATTAATGAAATAAATTACCTTTTATTTAAATGTTTTTATTTGTGAATCTATAGATTTTTGCCTCTGTATACATTTTCGACGAAGACATAATTTTAACTTTCATCGAGTTATATTTTCCAAAAGGTTTTGGTAGACTCATCGCGATGTTCGTGTCGAAAATGTACAGTAAACAGTGCGTTAGGTTGACAAATAATTACACCTTTTTAGATCTTCAATAAATCTTTTTATTTTCGTACGCAAATTATATTGTTGGCAGTCTCTTTTGTATACTGCCATCTTACATCAGATACACACAATATTATAGTTTTAAACCGTTTAAGTAAGGGATTTTAGTAATTTTATTTTCTATTGTCCTAGGTGTGAACGTATGAGAAGACAGCGAGAGGCGGACTGCAGGGGATACAAGAATTGTTCTCAGTAATGAGATAGGCAGGTACAATGCTGCTAAGTTTAGTGTGGACGCCATAGTGACTTCAACTGTTGCGCTTACGAACATTGTTGCGAAGTATGCGCTGGGTTTAGGTCCGTTAATAGCCCTCCAGGAGTTTACTGATATCGGGACATCACACGGATTAAATAACGACACAAACATACCTTTAAACTATATATAACTGTCTGTAGACGTAATGATGTTTTATCGGACACCTATTGTCGATATAATATAATAGTCATTATTGTAAGATAATGGGTGTACATTTTATTGCTGTATTCAATATATTTTAATATTGTTCTACAGGAAGATTTTCGAATTGTTTCGAAACAAATTTTAACTGGCTGTATTGATTTACAAAAGTTAAATTTTCTTTTTAGACTACTGATAACGATACTTATAAATAAATATGCTTCAGTATTATTATATTACAGATGTTTAATTCGGATTTATGATTTGTATATAATTTTAATAAAATGTACGTCTACTGACTATCTTAAGTTAAGTTGTGAATGAGTATAAAAACAAAAGTCCAATATATTTTAAGATACAATTTAATGAATGTCCAGACAATGCGGATTGTTGGATATTCAGTGGACAGTCATCATACTGCTTTACTTAAATATACATAGTTAAACTTGTTTAGTAGGTGTATGGTAGATTATAATGGCACTTGAATATAAACCTAAAATTTGACAACGCAAAATTAAAACTCAAACAATAAATGACAATGGAATTAAATTTGTAAATATCTTGCTTATGAAATCTTTTTCCAACACAATAAATATTATTAGTACCTTAATAAAATCAAAGTTAGTGGGTACCATATTGATTTTAGTACATCATCAGTATTCTAGTCTGTTCGTATATTTTTAGTACAACGTGTCTTTTGAAAATACAGGAATTTAGTAAAGGTTATGGTGTCACTTTCAGAAATCCACCACGCTATGCTAATTATTTACTAAGTAGGAAGGTATTAGTGGAACGTTCAACCAATTTAAAAAAAAAAACTTTTAGAATGGTGCTACCTATCTGCCGATCAAGTGGAAATAAAACGATATGCACCTAGTACAATTCAGGTTAAATATATAACAGTAGTGTACATTACATATTTCTGAACAGCTTACAATTTTACAGCAAGCCACATAATGTCTACCTACCTATCGAGATAAGAGAGTGGGATGAAGTAAAAACTCAATATACACAGAGGAGTCCGTGATTTTTATAAAAAGCGAGTTCACAAGTCCCGCCCCGGATCTCTTATGGCAATCACAGCCTCTGTGTGCACTGAACATAAGTTGTCCAATAAAATTATTACAAATTTTAATTTATTGACCCATTTGTTTTACATATATTAGATAGGTAGATAGATAGAAATACCTACTAAGCTTATAATTCGTTTATTTCGCTTGCTAAACTTAAAGATTTATTATTCATATGTAATATCAGCAGAGGTCCGTAAATTAAACTTATACTAAATCATTCCAATACAGTAATACCTAAAACTGTTCTCAAAAGTAATCTTGTATTTATCTTTCATAGCCTACTATACATAGCCATATTCAACGTTATATTTAAACTGTGGATGTTACATTTATATTAAGTAGAGTAATATAGCCAGTAGTATTAAACGATAAAATAATGTAGGCATAGTATCCCACAGGAAATTTAATTTATTGGTCCTAAACATAATGATAAGTAAGAATCGATGGAAACGTGCTACAGGGGTGCTGCCGCTCCGTTGCGACATTGGAGCTAAGTCGTTTTATTTAGAGTTATTGCGACGTCTTGGCACTTTAAGCTTCCGACGACGCATCGGAGCGATAACATCGTGTGGCACATCGTTTATAAGTTTTGTTTTACGTTGAACTGAGAAATATCTGTTCACTTAGTTGTAACTTTAATACAGTGTGTTCCTTTAAACTCGATCTCAATCACGCTGGACTTCATAATTATTATACAGAGTGTTAGTGACATGGTAACGAATACTGAGGGAGATGATTAGGCTTTGGTAGTTTACGTCGCAAAAAGTATGGTAGTAAATAATTAAAAAAAAAAAACACTTAAATTTTCATGAATTTTCCGAGAAATTCCACTTGATATCAACTCAGAATCGGTCTGCATCATCTACTAAAGTTTTCTTTACGATGTCACTAACACCCTGTATTATTTATTTAATATCCACATTCACTTAAAATAGAATAGTATCCCGTATTACACGAATACCTATGTAAATATGTCTGTAGTGCTGGAGTATAATTAAGTTATAGTGACGAATTTCTGTAAAAAATGCGTCAGTTGGTTTTGAGCAGTGTTCGATTCAAAAATTTGCGTAAGTCCACTTGCGTATAACAATAAAGTAAGTAATTGGTTTTCGCTCCATGGACTCGAACCTTATGTTATGGTTCTATGACGATTTCGTGCAGATGATCACGTTTAATACTACAATTGGCTTTCATTAACAAGATATTTTTGTAATAATAGATATTATTTTTCAATTAAGTACTGAAGTAAATAATTTACCACGGAATAAAAGAGGTTGGAAATAGATTTCTTTTTGAAGTGACTTATTGTAGATTTGCCGCAGATGGCATAAACTATTTGGCCAGAGAAATATAAAGACACTAACGCCCATTTTGCATGAGAACCGCTGTCGCCGGTTCAACCTTATTCTCTTTTATTTACTTCTACTCCTGCAAACTACGATAGCTCTACTACCGCCGTGTATTTTATTGGATGTAATTTTATCATTACTATTCGTAAGATACTGCATACAAAAGTATTTATTTGATAAATAGCCGATCTTACTAAGGTTTTTATCTTTCCTGTGATAAGGAGGGATCTCCTTGCGTCATAGTTGATATTTAATTTTTTACCCTTAAACTTATGTTGTGCATTCATGCATAGCACAAGATGACTTTTAATATAATTTCGCGGAGCTTCGTGAGTAGTAAAGTTTGATGATAATACGTAATTTACCAATACTGATGCATAGTTTAAAGATATTCGTCTGAAGTGTAGAATTTCTTTAACGTGTGCCGATAATTATTCAAAGAAAAGAAATCATTGAAAGTGTACACTAAATTGTGCTATATTTTAATTTAAGCAATCAAATCTTAGACGAAGTAATCCTAGTTAATGACTTTGTGATACCTAATTATTGTAATTGTGTGTACATAAATGTATTTAATAAATGTTTATTTGTATTTTGCCTATTATTTGGAAATCCTTTTCACTGCGAAATGAGAGTTAAATGGGCTGGGTTACTTTATAAGGTGGTTACATAAATATCTTAAACATCCATCTATATGTATTTACAACGCGCTGTTTGTAATTAAAACTAAACTTTCAGCCTACGTACATATATGGTCTAATTGGGCAAGTATTTCGAAATAATACGACTAATTTGTTCCCCCTAGAGAAATAATAGATAAAATCATGGTACCTACGTCTTTTTTCTATAAGTATTTAATACTTATAATAAATATCAGAAGAAGGGAATTAAGCACTCGTTGATGTCTTTTGTATTGAAGCAACTAATACGACAACTAGAAATTGTAGATCTATTATTTTATTCAAAAAATTACAAATTATAATTTCATACATACTTAATAGTTATTTAAAATACATGACATAAGCTCACGACTCTCCAATTGGGGTAGTCAGAGTTACATCCATCGCAAGATGAACTAAGTATCCACACCTCACCGAGCTTCCATTAAAATACCTTTAAAATTAAAATCAGATAAAAACTATCATTGCTTCTATTGGTAATCATGGCATTTCCGAATACATTTCCAAGTTCATAAATTATTAGATTTATTGTGTTCTAAATTTGAATTCAAAACTAAATAAGAAGGAATGACAAAGCACTTTTTTGAATTTGTTTTACTAGCATATTGTACATATTTCTGCTTTTTACTGCAATCAGCATGGTCATAAATGTCAATGGAAATATTTTAAAAGTATGTACTGCCCTCTGGCAGGTACCAGGTTACAGTCCCCGTGACCGTCCGTCCTGCATTGCATGCAACAACAAAAAAGAAAATAAGTAGGACGGAATAGACATAATCCGTCTGTCTGTGGTATTGTGAGCAAACGAGAGGTGACGCTGTAAATTGAGTAAGTACCGATGAGACAAAATTCATCGACTCATCTCTCGTATCAACAAGAAAAATATTATCGTTATTTATATCACTAGATGTGTGTACTTACTTAGTCAGCAGTAAAAGACTAATGGTTGATATCCAGGTTTCTTTTTGCGGAAATTATAGTATGGGCATGGTACTCTATAATAGGCTTGTTTCCAACTAGTCAAATCAGTTACTTTTTACTAAAGTTAAAACACGAAATTACTATGGAATTTGTATGAAAAAGCAACCCATGACGTCATAGAAGAACGTGATAAAATGTCGCACTTATTGTTACTTGCATGATTCTTTATTAAAATTCACAAATAAGTTAAATAGAAAAAAGACTAAAGACTAGGTCAAAGATAAGTTATGAATTTCTGATTAATACTTAATAAATAAAGACAATTTAAAGGAAAGGAATTTTCCTTTTTAAAGGAAAGGTTTTTCCTTTTTTCTATTTACTTAACTTATAAATTGTCTTTATTTATTAAGTATTAATCAGAAATTCATAACTTATCTTTGACCTAGTAAACTACCCAATTATTATGTATAGGTAAAACGCCTAGATTTTATGAAGACAGTGAAAGAATACTTAGTATCTACTAGTTATATTTACTGAAATTATGTAGATAGTAAGTAATTTTAACATTATGGTTGGTCAGGAATAAACCAAAGTAAGTAAGTAAGTACCTATATAAATAGGTAAGTAGTAATGTATTTTGTGTCGGACTGTACATCTACCGACAACAAGAAAAACTGAAATGAAATTATTGTGGTTTAGGATGTAGACGGAACACTTATAAATATACAGCTTTAGTAAGTTCATAGTATAAATAGACTAGGTACACATAAAATGACAAGTGTCTCGATACAAACTTTATGAGTTCGAGAAGCGGTCTCGCCTCAATCAAGTGCTGGCACTCAGACCTCGATTCAAACCTCACATACCGAGGAAAACTAAAAAAATCAAGTGTCTTTTAAGCACCAGAGTTGGTCGTACGCAACAATGAATGAATCCATCGACCAGATTCTTGGAGCTGTCGATCCAGCTTATTTACTCAGTAAAGAGACAGGTTAAATGCGTAGTCAGGGGTCAATAGCGAGTGGTTCGTTTGTACCTGCGACTGATTCGAGAGATCTTCTTGTCAGTGAGTGGCGGATCCTTCGGGCTGTCACGCCACCACCCGCGTCGTCATCCACCTATATTTTTTTATGGAGGAAGCTTGTGGAATCCTTAAAGTGACATGACACAAAATGTGTTTAATATTTTTACATAAGATTAGACAATTAAAAAGTACTTTACTGATGTTGTATGTGAAGTAAGTATAAAAAATGGGCAGATTCATTAATTTACAAATTATTGAATTTGTTATTAAATCTCTAAGTACATAAGTACCTCGAAAATATTCAGCGAGATATTCCATGCATGGTCAGATGTCCTCTCATCCTGGATAAATACAGTCAATACTTTAACGTGCCTGATATAATATGTGACCTTTCTAAATAAGTAAAAACATTTATTTTTACTGTCAGGTAGCTCATCACTCAGAAGAAATAAGGCAAAAGTCTTTGGAATTTTCATATAATTAGTAATATATTGAAAAATAAGCAGGAATATTCAGCATTAATTACTACTTCGATAGTATCTTTACGAGGAATACTCAGGAATATTCGGCATCGGGAACACTTACTAAGTAGGCATTTAAAATTTTAAAATTTCCTCCGGAATTGTTTGAGCAACTTTTTTATTTTACAGTCTGAATAGTACAATTCATTCACTATTAATTATGGAATGTAAGAGGTGCTTATTTTGGCAGAGCATACCGTTCCACGTATCGGCCAGTGAACCAATGTATGTTTATTGTTTTTCTAAAACATCAGTGTTGTTATTGGCACAAATTCTATTTGTTTTAAATGGTAAGCCTTGTGTAAACTAGTTGCGTAACCACGACCTTACAACAAATGAGCACCGCTTCCATTCATTAAGGCTGCTTTTCCACCAGAGCTGTACTAGTACTAATATGTATACACTTTGAAACCATGTCACATTAACTTTTTTGACAAATTAAACCGTAAGTCTCATTAAATGTCAAAAATGATAGTGCGACAGGGTTTTAAAGTGGGTACATGATATTGCTCATGACTGTACGAGGTAGCTAAGCGGTGTGCGAGAATCCACCAATAGAATCACTTCATTTTCCCAGACTCGCTCAGCTCAGCTGTTGTGGTGGAAAAGGGTTTAGCGAAGCGAGGTCATTCTACATACAAAATAAGCGAGAAATGTGTGCGAAGGATCGCACATTTGCGCATTTTGACAGCTCCGCTACGCTTCATCGTACGAGACTTTTACCTCGCACAGCTCTGGTGGAAACCCCTACACATTTCCACAGCACAGCTACATATCGTCGTACGACACATTTTACACAGCTCTGGTGGAAATACCGCCTAAGTAGTTTTGACATAAAGCTAGTATTGATTCATCTTTATACTAAAAGTAGAGTGTCTTGTCATTTCTAACACCTTGCGAAATGACGTAAGTACGAGACATAAAGATGCATAAGTACAGATTTGATAGATTGATCTGCGTATGTCGATACGACGGCGTGTGAGTGTGTGAGTATGTATGTGTGTAAGTCTGTACAATACACGATATAGGCACGTATTATCTCATCAATAAAGGTTTAAGTATTTAGTTTAAATCATCAAAGTTCGGGTTCTATATCACTGATTTCGTTCTCTTCTTTTATCGTGTGGGTTGTGAGGTGGAGTACCAACCTCATCAACCCTGGTGTCAGGGTTACCAATGAGCCTCCAAAGGCCCCTGACATGGCTCATGTACTTACTTAAATCAGTAAGTAGTAACCGGGACTAACGGCTTAACGTGCCTTCCGAAGCACGGATCGTCTTACTTTCGAACAATCTGGTGATCAGCCAGTAATGTCCTAACCAAACTAGGGAGCACAAAGTAATTTTTGTGATATGTCCCCGAATCGAACCCGGGACCTCCGGATCGTGAGCCCAGTGCTCAACCATTAGACCAGAGAGGTCGGTGAAATTCCATTTTATTGAACTCATGTTTGAATCATAGATTATCGGTATCACGTGGGTATAAGGATTTGAGCCCGGTTAATTCCAATAGTGAATAGGCTTGCCCCCTATTGCACGGGATTTAAACATTTCTGCGAGGTGTGGGTGTACTATGCACCTCTGCCTTTCCCTTTGGGAATGACGTGATGCTATGTAATGTTATAAAATTTAAACTTTTTACGTAGATCAGACTTAATCTAAACTCGTTATAAATCCAGTTTGTAATGTTGTTTTTGTTTTATGCTAATATAGTATACTTACCTATTTACCTTCACAATCAGGGGGGTTAAAATGGCCACATCGAAGCAATTCATCTAAAAAAGCAATATTGCTATTTGACATTTGTTTGCATTGCGCACTTACTTTTATATGCGCAAATGTCAAATTTCAATATTATTTTTTTCCTTGAATTGCAATATTGCTTTCTCAGATGAATTGCTTCGATGTGGTCATTTTAATACCCATTGTCATAGAGCATTACGGACCTCCGTTCCGCATTATGGACTTGATGTTAATCTTAGCTTCTAGATTGCGTTCAAGATCATGTCAATGTGACAGTTCTTATACATACGTAAAATAGGGACTTGAGCATGGTCTTGAGGGCAGTCTCAGCTGAAATTAGTTTATTAATGCCACCCTTAGCATTTACTATAACAATACTAATGTTTATACGTAGTATATATTAATTCGTAGAAGGTAAAGGGTATAACGGTGCTGACTATTCATATCCGTTTGCAAATTTGGAGCATTCCACAAGGCATGCAGGTGTATAAATATAATGCGTACACACAGATGAGTCAGAAGCGGAGCTCTCCGGATCGAAGGTCAACAACCATCTCATCTGTATGGATTATCTCTGTCTTAGCGCGATAATTTAATCCTTTGTTTATCCAACGCTTCTAATAGTCTCACTGCATCCGACCCGGCCGCATCTGAACGTAGCCATGTATCATACACATAAGAAAATAATCCTCCACCCAAGTTACGACGTAAGTAAAACAACCAACTAAAAAGCTTCGGGAAAGTCTCCATTAAAGTATAAATTATTGCTTTTAAAAACTTTAGCCGTTATAACGTTGTTGAAGTGTATATAAATCTGTGTTATTTATTTTGGCAACATCTCGTCATAAAATTGTGAGTACAGTTAACGCGAGAAATGTCCAAGTTTCATAACGTGTTATTTAAATTGTAGATAGGTATATTTTAGATTAAACATTTCTCTGACTTCTATTTGGCTGGACACATGGGGACTGCTAAAGGTTCACAATCGGTAAGAAATAAGTGGTTTGCTTGACGCTTTTTATTTTAATGTAAGTAGGTACATAGTTCATTTATAATTTGAACTTATGATCGCCCGAATAATGTCCTACTAACACTAGTTTATAAGTCGTTTGTATACTAACATTCTATGGACTTTGTCCGAAATAAACGATTTTTATTTATTTATTTCTGAACCTTGGTAGCCCAGTTGGAAGAAGGCTTGACTTTTATTGTGAGGTCGCAGATTCGAATCCAGAACGAGGCTAAACCAATGATTTTCGAATTTATGTCTAGATCATAAATTATTATAATATGCTCAGCGGTGGAAAAAGGGACCTGTAAAATCTTCAGGTTAGGTAACTGGACCTCGTGTAAACCGGGACAATGCTAGTGAGATGACGATGAATTATTTAGGTAGAGAATGTACACAATATGTAAGTATAGTGTCATTTAGAAACTGTTATTGTAGAAGTACAGCTTAATTTAAAAGTAGATGTACCTACAGATTCTCAGTAGATAAATGTAGCTGGGCTATAAAATATAAAATCTATGTAGGTTACCTGCAGGGCGATAAATGTCCTAAAGAAGTCGATTTGTTATACGGTTTTCTGCTAAATAAGATAATAAGGTAATGTAGACGTGGCGGTTTATTAAAGTAAACAATAATAAAGGTAGGTACCTAATTCTAGCTAGCATGGCTTGCTCTTTCTGATTCAATTATAAACGCTTATAAGCATGCTGACTGCTGACTTCGTAGTCTAGGGGCTCTACATTTAAAAACCTAGCTTGAAACACTAAGGAATAAAATTAAGTAGTATTTTTATCATAACGGTACCGACATGGTTTAAACCTACATCATGAACCCGAATTACTTATTATTACAATGTTAATATATCAACTAATGGCCGCATAATTAGTGGTAGTCGCCATTCAGCGCCTCTCAACGGATTAACTTTCAAAAGGTCTTCATTAGAAACCCGAGAACTACCGCATTCAGCCACCCGCGGTGTAATCGTAAGCAATTTCAATTGACGGTTATCTCACCTCCTACGTTTATATTGAAACTTAGATAAATATTTGGTTTATCCAGTCTAATTTGGCACGGAAAGCCCCGCTGCCCGCGCCGCCGCCGCCGCGCGCGCCCGCCTCTCCCATACCCGTTAATTTAACCCTTTACCCATTTAAGCATACCTCACCTAATCTTTAGGTAAATACATTTTTTTCCTTAGAAGTTAATCAATAATTCAGTTGATGTAGTTTAACAATCGCGTAAGATCTGACTGTTAACGCAGTATTCATAGATATTTAACAGAAAAAGTAAGTAGGTAGGTACCTAGTTAACGTTTCAGACGTTCGTTATTTCATATTTTATACATATTTACAACTGATTGATACGACGTAGAGAAGAATAGCGTCGGTAAAACAGGCGGCCCCGAACTGCGCTGGATCCCGGCTCTCGCTGCGGTCTCCACACGTTTTAGTTTACATTTACATTACTAAGCACTTGTTGAATAAATAAATAAAGACGCCTAAAGTAAACCCTATTAATCGTTGACTTGTAACGTTTACGTAACCGTGAGATCTATGCGCGAACGCAACTGGCGATGCGGAGAGAAATTGATAAAAAGATACAAGGAATTTGGGAGACACTCGTTAGGTAATCATATCATAGGTAAGCATTATATAGAATTAAGAATTGCAAATATGTATTTTATAAGCAAATAAAAGTAAAGTGAGTACCAAACATAAGAAGAAAAATTTTCACATAAACAGTATGAATTGTAAATAGGTTATATATCTTTTCAAGTCGAAACAAACGATGAAAACATAGTTGTTTTGTATCAGCTGAATTTATTTTACGTACATTTCTCCCAAGAACGATTTCCCGTGATCTCGGTTCGGCGAGGCGACCACAGAACACAATTAGGTGTTTTCCCTGAAGCGAAGTCAGTGCGACGGGTCGGGATTCGGCCACCTGCGAACTGTCATTACAAAAATAGTGGCTCACAGAAAGGGTAGGCTAAGACATAGCCCATATGGGCCGGTCGGCCGCCGCCGTCGGAGTGCCACGACGACGTTCCTTTTTTTCTAGTTTCACTTGTAAAATATGATTTATAGTTTTTGTAGTGTTATGTTATGAGGTACATATACGGGAATGGTAAGAGCTTTACGTGAAGTCTCGAATGCGCGGTCAGTAAGTATGCTTACGAAATACCAAATTGAATTGGGAAAATGATTTTTGTAGAGACAAAGTTATTTATTTATTTATACGAACTTCATTTCGGTGTTATTGTCATCTAACAATGCGAAATATTTGGTCAATGAGCGTTTGATAGGTCTAAAAAACTTTGTTAATGTACTAGAGTACATTATCAAAAGGAAATTAACGGGATTTCCCCTTAGGTAGTAAAATACTATGCAATAGTAGATGTTGTATATCTAGCATATGTGACGTGGAATGTGGGTAACGATTTGTTCCACAATAAATCTTGACTTCAACATGAGCACAAATTAGACAACTGGCGTGACAAATAGAGACGGGAATAGCTCCGCTGACAGTCGAACACACGTCGATCAGTTCACATAACGACTGCACTCTAATGGCTTCGCTTTCAATTTTTCATGTTAAATATAAATAGCATCCCGGTACGCCGACCTAATCATGACCGAGTAACCGACAGAATAATATTATATTGTATTGTGTGCGCTGTTTGATTACCACATCCACACGGCCAAGCCGGCACTAAACATCCTGTGAATTATACGAACACTCACTTGTCCCATCTCTGCTCTGTCTCCACTCAGTCTCAAACAATATATTATGTAGTTATGTTAAGTTCAAATATTTGCGTGGGCACTAAAAATATTTGCTTACTTGGTAACCTATATCTCGTCTCATCTGAAACGTAATAGGGTCGTCAAAAAACCAGTTAAGGTAGGGAGTTAGCTCCAATAAATCGATTTTGAAATTGTTTGCTGAAGGGTGGGCCTGAGGTATTTAAAGAACAATTAGTCGGCTGCTTCCCAGCCCCGCGGCAAATATTTGCCTATTCCCGCCAACCCTCGTTTGGGCCTCGCCGCCCTGGGCGTTCGTTGGAAACGGTTTATAGCTAAATGTTTGCCCACTCTCCCTTATGTATTTAACTATAGGTAAACTTCCCCTCCCGACGCTGTCCTGTCAGCTATACATTATTTTTGGTTACGCTGGAAAATATTAATCTTTATTGGTGGCCATTTACGCCTATTGGATAAGTAAATGCGAATAGGTAGGTACTGCTTCCAGTTGTCATTCATTACTTTAAATAATTAAGGGTATTATAAAAGGTTGTATGAGGATAAGTACCTACCTAGTCTAATAATTTTATACTTAAGTAGTTTAAAACTGATTAAATTAAAAGTTGTTGTTTACTTACAGGCGATGGAGACTAGTGTTGTGACAGCTTTGAGGTCAATACAAGAAGGCGCTTAGATTCGAGTTGTTGTTTTGTATAGATACGTACCTAAGAGATAACTTAATGAGTAACGCGTAGACTTTGTAGTTTAGATCTGTCTGTGTACTAATGTTTTGTCTATAATTGATTGAAAGCCGTTACGTTAGGCGGGCGGCGCGGGCGCAGCGGCGGCGGGCGGCCACCACCATGCGCGACCCAGGCGGTCCCGCTCATACTTACAAAAATACCAGAATGTAATTAAATGTGGATAACTTGCGCTTTATAGACGGCTGCGCGCGCGCCTGTGTTTGTTTAGTTTCTTATAGACGTGTTTTTACGCAATCTGGAAGTCGTAAATCGTGAACACCAAATTATGTCGTTTGCTAAGAAGGTGCCTTCGATTTTCATATCATTAACTGAATTTTTTTATCAAACATCATTCTACCTAACTACGTTTTGTCATTTTCCTCTAACATGTAGGTACCCAAAGTAGCTGGAATCTATAAGTTTTACTGGCTATTAATGTGGTAAGTAATTACAAAGTTTATTAATAAGCCACAAAGCATAAACATTTTCATCCTGTGGTTCCTTGATGTTTATCGGAAACCTCAGTGTAAGTATCGGTCGGTGGGCGATCGAAGACAAGTAGTCAATATTCAATTTCGATTAACGTTTTCTCTGATAATAATAGTAAAGTGGGATAACAATAAAAGCGCAACAATTTCGAGGGAGGGTATGGAGTAGTGCCCGGGGGTAATGCGGCGAATAATCCGGCTCGCGCGCCGCCCGGCCGCCGCGCCGCCGCCGCAGGCGCGCCCGCGGCCGCGACACAATACACGCATCCCATAAACTGCAAAAACTAACAATAGGTAGCCTACCTACACACCCAATCTTTCAATCAAAGAAATCACTTTATCTCACGACAGCAAAATAAACCGTGTCAGCCAAAGAACTCCGCAACTTTTTTAAACTTTTGTTTATGGCAAAAAATTAAATGCACCCGATTTAATTCAATTTGTTAACAATAATGCAACTATTAAGTTGGATGCTATTGTTGGTGGTCTCCTGTCAGGTAGGTTGCATGTCGCACAAGCTTAAAGTTATATTTTTTAAATAGTGGCATGCATTACTGAATTCGTTTTTTTTTATTTTAAGTATATTGTATAAGTACCTTACCTAAATTGGTACGCGGAGGAATCTAACCAAAAGTAAAGAGGCTCATAATTAGATTATCACTTAAGTATAACTATAAAGAGGCACTACTAACTACCTACTTATAATTAGCAAATTCTACGAGACCTTTAAAAATGTTTTACAGAAGGGTTACGCGTGGGTTACGCCAATTATTAGAAATAGCAAACAAAAAATTCGAAGATAATTTAAACGATCCTTTTGAATGCGTGTGAGCAGGGCAGTAGTTGCCGGGCTTTCCGACATGGCTTAGCAATGTCTTAAAAAACTTGCAAAAAATCAAAACTGACACGTCATGTTGACACCATTCATGCCGTCCGTCCGGACCCGGATTTTTTGTTTCTTCCTATTTCTATAAAGAGAATATTTCAATATCTTAAACCAATGGCATAAGGTTTAAAAATAATCGGCTGCCACGATGTAGACTGCTTTTTTCTGAGATCTTTCTTAATGAATCCGTACAACACCCATTCATGACACGTCGTTGAGTAAACAAAGACCTTCGTCAAATTTTAAATCAAATTTTCTATAATAACTAATAAAATGTGTTGGCGGCTAGAGAACTGAATGGTCCGGTAAAGTAGTTAGTTGTAATAGTTGCCTATTATTATTGAACTATATTACGAACTAACGTATATGTTCTTTTACCTTTGTTTTTCTCGCCGTTGGACCTCTGTGTGATACGCATCTACGTATTTTAAAGTATAAGTATCTTACACCATCTATAACTATATTTAATATTTCACTTGTCTACACCCCAAGTATAGTCTACTAAAACAGAAATATTAGCAAGTATTTTTTAATGAAGTGATTTATTTGTCTGCAGTTTGTCTTAATACAATTGAAATTAATAAAGTGACAAAGCGCTGGATGTGCGGCGGTGCTAGCGGTTGATTCCGCGGGCACAATGCGGGGATTAGTGCAGGTCTCGCATTGTCCACATTGTTCACTTCACGGTTTATTCAGTGTGCACCAGATCAGCGCTCACGCTCCGCCGGCGCCGCGTTATCACGCCGCACCAACCATCACGCACACCACCCACCCCTTCTTTCTTTATACTCTCGCAACTGGGGATCAGCATATTTTACACTTCATTGTGGCAGCTCGATTGACTCATCTATCGTGCGAGCCACACATGAACCGCGCATTAATTTTAAAATGGCTTTGTACCTAGTCTTTTATTTATATTCACCGGATACGGTTACTGCATCGACGTCTGCCAAACTTAACGCATAAATATGTCGGCCGGAAACAGGAGATCGATTTCGGTGACTGCGCGCATCAATCTGTCGTCTGCGCGTGATCAAACGGTTATCGCGAATTCTGACCGGACCTTGGCGCTGATGACACCTAGCTCAATGTGGTTTTAGCTTTAGTTGGCGCTTTAAGCGGTATCAAAGACTTCTCAGTAAACGTTCTGGCTTAAAATAGTAATCTTTTATCGTTATTTTCCTTTCATCTGTTTAATTTCGGGCGCGAAATTATGCTGTTGCGACTTGCGAGGTAATAAATCTAGTTTTAGTACTCAGGTTAGGGAGGACGTGTAATAATATTAAATTTCTAAGTGCATAGATCAATATAAGGAAGTGAGAATGGAGCGCATGGCGTAGTGTGGCTCAGTGGCAGCACTTCAAAGCAGTCTCGGCTAATTGAGCAGTCACATGCAACACAGAGGTTGCGCTTCACACTCCGACGCCATCACGCCCAATTTGCTACGTCACTCGGGTTTTCTCCTAATACAGTTTTGTGAGGAGCAGACGGACATGTATAGGTATATTCAGTACTTATTAAATATGCAATGCCTATAATAATTGATTCACACGTCCATAAGTTCGATTTTAGTGCAGGTCACTATTTTGTTGTGATTTGAGTCTTTACAGACACACTTTTGATAATACTACATACCTACAAAGTAGGTACTTACTAAAAATTCCAAAATGTTTTTCGACGTATATAATTAACGATTTTGAGTAATTTGCTTAAAACATGAACATACTTACACCAAATTAATTATAGTTGAATGTACGTACATTCTCTAATAGTTTATTGGGGTAAGAAAGTAGTTTATTTGTTAGAAGACCCTATTGTTTAAAAACTCAGGAATCGAGGAGCGAGCGCGACGCGTTCGGAAAGCAAACAGCTGCAATTTAGATTTAGCCTCCACGCCTAATTTCGGTCGGTAGACTTATTTTAACATTAAATACACACACCATGTATCCCTTGGATAAACACAACGCCCTTAATATAGGCGCCGATGAAAGAAGGGCTTATCCCCAACCGCAGGATTCAGTACTCTATTTTAAAGAGACAAGGTCACATCAATCACCACATTTTTGGTAAAGGATTTATATTATTTTCAATTGCACAAAAGTTTATTTTAGATCGGAAACAGTTCATTTAAGGGTGCGCGCTGTTTCGTCAAGTGGAAAAGTCCAAATTGAAAATCTTTTTGCATTCGTTTTTATCAACAAAATGTTAATTTAGTGTCTGTTATATCTATGTAAGTACTCGTAAGAAACAGGTCAAAAATTCAAATCACTTACTCGTATTATTTTATTAGATTTGATTTGATTTGATTGGGAAGGTACGTGTATTATCATTAGGACTGATTTTATGCCTTTATCCATCTTCTTGAACCACTCGTTCATAACTATTTTTCTTTTTTGCCAAAACATGAACTATTCAAATGAAACGTTTTAAACGCATGTTTACAGCGCCCTAAAGTTGTCAGTTTGTTAGCAGTCAGAGGGAATGCAATGTGGTGTGCACATGGGGTAATCCAAAACACAATGGCTAGCGCAGCCCGCCACAGATTGTTACTTTAATTTAAGGTGGTCATAACCCCGGATTATTATCGACAACTTTGTAGTGGGCTATTTGGGAATCTTGACGCAGCTATAAGCTACAATCTTCTGGAAGTGTATCTAATATAGCAAATGTAGCATCTTAACACGACCTCTATAATAATGATTACACAGTTCGTTCCACCTATAAATAATGAAAGTTTCTTTATTATTAAGTATTACAAGTAAATTAGAAGTGCGTTTAGATTCTTGACTGCCCCACTTAGTACATACTATTATGTGAGTTTAGATGTGCATGTAAGTACGTTGATCAGTTTCTCCATTTCAACTAGAGCTTGATCACGAGGCACTCAAATTCCTGTCTGTTCCAATCTGTGCCTTTTAAAGTTATTATAAATTATCAGTCTATTTTGAAAGTAGGTATGCTCAGACTAACATTTTGCACGCGTCGAGGCAAAATTTCATACAGAATAAACAGGATAGTGCGAGACACTCTCAGGCCTCGAATCGTGTTTATGTTGACTTTTCTTTAGATAAACAACGTTATTTATTTAATAGCCAGTGGAAAATACGTTGTAGCCTAAAGGTATCGAAATACAGATTGCTAGATATCGCTAAATTATTAGCTAAGTAACTGTCAAGCCGTACGGTCTAATTCAGATTTGATATATGCTGAAAAATATCCGAATGTGGAAAAATTACAGTACGTACAGTGTTTAATGGCAACAATAATTTGATTATATATTTTTTTATTTTAGATTTAATTTAAATATATGTATTTACTAAAAAAAATGTCCCGGTAAATACAAAGGCGGTACTTGAGGCGTTTCTGGGGGGAATATTTTGTAATGTTTTAGTTTGTGTAAGTAAACGCGAAATTCTCGTCTGTGTGTGGAGTGTCTTAAAAATTTATGTAAATAGGTTTTAATGAAAGAGCATTAAAAATAAAAATAACCTCCTTTTGCCTTTGCTTACATTTGACAATGTTACTACTGCATTCCCAATAAGGGTTGCGAGGGGTGACAGTTTGGTGAAGAGGTAAGTAAGCTGCGGTAAACTTGGCGCTCGTTATCTAAACACATGCCATCCCTCAGTCACATGCGCACGGTGAATAGAAACAGTTTAGTAAGAGACACATTGTACATAACTGTGTTATTATTTTCAGGCGTTCAAAAGGACAAGCTTTTTTTCCAGTGTCGGTATATGTATTTAATGCGCGTTTAGAAGACTACATATCTACTTACTCTCTGCTGTAAACCAATCCTGACATGGACTTTGAATCTACTTAAGAGTTAAGAACCTGTTTTTTGAGTAAATATTAGTTCATGTTCTTCCCCCGCAGACTAGATATTGTAGATTTGCCTCGGATGTCATTCGTAAGAGCACAAGCATTCTTCATTCTTGTCTATCAAAGGTCAATTCTTTAACTTCATTATAAGACACGGCAGTTTTATTTGTTCCATGAAAGCTCTTCTTGGTCTTCCACTCTCTTTCCTTCTAAGTTTTGAAGCATTGTTTTCTGATTACTTTGTCCCATGAAAATAAATAAATAAATACCCCTTGTTATGGGAGGCTTGTTTAATAAACTGTCGCCTATTTCCCACCATTGTAAGCAGAGACTATGGGATTGCATTCGCATTTCTAAGTATAAATCATAAAATAAAAATATCATATTAAAAGCACGTGTAATATGCGTAAGTCAGATGCTTTATTTGATTTCAAATTAGAGATCAGGGCGGTTAAAAAGCCCAAATCGAAGCTATTTGTCTAAAGAAGCAACATTTGCAATTTGTCATTTGCGTATATAAAAGTAAGTGCGTAAATGCAAACAACAATAAATGTAAATAACAATATTGTTTTTTTAGACGAATCGCTTTGATGTGACATTTTAACCCCCCAACTACGGTAAATATGTCTTGCCTATGATAAAATACACGTAATAATTATACGTAATATCTAAGATATAACTTCACACTTCTATACATTGATTTAAGTAATATAATATATATGTTACTTACTTACTTAAGTATATAAAATGTACATGGACGTATTACTTCCAATCTCCGTGTAATGTGTCTCAGCACTAAGCCCCATGCCACGTGCGCCGGCGCCACTTTAATCCCTGTAATTTAAACACTTATTGCTTTCTTACTTTTTTGACGTGACTTATTGTATATTTAACTCGGATGGCGTTCACTACTTGGCTAGACAAATGGGGAGCGCTGAGGGTTGTCACTCGGTAAAGGTTTAATACATTATGCATCTATGTGGGCGCGAATTTTGACTTAGGGCATTTTATGAGAGAATCATATTGAAGAGAAAGGACCGAGTACCAACGAACAAATAGGTTGCTAGTGATAAAAGTTGAAGGAGGGAAAACGTCGATCATGCTGGGGGTATCTGCAACCTACATAACTAATATCTTTGGTAATACTGGGCGAAGATTGGTTTTTCAACTAAATAATAGGAATTGCTTAAGGAAGGTTTCATTTGTTTATAAGCCTGTATTATGTTACCGTTTATATATTTTTAAACAGATACAATTTTTTGAGGCATTTCCTACGTAAAAGACAAAAGTAGGTACTGAAAAGAAAATATCGTTTTCAGAAAAGGAACAGGCGTATCGCCCACTCAATTTCTAATATAAAATTACTGATCTATTAGTGTCATCGAGAATGACAAGACTTACTTATTTTGTCCGACCACGTTCCGATGGATTAGCTTTTAACAATTTTGTGAATGGAGGGCGTGCTCAAAATTTAGACTAAACGATTATAAGGAAGAATCCGATGCGCAAACACTGTCATCCCGCATTCTCGTGGAGTAAGCTGGCATTCCACGTAGGTGTTGAGGAGCCCACACAGATTTCAATGGAGCGGGAACAATGGTCGTCACTTGTCGTCGTCCAAATCTGGTCAGTTTTGACATGTTGTCATGTTTTTATTAACGCCCGCTGGCAATGGTAAAACTCTACAATTTCACGGGCGAGAGACTGCCCAATTCCCAACAATGGGCCGCACTTCACATGGCCATTGTCAGTAGGAATCGGAACTTGGTGTTATTGCGCCGCGTTCGACAATGCGGATTAAGGTTTATTTGTTCAAATGACTTTAAACGACAGTAACGTCGTGCAATGGAAAAGATGTTTGTTCAACCTGCCTGCCTGGGACTCCGGGATTGGGAGATGAGATTTACAACTGTCATCACTTAATTTGTATAAGTTTTATTATTAGTTTTCTTTTAATTACTTAATGAAATGTAACTAAAGTTAAAAAAAATGATTACCCAATTTCGGTCATGCTCAATATCATGGTGTTTTTTTGACGTGACTTAGGGTGGTAATAATTAACGAATCTCTGCTGAGACTGCCCACAAGATCGTGCTCAAGTCCCTGTTTTTATATAAGAACTGTAACATTCACACGATCTTGAGGGCAGTCTCGAAGCTGAGATTCTTATTGTAGATTTGCTGCATATTTAATTACTTGCCCGGAAAAATGCGCGCTCGTCATGGTGAGTGTTAGGATAGTGAAAACGAGAGGTCATGATGATGAAAACGATAAGAATTGTAGATAAAACCGTACTAATCAAAATCTTGATTCAATTTAAAAGACATTTAATTTTACCATCACATCTTCCGTCAGTCTTGTTCGTAGAAATCGTAGAAAACAGCATATACCATCATTAGCATGAAATACCATCATTTTATTAAATAAGGGAATAGTTCTCATGTAGGTACCTATAAGAACTTGGACTTACCGATAGCTACGGAGGGTACCTAATGTAAAGTCGCGGGCTTGATAAAGGCGTCACCACATTCGCATGGTCGACGTCGTCGTAGTCGTTTGACATAATTAATATGTTTCGTGTAGCTGTTTTCTGTTGCCCCTGAAGTCAATTGGTGCCTCATTATGAAGACTTTGACCAAGGCTTGCCGACAAACATTTGTTAAATGTTCTTGGTGGGTTTAAAATATCGTAAACTACGATTTAACATAAGTAGGTATGATTTTTTCGCCCGCAACTTGCTGCTGCGACTGTTTTACACAAAAGCTCCGTATTTAGAGAAATATAAAAATGTAAAAGGAATTTATTTAAACAATTTGAACCATTTTTTTATATATTTTTTCAAAGTAACAATAAACAAACAGTATTTTTTGTTTAAAATGTTTTATCAAAACCATTCAGTGGCTTAAAACTTTTTTTATAGTTCCACTATCCAATCATGCCTAGTATCCTAGTCGGGGTCTTTTTCATTTATTAATTACTTACTTTAAGTATTTTATGAAATGAAAAATAATAACTTGAAATGCGATGTTGCGTCTCCGTTATTTGTTAAGTGTGTTTAAAACATGACATGACTTTGACTTGAAATACTGTTATCACTTAGAAGATTTTTCATTGTAAATAAATCGTTTTAAACTAGTCAGTCAAAAATACAGGACCGTTTGTACCTGACCCATAAAACGCATCGCTGTGTTGAAAAGCCCTAAGTAGGTAGCACTGAATGGTCGCACTGAGTCCATCCTTGGAAAGTACTCCAGTTAATTTTATTCCCTGAAAAATCTTATGTTTGTGATAGAGTTTTGTATGTTATAAATAATAAATAAATAATCTTATTATCTATTAGATAGACTCAAATCAGCCACCAGTTTATGCGTGAAAAGGCAAAAAACAGAGTTTTTTATTTTTATTTTATTTTTATTAATTCGGAGTGCCAATAACTATAACTATACAATGAATGCTTACAAATTCAATTAAAACAAAGCCATTTAAAGGTATTCGCAAATGAAAACATATGATGTTACAGACTTATCATCTAGGAAGTTAAGAAACAGTATAAATAATATTCAAGTATTAATTGTTGCATTCGCACTGGGACCAAAAAGTTATTAATAAAGATACGTCTTATCTCTGCAGCTTATATACAAAATAGATTTGTATTGCACGTTACTAAAAAATAGTCAAACGTAAAGCGGTTCGGCAGATGTTGGTGTAGCTGGGTATGTTCCCGGCGTCCTGGGCGTTATTGACGTCGACGTCGATAATGGTGGGTGTGGTAGCTCCATAACGTATTGTATCGTAAGTATATCGACGGGGTCGCAACCGGTGGGATCTCCCGCGCACGCGCTCTGCCACCCCCGCCGCTACTTATCGACCGAAGCCGAGTTTCTCTTCCCTGGTATTTCTTATAATCATTTCCTCCACCATACGCTGGCAATAATTACATACCTATATGTAGATAATATAGGTTGTACTTTACATTACCATAATAATGGTAATTAAAATGCGTTTACTTATACTTTTACTTTAGGTTTTACTTATCGTCTATCGTAACGGGCCGAATTCAGAAAAAAACCATTGGATTGAAAAAAGCTGATTTCTGATTATTG